>NC_044035.1:267332313-267940059 GCF_901765095.1 Microcaecilia unicolor | reverse complement strand
CCTGGCAATGTGATCCCCAGCCTCTCAGGCTGGCATCCGTTACCACCAGGCACCAATCGGGAAGCGCTAGCGGCATTCCTCGCCGCAGCATGCTGTCTGAGAGCCATCACTCCATACTGAGTCGGGCCGCAGGAATCCACGTGAGTCTGCGTTGATAATCCTGGGACATAGGAGACCATCGTTGAAGCACGGCAACCTGCAGAGGTCTCATGTGCGCTCTCGCCCATGGCACCACTTCCAAGGTGGCCGTCATTGACCCCAACAGCTGGACAAAGTCCCAAGCTCGTGGGCGAGGCATCCTCAGGAGCAGACAGACCTGATTCTGAAGCTTGCACTGCCTTTGGTCGGGTAGAAAGACAAACCCCGAGGCCGTGTCGAACCGGACCCCCAAATATTCTAGAGATTGAGAGGGAGTCAGGTGACTTTTGGGTATATTGACGACCCAGCCCAGAGATTGCAGTACTGAGACCACTCTGGCTGTTACATGACGACTCTCTTCTGCAGAGTCCGCTCTGATGAGCCAGTCATCGAGGTACGGGTGAACCTGGATACCCTCTCGCCTGAGAAAAGCAGCTACTACCACCATTACCTTGGAAAAAGTTCGGGGAGCTGTGGTGAGGCGAAAAGGCAAGGCCCGAAACTGGAAATGATTTCCCCAACACCGCAAACCGGAAGAACAGTTGGTGCGGGGGCCATATAGGAATGTGCAAGTAAGCTTCTTTTAGGTCCAGAGACGTGAGGAATTCTCCTGGCTGTACTACCGCAATGACGGAGCACAGGGTTTCCATGTGAAAATGCCGCACTCTTAGTGACTCTTAACTTTCTTTAAGTCGAGAATGGGCCGAAAAGACCCGCATTTTCGCGGCACCACAAAATAAATGGAGTAACGACCGCAGCCGTGTTCGGCGGGAGGCAAAGTGATCACCGCTCCAAGGTGCAACAAGACTTGTAAGGTCTTCTCTATCACCGCCCGTTTGACGGCAGTGCCGCATCGGGACTCCACAAACACGTCTCTCACCGGGGCACCGAGTTCCAATCGGTAACCTTCTCTGATCAGGTCCAGAACCCACTGATCTGAGGTAATCTTGGTCCACTCCTCGAGAAAGAGGGAAAGGCGTCCTCCTACAGCTGTAAAAGAGGAGTGGGCCGGTGTTCCATCATTGTAGAGGACGGCCCTGAACTCCTGGCCTTGAGCCTGCCGCTGCGGAGCGTTTGACCGAGCTAAAGGAGTTCCTCTGCTGAAAGCGGGCACGTTGAGTAAACCCAGCAGAGCGCCCCAGGTGATACCTTCTAGCTTCACGGAAGCAAGGTCTGGAGGAGGAGGGAACCACCTGACCCTTGGAAGAAGGCCGCGGCCTATCCTCAGTTAACCGCTGGGGTTTAGAATCCCCTAGGGTCTTTAACAATCTTCTCCAACTCCTCTCCAAATAACAGAAGGACCCGAAAGGGCAACTTCACCAGCCTTTGCTTAGAGGCCAAGTCAGCCGCCCCATGCCATAGCCATAGAAGGTGGCGAGGGGACACCACCAAAGACATCTGTTTAGCCGAAGCTCTGACCAGATCATAGAGGGCGTCAGCTAAAAATGACAAGGCCGACTCCATTCGCGGTGCAACCTCAGCAAGGGACTCCGCACCATCCATGGGCTATTCCACTGCCTGTTGTAACCAAGAGAGGCAGGCTCGAGCAGCATAAGAACTGCAAACAGATGCCCTTAATGCTAGGCCCGAAATCTCAAAGGACCGTTTTAGCGCTGATTTCAGCCACCGGTCCTGATTGTCCTTCAGGGCGACCACTCCCTCTACTGGGAGGGTAGTCTTTTTTTTTTTCTTGTCACCGCCGTGACTAAGGCATCCACTTTAGGCATCCCAAAACGGGCCAAGTGCTCCTCACTCAGAGGGTAAAGATGCCCCATCGCCCTGGCCACTTTCAAGGGCCCCCTGGGGTCAGTCAGCCCATTGAGCAGAAATAAGCTCTTGGTTGGAGTCATGCAAAGGAAAGGCACGAGCAGGCTTCTTAGTACTCACCACCCTCGGATTACCAGAGGAGGCCTCGCCTTGAACAGGGTCATCAATAGAGAGGGCCTGTAAGGCATCAGAGATAAGTGCTGGCAGCTCATTGTGGTGGAAAATCCGAACCGCAGTGAGATCATCCAGATCCAGTGGCAAACCGGCACCTTCCTCTGGCTCTTCAGATCACGAAGGTCTGCCAGATCCCTCAGAATCCCCACAGCCTGACCATGGGGGGAGAGGGGAGGAAGGGAGGGGGGTGCGCCACTCTCCAATGGGGAATTTACCCGTCTATGCTTAGCGTGCATCCAACGCTCAGGGACATCCACGTCTGATATCAGCCCCGGGCCATCATTAGTCGGAGGGGGACCAGGTAGCAATGCAGTGTCAGACACCTGCGGCAGAGCTCTTTTCAGCATGAAGGCTTTATGTAAAATAAGCACAAACTCGGGGGAGAAAAACTCGCCCTGACCTCCCGTCTCCGAATTAGGAGCCATGGGGAACGGAACTCCTCTGGTAGCCTCGGCCCGAGGCGCCCCTCTGCTCTCAGACTCCTCCGCAACCTCGGGGGTCTAGCCATGCGGCGCTTCCAAGATGACGCCCGCTGCCAGCTCCATCGAGTGGGAAGAATCATCTCTCGCCATGCTCATACTGGCTCTACCGTCTAAACAGCATGTTTTACAGAGCCCCGCTGCTGATCTGCGCTTGCCACAACGGGAACAGCGCTTAACTCCCTCAGCAGCCATCGCCGAAAAACGGCGGAATAAAAATCAAAATGGCGGCTTCATGCCAAAATCACCCCGATCGGAACGCCGTTGTCAGGGCTCTCACCCAGTCTCTGAAATTGTGAGCCCTTGGGCCACTGCCAAGGAGTGGCAGCGGCAGGCAAATCACCCAAGCAGAAAGCAGTGCTGAACAAAACAGGCAGGAACCACAGAATATAACTAGAAGAGGCTTTAATAGTAGACAGTAACAATATCCAGTAGCACAGCAAAGTCAAAGGGCAGGCAGCAAACACGGGTAATCCATAAACTAACCAGAGTCTTTTAGGCAGGCAGAAAGCAAAATCAAAGTCCAGGTCCAGGCAAAGGGTCAAACACACAGGAAACTTGCAAAGCAGGAACTCCAACGAACCAACAGGAACTCAGGATGACCTTTGATACCAAGGCAAGGCAAGCAAGGCTAACAGAAGCTAATAAGCCCCTCAGCAGCTGACCCACAGCTGCAGTAAATCACCAGCCAAGTAAGGGTGCTGTTCCAGAACAAACCATCAGAGCAAGTCTGGCAACCTGGAAAATCCGGACCGGACTCACTGAAGTCTGGAACATGGAAGACAGCAGAAAACAGTCCATAGCAGCCACCAGTTCTGGCCACCAGAGGGCAAGGAGAGCACCCACATGGAAAACAGTCACAAACGTGACAGCCGTCCACGGGCCCTCCCCGGAGGAGCTGAGTACCGCTCTTACCTCAAAGGACCGAGTGCACGAGCTCCAGTCACGCTGTGCAGTCAGGAAAAGCCTCAGAAATAGCAGCGCTGAAAAGCGCATTTTGGTTTTTTTTTTTAACGCTGTGAGGAAAGTTGGAGGTAAAAAGCTACAGAGGCACTCCGGAGGCAGAAGAGGGTGGGAAAGGCAGGGAAAGGGCGAACCTATATGCCTGCATCCACACAGGGGGAAGGGTAAGGCAGGAAAAGGGCGAACCTATGTGCCTTTAAAGTGGGCTCCACTTAGCCACAACACCCCTGCTACAACTGGCAAAAGCACAGGAGCCACCCCAGGCAGAATCTTCAAGGAGCTGAACAAGCTGCATCCAACCCTGCTGGGAGATAGAGAAATACTGAGAGGCAGATGGAGCTAGCCGTCCTAGCGGCACTATGGTTTTCAGTGTTCTCTATCTCCCCCTGCTGGTAGGTGGACACAACCCATTTGTAATGGATTCATCTGCTGCTGATGACAAGGAAGGAAGCATTTTGAACTCAAAGGAGAAAAAATGGTGAGTATATTAAAAATAATGCACATTAATTTGGAATGCAATGGAAAATGTACCTCAGACAAAGCAGGTGGACAGTTTCAGACTGAAAGTATGTGCAGACTTCCTCTTTGAAATTCTGTATAAAGTCCCTGGGCAGGTTCTTTTGAAAACTACTCCCTATCTAAGACAACCTGCATTTATTTTATATATTCTTTTCGTTGAGTATTTAGTCTATGTGATTCAATGAGCACCACCATGTGTCTTATGTTCTTTTATTTTTTCTTTTACATACATTTTTATTTACATACTAGTAAAAAAGGCCCGTTTCTGTTAGAAATGAAACGGGCGCTAGCAAGGTTTTCCTTGGAGTGTATGTTTCAGAAAGAGCGTGTGTGAGAGATGGAGCGTGTGTGTCAGAGAGAGAATGTGAGAGAGAGAGAGAGACAGAGTGTATGTGTTTGTGCGAGAGAGAGAGTGTGTGAGAGACAGTGTTTGTGTTTCTGTGTGACACTGTGTGAGAGAGAGGGACAAAGACAGTGAGTGAGTGTGTGAGTGAGAGTGTATGTGGCAGACAGAGAATGAGTGACTGCGCGTGTGGTGTGAGGAACCCCCTCACCCCCTCCCTATCCCCTGCCCCCTTGCAGCCAGGCATGTGCAGCGACCCTCCTCTCCCCGTGTTCCCCCTGCAGCCACCCATGTCCAGCATCCCCCTGCAGCCACCCATGCCCATCAACCCTCCTCTCCCCCTGCTGCGTCCTTCCTGTCTCCCCTGCTCCCCCTGCAGCCACCCATGTGGTCTCAGCCCCCCCCCACCAGCATCCCTCCTGTCCCCCTGCAGGCATGCATGTGCAGTGTCCCTCCTCTCTCCCCTGTACCCCCTGCAGCCAGCCATGTCCAGCGACCCTTCTGTCCCCCTGCCCCCCCTGCAGCTACCCATGTCCAGCGACCCTCCTCTCCTGTGCAGCCACCCATGTCTGAGGACACTCCTCTCCTTTTTCCCTGTTCCTCCCCTGTGGCCAGCCATGTCCATCGACCCACCTGTCCTCCCAGATGACCACCAACCCTTCTGTCCCCCTGCCCGCCCTGCAGTGTCTGTCCTGTATCCCCTTTCCCCCTTGCAGGCACCCATGTGGTGTGTGGAGCCCCATCCCTATCTCTCTGTTCCCTGCCCCCCCTGCAGCCACCCATGTGCAGCGATCCTCCCCTCCCCCTGCTTCCTTCCAGCCACCCATGTCCAGCGAGACCCCCCTTCCCCCCCAGCCGGCGCAGCACCCAAAGAAAGCCCCTTGTCCCCCCCCCTTCGCGCATCACCCGACCCCCCCCCACCGTGGCACATCACCAAGCCCCTGCCCCCCTCATCAACCCCCTCGCCACCCGCAACCGCTAATACAAACTGTGTCCGGCGGCTGCTGCTTCTGCTATTCAGCAGCAGCAGCCCGTACATAAAGAAAACCAAAAAAAAAATCCTCCTAAAACGCACCTCCGTTGAGAAGCATCTCACATTGGCTGAAGTCTCAGCATGCGCTCCTCCTCTCCCCTCTGACGTCTCGGTGTTTCTCCGGGGTCTTCCGGCAGGGGCACTGACGTTGAGGGGAGAGGAGAAGCGGCTGCAGAGACGTCAGCCAATGAGAGATGGTTCTCCATGGAGGTGCGTTTTAGGAGGTTGTTTTTTTGTTTGTTTGTTTTTTTTATGTACGGGCTGCTGCTGCTGCTGAATAGAAGCAGCAGCAGCCGCCGGGCAGAGTTTGTATTAGCGGTCGCGGGTGGCGAGGCGGTCAATGTGGGGGGGGAGGGGCTTCGTGAAGCGGCGGAGGAGGGGTTGGGTGATGCGGCGAGGAGGGAAGGGAGGTAGGGGCTTTCTGATGCCCCGTTGCACGGGTTGTTGTGGCGATGCGGGGGGGTGCACTTAGAGGTGCACCATCGAGGCTGTCTGTGTGTGTGTGTGTGTGTTTGTATGTATGTGTGTGTGTGTGTTTGTGTTTCTGTGTGTGTGTTTGTGTTTCTGTGTGTGTGTTTGTGTTTCTGTGTGTGTGTTTGTGTGTGTGTGTGTGCGTTTGTGTGTGTGCATTTGTGTGTGCGTTTGCATGTGTATGTGTGTTTGTGTGTTTGCGTTTGTTTGTGTGTTTGTGTGTTTATGTGTGTGTGCGTTTGTGTGTTTGTGTGTTTGTGTGTGTATTTGCGTGTGTGTGTGTTTGTGTGTGTGTATGTTTGTGTGTTTGTTTCTCTGTGTTTCTGTGTGTGTTTGCGTTTGTGTGTGCGTTTGTGTTTGTGTGTGTGTTTATGTGTGTGTGTGTTTATGTGTGTGTTTGCGTTTGTGTGTGTGTTTATGTATGTGTATGTGTGTGTGTCTGTTTGTGTGTGTGTGTCTGTTTGTGTGTGTGGGGGGGTTGCGGGTGGCTCTTGTGGTTGGGGAGTTTGCCAGCAGTCTGTAGCGATTCCTAGGCAGGGGGAGGAGTACGGAAACACTCCCCCTGCCTGGGTCATTGTTTGTTGGAGGGGCTTGCCAGTTGGTAGGGGTGCCTTTATGGATCCCTTTACTCTCTGTGTTCCGCCCTCGAGGGCGGGGCAGAGACATGGTGAGTTGGATGGCTTCACCACCATGAACTTACGAACTGTTTAGGGATTTTGCAGATGGCTTCAGCAGGTTGTCTTCAGAATGTTGAGGTAGCGTTTTATGTACAGATGGGGCGTGGCTGAGGGCGGGTCTATGAGTGAGGGTGACTGGTCCTAGCCTATGAAGACTACAGGATTTTTGTGCTTCTCTGCCTTGGAGTGAGCTTCTCTGCCTTGGAGTGAGCTTCAGAACGTTCAAGGTGGGATTTATTAATATAGATTTCCATCTATTTCCTTTTTAAAGTTCATGGTAGTTTCTAACACTCATCACGCTCCTGAGTAGCGCTGCAGTCCCACAACGCATGACGTAATTTGTTTTTTTTTAATCTTAAGAACTTGTTTCCGGTTTTCAAATCTTCTTAGCGCTTTGCTTTTGGCAGTATACGTTTGATAAGTGCAGGCAGTACTTCTCAAGGTCAGTTTTAGTAAGTGTCATAGAGTTTCTTTCAATCTTTTGTTTTTAAGCATGGTTCGGCTAGGTCAGTAATGACCAGGTATATCAGCTTTTTTTTATTTTTCAGCCGTGTTTTTTTAGGTTGGCGATATGTCACCTAGGTAACTTATGACTGATTGCATTGCTTCTTTTTCTACCTTCACTTTCTCTCTGAAGCACTTTTATTTAATAGTTGCAGCACTTGGTTTCAAACTTCTCTCGCACTTTTCATGTATGTTGCTACTAGGCCAGTAATGACCACTTTTGTTTTGGCTTTTTTTTCTAATCCATGCACTTTTAAGGTTGAGGTTATTCTATCCAGATTACCCATGACTAAATTGATAGGTTTCTCTTTTTACTAGCACCTTCCTCTCAAGCACTTTTGCCAAACGGTTGTACCACTTAGTTTTTTGTCTTGGTTTGCAGGGTGAGCATTGTCTACCTTTCAGTCATTTTGTTGCTGCTGGTGAGCGGTACTCATGTTTCTGCTAAGTCCACTTGCATATGTACCTTTTAAATATAAGAAACACGGTTTTTGAACCACTTACACTTTTTGACTTTTGTGTTTCTAAGTATACTAATTTACTCTCTGTTGTTTAAATATTCACTAATGCACTTTTCAGCATTCATTTTTTATATAATTTTTATAGTTTTGTTTGTTGTGTTTGCACTTGCCACTATCTGTTCAATGCATCCTCACTTTTATTGCAGAGCAATGTATTCTTTGGTATTCTTCTGACAAGCACTATTGCTTTAGAATTTAGTTTGCAGCAGATTTGACTTTTTCAAGACAAAGCTTTCATTTCTCAATGGATGGTTGTATCTATACCATCATTAGGTATGCACTAAATGCAGCTTTCATTTTCAATTATTTATGTATTGTGGCATTGTTATATGATTTTTATATGATTGCAATTTTCAACATGATTAAAGTTTTTATAAGATTAATTTATTGACATAACAGATTATTTATATATATACTAGCCGTTAAGCCTGTTAAAATGGGCAAGATTTCCAGCTACCCTCCTCGCCGCCACTCCCTCCCTCCTTCCGTGCCGGGCCCCCTGCACTGACCTGACTGCGCCTCTCAGCTCCGTGTGAAAGCGCTGCAGGCAGCAGCAGATCGCTCCGCTGCTGCCTGCAGTGCTTCCACACGGAGGTGAGAGGTGCTGTCAGGTCAGTGCAGGGGGCCCGATACGGAGGGGAGTGGCGGCGGGGATGGGGGGAGAGAGGAGGTTGGTGCGCGTGATGTTCGTTGCCAGGCTCCAGTGGCAGCGTCCGACAGTCCGACTCCATTTCCCTCTCTGTTCCGCTCTCTGACTTCATCACATCTTGAAGCGAAAGCGGGACAGAGAGGGAAGTCTCTACTGCGCATTTGCAGGTGAGTCGGTCACTTGCCGTTTATATGTTTGATATTTAATTTATATATATATCTTATTAGAGTATTTATGGCTTATGATTGTTATTGTTTTTATTTTCTTTTATGATTACTTTTTGATGTTTATTTGTCATAGACCCCTGACACAGGCTAGAGTTGCTGAAACATGGACCATGTTGGGTGTGTTGAATAAAGTGAAACTAAGACACCCCCATTTTGAAAGGCTCCTTGTGCTTTGCCTGCTTTTACTTTTGTGCTTTTGGATTCCCTCTCCTTTGTTATTAGACTTTCCCTTTGAAATTCTACACAAAGTACCTGGGCAGGTTCTTTTGTTGTTGTTGTTGTTACATTTGTACCCCGCGCTTTCCCACTCATGGCAGGCTCAATGCGGCTTACATGGGGCAATGGAACTGTTCCCTATCTAACCAATTTTCAGTGTCCACACTGATGCAAAGTCCACATGCACCAATTTTCAAAGGGAACGCATACCAGGACTACACTTTGAAAACTGCCCTACTTTTTGTGCTAGTATAATTTTATTGGAAAAATATCACATTAGATTTGAAATTACAGCTCATGTGTGCACTTTTGAGGACCTAAACATGCCACTGGTAAGGTGGCTAAAACTATATACACAGTTTAGTAATCTGGACTATTAACCACTTAAAACAGAAGGAAATTTTCAGACAGCTGATTTATGCGACTATAACATTTATCAGTTTTGAGAACAGTTCTCTCCATTAAATTTTACTCTGTAAAGGCTGATCATCTTAACATTTTTCCTGAAGTTACTTACATGCTATAAATACAACTAATGTCGAGAAAAGTAAAGCCCATCGATGTCTGATCTGGTTTGTCATTTTATCTCTTGTTTCATCTAAAAAAAATTAAAAAAATTAAAAAAACACACATTAACATACTTGAACTACAGAAACTAACATTCTTCACAAAATTTCCAGTTTAAGATGTTTATTTAGGAACGGTGGGGTAGATATTCAAAAGCACTTCTGTGGTCAGCAGTAGCACCAACCACATAAGTCATTTCTAAAAAAAACAAAATGCAGATCAGTTCAGTTACACATATAAATTTGGCTAATCAGCAATTTAAGAGCTAAATTTATGCATTTTAAAGGGGGGCATAGTTAAGATTGTTCCAAGGCTGAGCGAAAAGTTATCTACTTAAGCTGCAATAGTCAATTGCTGTACCAATAACTATCTAAGTGTCACCGCACCAATAGTAAATTTAACCCAAAATGGAAAAAAAAATATCTGATTAGTTATACATGGATTTTCAGAGATGCCGCTTGGATGGATATACTGAAAATACATAATTTAAATGGATTACTTATCCATTTAAAAAGCAATCAACCTGCAGAATATTTACCTCAATTAAGAGCATAGTGAATAGTGGGGCTGGCAGGACAATCAAGTGATGAGAGCACAAGAACTGAAGAATCATAAGGAAGTGACATCACTACTTGGGATGGCAGCACAGGAGAGCAGCTCCATCAGAGTTTTTCCCAAATTCAGCTAATATTGTTAACAAGTTGACATGCAGAAAGCTGGAAAAGTTTAAATACACAGCAAATGGCAGCAATCGACAAAGGACTTATTCAGTAGCAGTCAGGGAGAAAAGAGCAAGATGACACCAGAGCTCATAGAGTCAGAAGACAAGGAATACATGTTACAGGATGAGCCTGCTAGCAAGATTACAAAACAAGGTGTTTTGAGTTAGTTTAAGGAACTTAAAACCATAATGGGCACAGTGTACCTTGATGAGCAAGCAGCATTAAGTGAGATCAGTTCAGAGGTGCAGGACTTAGGTAATTGCATCGATCAAGTAGAGGACTACGTGAGCGCACTTACCACGGATGTCCGGGGAACACAAGCTCACATTAAAAAAAGGAGTCGATTGCTATCCAAGAACTTTGGGATCAGGTAGATCTTGAAAACCGATCCCAACACTGCAATTTAAGATTTAAGGGTAACCCTGAACGGAGTCATTAAAGGATTTACAGCAGTGTAAGAATTTTTGTGTCACTCTACTCCAGGGGGAGCTGGATTTAGAGCAACAAGACATAAAGATCATAAGTACACATCAGAGCTTGGGCCAGCAGAAACACTGCTCACCCCAAGATATTGTTGTTTGCTTTGCAGGTTATGACCTGGAAACATAAAGATTCCAATGTGGCAGTCTTTCAGGATTTGGCCTGGACCACAGTATAAAAGCGTCATTCTTTTAAGGATGTTATCTAGTTCTTACAAAAAGTGGGACTTGTAAGCTTTCTAGATTTGCCTGCTATTGTAATTCACAAAGTGAATGGGAACATCCACTTACAATGGTTGCAGAAGCTTGGGCTTTGCTTAAAGACATGGGCTGTAACAATCTTCCGATGCATGAAAAATGTCCTCATCTCTGGAGTCTATTAGATTGTAAGCTCTTTGAGCAGGGATTGTCTCTCTTTGTTAAATTGTACAGCGCTGCGTAACCCTAGTAGCGCTCTAGTAGTAGTAGTAGTAGGAGCCACTGGCAGATTCGGCATGGCAGAGAGTGATGTGATGTGTCACCCTCCCACCACATGGTGGTTTCAAAGCGGTTAACAAAGATTAAAACCTTATAAAAAGCAGACTGAGCATAACATTTTCTAAATAGATATGTTTTAAGATCTTTCCAAAAAGGACTACAGCAAGAGACTGCAGGTAAAGTTCCAGATAATGAAAGCAAAAACTTCACTGCTTGAAAACCAAAAGAATTTTCTAAAATTTTCATGGACTTAATTCCCATAATAAATGAAAAAAGTAGGAGAAAAGGATCTCTAGGCATTGAAGACCTCTTAAGAGGAGGAAAAGCAACCAAATTTAACAAGTAAGCTAGAGATGATTCATTAAACATCTTAAATACTACTACTACTACTACTACTATTTAGCATTTCTATAGCGCTACAAGGCATACGCAGCGCTGCACAAACATAGAAGAAAGACAGTCCCTGCTCAAAGAGCTTACAATCTAATAGACAAAAAATAAATAAAGTAAGCAAATCAAATCAATTAATGTGAACGGGAAGGAAGAGAGGAGGGTAGGTGGAGGCGAGTGGTTACAAGTGGTTACGAGTCAAAAGCAATGTTAAAGAGGTGGGCTTTCAGTCTAGATTTAAAGGTGGCCAAGGATGGGGCAAGACGTAGGGGCTCAGGAAGTTTATTCCAGGCGTAGGGTGCAGCGAGACAGAAGGCGCGAAGTCTGGAGTTGGCAGTAGTGGAGAAGGGAACAGATAAGAAGGATTTATCCATGGAGCGGAGTGCACGGGAAGGGGTGTAGGGAAGGACGAGTGTGGAGAGATATTGGGGAGCAGCAGAGTGAGTACATTTATAGGTTAGTAGAAGAAGTTTGAACAGGATGCGAAAACGGATAGGGAGCAAGTGAAGGGTCTTGAGGAGAGGGGTAGTATGAGTAAAGCGACCCTGGCGGAGGATGAGACGGGCAGCAGAGTTTTGAACCGACTGGAGAGGGGAGAGGTGATTAAGTGGGAGGCCAGCAAGAAGCAGATTGCAGTAGTCTAGACGAGAGGTGACAAGGGTGTGGATGAGGGTTTTGGTAGAGTGCTCGGAAAGAAAGGGGCGGATTTTAAGGATGTTGTAAAGAAAGAAACGACAGGTCTTGGCGGTCTGCTGGATATGAGCAGAGAAGGAGAGAGAAGAGTCAAAGATGACCCCAAGGTTTCGAGCTGAGGAGACAGGGAGAATGAGAGAGCCATCAACAGAAATAGAAAACGGGGGGAGCGGGGAGGTGGGTTTGGGGGGGAAAATGAGAAGCTCGGTTTTGGTCATATTTAATTTCAGGTGGCGTTGAGACATCCAGGCAGCAATGTCAGACAAGCACGCTGAAACTTTGGTTTGGATGCAAGGTGAGATATCAGGGGTAGAAAGGTAGATTTGGGAATCATCAGCATAGAGATGGTAGGAAAAGCCATGGGATGAGATTAATGAACCAAGGGAAGAAGTGTAGATAGAAAAGAGGAGGGGACCAAGAACAGAACCCTGAGGTACGCCGACAGGCAGAGGGATAGAAGTAGAAGAGGATCCATCAGAGTGAACACTAAAGGTGCGGAGGGAGAGGTAGGAAGAGAACCAGGAAAGGACAGAGCCCTGGAATCCAAGTGAGGACAGGGTATCGAGAAGTATGCTGTGATCGACAGTGTCAAAAGCAGCGGAAAGATCAAGAAGAATGAGGATGGAATATTGACCTCTGGATTTAGCCAGTAATAGGTCATTGGAGACTTTAGTAAGCGCAGTTTCGGTTGAGTGGAGAGGGCGAAAACCAGATTGTAATGGGTCAAGAATAGCATGTGAGGAGAGAAAATCAAGGCAGCGGCGGTGAACAGCACGCTCAAGTAATTTGGAGAGAAAAGGAAGGAGGGAGATGGGTCGGTAATTAGAGGGACAAGTAGGGTCAAGTGAAGGCTTCTTAAGGAGAGGTGTGACCACAGCATGTTTAAAGGCAGCAGGGACAGTCGCAGTGGAAAGTGAGAGGTTGAGAATGTGACAGATAAAAGGAATAAGAGTAGGAGAGATGGCATTAAGAAGGTGGGTGGGAATGGGATCAGAGGAACAGGTGGTACATTTTGAGGAAGAAAGGAGAAGTGTAGTTTCCTCAATAGTAACTTCAGGAGAGGAGGAAAGGGAATGAGGGGAAGGCGAGAGAGGGGAACGGACTAGTGGAGGGAGAGGTGGTGAGGTAGAGAAAGCAAGGTTTATCTTTTGAACCTTGTTGTGAAAGAATTCAGCAAGGGTCTGAGGAGATAATGAAGGGGGAGTTGGGGGAGGGGGCACCTTGAGGAGAGAGTTCAATGTGGTGAAGAGAAGTCGAGGATTAGAGCCAAGAGAGTTGGTCAGTTGGATATAATAATCCTGTTTGGCACGTAAAAGAGCAGATTGGAAGAAGGTCAGCATGAACTTAAAGTGTAAGAAATCAGCAAGGGCCCGAGATTTCCGCCAGAGGCGTATAAAACAAGCAAGTTTAAAATAATTTTGAGCAAGTACACGGAGCCAATGTAGGGAAACTGAAGCTGAAGTTACCCTATCAAACTTTTTCAAATGAAAAATAAGTTTTAGCAGCCATATTTTGGAGGATCTGAAGCCTGGTATGCAATTTAACTGTAACAGAAGAATATAAATTATTACAGTAGTCTAGATGGGAAACTGCAAAAGCTTGGACTAGAACTGAAAAATGTTTTGTTATCAAAATGATGTACGTTGCGCAATAGACGAAGCTTAAAAACAATGTCTTAACAATGCAGTTAATCTGAGGCTCAAAAAATAGCATAGAGCCCTGGGCGGAGTCCAACTCTCTGAAAAGACTTCATTTATCTTCACTGTACAACGTCTATTAAATAAAAATTCAGAAAATCAGGATAAAATATCTGTAATTCCCATCAAACTTAATTTAAAAAGAAGAATCTCGTGATCTACTGAGGATCTGAAAGCAATAACAGAAAATCTGCTGGCTGACTTGCTAACTATGCTGACTGGATTTGTTAAGTTGAAAAAAAAAAGAGATTTTTTTATTTCCAGGTGTTTGTGGGGAAAATACTGATCCTGCTTGATATATGGGGGATTGGAAGGGTAATTAAAGAAGGGGACAGCTTTAAAAGTTTTATGTTTTGTAAGGGAAAAGGGGAAATTATTAAAAATAAGTGTGTGTGGGGAGGGGGGGATTATCATGGTATTTGTTAACCTATAGATAACACTTGCAAAAAGGATTTGTTGTATACAGCGTGGAAGGGGTGGAAAAGAGGCAAGTTGTTGGTCTTCCCAACATGACGACACTTCCTCTGTTGGGTGGCTGATATGGGAAGAGAGAGATCAGCAAGGTTAAGGTGCAGGTGGGAGAGGGGTAGGGAATAGGATTGATGTTTTGAAGGGACATACAAAGGGGGGGGGGGGGGGAAGACAAGGGAAACAGCCTGGCAAAACAGCATTGGGTGGGAAGGAAATAGTGAGGCTCTTGGAATGTAAATAGATTCAATAACCTGGGGAAAAGAAGTATTCAGAGAACTAGGGAAACTTTACTGGGATATTATTTTCTTACGGGAAACACATTTAAGACAGAAGAACTCACACTTAGTGAAACACACAAATTATTCAGAAATGATAGAACATCAGAGTAAGGGAGAACAAAAGGCAAGGGGGCGTGGTGTTTTTGTTACACGTGGAGGGGCATAATCGAAAGGGGCGCCCAAGTTTTCCTGAGGACGTTCTCGCAGGATGTCCCCAGAAAGATGCGGGAAAACCCGTATTATTGAAACAAGATGGGCGTCCATCTCTCGTTTCGATAATACGGTCGGGGACGCCCAAATCGCGAAACTTAGGTCGACCTTAGAGCTGGTCGTTCCTGATTTTTTGCGATAATGGAAACCGAGAATGGCCATCTTAGAAACGACCAGATCCAAGCTATTTGGTCGTGGGAAGAGCCAGCATTCGTAGTGCAAAACCCACCAGAAACACACTGTACCCACATCTAGGTGCCCCCCTTCATCCCTAAGGGCTATGGTAGTGCTGTACAGTTGTGGGGAGTGGGTTTTGGGGGGCTCAGCACACAAGGTAAGGGAGTTATGCACTTGGGAGCTTTTTCTGAAGTCCACTGCAGTGCTCCCTATGGTGCCCGGTTGGTGTCCTGGCATGTCAGGGGGACAAGTGCACTACGAATGCTAGCTCCTCTCACGACCAAAGGGCTTGGATTTGGTCGTTTCTGAGATGGGCATCCTCGGTTTCCATTATCACCAAAAATCGGGGACGACCATCTCTAAGGTCGACCTAAATGTGGAGATTTGGGCGTCCTTGACCATATTATCGAAACGAAAGATGGCCACCCATCTTGTTTCGATAATACAGGTTTCCCTGCCCCTTCACAGGGACGTCCTGCGAGGACGCCCTCAGGAAAACTTGGGTGCCCTGTTCAATTATGCCCCTCCATCTCTGTTGAACTTGGACATCAAAGTTATAGCAAATATCTTAGCAGATAGATTGCAGATTATAGTTTTACACTTTTATTAAAAAGGGTGCACATTTATATTTATTAATGTAACCATTCAGTATTGTTCACTGTATCTTTGTATATTTTGATTTAAAGTAGACTCCTGATGAAGACATTTTAGCTGAAACACGGCCCGTGTTGAGTTCACTTGTCTGGGACTTGTTTATGCTGTATGTACAATAAAAAACAACATGGTTTACAACAGTATCATCTTGATGCTTCAGTTTCTTTCACTCCTGTGACTGCTTTTAGTTTGGTGGAAATCTTTAATTTTCTCCTTTGTTTTGGACTTTGCCTGGGCTCATCCATGTTGACCAGTCCGGTTTCATTTTAGGACAACAGGTGGGAGATAATGTGCAACGAACCTGGCACTTGATATGGGCGGGGGGGGGGGGGGGGGGTTCAACACTCCCAAGAAAAGGTAGTGTTAGCTATAGACACTGAAAAAGCAATTGATAGGGTGTGCTGGGCCTTCCTCTGGGCAGTAATAAAAAAGTGGGACTGGGAGATCACTTTTGCTCCTGGGTGCAAACATATTCTCTTCCAACAGCTCAAACACAAATAAATGGAATTACACAGTCTCTTTCCCAATTGATAGAGGAACATGGTAGGGGTGCCCTTTGTCACCCTTTTGTTTGCTTTGCCTATAGAACCCCTGGTGGCTCTGATCAGGGACAACCCAGATGTGCGAGGCATAATGGTGGGTGAAGAGGAGCACAAAATCGCTCTGTTCGCCAATGACATTCTTTTATATATTTGGCAGTAATCTTTTCGAGCTTTGGGATTATGGGAGATTGGCTGGATTTAAGGTCAACATGGACAAGTTGGAAATTTTATTACTACAAATGCAGAGGATGAGGCCCTCTTAGGAAGGTCTTTCTCATTTAGTGTGGTTCAAAACCATATCCGTTATTTAGGAATATTTCTGCCTAGAGTTCTTACACAACTCTATCAACGTAACTATTCAAAAATAATACGACATATAAAGGCAGATTTGAGTCATTGGAAAGGTCTTTGGTTGTCTTGGTGGGTGCAAATTGCGGTCCTAAAGATGAATATTCTGCCCCACTTATGGTTTTTGTTCCAGATTCTGCCAATACAAGTTCCTAGGAGGACCTTGCAAGGGCTATAGTGAGAATTTTCTATTTTTATTTGGTGGGGGGAGAGGTCTCCCCCAGCTTTTGAAAAATATTTTAATGGAGCAGGCAAGATCTTAGAGTCTCGGCAGTGCCTAATATTCAACGGTACTATTGGGCTGCACAACTGAGCCTCTTGCTAGACTGGGAGGTGGGAGAGGGCAAACATGTCACTAAGGAGGTCATTTACTTAGGTGCGCTGGCGTTTTTAGCACACGCTAAAAATAGGAACATGCTAAACACTAAAGATGCCAATGTAAACATGCAGGTCTGAGTCCAGGCTGCAAAAACAGCAGCTGCAGACGATGAGAGGCAATGTTGGATATTGTCTCAGTCAGAGGACTGAGAGGCATGCTGTGCAGGGGTGTATGGAGGGGGGGGGGGGGGGGGGGGGGGCAGCAAGGCATGTGGAATTGGTGCTGTGCTCTGAATAATGTGCTGTGGGAATGTGTGGCACAATTGGTCCTGCATCTGGTAGCACTGTAAACAGTGTAGCATTCAGCTTGCAGAACATGCAGGTCAGCATTCAGCAGCAAAATGTGTACAGCCAGAGACAGTACCACAGTCCATCAAGTTGGGACCAGTTTGCAGGACAGAAATTAACTGGGGCATAGGTGCCTACCTTCAAGAATCACCTAAATGTGTCCAATTTTGCAGTGTGTGCAAAACCACTTCCTTCCTCTGTTCAGGTATTTTATTGGGTTGGGGGGAGGGGTCAGGAGGTAATACATTTTGGCAATGACAACATATATGGTGCATCCTTGAAAAGCCTAAGACCCTCCTAGGTCAGTTTGTGCAGCCAGATTTAAATCACAGCAGAGTCACAGCAGTGTGCAGGGGTGGAATGGGCAAATTTTGTAAATGCAGGGAGAGGCAGGACTGGAAAACCGAGGGGAAAGAAAGAGTGTTCACAGGTGGAGAGTGATGGGGGGAGGGGAAGAGAGGCCTAAGGAAAGGACAGTAGGGCTTATGAATTTGGGCAAAGGTGATGAGAAGGATGGGTTGGCATTTTGGTGGTAAACTAGAAAGCAGGATTGGAAGGTGCAGAAAAAAAATGTCTTTGAGAAGAGATTGAAAGAAAATGTCCTTGAGAAGAGATTTAGGACTTAAAGCCTAAAGGGGATGCATTTGTGGAGAGACAGGAATTGGGGGACTGAGTGGAAAGAGATAAAGACCTTGGATGGTATGAACCAGGGAAGAGTGCTTAGTTTAGTTTATTAAAAATTTGATATACCGCCCTTTGCAAGGGTATCAAAGCGGTGTACAAAGCAAATTAAAAAACAGGTTGGAAAATAAGTAAAAATTGTAAACAGAAAAGAGGAAAGGACAGATCTGAGTGGAGGGCCAATGAGAGGGAATCCAAAGGGACAGGACCAGGTAGACGAAAGCAGATGGGGGACATAGTTTGACGCCAGAGGTGTTCTGAGTGACTTAGTTGGAACTTAAGTTTGAAATCAGCCCCATATCATATCTGTAGTTTGCATATGTAAATGAAAAGCTTTCTGTTTCACTAACTTGCACCGAGTAACTACATACGGCGTCTGGACTCTGAGTCTCCATTTTAGCTTTTGTTTGCACAATTGCTAACCTGTGGTCACTTATTCTGTATTTAATGAACACTGTTGGCCCTGTATTTGTATTTTATTTTAGGACTCAAGGGATTCCACTAGCATGCAGTTTTTGTGTAGAGGTTTTTTTTTTTCTATTTTCCAGTAAGTGTATTAAGAATGGGTGGAGAACAAGAAGAGTGGAAGTAGGAGCACAGCTAACCAATAGGAGAAGATTGTGTGCAGTTGCATATGTATGAGAGATCCAGTGTGAAAGTTATAAGGAGGCAGAGAGAGGAGAAAGCTGGAAGGTGTATCTATGTTGGGAGGGAGTCAGTAAAAAGAACAAAGAGTTAAGGAGGGTAGAGGTGACAGAACAGTGAGTGAGAGAGAGAGAGAGAGAGAGAGAGTGAGAGAGTGAGAGAGTGAGAGAGTGAGTGAGTGAGTGAGTGTGTGTGTGTGTGTGTGTGTGTGTGTGAGTGAGTGAGTGAGTGAGTGTGTGTGTGTGTGTGTGTGTGTGTGTGTGTGTGTGTGTGTGATACAAAAGCAAAAGGGTGTGAAGCCATTCAAAATATTAACATAGAAAAATACTTTACTTAAAACTTGTCACTCTTACTCAGAACCCCACAGTATAACGTTTTACAATTTTTAACAACATTTATGTTTTTTTGTGTGTCTATTTACTTAAATAGAAAGAAAAAGCCTCAGAGCTTGTCAAGCCAATGATTTATTAGCTTATCATTTGCTCAATATTTCATAATCATAGGCAGAAAAAACTTCCTTTAAAGTATTTTTGTATGCTGTCAAAACTGTGCAATTTTAAACTGAGATATACGAACACACATCCTCCATATATGAAGTACTTTCCTTGGATTCTATATAGCACGCCTAGAGAGCCATGCCAAAATCCAAGTGCATTCTATAACACGCATAACTTAATTGGCTTAACAAGCTAATCAGTGCTGATAACAGCTCTTAAGAAGTAATAATGAGCACTAATTGGCACTAATTAGAATTTACGTGCACAACTCACTAAGTGCGTTCTGTAACACGGTGCACCTAACTTCTAAAACACGCAGGCAATAAGGGGCATTGCTATGGGCATTTCATGTGCATTCCAAAATTTATACATGTAGTTATATAATATGGCCCAGTGAGCCTAAATCTACGTGCCAGGATTTACTCCATGTTTTCATTGGTGTAAATGGAGGAACACAATTTTAGACGCTGAGATATCAACTAAACGTATTCTATATACCACGCCTAAATCTAGGCACCGCTTGTAGAATTATGCTTAATCAGCACAGATTTCCGTGCCATTTTTTTTAGGTGCTATAAATCTCTCCCTTTATGTGCTGTTTCTCAAAGGTCCACCTCTGACGAAGGTGGCCATTGTTTTGTGGTAAAACTGCTGCTTCAGGGAGCCAGGACCTAAATACAATAAGGAGGGCATTAACATCAAAACCCTTCCAACTTTAACATGCATACCTTAAATGAAATGCGGGTTTATTTCCTTGGTGTGACTAGATGGTGCCATGGCTCTAAAAAAAAGACACTACTGGCTTAAAAATATCCAATCAGAACAAGGTTTTCATCTTCATTGTGATTGGTTCACTAAACAATCCATCTTTCACTCAAATAAAATGGTGCCATTCAATCACTCCATGGCTCTACAGCGCATAAAGTGAAAATCCATTCTTGCTCATATTGTACTGATCTCTTCTCACAATCTCCACCCCTAACAGAAAGAGGTATATGATCTAATACAAAAGAAGATAAAATCACTAAACAGATGATTATATTCAACGCATTTTACCAGTGGAGCTTCTGTTCTCAATTTCTTAAGACAGTTACAATGTTCATTCATTCGAATTTTAAATCTTCTTACATTGACACAAGATACAGTACATTATGTACTCTGAATCACAAGTAGTAGAATGTCTTAACTGATAATGTTACTGATCTACCAGATTCACAAAAACTGAAATCTCTAAAAGTATTATCACAGGTTTGGTGTCTTCTACATTCGAAATAACCTTTCTACAGTCCATGCGACTGCCATGGAATTTGTGTAACATTGCAGGACTCATATACTCTTTCAAATTATGTTCCCTCCGAGAAGCTCACATGCTTGTCTTTAAAACAAGGGAGAACAGTTAGCATCTTACAATGATGCTTAATACTGTATGACACAGGAGAACCATTAGCATATTTTAATGCACACACTAAATAATCATCATCATCCTTGGTAGACGTGTGATCTGTCTGAATTAACAATGTTCTGTCATTTTATAATGCCCTCTTATAGGCAGACTTCACTACTGACTTCGGATAATCTCTCTCCAACAATTTTGTTTTCAGAAATTTCACCTGCTACTTATATTCTTTTCTAGTAGAGCAAAGGAGTGTGGTAGCCGTGTTAGTCCACTCTTAAGGTTATCAATAGAAATCAAACAAAATAAAACATGGAAAAGAAAATAAGATGATACCTTTTTTATTGGACATAACTTAATACATTTCTTGATTAGCTTTCGAAGGTTGCCCTTCTTCCTCAGATTGGAAATAAGCAAATGTGCTAGCTGACAGTGAATATAAGTGAAAACATTCAAGCATTACTATGACAGTCTGACAGGGTGGGAGGAGGGGGGTGGGTAGGAAGTATGCATGGGGACATCAAAGCATATCATTGATATTCTAACAGGGTGGGTATGGATAGGTGAGGGGAGGGTGATCAACAGAGACATACAGCTTTATGGTTTATAATGGGCTAGGAACCCCAGATCCTTGTTAAGTCCTTTCTGTTGGGTGTTAAAATATTCAATCATTCTGACTTCAAAGGTCTTACGTTCTTGTATGGTTTTAAAGTTACCTTTGAGTATTCTCATTGTGAAGTCACTGGTACAGTGTCCTGGTCCTGTAAAATGTTGACCAACAGGCGTGGGAACTCTGCTGGCACCAGTATTGTTCATATGATGTCTATGTAAATTGAATCTTGTCTTAAGCATCTGGCCTGTTTCTGTTGCCTCCTGCCTCAAAACACCCAGGGAGAATCTGCTACAGTACAAAAAGAAAAAATCCACAGACAGAATCCCGCTTGTAGTGACATACAATCCAGAGCTGGAAAAACTGAGGAAAATCATAAGAGATCTACAACCTATACTCCAGGAGGATGAATTACTGAAAGAGATATTCCCATCCCCACCAGTACTGGCCTTCCGACAGCCACCCAATTTAAAACACAAGCTAATCAGAAGTAAACTTCCTTCACAGACTGAAAAGGAACAGAAGGGCACACTTCCCTGTAATTTATCCAGTTGCAAACTATGCCAAAATATTTCACAGGACCCCAAAGTCATCCACAAAGGAAAGATATTCAACATAAAGGGATCTTTCACTTGCTCATCTTCCAATGTGGTATATATCATTCAGTGTAAAAAATGTAACGAAGGATGCTATATTGGAGAAACAGGCCAGATGCTTAAGACAAGATTCAATTTACATAGACATCATATGAACAATACTGGTGCCAGCAGGGTTCCCACGCCTGTTGGTCAACATTTTACAGGACCAGGACACTGTACCAGTGACTTCACAGTGAGAATCCTCAAAGGTAACTTTAAAACCATACAAGAACGTAAGACCTTTGAAGTCAGAATGATTGACTATTTTAACACCCAACAGAAAGGACTTAACAAGGATCTGGGGTTCCTAGCCCATTATAAACCATAAAGCTGTATGTCTCTGTTGATCACCCTCCCCTCACCTATCCACACCCACCCTGTTAGAATATCAATGATATGCTTTGATGTCCCCATGCATACTTCCTACCCACCCCCCTCCTCCCACCCTGTCAGACTGTCATAGTAATGCTTGAATGTTTTCACTTATATACATTGTCAGCTAGCACATTTGCTTATTTCCGATCTGAGGAAGAAGGGCAACCTTCGAAAGCTAATCAAGAAATGTATTAAGTTATGTCCAATAAAAAAGGTATCATCTTATTTTCTTTTCCATGTTTTATTTTGTTTGATTTCTATTGATAACCTTAAGAGTGGACTAACACGGCTACCACACTCCTCTACTTAAGATGGAAGATACCGCATACAGCCGCATGAAAAAGCAAATGAACAAACTTTTGGAAAAAGAAACAAAAGTGAACAGTCATCTTTACTTTCTGACAATCTGCAAGAAGAATGACATCATTCCCAAAGGACTGAGGATCAAAAATCCTTTGGCTACTACTTACAATTCTGACTATGCAGAGAAACTCTGCAAACGCACTAGTCAGAAACTGAGAAATGAACTTATACATCAACTCTACAAGAAAAAAAGAATAATACAAACCCAAAGGGATGTAACCATGAGGAACATGGAGGAATTACATCCACACCTTGTGAACCAACTTAAAGAGGACCTACATAACATCCAAGGAGAAAAACAATACATTGCTATCCGCAAAAAGGAAATAAAGCTATATTCTCTTCTTCAAAATCAAAGAGAGAGAAACTGCTTATCCTTGAATAGCTATAACTCTGCAGAACCAACATCCCCAGACACCCTGGAGACACTTGGATACACAGCTGAGGCATGTGAAAATCAGAGCCCAAACAAACCAGGGAATACTGATCACACCTTTACAGATGCAAACCAAATGGGGATAATAAACCTCTCGAACCATCAATTATCACAGCATGAGGTCTCAGTGCTATCCAAAGGGCTCTCATTCTGCCCGTCCAGGGAACTAGATGTAATCCAACTATACTCAGACCTAGAGGAATTCTTTAGAAAAATGCGCCTTAAAACACATTTCTATAATAAAAGGACACCAAACAGACCGGAATACAGCCTTAAACAAAAGAACACTTATTTCACCCCACAGGAGGGACAAAACTACAAGCTGGATAATTACATAGAAAGTTTCAGAGATAGGGTGAAATCCCAACTTTCCAACAAACATAAGAGAATCCTGTACAATCTTACCCCACCAGAAAGAGCGGCCATAAGAACCCTACAAACTAACAAACGCATTATCATCAAACCCGCAGACAAAGGAGGCGCAGTGGTAATTATGGACATACAAAAATACAATGAAGAGGGGCACAGACAGCTCTCAGACAATAAATACTACAGGAAACTAACTGAGGACCCCACACAGGATTACACAAAACAGCTGAAAGACCTTATCAAAACATTTCCTACACAAGCGCAACCTCACCTGAAGAAACTCATACCAAATCAACCTTCCGTGGGCACATTTTACATGCTACCCAAGATCCACAAACCGGGAAACCCTGGCAGACCAATCATATCAGGTATTGGCACACTCACGGAAGAAATATCTGGATTCATAGAGGGAATTCTGAAACCTCTCGTACACAAAACTAACAGCTTCATACAAGACACCACAGACTTTCTGAATAAATTGAAAAATATCAAGCAACTACCACCTAACACCCTTCTGGTCACGATGGATGTAGAATCACTATACAGCAACATTCCACATGCGGATGGCATAGCTGCATGTGGAAGACTCCTAAAAAAATCCACACTGGACCATCAATTCTCACCAGAAACTATTACAAAATTAATCAAATTCATTTTAACTCACAACTACTTCCACTTTAACAATGATATCTATCTGCAAATAATGGGCACTGCGATGGGCACCAGGACAGCACCCCAATATGCCAACCTTTTTATGGCTGAGCTGGAAGAGACATTTCTGAATACACACCAGACCAAACCTCTAAAATACTACCGGTACATCGATGACATTTTTATGATTTGGACGGAGGGTGAAGAAACTCTGAAACAATTTTATTCTGCATTCAATACATACCATCCTACAATCAGATTCAAAATTGACTACTCCCCAGAAAAAGTCAATTTTTTGGACACCACGGTCTCAATCAGTGATGGCTGTATACAAACATCTATATACAAGAAACCCACAGACAGATGTAGCTACCTCCACAACTCCAGCTTCCATCCTACACATACAAAAAGATCCATCATTTACAGCCAAGCCACAAGATACCACCGTATCTGCTCTGACCCAGGGGACAGAGACAGACACCTTAAAACCTTGACTGAATCCTTCAAACAGAAGGGCTACAACCCCAAAATAATCTCCAAGAATATTGCCTCCTCCCTCAAAACACCCAGGGAGAATCTGCTACAGTACAAAAAGAAAAAATCCACAGACAGAATCCCGCTTGTAGTGACATACAATCCAGAGCTGGAAAAACTGAGGAAAATCATAAGAGATCTACAACCTATACTCCAGGAGGATGAATTACTGAAAGAGATATTCCCATCCCCACCAGTACTGGCCTTCCGACAGCCACCCAATTTAAAACACAAGCTAATCAGAAGTAAACTTCCTTCACAGACTGAAAAGGAACAGAAGGGCACACTTCCCTGTAATTTATCCAGTTGCAAACTATGCCAAAATATTTCACAGGACCCCAAAGTCATCCACAAAGGAAAGATATTCAACATAAAGGGATCTTTCACTTGCTCATCTTCCAATGTGGTATATATCACTCAGTGTAAAAAATGTAACGAAGGATGCTATATTGGAGAAACAGGCCAGATGCTTAAGACAAGATTCAATTTACATAGACATCATATGAACAATACTGGTGCCAGCAGGGTTCCCACGCCTGTTGGTCAACATTTTTACAGGACCAGGACACTGTACCAGTGACTTCACAGTGAGAATCCTCAAAGGTAACTTTAAAACCATACAAGAACATAAGACCTTTGAAGTCAGAATGATTGAATATTTTAACACCCAACAGAAAGGACTTAACAAGGATCTGGGGTTCCTAGCCCATTATAAACCATAAAGCTGTATGTCTCTGTTGATCACCCTCCCCTCACCTATCCACACCCACCCTGTTAGAATATCAATGATATGCTTTGATGTCCTCATGCATACTTCCTACCCACCCCCCTCCTCCCACCCTGTCAGACTGTCATAGTAATGCTTGAATGTTTTCACTTATATACACTGTCAGCTAGCACATTTGCTTATTTCCGATCTGAGGAAGAAGGGCAACCTTCGAAAGCTAATCAAGAAATGTATTAAGTTATGTCCAATAAAAAAGTTATCATCTTATTTTCTTTTCCATGTTTTATTTTGTTTGATTTCTATTGATAACCTAGTAGAGCAAATAACAGCGCTAGCGAAGAAATTGGGAGAAAAGTAAACTTCTCTTTAAAGACTTCAGATGACAACTTGAAAAATGTAAAAATGTATTTTAATCTGTTTTCTTCCCATATATTATGGTCTCAAAACTATTTGCTCGTTGTACTAAAATGTCTAAAAATAAAATGTATTCTTTATGATAGGCAATTGTGAATCTGAATTATTGAGTATTCAACCATTCAGAAAAGATATAGATGTTCTAATATACCACCACAACAAACACATCGATGAAACATACCCACATTTTGATGTTTGCTTGATAACTCATTGTTAAAAACCATTGTTTCTCATATGATGCCATAAAGAGATTTGTAACTGAAGTTATCAAGAGTGGCAATGGGGGCAACAATGACCATCTGTTGGTAAAAATGATTAACAGAAATTAATTTTCCATCATGGCAATGGTGGATAGTCGTACAATAAAAAATAAAGTAGGAACTCTGTGTGGTTGAGGACGATCATCCAGATAGTGTGACTGACTTGTAAAGCTTCCTATTGTGGTATCATTGAGTACAGTGACCATACATCCAGTATTAGTAACCATAAACTTGCAGAGTCTTCTAAATTGAGGTTAGTCAGTTTATTCATGAAATCAGTTGAATCCCAAAGAAATGAAAATGCTGACATACTGTAGGATGTAAAAAAACAACAAGGGTTCCAAAAGGGACCCTTTACTAGAAACAACTGGCTGACCCAGTGGATTATTTAAAGCTGTATGAATCTTTGGAAGCCAATATAAAACTGGAACAATAGGCTTCTCAACGTACAAAACTTTCTTTCACAAAAGGTAATATACCCTGCAGAAAACCTTTTTCCAGTAAATCTAATATCTGTTGTTGCAATCTATTTGTCGGGTCAATGTCCCAACAATCATAATCAGTTAAATTGGAAAGTTGTCTATCTGCCTTTTGAAGATAAATCAATGAAGGAAACCTGTAATTTAAGGAATGGAAAGAAACCTGTACTTCATTTAAGGAATGCAAGTTTGAAGATTTTGTTGAACTGTTTTGATATTAATGCCCACTGTATTGCTTTGTACATATTCGGTTCCAGGCTCCCTGAAACACTGTTTTATCACAACATTGGCTGCCATCATTAGAGGTGGACCCAGTGGCGTAGCCAGACAGCCAATTTTGGGTGGGCCTGAGCACAAAGTGGGTGGGCACAAAATTTTCTCTCTCCCCCCTCTCTCTAAAATTGGCTGTCTGGCTACGCCACTGCCCTGACCCCCCCAAACCACCGCTGCAGGTTTTTCCCCGCCCTTTCCCCAGCCACCACTGGCATGCTGAGGATATTTCTCTCCCCCCCCCCCCCCCCCCCCCGCCGCCTGCTGATCTCTTCCCCTAGGCACCACCTACCGGCATGCTGAAGGGCTTTTTTTCTCTTCCACCTCCCAGCCACCCGACCATCGGCACGCTGCAGGCCTTCTTTCCCTTCCCTCCCCCCTCCCCCTTCCATCTCCGTCGGGCAGCGCCAGCCTAACTACAGCAAAGCTGCACAGCACCGGGTCCGTCAGCATGCTGCCGCTACGCTCCTACCTTGTCATCTTTTGGCAGAGGTGTTAGTTCTGCAGCTTCTGCAGTGGATCCACATGGTGCCAGGGCTGTCTCTCTGTACGCTGCTGCTTCCTCTGCGCTGGCCCCGCCTCTTTAGAAAGAGTATCGGAGCTAGCTGCATTGCCTGGTCCGGGCTTTATGACAAGCCATATCTTTTTAGTTTACTTTGTCCAATTTTAAGTTTCTTTTATTTTCCGTCAACTAGGCTGCGTTTAGGCCTAGTCTCTGGTTGGGTCTTTCCCGCATTTTGTTTCCTGGTGCCTTGCCCCTTTTTTCAGGCACCATCACGGTTTTAATTTGGAATCAGAAGTTTTTCTGTCCATGTTCTCTAAAGCTCCCAGTGGCTTTAAGCGCTGTACCAGGTGCAAACGGACAATCAATGGCACAGACACCCGTTTCTTGGCGTCTTCAGTGTCCAGGGCTGAACCATAGCTCTACTGTGTCCTTTGTCTTCGTATGAAGAAAAGAACTCAGCTGTACAGATAAGCTCAATGAGAAAAGATTTTTGGAGACAAGTCTGGGTCCACGACGTCAGCATCGAGGTCCGAGGCATCGAAGACAGCATCAGAATCGGAAGCATCAGTCATGGCAGGCTCGGTCTCAGCCCTCTCACAAGGAGGTCTGACCAATACTGATGAGGAACGCTCATGGGAGTCAGAGGAGGATCCAAGATACTTTTCGGAGGATGAGTCCTATGGTATTCCCTTCTGAACCTTCCTCTCGAAAGGAGAAAGTCTCCTCCGAAGAGCCTTTCGTTTCCCTCTTTGTGAAGAAAATGGCTGATGCTATTTCATTACGTTTGGAAGTGGAAGATGAGCCCAGGGCTAAGATGCTCAAGGTCATGGACTACGAATCCCCTCCTAGGAAGGCTGTCACTATCCTTCTCCATAAGGTAAATGAGGAAGTCCTTCATAGCAACTGGTAGTCCCCTATGCCGGTCCCTGTCATGCCCAAGAAGTCTGACACCCAGTATTGGAACCAGTATCAGATCCACAGTACCTCTGGTTTGATAGGCCTCAGCAGCCTCACAATTCCATGGTGGTGGATTTCGATCTCAAGAGAGCCAGGAGTTGTAGAGACTATGCCTTAGCATCCCCAGGCAGAGAAGCTAGAACCTTGGACTCTTTTAGGAGGAAGATGTTCCAGGCCTCAATGCTCATGTCCCGTATACAATCGTACCAGGTCTTTACAAGTGTCGACTTGCAGGACTCATCAGACTCTCTCCCACTGGAGAAGGTTGAGTCAGCATGCCAGTTGGCCAAGCAGCAGAAGGCATGTCAAAACTTCTTGGACAGGGGTGCCTATGACACTTTTGACGTGGCTTCTAGGATCCCTCCTCAAAGTATAGCAATGGGAGAGGTTCCGCGGGATTGGAGACGAGCGAATGTGGTCCCTCTTCACAAAAGTGGGGACAGGGAAGAAGTGGGAAACTACAGACTGGTAAGTCTCATGTCGGTGGTAGGAAAAATAAAGGAGTCGCTGCTGAAAGAAAGGATAGTTAACTTTCTAGAAACCAATGGATTACAGGACCAGAGGCAACAGGCTTTACCAAAGGAAAATCCTGCCAAACGAATCTTATTGCGTTCTTTGACTGGGTGACCAAAGAACTGGATGAAGGACGTGCGCTAGATGTAATCTACTTAGATTTTAGCAAAGCTTTTGATATGGTCCCCCGCAGAAGACTCATGAATAAGCTGAAAGGGCTGAACTTAGGACCGAAAGTGGTGAACTAGGTAGAAAACTGGTTGACCGATAGGTGGCAGACGGTGGTGGTAAATGGAATCCGCTCAAAGGAAAGGAAGGTGAGCAGTGGAGTTCCTCAGGGGTCGGTGCTGGGGCCTATTCTGTTTAATATATTTGTGGGTGATATTGCTGAAGGGTTGGAAGGAAAGGTTTGCCTTTTTGCGGATGACACGAAAATAGCCAATACAGTGGATACCCTGGAGGGAGTAAAAACGATGAGAAGGGATCTCCGAATGTTAGAAGAATGGTCGAGGGTCTGGCAGTTAAAATTTAATGCACTTGGGGTGCAGAAACCCGAAAGAGAGATAGACGGCAAGGCAGTAGAACTAAAGGACATGAATTGAGGTTGAAGGGGGGCAGACTCAGGACTAATGTCAGGAAGTATTTTTTCACAGAGAGGGTGGTGGATATGTGGAATTCCCTCCCACGGGAGGTGGTGGAGATGAAAACAGTAATGGAATTCAAACGTTCATGGGATACACACAAAGGAATCCTGTTTAGAAGGAATGGTTCAGTGGAATCTTAGCGGAGATTGGGTGGCGACGCCGGGTAATTGGGAAACAAAACGGGAGCTGGGAAGACATCTGCGATCTATGCCCTGATCGTGACTGAATAGATATGGATGGGCTTGAGTGTAAATTTTAAGGGGCTTCGAAGTTAGCTTCAGAACTTAGTACAAGAAGAGTGCTGGGCAGACTTCTATAGTCTGTGCCCTGAGAAAGGCAAGGACAAATCAAACTCGGGTATACATATAAAGTATCACATACCATGTAAATGAGTTTATCTTGTTGGGCAGACTGGATGGACCGTACAGGTCTTTATCTGCTGTCATTTACTATGTTATAAATATAGAATGCACATTAAATAAACACAGGCTGCACAGAACATCCTCCGCAGGCCACAAGTTTGACAGACCTGGTGTCAATAGTAACACACTAACAAGCAAGTCAAAATTTGTTTTCAAGTTCACAAAACCAAAATTGAGAGACAACGCCAAAATTGGAGGTTTTCAGTACTCGTGAAGACCAACAAAAACCCTGAAATGTGCTACTGCGCTTAAATCAATAGAAAGTCCCTATTAACTTTACTTTTAAGAACAATACTTTTAATCTTGCCTGCATTGTTTGCTTGATATTCCCAATGGAGGTTTCAGGGAGGCAGGGGCATTAAGTGATGCAACAGCCACTTTGCAGCTGTTTTTCAATCTATGAGCAACTTATAATAGGATGGCTCTGTGTGGAAGGATTATAACAATTCATAGTGCTCAATTCTTCTCATTTTATAAACAGAAAATATGATCTTGAAACAAATCCCTTACCGACAGTCAAAGAGGTCACTCTCAGCTGCATATAGTTATGAGATGAAATATTGCACAAGTAATCCCCGCTGTCTGAAATTGTAAGATTATTTAGGATTATGGGAAAGTCCGTTTGACGGTTTTTTACTGGACACCGAGAAACTCTAGGGTCTTCTAGAATGTCAGTCATGTTGTCAAATAAAGCCAAACGTTTTCCTGCCACTGACCAAGCAGCACGGACATTTCTGAAGTTTAAACTATATGGAAAATCACATGGAAGTATAGCTTCATTCCCTTCTACTTTGTGGAGAGGATCTAAAAAAAAAAAAAAAAAAAGAGAGAGGCAATTAATGGAAAATTATACAGCAAACTACATAGTGATCCACAGTGGAAACTACACAAAGATTTCAAATGATAATTAAAAATGTGGCCCAACTCCTTGAGAAGTAACATTTTAATGTTAAAATCTCAAACCATATTCATAATGGCAATTTTATAAACTAGGTGATCCACAGCTACATGTGTGTTACACACATGAAGGTTTAGAATACTAGCATATATGTGAATGTGTGCACATATGCATGCATATGACAGTATGCCACCTCTGCACTATTCAGTAAATATGCAACAATCTTATACAACATATATTTGCAAGGGAACATAAGAATAACCAAAGTGGGTCAGACCAATGGTCCATGTAGCCCAGTATCCTGTTTCCAACAGTAGCCAAACCAGGTCACAAGTGACTGGCAGAAACCCAATAAATACTTATTTATTTAGATTTTGCTCACACCTGTTTTGGCAGTAGCTCAGCCCCTGTTGGGTTTACAGTGGAGGAGGGTTTGATGACCTGCCAAAGATCACATGCAGCAGCTGTGGGATTTGAACCAGACTCCTCTGGAGGTCAAGCCTGACAATCTAACTACTAAGCTACTTCTCCATATAAACGGGCAACATAGACTTACACACATAACTTAGCACTCTATGGCTGGTATAACTGCGGATGTCCAAATGTTGGGCAGGTCAATACTCTATAATGAAACCTAGGCACTTAGGTTCTTTTATAGAATAGCATCCTACCACCCACCCTTGGAGTGCCTAAATGGAAGCATTCAGTTATAGAATTGCTCCCAGTGTCTCTTCTTATGCAGCAATATATATTTGCATTAGACAAAAAACCTGAATTTGGTTTTCTATTTTTGCAGTTTTCTACATTTTTTGTATGTGCTTTTTGGCTCACCACCGAAGACAACTAGAAAACTTATTCAACCTAAGATATGCTGTTGATCCACTTCAAATTTCATGTGATAGAACCAACACTTTTTAATAAACTACTAAAGAAAACAAGTTATCATTTACAAGTTCAACTTCACAAAATGCAATTGTTTTGAGTTAGTAATTGAAACTTGCATTATAGGTTTTCAAGTAGCTTCTGTGTATGCATTTAATAACAGAGGTGGTTTTCACATAATGCAAAGGGAAACCAATTTGCAGCCTAACCTTTGATAGCTTAACAGCTTGAAAATGGATGCATCCATCTAAGTCTAAAGAAATTGAAAAGCCAAATTTCTAACCACCACCTGGACTGATGGATTTCCAATTTCCTTGTCTCCCCTGAGCTGAACAGCAGGCCAGATGGACGAAGGATGAATAACCTTCATACAATCATACAAACATTTTCCTAAATACAGGAGTACATTTCCCAAGGTATAATCAGGATCCATGTGTATAAACATCAGGGCCTATACAGGCAGAACAGCCAAAGTAGCACAATTGCATTTCCAAGTGCCTGAAAAGTATGTGTATTCTTTTGGCTGCATAAAAAGAGCATCATGGTAAGTATTTCAATCTGAAACATGTATACATTTCTTTAAATGTGTGTACCGTATGCCTTCATTCAGAATGCTTAAGTGTACCTTAGGTATTTTTGACTGCATAACAAACTGATCTGAGAAAACAAGAAGGCAAATGGTCTACTAGATCCAACTTGGAACAGAGAGAGAAGCAGACCTTGTGAAGAAAAAAAAGACAGTCTTTATTGGTTCATCAAATGCTCCCAGAATTCACAAACAGGTGCCCAACATGGACATGTTTCACTAAACTCTGGCTGTGTCAGGGGCAAAGAAAACTGAAAACATTTTAAAAATTTTAAGATACGTGGAGGGGCATAATCGAACAGGGCACCCAAGTTTTCCTGGAGTCGTCCTTGCAGGATGGCTCCATAAAGGGGTGGGGAACCCGTAATATCGAAACAAGATGGGTGTCCATCTTTCATTTCAATAATACGGTCGGGGACGCCCAAATCTCAACATTTAGGTCAAACTTAGAGATGATTGTCCCCGGTTTTCGGCGGTAATGGAAACCGAGGACGCCCATCTCAGAAACAACCAAATCCAAGCCATTTGGTCGTGGGAGGAGCCAGCATTCGTAGTGCATTGGTCCCCCTCACATGCCAGGACACCATCCGGGCACCCTAGGGGGCACTGCAGTGGACTTCACAAATTGCTCCCAGGTGCACAGCTCCCTTACCTTGGGTGCTGAGCCCCACAAACCCTCCCAAAAAACCCACTCCTCACAACTGTACACCACTACCATAGCCCTAAGGGTTGAAGGGGGGCACCTGCATGTGGTTACAGTGGGTTTGTGGTGGGTTTTGAAGGGCTCACATTTACCACCACAAGTGTAACAGGTAGGGGGGGATAGGCCTGGGTCCGCCTGCCTGAAGTGCACTGCACCCACTAAAACTGCTCCAGGGACCTGCATACTGCTGTCATGGAGCTGGGTATGACATTTGAGGCTGGCAAAAAAAATTTTAGAAGTCTTTTTTAGGGTGGGAGGGGGTTGGTGACCACTGGGGGGGAGTAAGGGGAGGTCATCCCCGATTCCCTCCAGTGGTCATCTGGTCAGTTTGGGCACCTTTTTGAGGCTTGGTCGCAAGAAAAAATGGACCAAGTAAAGTTGGCCAAGTGCTCGTCGAGGACGCCCTTCTTTTTTCCATTATCTGCCGAGGACGCCCATGTGTTAAGCACGCCCCAGTCCCACCTTCGCTACGCTGCCGATACGTCCCCGTGCACTTTGGTTGTCTCCGCAACGGAAAGCAGTTGAAGGCGCCCAAAATTGGCTTTTGATTATGCCGATTTGGGCGACCCTGAGAGAAGGACAACCATCTCCCAATTTGTGTCGGAAGATGGGCGCCCTTCTGTTTCGAAAATAAGCCTGATAATCAAATAAATGCAAACACCAAAATCTATTTAAAAACACATGCAATTTTCATAAAGGCAACAGTGAAAAGAAGAGAATAACTTACCCAGCTTGTGCTTAACCTTAAACTTAACCAAGACTGGTAACAACTAACAAAGAAATTATTATACATGTACAACATAACTATTGCATATAAGGTAGGCTGGCATAAGTACATAACTAATACCACACTGGGAAAAGACCAAGGGTCCATCGAGCCCAGCATCCTGTCCACGACAGCGGCAAATCCAGGCCAAGGGCACCTGGCAAGCTTCCCAAACGTACAAACATTCTATACATGTTATTCCTGGAATTGTGGATTTTTCCCAAGTCCATTTAGTAGTGGTTTATGGACTTGTCCTTTAGGAAACCGTCTAACCCCTTTTTAAACTCTGCTAAGCTAACCGCCTTCACCACGTTCTCCGGCAACGAATTCCAGAGTTTAATTACGCGTTGGGTGAAGAAAAATGTTCTCTGATTTGTTTTAAATTTACTACACTGTAGTTTCATCGCATGCCCCCTAGTCCTAGTATTTTTGGAAAGCGTAAACAGACGCTTCACATCCACCTGTTCCACTCCACTCAATATTTTATATACCTCTATCATGTCTCCCCTCAGCCGTCTCTTCTCCAAGCTGAAAAGCCCTAGCCTCCTTAGTCTTTCTTCATAGGGAAGTCGTTCCATCCCCGCTATCATTTTTGTCGCCCTTCGCTGCACCTTTTCCAATTCTACTATATTTTTCTTGAGATGCGGCGACCAGAATTGAACACAGTACTAAAGGTGCGATCTCACCATGGAGCGATACAACGGCATTATAACATCCTCACACCTGTTTTCCATACCTTTCTTAATAATATCCAACATTCTATTCGCTTTCCTAGCCACAGCAGCACGCTGAGCAGAAGGTTTCAGTGTATTATTGACGACGACACCCAGATCCCTTTCTTGGTCCGTAACTCCTAACGTGGAACCTTGCATGACATAGCCATAATTCGGGTTCTTTTTTCCCAAATGCATCGCTTTGCACTTGCTCACATTAAACGTCATCTGCCATTTAGCCGCCCAGTCTCCCAGTCTTGTAAGGTCCTCTTGTAATTTTTCACAATCCTGTCGCGAGAACGACTTTGAATAACTTTGTGTCATCAGCAAATTTAATTACCTCGCTAGTTACTCCCATCTCTAAATCATTTATAAATATATTAAAAAGCAGCGGTCCTAGCACAGACCCCTGAGGAACCCCACTAACTACCCTTCTCCATTGTGAATCCTGTCCATTTAACCCCACTCTTTGTTTCCTATCCTTCAACCAGTTTTTAATCCACAATAGGACATTTCCTCCTATCCCAAGACCCTCTAATTTCCTCTGGAGCCTTTCATGAGGTACCTTGTCAAACGCTTTTTGAAAATCCAGATACACGATATCAACCAGCTCCCCTTTGTCCACATGTTTGTTTACTCCTTCAAAGAATTGAAGTAAATTGGTCAGGCAAGATTTCCTCACACAAAAGCCATGCTGACATAGTTGGTCTCAGTAATCCATGTCCTTGGATGTGCTCTGTAATTTTGTTTTTGATAATAGCCTCTACCATTTTCTCCAGCACTGACGTCAGACTCACTGATCTATAATTTCCCGGATCTCCCCTGGAACCTTTTTTAAAAATCAGCATTACATTGGCCACCCTCCAATCTTCCAATACCACGCTTGATCTTAAGGATAAATTGCATATCACTAGCAGTAGCTCCGCAAGCTCATTTTTCAGTTCTATCAGTACTCTAGGATAAATACCATCCGGTCCAGGAGATTTGCTACTCTTCAGTTTGCTGAACTGCCCCATTACGTCCTCCAGGTTTACCGTGAAGTCAGTAAGTTTCTCCGCTAGGGAGCACAGAAGCTGTTACAGGAGTGACAGTTTTTTTCCCGCCTAAGCTGTGAGGCAATCTTTAGTCTCAGCTAGGGAGCACAAAGGTAAACATCTCTGTCCTCAGGACCTGTTCAAGGCTTGTGAGCAGTTAATTTCCTGAAGCTTGCCAGGCGCTACCCAGGTAAACAGTTTTAATATTGATCCTTCAGTTACCTGTTACTTTTCCATCTGTTTATATGACTCACTGTTCTAATTATGAGACAAACCTTATTAGCTTATTGGCTCTGTTGTCCTGGACCGACTAAGAATCCTGGTGGTTTGTGTGTTGGGTTTGTGGGTGCTATCTAGGAATGGTGGGACCCTTGAGAGTGTGGCCCCAGTAATCACTGGGAAATAACTTCAGAGTGGGAGACTTGCCCAGAGACAAGTGAGATACAGTCGGTGGGAGGAGGGTGCTAGTGTAGAGCATAAGCGGTAGGTACAGGCGGACCTGAGCAATGCTGGGGACAGACTCTCCAGGTGGCCGCAGGGTTAGCACTAGGCAGATGCTAGGTGTTACATGATAGACCTAAACAGGGTGAACAGGCAAGAAGGATGGGAGGTGGAGCCAAGCTCCAAGCTCAACCAAGTACAGTCCTGAGACTGTGACCTGGGAGCAGCCGTTAAGCCTCGACTATGCAGTACGGCTGAAGCCAGCAGAGTGGGGAGCTAGACCAGGGACTGGGCACCACAGCACAACCTACCACCTGTTGGAAGATAGAGAAAAATACTGGATTGTTTCAGAGAGCACGACAGATTATAACTGGTGATGTCACTGGTTGAGCTCAGTTTTCCCTACCTCCATCTGCTGGTGGGAAGGGTAACATCTGCTGGTTCAGAACAGTGTAAGCTAATGCTAAGAAACAAGCTTTACATGTAAGAAAAGTTTTAAGAAAGATACCCCATTTGTGGCAAATATGTAACAGAGAATGCGTGTATTTTTGAAAGCTATAAAGCAAACTTATTCACAGCAGTTCCAGAGTAATAACTTGCTTGTAGAATTTGTGAAAACTGGGAGGGAAAAGCAGAACAGCATTCTAAATCCACTTGCTTTTTAATAAAAAGCACAAATGTATAAGTGTACTTTGTATTTAGCTCTTGCCATTGTGAAGCAACTGTCTAAAAGATTACTGGAAAGTCCCACTGTAATGCAAATGCAGGAAGCAAGAATGTTGAAGAAGACTTTGAAAAAATAATCTCTTCCAAGCATTCTGAGAGTCTGATTTTCTTTTTAAAAAACGGAACTCTTAAAAAGGAAAGAGATCAAGAAAATATGGCAGAAAGACACAGAAGTACTATCATATTGGGTGCCAAAGGCTCAATTTAAAACAGGAATTTTCAAGCACACCGTGATAGGAAGGAAGCTCTCTTTGTTGTGAAGCCATTAAGGCAAGCATTAGTAGTAGATCTGAGAGATAAAATCATACTCCACATGCCCTGGCTTTGAAACGAGGTTCATTACTGTCACAGTATACCCAAAATTAATCCATTTGGGGACATTACCCACAGAAAGAGATGCTTTAAGTTTATGAAAATGTAATCATACATTGTTAAATCATTAAGATTTCATCAGCTGATGATTCTTGTGCCCCCTTTCCCAAGCTCTGTGGACAAGATACTACGGAAGTTTGAAACCCACCTGTCATAGCCCAGTTACCTTGCCACTTGAGATTTGGAACTGAATTATGAATCAAACACTGCACTTGGTTCGAGTCTGAGATGTTTAATTCACTGATCACAGACATTAATCCGTCAGTCTCTACTTCTGTCCTATTAGTTTCATTAATGAAGCCACTGGCATCAGACCACGTTATACTTGGCAAAGGACGGACACCCCATGCAGCACATTCTAATCTGCTTGTTGAGCCCCGTCTATAGCTCAGGGAAAATGCTGCAAAGGAAAGAAAAGTAAATTTACTATCTGCAAGAACTGCTCCATAAAAACATTCATGTCAGTACTTACTATTACTGGCTTTTAAAGTTTGCTAGAAAGGTGATGTAATACTGATAACCCTTTGTTTTTTGAAACTTAAACCAATTACTTGTTAAAGAACACGGCTTTGCTGTAAATTAATAGACTTTCAGGCTCATTTTCAAAGCACTTAGCCTCCCAAAGTTCCATAGAAACCTATGGAACTTAGCCTCCCAAAGTGCTTTGAAAATATGCCTCATTGCGATTTAATATTATAGATCACTGGGTGTGGTGAGTAGCCTTAGGCAGCAAGGTCTTTCTGGATGGAAGTCCCCGTCTGGGAGATAAACTGAATAGCTTCTAGAATCTCCTTCAACATATGTTTTTCTTGGAACTGGAGTCAAGTGTTCCACTTCTATATAAAATTCTTAGTTTCATTTTCTTTCCACCATCTAGCAGAAGATGCGATGAGAGCCTTTCAGGTAACCAGTGCACTAAAAAACTGCCACACAACTTTTTCGGACAGTGTCCATGTATAATGCCGAAGATACTTACCTGTAGTAGGTATTCGAGGACAGGAGGACATTCATTCTCACATGTGGGTGGCATCATCCACGTCGCCCGGTGCAGAGCACTTTTAAAGTGTATATTTCTTTAAAAGCACTCACTAGCGTCCCCACTGCGCATGCACGAGTGCCTTCTCACCTGCCGAAAGAGCGCAGGACCTGTAGTAGAGTACAACAGCATGGAAAACAATTAAAAAGGAAGGAGGGAGGGTATGTCAGAATGAATGGCCTGCTGTCTTCGGAGAACACCTGCTATAGATAAGCATTTTCATTTTCTCCGACATAAGTAATGCCACACTGGGAAAAGACCAAGGGTCCATCGAGCCCAGCATCCTGTCCACGACAGCAGCCAATCCAGGCCAAGGGCACCTGGCAAGCTTCCCAAATGTACAAACATTCTATACATGTTATTCCTGGAATTGTGGATTTTTCCCAAGTCCATTTAGTAGTCCATTTAGGAAACCGTCAACCCCTTTTTAAACTCTGTCAAGCTAACCGCCTTCACCACGTTCTCCGGCAACGAATTCCAGAGTTTAATTATGCGTTGGGTGAAGAAAAATGTTCTCCGATTTGTTTTAAATTTACTACACTGTAGTTTCATCGCATGTCCCCTAGTCCTAGTATTTTTGGACAGCGTGAACAGACGCTTCACATCCACCTGTTCCACTCCACTCATTATTTTATATACCTCTATCATGACTCCCCTCAGCCGTCTCTTCTCCAAGCTGAAAAGCCTTAGCCTCCTTAGTCTTTCTTCATAAGAATAAGCAGGCCATATTCTCACATGTGGTAATCCCTAGCTACCAGGCTCACCAAAAACAATAGGTCAACTGAAACTCACAACTGTAAGTTCAAAAAGTTTAATTAACCTGAAACTATATACAAATTGTGTGAGCGCAGCCCAGAATAGAACAATATGAGCTTTCTCTTCACACTTCTGTAATTTTCCGTGGGGCGTTTTGAGTTCTCCGCCTACTACTACTTAACATTTCTAGAGCGCTACTAGGGTTACGCAGCGCTGTACAGTTTAACAAAGAAAGACAGTCCCTGCTCGAAGGAGCTTACAATCTAAAGGATTCTCCAGGTATCCTGCTCAAGGCAGTAGTGAGATGTGCATATGTGGCCTGAAGACCACTTTGCAGCTTGCAAATTTCTTCAATGGAGACTGATCTCAAGTGGGCTACAGACACATCCATGGCTCTGATACTATGACCCTTGACACGACCCTCAAGAGTCAGCCCGGCCTGGGTTTAAGTGAAAGAAATGTAATCTGCCAGTCAATTAGAGATTGTGCGTTTTCCGATGGTGACCCCCATCCTATTAAGATCAAAAGAAACAAAAAGCTAGATGGTCTGCCTGTAGGGCCTAGTCCGCTCCAAGTAAAAGGCCAATGCTCGCTTGCAGTCCAATGTGTGAAGTGTGCTTTCTTTTGATTGATTTTTTTTATGTGAGAATAAACCTGCAGTTTGGATACACATTTGGTCTACCCCCCTACTTCTCTTTTTTTGTACATTGTGTGATTTATTTTTATTATTATTTTTTTATTTGTTACATTTGTATCCCACATTTTCCCACCTATTTGCAGGCTCAATATGGCTTACATAGTGCCGGAGAGCTGTTTGCAGACTCTGGAGTAAACAAATACAAGGTGATATTGTGGTAGGATAAGGTTCATGTGGTAGGACCACATAAAGGAATCGTACAACGGGAGAGTTGTGTAATGACCATTACGAACTTTAATGTTGTTGTGTCGCAGAGATCAGGCATTTATGTTGGGTCGGTAGGGTATGCCTTTTTAAACAGGTGGGTTTTAACTGTTTTTCTGACGTGTGAGTGGTCGTATGTAGTTTTCAAGTCTTTTGGTAGTGCGTTCCACAGTTGTAGGGGGATACATCTTTTTTTTGTTGCAGTGTACTTTTGCCGGGATGGGCATAAGGTTTGTTAAAGAATGTTGGAAGAATGAATGACTGGTTCAGATAGAACTCTGACACCATCACCATCCTATTAAGATCAAAAGAAACAAACAGCTGGGTAGACTGTTTGTAGGGCTTAGGCCGCTCCAAGTAAAAGGCCAATGCTCACTTGCAGTCCAATGTGTGCACTGTGCGTTCACCAGGATGGGCATGAGGTTTGTTAAAGAATGTTGGAAGAATGAATGACTGGTTCAGATAGAACTCTGACACCACCACCATCCTATTAAGATCAAAAGAAACAAACAGCTGGGTAGACTGTTTGTAGGGCTTAGGCCGCTCCAAGTAAAAGGCCAATGCTCACTTGCAGTCCCAATGTGTGCAGTGTGTGTTCACCAGGATGGGCATGAGGTTTGTTAAAGAATGTTGGAAGAACGAATGACTGGTTCAGATGGAACTCTGACACCACCTTAGGCAGAACTTAGGGTGTGTGCAGAGAACTACTCTGTTGTGATGAAATTTGGTATAAGGTGGATCCACTACTACGGCCTGAAGCTCACTGATCTTACGAGGTGAAATATCAGCTAACAAAAACAGGACCGTCCAGGTCAAGTACTTCATATGACAAGAATCAAGTGGTTCAAAAGGAGCTTCATTAGCTGGGTGAGGACAACGTTGAGGTCCCATAACACAAGTGGAGGTCTGACAGGGGGCTCTGTCAAAAGCAAAACCTCTCATGAAGCGAACTAGAGGTCGTCTAGAGATGGGCTTAACTTCTACACGGTGATGGTAAGCACTAACTGCACTGAAGTGAACACTTACAGAATTGGTCTTGAGACCAGACTCGAAGAGATGCAGGGAAACCAGGTCAATAAATCTTATTAGACAGACAAGGCACTGAAAACACTAGAGGACTCAAAGATGAAGCACTGAATGGAATGCGAGGCTAGAATATCAAGAGAAGGTGGCATCTGACATCAGTCCTCCTCCTCCTCCTCCCCTGATGTACCCATGACGTTTTGTCCGCCCCAATCTCTGCGGCAAGGGTGATGTTGTTCCCCCGCAAGCGCGCACACACAGTCTGGGGCTAAAGGCACGTCTGAAGACCACCCGCTCTGACGCTGTTGGAGTGTCACTCTTAGCACTGGCGGTTGGCAACTCAGCCCAGAGTTCGCGGGCACGAGGTAAGTAGCCATGACAGTAACCTCCCCATTAAAACCCTTGGACGGATGACTGGCATGGAAGGCACGAAGCAAGGCAGGTGCATGAATGTGTGTGGCAGGTTCCCAAGAGTTATCCTCTGGTTCGAAGCCTTTCCATGAGAGCAAGTAGTACAGGCGAACTGCATGAAGTCTAGAGTCCAGGATATCATCGACTTCATATTCTGGGTCTGGATTGATGCCAGAAGAAGCCATCTGACCCTGCTTAGGATACCATTTAGAAGAGGTGAATGACTTGAGGAGAGACATGTGGAAGGCATTATATATCTTCATCGAAGAAGGTAAATGCACTGTCCCAATCCGCTCCCGTATGCAGAAATGTCAAAGAAATTTAGGGATGAATTTCTGGGAGGGCACTCGGAGACGTTGAAGTTTGGTGCTAAGCCAGATGTTTTGAGACCTGGAAGCAGGATGGGAGCAGGTCTTTGAAGTAGATCAGCACAATGTTTGTAGGCCTGAGAGGCCTGTAGGAGGTGACGACATTCATGTGCCTCTCTGGACATCCGTGTTTTCTTCTGAATACACAAACAAGGAAGACAGCTGGGCGGGGAATGTTCAGGCCCAAAACACTGGAGACACCAAGAATGGATGTCTGTTCCAGAGATGGTCCAATTGACCCGGCCATAGCACTTGAAGCCACTGGGAGCCTTTGATTACATGGAAGGAAAAACAGCCATGGCGAAATCAAACGACTCGATAGACTGAAAAAGGGGCAAAGCACCAGAAACAAGACAGGGAAAGATCTTGAATGGAGCTCAGACCTACAGAGAATGCCAAAAAAACAAGAAAACTTTAAAGTGGGGAAAAACCTATCAAAAACAATAAAGGAGGGAGAAAGAGTCCTGAAGTAAGACAAAACAAAAACTGGGGAAAACAAATCCCACAGGGATGGCGGATGAAGAGAGACTGCTGGTCCCTCACCCTTGCGGCAGATGGGAAGATACTCACACTTGCGCAGTGGGGAAGCTAACGCGTGCTGTTAAAGACATATACGCTTTAAAAGCACTCCACAACGGGCAACGTGGATGACATCACCCACATGTGAGAATATGGCCTGCTTGTCCTTGGAGAATGCATCTTTTGACCACTTCTCACTGAACTGAAAATAAAACAACCATGCAGTCACGGGTTTTGAGCTTGAAACCCAGTGTCATTTTTCTCTCCAAGTGAGGCTTATAGTGTATCTTACAAAACTAAGGGGGGGGGGGGAGGAGGCAGGGAAAAGAAAAGTTGATGGCCTCATATTATATTCTATATAAATTTATCTGGATAGCAACATCTGTTATCTTAATATCTGCCACTGGCCAGCTTAGCCAGAAATTTTCAGCAACACTGTCCTGGCACCATCCATAGTGCTGTGGCAGAATGTAGGCAGCACATGGGTGATTCTGGGAATTATCTGGCTATATTCAGTCTACATTCAGATAATTCAGGATGGGAAAAAATGCTGTCTTAATCTGGATAATGGACTGAATATTGTTACCACGCAGATAATGCCAATGGTCACAACTCTGGATATTTAGCACTACTCACCATCAGCTACTGAATATCCAGATTTTCTTTCACTGCCATTTCCAGCATTTTTATAAACTGATCTCTGTAGTGATTGCACATTGGGCCAAATGTTTGTTACGAATTATAGTGGGACATAATAACAACACAGCAAGGGTTCTCAACTCTGATTCTCAAAGACTTTTAAACAGGTTTTTAGAGTAATCAAACCATACAAGACAACTGGGGTTCATTAGACAAAATGGATACAAAACATTTGATAAACAGTCAGCCTGGATAACCTGAAAATCAGTGGCTCTTGAAGTCTACACTGAAAATCCATTTGACAGGTTAACAAAGGCTTATTCAATAACTATCTTCTTTTTGATAGTAAACAGATTTTTGTGTATTAAACATCCCAAACAACACAGAAGAGGACAAAAAGAGACCCTAAGGCAGTGTTCTTCAAAGCAAGGCCGTGGTGCCAATGGCAGCTCTCATCATCATTCTGGATTTTTTTTTTTTTGGCTACTCTCTGCCTTTCTACCCAAGTTCAAGACAGAAAGAGGGAAATGGATGAGGGGAAGAGCGCATACTTGAAGGACAAGGCATTTTTCAATAGATGTTTATGTTTATTTAATACTTGATAACCCGCCAATTCTGTAACAGGTCTTAGTAGTTTACTAACTGATAAAATCAAAATCTTTAGAAAAGAACACCATAACTTATAGGACAGAGAAAAGCATACACGGAGTATTCAAGCCAAAATAGTGCAGCAGATTAGTATTTTCAACTTCTAACTATGAAAGTGTTGCAGAATCACTGGATCCATCTGCAACCAAAATCAATTGAATACCAAAAGCCCACCTCCTTAAGGATACCGCCAAGAAAACAGTTTGAAGGCGGGCTGGATGTCATTGGCGCACACACTTATCAGCAGAGTCGTATGGGAAGATATCTGGTTGCTCTCCTTCAGTTCATCTGCATCCAAAGTGGCCTCAACTTAAAAATTAGTGAAGCCCACTGCCCTAAGGTTTATCTCAGTGTCCAATTCAAACAAGTGTCCTTTCTTTAATAACTCACTTTTCATGCCTTAGTCACCACAGATAAGAGTGTTAATACACACAAATAATTTTCATTTACCCACAGCCTCTAACTCAGACCTGTCAACCTATTTCTGATTCTGTGAATGATCACTAAATATTTTGAGCAAAGGGTTGGAGGCAGAATGCCACAAGGAACAAGCAGAGATTGAGAAGAAAGATAAAGGGTAAAAAAACAAACAAACAAAAAAACCTGAAAATCCTGCAACATCCACGTACATATTATCTTCAATTCAATGTTATATTCTGTGCCCGCATAGCAGTTGTACACGCCTTCATCCCCCAGACGCAGATGTCTCAATTCGAGTGAGGCATTCCCTTTTGGAAGTTCAGAATGAAAAAGGGATGTTCGGTTCCGATACTTAACATCCTGCTTCTCCAGTTGATCTTTGCCATGGTAATAGCTGTGCACTAATATTTCATCCGACTGTCCTGCGCTGCCAGGGCGTTGCCAGTGAATGACATCGTTAGAATTTGGCGTAAAAGAACATGGTAGTACAACATCTTCAGAAAGTTGCCCAAACACTTTGTGACCTTAAAAACACAAGTAATAAAAGTTACAAAACAGATATTTGATTTGTTGCATAAGTCAAGGTTTTCATTTGTACAGTGCATGAAGTTGCCAATTAATGGAAGTCTGACTTCTATTTACTGTACTGATCCTCAGCAAATGTACTGAAAGCCAACAATCCTTGACAGTGATAAGAATTTCAACCAGTATCATTAATCACTTGAATTTCTGCAAGTTTGCAGCACAGTTCCACAAATGACCACCTGCCCCACTTCAGTAATAGCACAATACACTCTGAAGACTCATCAACTATTTCTTTTAATCAGCTAAGGGGTCCTTTTACCAAGTAGCGGTAAAAGGACCCCTGCAGTGGAATTGGCACGCAGGTTTGCCGCATGCCGAGGCCTCCTTTTACCACCACTGATAAAATGACTTTTTTTTTTTAATGGAAATGGTGGTGCGGTAAGTGTAACACTTGCTGTGCAGCCATTTCTGAGGGCAGCCCTTAGGAAGCGGTTAAAAATTACAAATAAATTATTTTTGGCACCACAAATGTCTCATGGTGGGAGTCAGCACTATCGCCAGGCTCCCACAGAGGGGGGGGGGGGGGGGGCCAGGGCAGCCTATATAAAACCCTTTTGAGGCTCAGGGCCAGCTCACAGAAGTGAGTGAGGTGAAGGCTTGACGGAGAGGTGACAGAGCGGAGGCCCTGTTTGGAGACCCCCCAGAGGAGCACAGAAGGCATCGAGAGGGGGAGGCGGCTCCCACGGAAAGGTGACAGCCTTCAACATAGATTGTTTAAATTCGTTTATCTAGACCTTACATGCAGATGGCATTGCTTGTTAAACCCAAAGGCAAAACCTAAGCATGGTTACCAATTTAATATAAACTGTGGTGTCTGACTTTACTTGTTTTGATTGGGTGGGTTTAGAGAGAGGGAGGGGAGTATGGGAGGGAAGGTTTCTTGGGGTATTTTTTCTGTCAGATAATATCTAAGCACAATAATTTCCACTAAATGAAAATGATTAAAGTATCAAAAAATAATACCGTTCTGTAGTTTAGAAGGAACGCTATACCATGAGTGAGATTCATCACTATATATTGATTAATGTGTCAGAGATATTTAAACATCACACAATATAGAAGGTTTTTTTGGCCAACAGAGGATCTTTATAGATCCGTTTAAGCTCCAATAGATAGTTACATTCTAGGAGCTCTGTGAGGCCTTTTCCCTTCTAAACTACAGAACGGTATTATTTTTTGATACTTTAATCATTTTCATTTAGTGGAAATTATTGTGCTTAGGTGTTAACTGGCAATTTTGTATTTCCACATCCTAACCAGTACTTACAAGTTTAGAAAATTTTTATTGTGCCATGTTGAATGGTTGAATGGTTCACTGGTTTTTCTTGTTCTGGAATGTGCTTTGTTGTTTGCAGGATGGGAAAATTAGGTTCTTACCTTGGTAATTTTCTTTCCTTTAGTCACAGCAGATGAATCCATTACGAATGGGTTGTGTTCACCTACCAGCAGGGGGAGATAGAGAACACTGAAAACCATAGTGCCTCCTGGACGGCTAGCTCCATCTGCCTCTCAGTATTTGAAGCTTCCAAAGCAGTGTTAAACCACAAAGTAGCATAACATGAACTTTCCTCACAGCAAACGAACGCCCCAGAACAGGGGCAATAACACAAAGGAGGGACGAACGCAACCTCCTGTAGAACAAAAATCCTAAAGACTGTTTTCCAACTTCTCCCAATGAGGGAACATGTCTGCAGGAAAAACTGAACACAAAACAGAGTCAATCAGGGAGGGATCATGGATTCATCTGCTGTGACTAAAGGAAAGAAAATTACCAAGGTAAGAACCTAATTTTCCCTTCCTTGTCATCAGCAGCAGATGAATCCATTACAAATGGGATGTATCAAAGCAATCCCTAGATAGGGCGGGAACAAGCCACACCACGCCCAAGCACTTGTGCTCCAAAAAGCGCGTTCCTCCTGACAGCCACATCCAGCCTGTAATGTCGGGCAAAAGAGAGCTTAGATGCCCAAGTAGCCGCACTACATATCTCTTGAAGAGAGAGTGCTCCCGTCTCAGCCCAAGAGGAGGAAATCGCTCTTGTGGAATGTGCCTTAAAGGCGTCAGGCGGAGGCCGGCCAGATAGCAGATATGCTGAAAAAATGGCTTCCTTAAGCCAACGGGATATAGTGGCTTTAGATGCTGGAGACCCTCTGCGAGGACCTGACAACAATACAAAAAGGTGATCAGAGGTCCTGAAAGCATTTGACATCTGCAGATACTGCAACAGAGCCCTGCGCACATCCAGAAGGTGCAACTGCCCAAAAGATTCCGGAAACTCCTCCCTAGAAAAGGAGGGCAGAAAAATAGGCTGGTTTAGCTGAAACGCTGAAACCACCTTAGGCAGGAAGGAAGGCACAATACGTACCGTAACTCTGGACTCTGAGAATTGCAGAAAAGGGTCTCGACAGAACAGCGCCTGGAGCTCAGACACCCGTCTCGCCAATGTAATGGCCTACAAAAAGACTGTCTTTAGAGTCACATCCTTCTCCGAAGCTCGCCTTAGTGGCTCGAAGGGCGAACACTGAAGAGCCTTTAATAGTAGCCCCAGGTTCCAAGCCGGACAAGGTGCCCGCACGGGAGGACGGAGCCGAAGCACCCCTCTAAGAAACCGTGCAATGTCTGGATGTGCAGCTAAGGAGAGGGCAGCGACCTTTACTCGAAAGCATGCCAATGCTGCCACTTGCACCCGCAGGGAATTATAGGCCAAGCCTTTTTGTACACTATCCTGCAAAAAGTAAAGAATCAGCAAGACAGAAGCCCGCATGGGTGTGATCGTCTTAGGACACACTAGGCCTCAAACTGGCGCCACATCCGGGCATACGCAATGGAAGTGGACCGCTTGCGGGCCTGCAAGAGAGTGGAGATGACCTTGTTAGAATAGCCCTTGTCTCTCAATTGCGCCCTCTCAATAGCCATGCCGTAAGACCAAAGGGGCAGGGATCCTCCATGGTTACCGGGCCCTGCGTCAACAGGTTCAGTACCAGAGGCAAAGGAAGAGGAGCCTCCACCAGCATCCGCCGGAGGTCCGCATACCAGAGCCACCTGGGCCAATCCAGGGCAATGAGGATCACCACTCCCTGGTGCAGCTGAATTCGCAGGAGTACTCACCCTATGAAGGGCCAAGGCGGGAACACATATAGGAGGCCCAGAGGCCAGGGTTGAGCCAAGGCATCCAACCCCGCCGAGTGAGGATCTCTCCGTCTGCTGTAAAAGCACGAGACTTTGGCATTTGTGCTTGACGCCATCAGATCCACTATGGGTGTTCCCCATTTGGCAGAGTTGAAGGAGCACTTTGTCTGCCAACTCCCACTCCGCTGGGTCAATGTGGTGTCTGCTTAGATAATCGGCTTGCACGTTGCTCTGACCTGCAATGTGAGCTGCTGACAGGAACTGTAGATGCAGCTCGGCCCAGTGGCAACTCTGATGGGCCTGTGCAGCCAGTGCTCTGCACTGCGTTCCGCCTTGACAATTTATGTAGGCCACTGTCGTCATATTGTCCGACAGCACCCTGACAGCCAATCCCTCCAAGGTCGATTGAAAAGCCAGCAATGCCTGGAAAATTGCTTTTAACTCCAAGCGATTGATGGACCACTTCGACTATTCGAGTGTCCATAGACGCTGGGCATGCCTCTCCTGGCAATGAGCTCCCTTCAGGCTGGCATCAGTTACCACCAGGCACCAGTCAGGGAGCGCTAACGGCATTCCTCGCCGCACCTTGCTGTCTGAGAGCCACCACTCCATACTGAGTCGGGCCGCAGGGAGCCAACTGAGTCTGCACTGATAATCCTGGGAAATGGGAGACCAACGTTGTAGCAGGGAACACTGCAGCGGTCTCATGTGCGCGCTCGCCCAAGGCACCACTTCTAGGGTGGCCGTCATTGACCCCAAGAGCTGGACAATGTCCCAAGCTCGCGGGCGAGGCATCCTCAGGAGCAGACGGACCTGGGTCTGAAGCTTGCACCGCCTTTGCTCGGGTAAAATAACCAACCCCGAGGCTGTGTCGAACCGTACCCCCAAATACTCTAGAGATTGAGAGGGGGTCAGGTGACTTTTGGGTATATTGGCAACCCAGCCCAGAGATTGCAGTACTAAGACCACTCTGGCTGTTACATGACGACTCTCTTCTGCAGAGTCCGCTCTGATGAACCAGTTGTCGAGGTACGGGTGAACCCGGATACCCTCTTGCCTGAGAAAGGCAGCTACTACCACCATTACCTTAGAAAAGGTTCGGGGAGCTGTGGCGAGGCCAAAAGGCAAGGCCTGAAACTGAAAGTGTTTTCCCAACACAGCAAACCGGAGAAACCATTGGTGCGGGGGCCAAATAGGGATGTGCAAGTACGCTTCTTTTAGGTCCAGAGATGTGAGGAATTCTCCTAGCTGAACCGCCACAGGGATCACCGCGCAGGGTTTCCATATGGAAATGCCATACTTTGAGTGACTCGTTGACTTTATTCAAGTCTAGAATGGGCCGAAAAGACCCAACTTTTCGCGGCACCACAAAGTAAATGGAGTAACGGCCACAGCTGTGCTCGGCGAGAGGCACAGGGATCACCACTCCCAGGTGCAACAAGCCTTGCAAGGTCTCCTCTACCACCGCCCGTTTGGCAGCAGTGCCGCATCGGGACTCCAAAAACATGTCTCTCACCGAGGCAGTAAATTCCAATCTGTAGTCGTCTCTGATCAGGTCCAAAACCCACTGATCTGAGGTAATCTTGACCCACTCCTCGAGAAAGAGGGAAAGACGTCCTCCACCTGCAGGAATCAAGTAGTGGGCCGGCACACCATCATTGAGAGGGTGCCCATGAACTCTAGGCCTTGAACCGCCTGACCTTTGGAAGAAAGCCGCGGCCTATCCTCGGGTAACCACTGGGGTTTAGCATCCCCCAGGTCCTTGACAATTTTCTCCAACTCCTCACCAAATAGGAGAAGGCCCCAGAAGGGCAACTTCACCAACCTTTGCTTAGAGGCCATGTCAGCCGCCTAATGTCGTAGCCATAGAAGGCAGTGAGCGGTCACCGCCACAGACATCTGTTTAGCCGAGGCTCTGACCAGATCATAAAGGGCATCAGCCAAAAATGACAAGGCCGACTCCATCCGCGGTGCCACCTCCACAAGGGGCTCCGCTCCATCCCCAGGCTGTTCCACTGCCTGCTGCAACCAAGCGAGGCATGCTCGAGCAGCATAACAACTGCACACAGATGCCCGTAAGGCTAGGCCTGAGATTTCAAAGGACCGCTTCATTGCTGATTCCAGCCGTCGGTCCTGCATGTCCTTCAGGGCGACCCCTCCCTCTACTGGGAGAGTAGTCTTCTTCGTCACAACCGTGACTAGGGCATCTACTTTAGGCACGGCCAAGCATGCCAAGTGCTCCTCACTAAGAGGGTATAAGTGCCCCATTGCCCTGGCAACCTTCAAAGGCCCCTCGGGGTCAGCCCATTGAGCCAAAATAAGCTCTTGGATGGAGTCATGCAAAGGAAAGGCTCGAGCAGGCTTCTTAGTACTTGCCATCCTCGAATTACCAGAGGAGGCCTTGCCAAGCACAGGATCTTCAATAGAGAGGGCCTGCAAGGCGTCAGAAATAAGTGCTGGCAGCTCCTCGCGGTGGAAAATCCTAACCGCGGTGGGATCATCTGGATCGAGTGGCAATCCGGCACCTTCCTCTGGCTCCTCAGACCGCGAAGGGGGGGGGGGGGGAAGGGAGGTGTGCCACTCTCTGAAGGGGAATTTACCCTTCTACGCTTGTTCTGCGGCCAACTGTCTGGGGAAAAAACGTCCAACGGCAATCCCGGGCCGGCCTCTACTGGAGGGGAACCAGGTAGCAATGCAGAGTCAGACACCTGCGGCAGAGCCCTCTTTAACATGAACGCTTTATGCAAAAGCAACACAAACTTAGGGGAGAAAGGCTCACCCTGGTCTCCCGGTTCCAGTCCGGCGCAAGCAGCTCCTCTGGTAGCCTCCATCCAAGACTCCCCTCCGGCCACAGACCCCTCCGCTCCTTCGGGGGTCGGACTACGCGGCGCATCCAAGATGGCGCCTGCTGCCAGCTCCACCGAGCGGGAAGAGACATCGCTCGCCATGCTCGTGCCGGCCCTGACGTCTGAAGAGCACGATTTACAGAGCCACGCTGCTGATCTGCGCTTGCCACAACATGAACAGCGCTTAACAACTTCCGCAGCCATCGCCAAAAACGGCGGAAATTTTCAGCGCCCCGATCACGGGTCCTCCCCGGAGGAGCTACAAGACGCTCTTACCTCAACACTGAGTCCCAGAGCTCCGGTCACACTGCACAGACAGAAGATAGCCTCAGAATCGCAGCGCTAACAAGCGCGTCGCGTTTTTTTTTTTTATTTAACCTTTTTAATATTTTATAATATATCACAAAACAATGTGAATATGCAATCGGCATTCATTTTACAGGAAAAATAAAACTAAAATACATTAAGGAAAAAGAGTATACGGCCTTTCCGTACACAATTTAAGAGAAAAATGATTCCAAGATTTCAAGTATCTAATAGCCATTAAGGAAAAATATACAAAATACAGTTGCTACCTCTGTTTTCAGACCCCAGCCTGCAATTTAGGAAGGGCATACAACATTCACGTCAACTCTAGCATCTAGAAATTCTTTAAGCTGTTTAGGTTCCACAAATTGAAATTGCTTACCCTCAAACATTACATTACAAATACAAGGAAAACGTAACACAAAATTTGCTCCCAATGCCATAACTCTGGGTCGCAGTTCTAAAAATGCCCTGCGTCGCATCTGTGTAGGCTTTGAGAGATCAGGAAAAATCCGGACCTTTGAGCCCAAAAACAGGTTTTCTAAGTGTCTTAAGGAAAGTCTTAATACAGCATTCCAATCTGGCTCCAGCACAAAAGTAACCAGCATAATTGACCTCTGAGTAATGATTTCCAATGAACTTTCCAGGAAAGAAGTAAGGTTCATTCCTTCCCCCATCACAGGGGGGGGGAATCCCTTCCATCCCCTTAAAATTCCAAATATAATAGGCTCATGTGATGGGAGGTAATGTATCTTTATCCATTCCTAGAATTTCAGTCATATATTTTTTTCACCATTTCTAAAGGGGAAATTAGTGGTGACTTGGGAAAATTGAGAAACCTAAGGTTAAGTCTTCTAACCTGGTTCTCCAGGTATTCCAACCGTTTATGTAAGAAATTATTATCTTTAACCAAAGCATTTTCCAAAGTCCCCATGTCTTGAATCTTGTTATCCACATTTTCCATTTTTAAGGATTGCTGTGCAGTTACTTGCGCTTGAATCAGAGCAGCCTCAGAAAGAATTTTAATATTACTGGTATTTTCTTTCAAAGTATTTTGCATAGAGGATTGAATATTGTAAACCATGTCCCAGAGTGACTCAAGCGTCACAATAGCTGGTCTAACCACACCACTAGCTGGTAAAAAGGAGTGAGATTGGACCTCAGTACGGGAAAGTTTGGAAACAATGTCTTGCGGTAATACCTTTAAAGCTGCTTGTATTTGTGTTTCACGCTCCTAGGATCCGCTCTCTCCTGCTACAGTCCTTCCCTCGAACAGGTCGGGTTGCACCCCTTCGGTATCCGTCTCTGTTCAGGCTGCAACACGGAACTCACTCCCAGGCTGAGGCAGAGCTATGCGTTCCATGGGGCTCAGGGAAGCCCCGTTACCGCTCTCTATCGACGTCAATGCGTCGACAGTAGCAGAGGGGGTCGAAGTACCCAGAGGACCCGGTTGTTTCTTAGAAAATTGAAGGGTCGTTTGCCTCATCGATGACATGGTTTCAGGAGGCGAGGGGTACTCCTTTACCTTTCCCCTCCGCTTCCCCATTAGCAGCGACGAAGCGAAGGCACCAGAAAAAGCTAAATAAGAGCAAGCTCAGGTGCGTCTGTTCAGAGCGCCATCTTGGAATCGGCCCGTGTTTTTTTTTTTTTTTAACGCTGTGAGGAAAGTTAGAGGCAACAGCTACAGAGGCACTCCGGAGGTCCAGAAGAGTGGGAAAGGCAGGGAAAGGACGAACCAATGTGCCTGCATCCACAAAGAAGAGATTGGGAAAGGCAGAGACAGGGCAAACCTATATGCCTGCATCCACATAGGGGGAAGGGTAAGGCAGGGAAAGGGCTAACCTATGTGCCTTTAAAGTGGAGCTGCAATAGCCACAACACCCCTGCTACAACTGGAAAAAGACAGGAGCCACCCCAAGCAGATTCTTGAAGGAACTGAATAAGCTGCGTCCAACTCTGCTGGGAGATAGAGAATACTGAAAGGCAGATGGAGCTAGCCGTCCAGAAGCCACTATGGTTTTCAGTGTTCTCTATCTCCCATTCGTAATGGATTTATCTGCTACTGATGACAAGGAATTGGTTACTAGAGTTCTACTTCTGTTATGTAAAGTTTGTGAAGTAATCATAGAACATACATGTGGCAGTTTTTTCTTTTGAGATGGCAACCCTAGTGCAGGCAGTTGATTATAGAGGGGCAGGGCAAAGAAGGGTACAACAGTAGGTGTGGCAAGGGACAAATGTCCACTTGCATGCGTATACGCTAGTATGCTGTTATTCGGCAAATACCCACCTAATGTACATGTCACATCTTTGCAGAATACATTTAAACACTGTGGCTGGAGACACTCTGGCCGACTTTCAGTGCTATTTAACCAGCCAGGAGAGGTCTAAATATTTGGCCCACTGTGTCCCACATGTTTTTAACATTTCATGGGTACCCAAATAATTTATTTGTGGGTTTCATTTTGGGGTAGAAAGTGATCTTGCATTTTTCTTCCTACAGTAGATAATGCATTTTTATTTTTATTTCTCCTGTGCTGTGATGCTTATAGAGAATATGATTTCTTAGTGTTTCCTTTTCTAATTTTTGGTCCTTTATTCTGTAATTGCTGAGGATTGGTTTGTGCTCTGTGAGTGACTGAAGTAAGAGATTTAAAAATGTCAATGTTTCCAAAGTTTCCATAAGTGTGAATATGTTGACACAGAACTGTTTACTTAGAAATTCATCATAAAGTTCATTCTAAGGCATTATTTGGTATACTCCTAAACACTACTTACACCACTATGCCTAGTGCCCCCCCCCCCCCAATATTAACTCTGCCCCCCCTTAAAATGTCAAGTCTGGCTATGCCCCTGGCATATTTGTGCATGGTTTCAATTATATCTAAGAGTAGGAGTGTAAAAATACCAGACGCCAAGTTGCCTACATGCCATAAAATTTGACATCTAAGCCTGTATCTTGGACAGATAAGTAACTGCTAGAATGAATTGTCGCTGGGAGATAGGCAAGGGAGGAATAGAGCAGAAGTAGGATGAGGGCAGAGGAAAGAAAATCCAAACAAAAATAAGAAAAGCAAACAAACAGCCCAAAAATGTAAAAATGTCAAAATAGTCTTGACTTAAAATTTTTGACTGGTGTCTAGGTTTTCCATTTCTTGTGATGTTCTGACACAATCTATACAAAACACACTGTTTCTCACACTGATACCTCCATGATACACCATCGTGGTGATGCTTCAAGTTACGAAACAGCTATGAACAGTGCAAAGGATCAGGCCAGCATTTACCCATAAGCAGGATATTAAAGTAAAGCACTTAACTTCTCATGTGAGCTCTCAAATATTTTCATCTATTGTTATATCACAGAATCATCACAAAAATGGTGAGTATCTGCCCAAATGAATCTATTCAGGGACACCAAAAACACTAGTGATCTTCTCAAGTATTCAATACAGAAATGGTTAAGAATGCAAAGCTCATTACATATGTGGAGGGAATTTTCGAAAGGACGTGCAAGTCAGAATAGAGACGTCTAGCTCATAACATCTGAAATGTATGTCCATCTCACATATATTTTCCAAAAGGAAATACGTCAAGATATCCTGTGCGAAAATACACAAGATGGACATCCACATGCTGAGGATGTCCAGCATGAACAGCTATTTTACAAACTGGAATGTCCAACACATGAACGGCAATAAAGCATGGCCAAGGATATCTGTCTGGCAGCATTCTTAGACGAATATCCACACAGACGTGCCTGCAGAGCAGAGCAGCCTGGTGGTTAGTGCAGTGGACTTTAAACCAAGGGACCCAGGTTCAAATCCCACTTTAACTCTTATTTTGTAACTGTGAGTCCTCCAGGAACAGAAACATGCATACTGTACATGAATGTACACCGCTTCAACAGCCTTCAGGCTTGCAGGTGGCTTGGATATTTAGATACAGTAGGTATTTTTCTGTTTCTGGAGGGCTCACAATAGAGAAGCAAAATAAAAATTTGCTGAAGTAGGATTTGAACCTGGGTCCCTTGGGTTAAAGTCCACTGCACTAACCAATAGGCTACTCTTCAGACTTGTTCCTTCTTTAAGAATGCCCATAATATCTGAAGCCGACAGAGCTTGGTATCTCCTCTCAGTTTCACTTTCAGGGAAGAGGAAGGGTGATAGCAACCACTGAGGGTTTAAGGAGGTGTCAAGCCTTAATCCTTCCAGTGGTCAGCTGCTCAATCAGAGCACCTTTTTGTATCCTGGACATGACTGAAACAAGTCTAACTTTGGACACTCTTTTTAGATTTGGACACTTCTTCCCTTTCAGTTATCACTGTTCGATGTCTTGATTGCTGGCCCTCCCTAGTCTCGCCCGAAACATGCCCCCTTCCTATTTGGATGTTTCAAGCACATGGATGTCTATTTGGGCATCTTGAGACATCTATAGGCTTCGAAAATAAGCTCCAAAGTGTCCCATTCTGAGCAGAGTCTATTGTTCAGCAGAATGTGCATGACAAAAACTCTGCAGTTATGACATGGAGGAATATACATTGACTCCCCATAATAATCCCTGATACGCTTTTTTATCTCAAAGACTGTGAAGAAACGCTGCAGATGCTTTTCAAAAAATAAAAATTCAGTAAGCTCACCGAAAACAGTAGGTATCAAGGATGACAGGATGAGGTGTATGAGTAGGTCCTTCATAACTTCAGTGGCTCATACCAGCTTCAGCTCTAAAGACAGGAACCAGAGAGAAAATTTCATTTAAACTGGATGTGCCCCTGTTTTAATTCAGTCACATAAAAAATGAAAGCTATGGCAATACCAACCTCTAAGGACAACAAGACAATTTTCAAAGATATTTATGTGAGTAAATAGCAATTTATTGGTGTTTAGCAACTATCTGAAAACTGCTCTCCACCAGTGCAGATCAAGTGTACACATAGGTACCTTTAAAAGGTATTCTGAAAGAGGGAAGAAAATGTGTACTGGCTGCATTTTCAATTCCATGCACATTTTCCATATAAAAAAAGGTATCCACACAAATAGCAAATGCAAACATCCATGCTCATGGCTAGCTTCAAAGTACAAGTTTTCACATACACCCTCTATGAAATTTAGTGAAAAGCCCATGTGTAAAAAAAACTACCCATGGACTGTCTCCCACTGAAAATTGCCCCATAGATGTCTAAAGGCCTAATTTACTAAGTTTTATTCTGAACAAACACAAAATGGGAAATGAACCATTGTAAATCAGACCCCTAAGACATTGTAGGCACTTCTCCAGTTTTTCAATCCTTATCATTTTAATTTTTGGCAGCTATGGCAGAAGTCTTTCCAGTATGCCATGGGGGGTCCAACTGTCTTGCTCATCCCAGCCCTTCTCAAAAATGTGGTGGAGACCAAGGGTTGAATGGCCTCCTACCATTTTCCAAATTTTGTAACATTATTTAAGCACCAATCTCCCCAACACCCTGATCCTGCTGCTGATTCATCAAAAAAGTAAACTACCATTCAATGGAAGGTCCATTCCAGAATTCAAAGTAAAATACAAATACAAATTTTAACAACTCTCCAAGTTACTTCATCACACACTGATTTCCTGTCCAGAATGTTCTTAGTAATTGTCCTTTGTGTCCATTAACCATGAACTCATGTCTAGCGCCAACTAGAGAGCTGCATAGGAATGGGTATCTTGGGATTCCCAAAAGGATGGAAGAAGTTGCTGTGGGATTCTTGCAAGAGTATAGTCAATCTCTGGTGACACCAGGATGAGGCTTGGAATGCCCAAAGAGGCAGCTGGAACTCCAGACTGAGGCTCGGAACACTTATTGATCGAATAGTAAATACTGTCCAAAAAAAAAACTACAGGAGGCTGTTGGGGTCAGGAGGAAATAAAGGACTGTGAGCAAGTAATAGTGTCTACTCCTGCGGGTACAGGTGGGGATGGAGGAGATTAATTGTGGTGATGGAACAGTTCTTAGAAGGTTCAAGTAGGTATGGGTTAGATTCCATTGGGGACAAACGTGGATGAGTGAAATTTCTGTCCCCGTGCAACTCTAGCACCAACTCCTACTTTGATATTAAAACATTTGTCAGATTATTAAAAATGGTGAGGCATTACACCGAACCTGTGGTGGTCAGCGTTCTTCTAAACGACGGCCATTAAAGATTTTTTAAACCCACAGATATTCAGCACCAAATATCCAGGTGCAACTTGATTGGTGCTACTTATTCAGGTACCAGTGATATTCAGTCAGGTACCCAGATAGTTAGCACAGTCTTTTTGCTTTTCTAACTTTATCTGCTCAGTTATCTGGTTGTAAGGCTGAATATCACTACTAACTGGGTAAATGCCAACTCTGTGCAGACTCTACCCCAGACTGCCCTGACACTACCAGGAAAGTGTTAAGGACGATCTGACTTTTCAGAGGCATTATGTGGATAATAAAACTATCACAAAAATTATGTACTGCTCTAATCTAAAAAGATAAATCTTATGAGCCCTATTTTAGAAATGATGTTGACAGGGGAATTAAGACATCCAGATTGGGATATGTAAAATATTCCCAAGCTATTTTACAAAGACTCTGCCAAATGCAGAACCTCCCGTTCACATTAATTGATTTGATTTGCTTACTTTATTTTTATTTTTTGTCTATTAGATTGTAAGCTCTTTGAGCGGGACTGTCTTTCTTCTATGTTTGTGCAGCGCTGCGTACGCCTTGTAGAGCTATAGAAATGCTAAATAGTAGTAGTAGTAGTAGTTATTACACGTAAAAACATGCAGGACTGCACATCCACTCCTTTCCACATCCCACAGGAGCAGTGATTTTACAAAGCTACATAAGGAGGGAAAACCATGTAGCGAAGATACTTACCTGTAGCAGGTATTCTCCGAGGACAGCAGGCTGATTGTTCTCACATGTGGGTCGACGTCTGCATCGGCCCAGGAAATGGCAAATTTTTTCAGGCAAAAAAATAAAAGTTTTGCCAGAGTCTTCTGGCGCACGAGCAACGCGCACCACGCATGCGCAGATGACTTCCCGCCCATCGCACAAGCATGCCTCTTTAGTTAAATCAAAAAGCATACAAATAAACTAATAACTCCAAAGGGGAGGTGGGCGGGTTTCTGAGAACAATCAGCCTGCTGTCCTCGGAGAATACCTGCTACAGGTAAGCATCTTCGCTTTCTCCGAGGACAAGCAGGCTGCTTATTCTCACATGTGGGATATCTCTAGCAACCAGGCTCACTCAAAACAATGAACATTGGTCAATTGGGTCTCGCAACAGCGAGGACATAACAGAGATTGACCTGAAACCATAAAAACTAACTGAGAGTGCAGCCTGGAACAGAACAAAAATGGGTCTAGGGGGTGGAGTAGGATCCTAAACCTCAAACAGATTCTGCAGCACCGACTGCCCAAACCGACTGTCGCATCAGGAATCCTGCTGAAGGTAGTAGTGAGATGTGAATGTGTGGACTGATGACCACGTTGCAGCCTTGCAAATCTCCTCAATGGAGGCTGACTTTAAGTGAGCCACTGATGCAGCCATGGCTACTGCCACCCAGGTCAACTCCCCTTCGACGTCGGTGGAGGGAGCTTTGCCGCAGTCAGACCGGGCATCGGCCTCTCAACATCGCCATAGAAGACAGGCAGGTTCAGTGTCGAAGCACCTTAACTCAGGTTCTGTCCGACACTGAGCAGGAGTGTTCGTGGGAGTCGAGAGGATCCCAGGTACTTCTCTTTTGATGAGTCCTTTAGGATTCCCTCCGCAAGAAAGGAGACTGTCTCCACCAGAGAGTCTGTCCTTTTCCTCTTTTGTTCGGGAAATGACTACGGCTATTCCCTTCCCTGTGGAAGTTGAGGATGAGCCCAGGGCTGAGATGCTTGAGGTCCTGGATTATTATTCTCCACCTAAAGAGGCTGTGAGTTCCTCTGCACAAGGTACTGAAGGAAGTCCTTATGTGAAACTGGTCAGCCCCTCTGTCTGGCCCCGTGGTCCCGAAAAAAGCTGAATCCCAGTATCGGATCCATGTTGAACCTGGGTTGATGAGGTCTGTTACCCCACAATTCCATGGTGGTGGACTCCGCCATCAAGAGAGCCAGGAGTACTAGAGACTATGCTTCGGCGCCCCCAGGCAGAGAGGCTATAACTCTTGACTCTTTTGGGAGGAAGATGTATCAAGCCGCTATGCTTGCCGCCAAGATCCAATCATACCAGCTCTTCACGAATGTGCACTTGCAGGACTCGATATGGCAACTGTCGAGCTTGGTTGATGCACTCCCTACGGAGCTGGCTGAGCCTTTTCACCAGGTGGTCAGGCAGCAGAAGGCGTGTCGAAAGTTCCTGGCCAGGGGCACATTTGACACTTTTGACGTGGCATCCAGAGTTGCTGCTCAAGGTATAGTGATGTGCAGACTCTCATGGCTGCGCGCCTCTGACCTGGACAACCGGACCCAGCACCTAAATCAGGGCCATTGCCAAGCCTCTGCCCCCTCTTTTCAGCCCCAGCCCACTTCTCCCACATGCTCCCCTTTTCAGCCCCCACTTTTGAGCCCCATTATCCCCCATTTTCAGCCCCCAGTTTCAGTCCTAACTCTTTTCTCCCACCAGCCCCGTTCCAGTACTAGCCCCCTTATCCCACCTAGTCTCATTTTCAGCCCTCAGTTCCAGTTCCCTTCTCCCACCAGCCTGTATTAAAGTACTCCCCTTTTCAGCCCCAGTCTCATTCTCCCATCTGTCCCCCTTTTCAGCCCCAGACCCATTCCCCTACCTACCCCACTTTTCAGAACCCTTCTCCCACCCCCGACCCCAGTCTGATAGCTCTGATATCTCCTTCTCTCTGCCCCAGTTGTAAGAATCAGTGCCTTTTTGCATCTGCCCCCAGCATCAGACCACTTCTGTCACCCTTACAATATGGCAGCATAAGCCCCCATTTCCTATCCCCAGTCACCTTCTCCTAGCACCTAAATCAAGGCCATTGCCAAGCCTCTGCCCCCTCTTTTCAGCCCCAGCCCACTTTTCCCACATGCTCCCCTCTTCAGCCCCCAGTTCCAGTCCCAACTCTTTTCTCTCACCAGCCCCCAGTTCCAGTACTAGCCCCCTTATCCTACCTACTCTCATTTTCAGCCCTCAGTTCCAGTTCCCTTCTCCCACCAGCCTGTATTACAATACTCCCCTTTTCAGCCCCAGTCTCATTCTCCCATCTGTCCCCCTTTTCAGCCCAAGACCCATTCCCCTACCTACCCCACTTTTCAGACCCAGACCCATTCTCCCATCTATCCCACTTTTCAGACCCCTTCTCACACCTGCTCCAGCGATAGCCCCCTTCTCAGCCCCAGCCCTTCTTCCATCTGAGCCCCTCTTTTCAGTCTCCCCAAGTTCCAGCCTTAGCTCCCATTTTACCTGCAAGTTCAAGCCACAGCCTCCAGTCCCCACCTGCCCACCCTCAGCTCTAGTGACAGCCCCCTTCTTGTTGTCTGCCACCTTGCATTTTAAAATCTTTGAATCGGCATCAGCAGCATCTGTAAAAGAAGCAGGCTGCCTCAGGCCCAAGGAGGTTAGATTGAGAACAGGAGATGGTACGAGGCTATCTAACCCATTATATGGGTTGAAGCTTAATTTATTTGAAAGATTCCCATATGTAGAAATAAATATCATGAAATAGAAACTGATTGTTGAGCACCTGATTCTCATAACATGAAGTCTGTTTTAGTGGTCCTTTACCAGGAAAAAAAAATCTCTTCGTGAATATAGCATATGCTAGGGTGTCCCTATAACCAGCCCCTCCAAAATACACATCGATTATGATTTATAACAGATTACTACTGTACCTAAGAAAAATTATTCCTTTATTATACTTCCTTTGTGTACATCCGTATGCTGAACAAGCTGGCATGTTAAAATGAGATTAAATAAAAATGCTACCAACAATAAAGAACAACATGGACGCAGCAGCTCATAAGTTTGTTTGAGTTTACGAAGAACAACGGCTGCGAGGGGAAGGGGAAACACAGACTAACCTAAGTAGCTTCAACTTTTTGACTTCATGCCGTCTGCTGTTCTTAATCAAACCTCTATGCTCAGGTTTTCCCTCATTGTCCCGCCCTCACGGAAACAGGAAATTATATCAGACGAGGGCAGGACACAGTGAGGGAAGACCCGGCCTGGGGCAGCCTGTTTCCTTCACAGATGCTGCCAATGCTGATTCAAAGATTTTCAAAATGCAGGGCAGCAGAAAGAAGAGGGGGCTGTTGTGGGAGCTGAGGGCGGGTAGGTGGAGACTGGGGGCTGCGTCTGGGGCCTGAACTAGTAGCTGACAAGGGGTCTAGGGCTGGGAGCTGCCGGTAACCCACTTACTGGGTTGCACCGACCCTGCATTAAGGTGAAATTAGGCCTTACCTGCTAATTTTCTTTCCTCTAGACCCTCCAGACCGGTCAAGACGCTTGGGTTATGCATGCCTACCAGCAGGCAGAGGGAGACTGAGAACACTAACTTCAAACTGAGTACATATAACCTGTGCTAGCCCTCTATCTCCAGTATACACTTAGCAAAGCAGAGAAACAAATCCCTGGAACAGTAACTCTGAAACTAATAAAACCCCTGTACCTGGAAAACTAACAGTTAAACACCAACAGTGTGCTTAAACAGATGAAACGCCCGGGCGTCCCACTCTGCAGAATATTAGAGTCAAAGAAAGTTCTCCGACCATACTGAATATAAAATGAACAGACATAGCAGAACACGGCTCAAAATACTTCTGATAATTGACACGGCTGAAAAATACTTCTGACAAGAGACAGGGCGGGCTCTTGACCGGTCTGGAGGGTCTAGAGGAAAGAAAATTAGCAGGTAAGGCCTAATTTCACCTTCCTCAGCAACCCTCCAGACTGGTCAAGACGCTTGGGAAGTACCAAAGCAGTAGACACATTAAGGGTGGGACCCACGAAAAGCAGAAGACAACACAGCCGCTCTAAACCGAGCATCCTCTTTTGCCTGCACATCAATCCTATAATGCTTTACAAAAGAATGAATGGACGACCACGCCGCCGCCTTACAAATGTCCTGCGGAGGAATAAAACTACTTTCCGCCCAAGAGGCGGCTACCCCCCGAGTAGAATGTGCCTTCAGTACCGAGGGAACTGCCCGACGCTTCAACAAATACGCCGAGGCAATAGTCTCCTTCAACCATCTAGCCAGAGTAGCCTTGGAAGCCGCTTCCCCCTTTCTGGGACCTCCAAACAAAATGAACAAACGATCCGACGCTCGGAAGTCCTGCGTTCTGCTCAAATACGACCGCAAAATGCGTCGAACATCCAACTTAGCCAAACGACGTTGAGAGAGATCACCAGACCTATCCCCCAACACTGGTAACGAAATCACCTGATTTACATGAAAGGAGGATACCACCTTAGGAACAAACGAAGGAACTGTCCGCAAAGTCACTTTCTCCTTAGCCAAGGAGAGAAAAGGCTCTCTACAAGACAAAGCCTGTAGCTCCGAAATTCTACGCGCCGAGGTAATGGCCACCAGAAACACTGTCTTTAAAGTAAGATCTTTACACGAGATGGAAGCCAACGGTTCAAACGGAGGGCCTACCAGAGCCTCCAAGACCAAATTCAAATCCCAAGGCGGAACCGTCGGCCGACGAGGCGGACGAAGCAACTTGACAGCTTTCAAGAACCGCCCCACGTCCGGCGAAGCCGCCAAGGAAATCCCCTGAATCTTTCCACGGAAACAAGACAACGCTGAAACCTGCACTTTCAGGGAAGAGAGCGAGAGCCCCCTGTCAAGACCGTCCTGCAGGAACTCCAAAACTTCCGCGACCGAAACACGTAGAGGAACATAATCCCGCTCTTGACACCAGTTCTCAAAAATGCGCCACACCCGCACATAAGCCAAAGAAGTAGACCTCTTACGAGAACGCAACATGGTATCAATTACCCTGGCCGAAAAACCTTTCTTCCTTAATCTGAGCCTCTCAAGAGCCAGGCCGTAAGCGAGAATGGAGCAGGGTCGGCCATCTCGATCGGCCCCTGAACCAATCTCACCCTGGGCCCCAACGGAATCGGAGCCTGCACTAATAACCGAACCAGGTCTCCGTACCACGGACGTCGAGGCCAATTGGGCGCAATCAGAACCACTAGACCTGCATGGCGCCCGATCCGCTGCACCACGCGGCCCACCAGCGGCCATGGCGGAAATACATAGAGCAACTGTTGAGTCGGCCACGGGAGCACTAGCGCGTCGATGCCCTCGGCCCGAGGATCTCTTCGACGACTGAAGAAGCGAGCGACCTGAGCGTTGTCGGCCGATGCCATGAGATCCAGCACCGGCCGACCCCATTCCAACACCAGTCGATTGAACACTGAGGGATGGAGGGTCTAACGTGTGCCTGCTTAGAAAATCCGCGCTCACGTGGCCCGCCGAGAGACCCTGAAGATGAGCTTCTGCCCACAACATTAACTCCGCCGCCTCCACAGCTAACGCTTGGCTCTTCGTTCCCCCCTGCCGATTTACATATGCGACGGCCGTGGCATTGTCGGAAAGAACCCTGACTGCCTTGCCTTCTAACAGGCTGTGAAAGGACCGAAGAGCCAACCGAATTGCTCGAGTCTCCAGGCGATTGATGGACCAAGATGCTTCCTCCAACGTCCAACGTCCCTGGGCTACCTGACCCAGGCAATGCGCTCCCCAGCCCGAGAGACTCGCATCCGTGGTCAGCACCGTCCAATTGGGAGTGTCCAGCGGCATGCCCTTCGCTAGATTCGGAGAGTGGAGCCACCAGCGAAGGCTGCGACGGGCAACCCCCGACAGAGGGAAACTCTCCTCCAGGTCCTGAGACTGAGGGGACCAACGAGACAACAAAGCTCTCTGTAATTCTCTCATATGGGCCCTGGCCCAAGGAACCACCTCTATTGTTGCTGCCATCAGACCCAACACCTGAAGATACGCCCGAGCCGAAGGCGCTCTCTGCGCTCGGAGCCGACGGATCTGTCCCTGCAGCTTGGAGATGCGAGGAGCTGTCAAAAACACCCGGCCCTTCTTCGTGTCGAAGCGAACTCCCAGATACTCCAGGGACTGGGAAGGCACCAGGTGACACTTTGCCAGATTGACCACCCAACCGAGCGACTGCAAGAAGGTCACCACACGGCCGGTGGCCTCCTCGCTCTCTGACCTTGATTTGGCCCGAATCAACCAGTCGTCCAGATACGGATGAACCAAAATGCCCTGCAAGCGCAGCGCCGCCGCCACCACCACCATCACCTTGGAGAAGGTGCGAGGCGCAGTCGCCAGGCCGAATGGAAGCGCACAAAACTGAAAATGTCTCCCTAAGACCACAAAGCGAAGAAAACGCTGGTGCGCCTCTAGAATGGGAATGTGTAAGTAAGCCTCTGTCAGGTCTAGAGACGTCAGAAACTCTCCTTCTTGCACCGCTACAATAACTGAGCGCAAGGTCTCCATCCGAAAAGAGGGAACCTTTAGAGCTGCATTGACCTTCTTGAGGTCTAAAATGGGCCGGAAGGCACCCTCTTCCTTCTTGGGCACCATGAAGTAAATGGAGTAACAGCCCATACCTCTTTCTAACCTGGGAACAGGCACCACCGCCCCTAAACCGAGTAGACGCGACAGAGTGGCCCGTACTGCTCTTGCCTTGCATCTTGAATGACAGGGAGACACGAGAAAGAAGTCGGAGAGGGGACTGTCGAATTCTAGGGCGTACCCGTCTCGCACTATCTGCAGAACCCACTGGTCTGACGTGATCTGGACCCACCTCTGGTAAAACAAGCGCAAGCGAGCCCCCACGCGAACCAGAGGCTGGGTCCCCAAACCATCATTGAGACACACGGGACGTACCGGACGCTCCCGAAGAGGAGCCTCGCCCCCCGCGACGACCACCTCGAAAGGACTGGGTTCTCTGGAAAAACCGACCCCTAGTCCCCCCAGAAGACCTACCGGGCCGATAACGCCGAGCCTCCTGAAAACGCCCCCGCCCTGCTGCCCCCTTAGACACCTTGGGACGAAGCTCAGGAAGCCGAGGGGCCTTAGCATCACCAAGACCCTTCACCAACTTATCCAATTCCTCCCCGAAAAGCAAAGAGCCTCTAAAAGGGAGGGAACAAAGTTTAGTCTTGGAGGCGGCATCGGCCACCCAGCCCCGCAACCACAGGGCCCGCCGAGCCGCCACCGCAAAGGTCATGTTCTTAGCAGAGGCCCTCAACAAATCGTAAAGCGCATCCGCCAAGAACGACGACCCCATCTCCAACTTGGCCAGATCTTGAACAAGAGAAGCCCTATCAGCCTGCGGGCTATCCAGGAGCCTCTCAGCCCAGCGAAAACACGCCCGAGCCACCAGACCTCCACAAACAGACGCTTGCAGCGCCAAGGCAGACAGATCAAAACTCCGCTTTAGGAAGGTCTCCAATTTCCTATCCTGAGGGTCCCGCAACGCGGCCCCCCCATCCACTGGAATAGCAGTAGCCTTAGTCACTGCCGTCACCACGGCATCCACTGTCGGGGGCCTGAGAGACTCTCTGTCCTCCTGAGGAATAGGATAGAGCTTGGTCATAGCCCGAGCCACCTTACACTGAGCCTCCGGCGAATGCCACTCCTGCGTGATCATATCTCTCAAGTCCGCATTCATAGGGAAAGAACGAGAGACCCGCCTGATCCCCTTAACCAAAGGATCCACTTGCTTCCCATCCCCAATGGGAGCCGCCGCAGGATCAAACCTTAAAGTGGCGGACACTTGCTCAATGAGTTCAGATAATTCATCCCTGTGAAAAATCCTAACCACAGAGGGGTCTTCCCCAGGCAAAGACAGGTCCCCATCCTGCCCTGCAACCGACCCCTCCTCCTCTTCCAGGGGGCTAAAATCGCCCTCAGAATCCGGAGGAGAAAAGACCTCTACATCTTCAGAGCACTCCACTCGTGGTCTTTTAGCGGTAGCCCCCCCCCCAATCTTGGACTAAGGGACTCCGCAGCCGATGGGCCCGCCTTCCAAGCCTGAAACAAACTCCAAACAAACTCTGGAGGGAACCCCATGCTGCCCGAGGTCTCCCCCCCAGCGGGACTCGAAATCGGGAGAGGCTGCGGCCCCACGACCGTCTCAGCGCCCAAAAGACCCGAATCCAAGATGGCGGCGGTTCCCGCCAAAATCGGGACCGCCGCTGAAGCGCCAAACTGAGCCGCACAAGCCTCCTGCGATCCCACAGAAGGAACCTCCGCTGCTAACCCCGGTGGCGCGAGGGATAGGGCCTTGGGCTCTCCACAAAACCGGCAGGGACCGCCAGCCGCGTCAACACCCCGACGCGCGCACAGCCGGCAACGAAGTAACTTCCCCGACATACTCGCGCCTCAGAAACAGCTGATTACAACCGGCGAAGTTAAAAGAAAGAAACAACACTCACCGGCGCTTAATTACTGGCTCAGCTCTCCCAGACCGGCTGAACAACTCCGGAAACACCGGAGTGCAGCTCCTGCAGCTCTCCACACGAGGTGTGCTTCTTTTTTTTTTTTTATTTTATTTGAGCCCTGCTGCTATAATCTGAATGGCACTCAAGGCTGCAGGATTAACACTGCAGCCGAGGCACAACGCTGCCCAAAACGGGAGAGCCAGTCGGGGGGAGGGACCCGGCCACCCGGGTGTGACACCCCAGAGGGGACAATGGCAGGCCCCACCGGACCTACCAACCCCTTGCACACCACAGAGTTCCAGGCACAGGGATTAACTGTTCTTTCACCAATTTATCCCCAGAAATAACTGAAAATTAACTAGTCTCACCAAACGGAACCTAAATCCTACCAGACCGGACAAGCTGCACAGGCTGCATGTCTACCCTCTGCTGAGACTGAGAAAATACTGAAGATAGAGGGCTAGCACAGGTTATATGTACTCAGTTTGAAGTTAGTGTTCTCAGTCTCCCTCTGCCTGCTGGTAGGCATGCATAACCCAAGCGTCTTGACCGGTCTGGAGGGTTGCTGAGGAAAGTGTTTTTTTATACTGTTTTATGTTAATCCTATTAATAAGTTTCAATTTGCTGGTTTCAAGTTTACTAGTTCGCTATGTCTTTAGCACATGCTAACTGCTAGAGATGCCCATATATTCCTAATGATTAGCGTGCACTAAAAACTCTAACAAGCCTTTGTAAAAGACCCCCTTATTGTATTTATGTTTATACTTGGTCATTTTACTATTGTTATGCGGTTAACAAAATTGTAAGTTTTATATTAAACTGTACCTGCTGTGTATTGCCTTGGGTGAACCTCTTCATAAAGGCAGTTATTAAATCCCAATAAATATGCTATGCTTAAATCCCAATAAATATGCTATACACAATGATAGATACATTTCTGCAGTCAAGCGCAATGCCATCATTTCACAGCTATGATCCCTCCCCCTAATCTGCATTCAGCTATGCAATCACTTCTGCACTTACTTCTCTGCCTCCCCTCGCCCCCCCCCCCTTCGCATTTTATTCACTAGAGATTTTCTACTTATGCCGTTCAGTAAAAATAAATAAATAAAGTTCTGAGTAGTTCACATTGACACAAAACCTTTACTAGTGCTAGCCACTAGGGCTGTTCCGAATATTCGAATCTGATTTGATTCAGCCCCAAATACATTATTCATATTTGGTCGAATAGTGATTTAAATTCGAATATGAATAATTTGGGACTCTACTAAATACTACTGAATTGATCTTTCATTTCATGTTAATCCTTTTTACTATTTATTATGTTGAAGCTCCATGTCCATTATTCATATTCAGCCAAATAGTAAAATATGCTATTCGGTACAGCTCTACTAGTGACAGCAAAGTGAAGCAACGTTTTTCTCCTCTAACCGCACTCTAAACTTTCAGTGCTAGCAAACCATATATTCCGGTATTTCTTCCACTAATCTTCAGGGTACATTACACACTACATACAGTTAAATATCTGAGGGGTGAGGATGACTGTGGCTTTTTTCACACTTTAAATCCAACTGTCTGATTAGAGACCTCAGTAGAAGAGTCCACCATGTGGGCTACTGTACTGTGATAGCCACTTAAGTTTGGCTACTGACAGGGATAGAGTATTGACTGTTTTTCTATCGTAAGATCATATCATTTCATGGCCACAATTTACCACATTTCAATCAAAACACAGAAGAAAGCTGTAGGTTGTAGGGAAAGAAATTCTATCACATTGGGTATAGCTTTTTACTTAAAAGTTGCCATGGAAGTGTTTGATTAAATATAATGGAATCCTAATCACTTATTATAGTATATATAGAGTCAAGAATAAGAGGATGTAGGTGGATCTGAGGGATGATTTACCACATTTTAAATTTTCTCTATTTTTGAGCCTGCTGTTAATAAAGGATCCAACTGGCATAGCCAGAAGGCAAGTTTTGGGTGGACCACTGGGCTGTATGAGTAGGCACACATTTCCTCTTCCTGCCTTCCACTCTACCACCAAAACTTAAAAATTAAATACCTTAGAAGACAGAGATCCTCAAGCCCTGCCAGTTGAAGACATCCACAGACTGCCGAAATGTTGATCTCCCCTCAGAAAACTGTAAGTCAATGGTGGTGATCCAAGCTGCCAACACTGGCACCCTGCTCATACACAAAACTTTCATTCTTGAACTGAGCATGAACGGGGTGCTAGTGCTGGTGGCTCAGAGCACCTTCGCTGCCAGTTTCCTGATGGGTGTTCAGCACTTCCGAGGACAGCACATAACGGGGGGGGGGGGGGGGGGGGGGGGGGGAGGGGGGGAGGATGGGACTTATATACCGCCTTTCTGAGGTTTTTCCAACTACATTCAAAGCGGTTTACATACAGGTACTTATTTGTACCTGGGACAATGGAGGGTTAAGTGACTTGCCCAGAGGCAAAAGGAGCTGCAGTGGGAATTGAACCCAGTTCCCCAGGATCAGAGTCCACTGCACTAACCACTAGGCTACTCCTCCACTCCTACTCAGCATAGGCACACTTACCTCCTCCATTAATCCCAATTCTATAAACGGTACCCAAAGATACACACATAATTGGGTGCACATTTACAGACAGAGTTACTTACACATGTAAACTAATTGGCATGACTGGCACTTGTCTATATCAATAATTTGCCTTAACAAGCGTTAATTGGCACTAATTAGGAGTTACACACGCAACTGATCTACGCCTCTATTCTAGGGACAGTGCACCTAATTTCTATAGTGCAAATGAACAGGTCAGGGGCATGCCCAGCATTTAGGTGTGGTTTTATAGAATACTTATATTAATGGACCTAAATGCCAGTAGGTAGGTGCAAGCATTTACGCATAAAGTTAGGCAAGAGAATATGGACTTAAGCTAGTATTCTATAATGCTGTTACAAAATTTGCGCTTAGTGCCCTGTATCCCAGCACCTATCTTTGGATGCTATTTACTGAATCTACCCCATTAAATATACCTGTGCTCAAGGGCCCTTTAATTAACGTGCACTGCTAAGCACACTCGTGTAGTAACTTATTGCGGTGGCATCACAGCATGCTCTAATTCATGCACCGACTGCATGCTGAGTTGGGACATGGATTGCACATTGCAGTTAAGTGTGCGGTAAGTGCAGCTGTGCTAATTGCAAAGAGTCTTAATGTGCGGTAAAGACCATTTCAATGCAGTAATTCCAGAAGACAGATGGGCATGCCTCCAACAATTCCCACTCAGTCTTTGCAAATAACTGTGCACTAATTTTTGCCGCTGAAGCTCAGTAAGTGCAAAAAACTTACACCGCGTTAGTAAGTGTCCCTTGGAGACTTTCTTGCAGGTACTCCTTTGCCTGTTAAACTATAGATTTGTGTTTCTTTAGTACATGGAAATTGTATGATTGTCACGTTTTTTGCTTCTATGTGTTTTCTTAAAAATGGAAAACTTTATGATGGTGATGATAATAATAATAAAGGAAATCCATGTGTTAAGCCTTTGGGTCTTGTACACATTTCTTTGCATCTGGGTAGAATAGCCAATGCTTTCATATCATTGGATTTAAATGAAAAGTGCACTAAAATCTGTGCAAAGGGCAGTCATCTCAAAGCAGAAAACTGTGCACAGAACTAAGCTATGCGCTAAGCCTCCGACACTTTATTACATAAGCAGCAGAAAGAATTTATCTCACATCATTAAGTCATAGTTCCTGAACCTGAAGCTGCTGGCCCTAAAGGCTGTGCAAAATAAAGTATGTTTTTAACAAAATTTTAACATAACAATGAACCCTCGCTTCCAATAACTGCTGGTAGATATTCCATAAATGTGGCACTAGCCCCCCCCCCCCCCCCCCCCCCCCACACACACACACAAAAAAGCATTATTCCTAGCGATAGCCCAGCGGGTGGCATTTTTATACAGTGATTAGTTTTTGATCGTAAACTCCTTACAGGTATATACCCCCTAATTCTATAAAGGTCACAAAACATTGTGCGCGCAAATCTGGGCACACGCAAGAGCCAAGTAGTGCTAATAATAGGCTTCGGTATGAATTAGATTTAATAGGTATTTATGCGCCTAAAATATTACATGTGGCCTAAAAAAGGGGGCACGGAAATGGACATTTCGGGGCACAGTGTAGGCATAGTTTTGAGTTACACTCCTAATTGGCATCACAAGTAAATTTAGGTGAGGTTAATTGCACCACGTTTTCATTGATGCAAATGGCAGTGCCACCTAAATTTGTATGTGACCCCAGCGCCTAAGTGCTATTCTATAAACCTTGCCTTATAGAATAGCGTTTTTTTCGTGCCATATATAGAATTCACCCCATAATGTAGTAGCAATGCAGCCAAATACCCTGCAGTCTGAGCATAATGTGCCTTATGTGGTAAGGACTTTATGTCAAACCAGCAACCAATGATATTTAACAAAAAGTAGGGATATATGATCATACATATAGGCACCTCTCAAACATCGGATGGCCACATTTTGCAGTCTGCAACGTCTTCAAGTTGAGAGGATAATCCTGTATAAATCACAATCACATAATCCAAATGTAAAATCTAGTTTATTAACAAAAGAATGCAACGAAGAGTTATCCAATGTATATTTTAATGGTGTGTGCTATTGATGTAAGATACCAAATCCCCTACTTACCAAAAAAGGGAAAATTAGGTTCTTACCTTGGTAATTTTCTTTCCTTTAGTCATAGCAGATGAATCCATACGTATGGTTGTGTCCATCAACCAGCAGGGGGCAGATAGAGAGCACTCAAAAACCACAGTGCCTCATGGCCAGCTAGCTCCACTGCTTCTTCAGTATTTGAAGCTTCCAAAGCAGTATAACAGACCGCAATGGGAATAACATGAACTTTCCTCACAGCGAACGATGGCCCCGTAACAGGAGCATTAACTCAAAGGAGGGAATGAACTCATCCTCCTGTAATTCAAAAGGAGGGAATAAACTCATCCTCCTGTAACTCAAAGGAGGGAAATGAACTCATCCTCCTGTAACTCAAAGGAGGGAATGGACTCATCCTCCTGTAATTGAACAGTAATCCTGAAGACTGTTTTCCAACTTTCTCCCAAGGAAGGATCTTCAGGAAAAGAACTGCACACAAAATAGAGTCACATCAGTACACATCAATCAGACAGTCAATCAGACAGGGAGGGCTCATGGATTCATCTGCTATGACTAAAGGAAAGAAAATTACCAAGGTAAGAACCTAATTTTCCCTTCCTTGTCATCAAGCAGATGAATCCATACGTATGGGATGTAACAAAGCAATCCCTATGTAGGGTGGGAACATGCCACACCACGCACTAGCACTTATGCACCAAAACGCGCATCCCTCCTGGCAGCCACATCCAGCCTGTAATGTCGAGCAAAAGAGAGCTTAGAAGCCCATGTTGCTGCATTGCATATCTCGTGATGAGAGAGTGCTCCAGTTTCAGCCCAAGAGGAAGAAATCGCTCTTGTAGAATGCGCCTTAAAGGCTACAGATGGAGACTGGCCAGCTAGCAGATAAGCTGAAAAGATAGCTTCTTTGTAGCTTCTTTGAGCCAGCGGGCAATAGTGGCTTTAGACGCTGGAGACCCTCTGCGAGGACCTGATAACAGTACAAAAAGATGAACAGAGGTACTGAAAGAATTTGTAATTTGCAGATACTGCAACAGATTCCTGCACATCCAAAAGGTGCAGCTGCCCAAAAGATTCTGGAAACTCCTCTCTTGAAAAGGAGGGCAAGAAAATAGGTTGGTTTAGGTGAAATGCTGAAACCACCTTAGGCATGAAGGAAGGCACAGTATGAACTGTTACCCCGGACTCTGAGAATTGCAGAAATGGGTCTCAACAGGACAGCGCCTGGAGTTCTGACACCCGTCTCGCCGAAGTGATGACCACTAAAAAGACGGCCTTTAAGGTGAGATCCTTTTCAGAAGCATGCCGAAGCGGCTCAAAAGGAGAACTCTGAAGAGCCTTCAAAACCAGCCCCAGGTTCCAAGCTGGACAGGGTGCCCGCACGGGAGGACGGAGCCGAAGCACCCCTCTAAGAAACCGTGCCACATCTGGATGTGCAGCTAAAGACACACCTTCCACCTTACCACGAAGGGAGGCTAGTGCTGCCACTTGCACCCGCAGGGAATTATAGGCCAAGCCTTTTTGTACACCATCCTGCAAAAAGTCCAGAATCAGCGAGACAGGAGCCCGCATGGGTGTGATCTCTTTTGAAACACACCAAATCTGAAACAGTAGCCAAATCCTGGCATAAGCCACGGAAGTGGACCGCTTGCGGGCCTGTAGGAGAGTGGAAATAACATTGTTAGAATAGCCTTTGTCTCTCAATTGCGCCCTCTCAATAGCCATGCCGTAAGACCAAAGCGGCAGGCATCCTCCATGGTCACCGGGCCCTGCGACAACAGGTTCGGAGTCAGAGGTAAAGGAAGGGGAGCCTCCACTAGCATCCGCTGGAGGTCCGCATACCATGGCCTCCTGGGCCAATCCGGGGCGATGAGAACCACTTCTCCTGGATGAAGCCGAATCTGCAGGAGCACTCGCCCTAACAAGGGCCACGGAGGGAACACATACAGGAGGCACAGAGGCCGGGGTTGAGCCAAGGCATCCAACCCCACTGCTGTAAAAGCACGGGACTTTGGCATTTGCGCTTGAGGCTATAAGATCCGCTACGGGCGTCCCCCATTTGGCACAGATCTGCAGGAATATTTTCTGCAAGTTCCCACTCCGCTGGATCGATTTGATGCCTGCTTAGATAATCGGCTTGCACGTTGCTCTGACCTGCAATATGAGCTGCTGACAGAAACTGCAGATGTAGCTCGGCCCAGTGGCAAATTTGTTTGGCCTGCGTGGCTAGTGCTCTGCACTGTGTGCCGCCCTGTCGATTTATGTAGGCCACTGCTGTCGTGTTGTCCGACAGAACTCTGACAGCCAATCCTTCCAGGGTCAATTGAAAGGCCAGAAGCACCTGGAATAACGCACCCCCAGCGCCCCCCGCAGACAAACAGTTGGCGCGCGCGTGCCCCCTCCCCCCCCCCGTGAAAATGATCACTGCCCTCCCATCCACACTCCTCTCTCCCTTGCCCTCCTGCTCCCATGTCCCAACTGCCCGCCCTCTTCTCCCCCCCCCCCAGATCCCTTTTAAATTTACTTCAGTCCGGCAGCGAAGGCGCAGTGTCAGTGAAGGAGGTGGCGCTCCCGACATCTCTACTAGTCTTCCCTTCACTCAATGTCCCGCCTTCTTCTGACGTCATTTCCTTGACGTCAGAAGAAGGCGGAACACTGAGCGAAGGGAAGACTAGTAGAGACGTCAGGAGCACCGCCTCCTTCACTGACGCTGCGCCTTCGCTGCCGGACGGAGGTAAATTTAAAAGGGATCTTGTTGGGGGGGAGAAGAGGGCGGGCAGTTGGGACAAGGGAGCGGGAGGGCGAGGTAAGCATGGTGCGGCAGGGCGCCCCCCAGAGGACGGCGCCCTCCTGCCGTGCTTACCTCGCTTACCGTGTTGGCACGGCCCTGGGGACAGGTGACTTTTGGCTATATTGACGACCCAGCCCAGAGACTGAAGTACTGAGACCACTCTAGCTGTAGCTTGATGGCTCTCTGTAGCAGAGTCTGCTCTGATGAGCCAGTCGTCTAGGTACGGGAGAACCCGGATACCTTCTCGCCTGAGAAAAGCAGCTACTACCACCATTACCTTGGAAAAGGTTTGGGGGAGCTGTGGCGAGGCCAAAAGGCAAGGCCCGAAACTGGAAATGTTTTCCCATCACCGCAAACCGCAGAAACTTCTGGTGCGGGGGCCAAATTGGAATGTGCAAGTAAGCTTCTTTCAGGTCCAGAGACGTGAGAAACTCTCCTGGCTGTACCGCCGCAATGACGGAGCGCAGGGTTTCCATGTAAATGCCGCACTTTTAAGGACTTGTTTAATTCTTTTAAGTCCAGAATAGGGTGAAAAGACCTACCTTTTCGCGGCACCACAAAGTATATGGAGTAGTGGCCGCAGCCGTGTTAGGCGGGAGGTACCGGGGACACCACCCCTAATTGAATCAGGCCATGTAAGGTCTCCTCTACCGCCGCCTGTTTAGTGGCAGAGCCGCATAGGGACTCCACAAACACGTCTGTTACCGGGGCATTGAATTCTATTCGATAGCCTTCTCTGATCATGTCCAAGACCCACTGATCTGAGGAAATCTTGGCCCACTCCTCGTAAAAGAGGGAAAGTCGTCCTCCTACTGCAGGAAACGAGGAGGGGGCCGGCGCACCATCATTGAGAGGGTCGCCCTTGAACTCCAGGCCTTGAGCCGGCTGCTGCGAAACGTTTGTCCGAGCGAAAGGAGTTCTTCTGCTGAAAAACGGGCACGAGAAGTGAACCCAGCAGAATGCCCCGGGTGGTACCTTCTAACTTCACGGAAGCGAGGTCTATAAGAGGAGTGAACCGCCTGACCCTTGGAGGGAGGCCGAGGCCTATCTTCGGGTAAGCGCTGGGGTTTAGCATCCCCCAGGCCTTTCACAATTTTCTCTAACTCTTCACCAAACAGGAGAAGGCCTTGAAAGGGCAACTTCACCAGCCTTTGCTTAGAGGCCATGTCCGCCGCCCAATGTCGTAGCCAAAGAAGACGACGAGCCATCACTGCTACTGCCATTTATTTAGCTGAAGCTCTGACAATATCATAAAGGGCGTCAGCCAAAAAGGACAAGGCCGATTCCATCCACGGAGCCACATCAGAGAAGGGCTCCGCACCATCATCGGGCTGTTCAACTGCCTGTTGTAACCACGCTAGGCAGGCTCTCGCAGCATAACAACTGCATGCAGATGCCTGAATAGTAAGATCTGCAATGTCAAAGGACCGCTTCAGCGCTGATTCCAGCCGGCGGTCTTGTATGTCCTTCAGAGCAACACCTCCTTCAACCGGAAGGGTAGTTCGTTTTGTCACAGCTGTGACTAGGGCATCCACTTTAGGCACTGCAAAGCGAGCTAAATTTTCCTCACTTAGAGGATATAATTGCCCCATAGCCCTGGAAACTTTCAAAGGTCCCTCGGGGTTAGCCCATTGAGCTGAAATAAGCTCTTGGATGGAGTCATGCAAAGGAAAGGCTCGAGCAGGCTTTTTGGTACTTGCCATCCTCGGATTTCCAGAGGAGGCCACGCCACTCCCAGGATGTTCAATAGAGAGGACCTGTAAGGCATCTGAAATAAGCGCTGGCAGCTCCTTGCGGTGGCAAATCCTCACCGTGGACGGATCATCTGGATCCAGTGGCCCTTCTGCACCTTCCTCTGGTTCCTCTGGCCACGAGGGCCTGCCAGACCCCTCAGAGTCACCACATCCCAACCACGGGGGGGATAAGGGGGGTGCGCCACTCTCTGAAGGGGAATTTACCCTTCTGCGCTTCTCTTGCGGCCAGCTATCAGGGAAAAACGCCTCAGAGGGCAATCCCAGGGCTGCATCCACCGGAGGGGCTGTAAGGGGGGCCGCAGAAAACCCCTGTGGCTGAGCTCTTTTAGGCATATATGCATTATGAAGCAATAAGACAAAATCAGGGGAGAAAAACTCGCCCTGGGCACCCGGTTCCAGTCCAGGGCTAGTAGCTCTTTGGCCAGCCTCAATTCGAGGGCCCCCTCCGGTCTCCAGACCCTCCGCCTCAGCGGGGGTCGTGCCATGCGGCGCTTTCAAAATGGCGCCCGCTGCCAGCTCCACCGAGCAGAAAGAATCATCGCTCGCCATGCTCGGGCCGCCTCTTACGCCTGAACAGCACGTTTTACAGAGCCCCGCTGCTGATCTGCGCTTGCCACAATTAGAACAGCGCTTTACAACCTCCGCATCTATTGCCGAAAAACGGCGGAAAATTCAAAATGGCGGCTTCACACCAAAAATGTCCCGATCGAGGGCCCTCCCCGGAGGAGTCAGAAAACACTCTTTCTTCACTGGACCTAGTATACAAGCTCCGGTCACGCTGTAGAAACTGAAGAAAACCTCTTTTTCTTTTAACACTGTGAGGAAAGTAGAGGAAACACAAAAGAGGCAATCAAATCAACTCCGGAGGTACAGAATAGTGGGAAAGGCAGGGAAAGGCGAACCAATGTGCCTGCATCCACCAAGTATAGAGTGGGAAAGAGCAGGGAAAAGCACTAATGTGCTACATCCACATGGGGGGGTGGGTGAAGCAGGGAAAGGGCTAACCTATGTGCCTCTAAAGTGATGCTGCAATAGCCTCAACAAACCTGCTAACAACTGGCAAAGCACAGGAGCACCCCCAGGCAGAATTTTTAAGGAGCTTGAACAAGCAACAACCACCCTGCTTGGGGAGATAGAGAATACTGAAGAGGCAGTGGAGCTGGCTGGCCATGAGGCACTGTGGTTTTTGAGTGCTCTCTATCTCCCCCTGCTGGTTGATGGACACAACCCATACGTAAGGATTCATCTGCTTGATAAGAAAATTTGTAAACAATAGCCGATAGTAAATCCATACTCTTAAATACTTAAAAACTTATCCACAACAGGACAGGTCTACCAAATAGTATTGGGGTCAAGGCAAGACAGTGTAAATGGCCTGAAATCCAGCATGTGAATGTTTTCTCTTTATTTAGAGCCATCTTATGTTCAAATAAGTCAAGAAGAGATAGATACAAGACAGGCCTACAATAAGGATAATCTGGGGCTGCAGCCTTAACTTTTGCTAGCAAAAGAATATCATCTGCATAGCAATGAAAATGAATGTTGAAAGACTGAATGATTTTAAATAATGGATTTAAGATGTTAAACAGGGTTGGTGACAACACTGAACCCTGCGGCAATCTGCACCCCAGAGAAAACTTTCTAGATCGTGAATTTAAAGACTTCAAAGTGAAACTATGGTCTACTAAAAAGATTGAAACCATTTTAAAACAGTTTCCCCCAATACCAATGACTGTTAGCCTCTTAATAGTGAAGTTAAACGCTGAGGCTAGGTCTAACGAAACTGCTAGCACCAGCTCCCAAGCGTCGAGAGTACCTCTGATCTCACTAAATAAAGCTGATCCGGCTTCTCCCTGCATGTTCCACTCACCCGATCCAGCTTCTCCCTGTTTGTTCCAGTCCATCTGCTCCAGATTGCACCAGTCCATCTGCTCCAGCGTGTACCAGCCCGCCTGATCCAGCTTCTCCAGCTTGTTCCTAATCCAGCTTCTCCAGCCTGTTCCTGATCCAGCTTCTCCAGCCTGTTCCTGTCTGCCGATTCCAGCCTGTTCCTCCAGTCCAGTCCGTTGATCCGGCTTCTCCCTGCATGTTCCAGTCTGCTGATCCGGCTTCTCCCTGCATGTTCCAGTCCACCGATCCGGCTTCTCCCTGTTTGCTCCAGTCCATCTGCTCCGATCCGGGCTTCTCCAGCCCGCCTGATCCAGCCGCTCCAGCACATCTGATCCAGCATCTCCAGCCCATTGATCCAGCCTGTCCCATCCGACTAATCAGTGCGTCTGCTCCAGCTTGTTCCTGCCAGCCTGCTTGCCAATCAAACCAATCTCCAAAGTGCTACAGCCTGCTCCAGTCCTGTCGCCTGCTCCAGTCCATTTACCTCAGCGTGTTCCAGCCCATCCGTTCCAGTTTACTTCAATCCGTCTGCTCCAGCTGACTCCAGTCCTGCTCCTGCCTGCCTCCCTGTTAACCCACCAACCTGCCTGCCTGCTTGCTAGCTTGTCAGCCATTGACTTACTTGCCTGCCAACTTGTCCTGCTGACTCAAGTCCTGCTCCTGCCTGCCTGCTTCCCTGCTAACCCACCAACCTGCCTGCCTGCCTGCTTGCTAGCTTCTCAGCCATTGACGTACTTGCCTGCCAACTTGTCAACCATTAACTTACCCGCTCTCCAGTCCATCAATTCCATCAACTCCAAGCCTCCAGCTTTTCAGCTCTTTCTATCTGCTTCACACCTCAGTCACTACACATACACCTGTTACATCTCAATCTCTACTTATGGCCCCTGTCCACATTCTCTTCCTTGCCCTGTCCCTTCCTAATCTTTTTCCCCTCCCCCCACCGCTGCCTACCGCTGGAACTCATTGCCCACCCATGTCCCCTCCCATCCTGCCCGCTACGGCAATACCCTATTCACCCCCTTCCCTCACCAACTCACCATCTCTCTTGTCCCCCTCTTCCTTCCTAGCTCTTAACCTTCATCACCTCCTTCCTGCCATTAACCCATCATCGTTCCTCCTAAGTGCACCCCGTCTTCGTCGCCTTCGTCACCCGACCTCCCCCACCCTCCTCCGCACTCTCTTGCTCCTCCTCTTGCTATCCGCAGGAGACATTAATCCTAATCCAGGCCCCCCTCACCTGTCCTCCTCCTATCCATGCAAACGATTCCGTAATGTCTCCAATCTCGTCTCTATCCCCCTCCTTCCCCCCTCTTCCCTCCCCTTCTCTTGTGCCCTCTGGAATGCCCACTCGGTCTGCAACAAACTGCCCTTCACCCACGATCTCTTCATCTCTCGTTCCCTTCAACTGCTCACCCTAACTGAAATCTGGTTCTCCCCTGATGACTCGGCCTCAGTCGCGGCCCTTTGCCATGGAGGTTATCTCTTCTCCCACACTCCCCGCCCAGTTGGCCGCGGTGGAGGCGTCGGGCTACTACTCTCGCCCTCCTGTAGTTTCCAACCCCTCCTCCTACCGCAGTCTCACTGCTTCTCATCCTTTGAAGCACACTCCATCCGGCTATTCTACCCATTGCCACTCAGAGTGGCAGTCATTTACCGCCCCCCTAATAAATCCCTCTCTTCCTTCCTCACCGACTTCGATGCCTGGCTTTCCGTTTTTCTTGAACCCTCATCTCCGTCACTCATTCTCGGAGACTTTAACATACACGTTGATGACCAATCCAATCCTCACGTGTCTCAGTTCCTCACTCTTAACATCCTCCTTCAACCTCCAACTATGCTCCACCGCCTCGACTCACCGAGACGGCCATTGTCTTGACCTCGTCCTCTCCTCCTCCGGCTCCCCCTCCAATTTCCACACTTCAGCTCTTCCTATCTCGGATTATCACCTGATCACCTTCACACTTCTTCACCCCCTACCTCAGCCCCGTCCAACTCTAACCACTACCTCCAGGAATCTCCAGGCTATTGACCCTCCCACCTTATCCTCTTGTATCTCCAATCTCCTCCCCTCCATCTTGTCCTCCGAGTCTGTCGACAAGGCTGTCTCCGCATACAATGCCACTCTCTCCTCTGCTCTGGACACCCTCGCTCCATCCACCTCCCGTCCCACAAAGCGTACTAATCCCCAGCCTTGGCTGACCCCTTGCATCCGCTACCTTCGTTCCTGCGCCCGATCTGCCGAACGCCTCTGGAGGAAATCTCGCACCCATTCAGATTTCCTTCACTACAAATTCATGCTATCCTCCTTCCACTCCTCCCTATTCCTTGCCAAACAGGACTATTACACCCAACTGACCAATTCTCTCAGCTCCAACCCCCGTTGTCTCTTCGCCACCCTTAACTCCCTCCTCAAAGTGCCCTCCGCTCCTACCCCCCCTCAGTCTCTCCTCAATCACTGGCCGATTACTTCCGCGACAAGGTGCAAAAGATCAACCTTGAGTTCACTACCAAACCATCTCCTCCTTTTCACCCTTCAACCCTCGACCAACCAACCCAGGCCTCTTTCTCCTCCTTTCCTGACATCACCGAGGAAACCACTCGCCTTCTTTCCTCCTCGAAAAGTACCACCTGTTCCTCTGATCCCATCCCCACCAACTTACTTAACACCATCTCTCATACTGTCACCCCCTCCATCTGTCATATCCTCAACCTCTCTCTCTCCACTGCAACTGTCCCTGACACCTTCAAGCACGCCGTAGTCACACCTCTCCTCAAAAAACCATCACTTGACCCTACCTTTCCCTCCAACTACCGCCCCATCTCCCTCCTACCCTTCCTCTCCAAAATACTTGAGCGTGTCGTTCACAGCCGCTGCCTTGATTTTCTCTCCTCTCATGCCATCCTCGATCCACTTCAATCCGGTTTTCGCCCTCTACACTCGACAGAAACAGCACTCTCTGAAGTCTGTAATGACCTGTTCCTTGCCAAATCCAGAGGCCACTACTCCATCCTCATCCTCCTCGATCTATCCGCCACTTTTGACACTGTCAATCATGATCTACTCCTTGCCACACTGTCCTCATTCGGGTTCCAGGGCTCTGTCCTCTCCTGGTTCTCCTCCTATCTCTCCCACCGCACCTTCAGAGTTCACTCTCATGGATCTTCCTCCACCCCCATCCTGCTATCTGTTGGTGTTCCCCAGGGATCTGTCCATGGACCCCTTCTCTTCTCAATCTACACCTCTTCCCTGGGCTCCCTCAACTCATGGCTTCCAGTATCATCTCTATGCGGACGACACCCAGCTGTATCTCTCCACACCAGTCATCACCGCAGAGACCCAGGCAAAGGTATAGGCCTGCTTAACCGACATTGCTACATGGATGTCCAACCGCCACCTGAAACTGAACATGTCCAAGACTGAGCTCATCGTCTTTCCACTAAAACCCACTTCTCCTCTTCCTCCACTTTCTATCTCAGTTGATAACACCCTCATCCTCCCCGTCTCATCTGCCCGCAACCTCGGAGTCATCTTCGACTCCTCCCTCTTCTTCTCGGCACACATCCAGCAGATAGCCAAGACCTGTCGCTTCTTCCTCTTCAACATCAGCAAAATTCGCCCTTTCCTCTCTGAACACACCACCTGAACTCTCGTCCACGCTCTCATTACCTCTCGCCTTGACTACTGGAACTTACTCCTCACCGGACTCCCACTTAGCCATCTATCCCCCCTTCAATCTGTTCAGAACTCTGCTGCACGTCTTATATTCCGCCAGAACCGATATACTCATATCACCCCTCTTCTCAGGTCACTTCACTGGCTTCCAATCCGATACCGCATTCAGTTCAAGCTTCTCCTTCTTACCTACAAATGTACTCAATCTGCTGCCCCTCACTACCTCTCTACCCTCATCTCCCCTTATGTTCCCACCCGAAACCTCCGTTCACAGTACAAATCCCTCCTCTCAGTACCCTTCTCCACCACTGCCAACTCCAGGCTCCGCCCATTCTGCCTCGCCTCACCCTATGCCTGGAACAACCTTCCTGAGCCCTTACGTCAAGCCCCCTCCCTGCCCATCTTCAAGTCTCTGCTTAAAGCCCACCTCTTCAATGCTGCCTTCGGCACCTAACTCTTACTTTCAGGATATCCAGACTGCCCCAATTTGACTGCCCCTATCGAATTGACTACTCACTTATCCTTTAGATTGTAAGCTCTTTGAGCGGGGCCTGTCCTTTTATGTTAAATTGTACAGCACTCCGTAACCCTAGTAGCGCTTTAGAAATGTTAAGTAGTAGTAGTAGTAGTGCTAATATTGTATGTGTGTCATAACCCCCACCTAAAACCTGACTAGCAAGATCCCAAAAGAGTAAAAGCAGGAAACTTTAAACAGCAATTTCTGTGCACAAATATTTGTTTTATGCGTAGAAATGGTTTTCAAAATTACCCTTATAATTGAAACTCATTATAGTGCTTGGCCTGCTTGCTGGATGTTATAAAAGTTTAGGTTATATCTGGAATTATATTACATCTTGCCACACCTGCCATCAAATTACAAAAGGACAAAAATATCACCCAGGCACATGTTTCCACAACTTCCCTAGTAAGATATTACTAAAACAATTATGCCCAGCTAACAACAAATATTTCCAAAATCCATATTAGGACTGTCACATTCTCTTGAAGGAAAAAAAAAGGGATTTTCCCATGTAATCAGATTACAAGGTAATATAACACGTGGAGAAAGATATGGAGTACGGGTTATATAAGGTTGTTATTGCAAAATGTTCAGGGAGCTCACTTTTTTCCCAGACACAGTGTGTATGTGTGTGTGTATCATATTATCTATATATATTAGGGGGGGGGGGAAGAGATGTATTCCTTAGTTACTCAGTTTCAGTGGTTGAGAAAATGAACTGCTTCTCCCACAGAAATGCACTAGTCCATTTTGTGTTTGAGTGGTGGTGGGGGGGCTCTTTGTGTCTTTTCATAGACTCCCCCCCCCCCCCCTCCACAAAGCAAATTAGTACTGCTCTGTTAAATTGCCAGACAACTGATTTCTCTCAAAAGACAAGCATTCTCAACCCACTGGACTAGATTCTATATATCATGCCTAAAAAATCAGCGCCAAAATGAAATATGCCTAGGCTTTTTCTATAAAATACACCATATAAAACAATGTAAATGCAGGTGCCTAAGGTACGCACGGACTGGGTGTATTCTATATGCATCACATTATAGAAACACTTAGTTCTGTGTGTAAATTCTAATTAATGCCACTTAGTGTCAATAATTGCTTAAGTGGCAATTATTGGCTCTGATTGGCTTGTTAACTAAGTTGTGTGTGCAAATCCAGAATACGACTGGATTTGCATGCGTTACTTGTCGCACCATATAGAATCCCAGTGATTATGTATAAATTTCTTTCCCACATCCTTCGAATAAAAAGGTAAATGTAAACAAACAAAAAAAAGGTTTCCAAAATCTGCACACACTCAGAACATGATACAAGAAGGACTTTGATTTTAAAATAATTAACTTGACAGGGCAGTGATTTTCAACATTTTTCATCTCGCAGCACACTGACAAGGAGAACTTGTCGAAAGCGGTATCCCGCTGGTGGAGCTGCTCTACCACCTGTTCGACTTTTTCTCCAAAAATATTGTCCGCTCGGTAAGGGGAGTCCGCAATCCGCTGCTGGATCCTATTTTCCAGGTCGGAGGCACGCAGCCATGAGAGTCTGCGCATCACCACACCTTGAGCAGCGGCCCTGGACGCAACATCAAAGGTATCGTATACCCCTCTGGCCAGGAATTTTCTGCACGCCTTCAGCTGCCTGACCACCTCCTGAAATGGCTTGGCTTGCTCAGGAGGGAGCTTGTCCACCAAGCCCACCAACTGCCGCACATTGTTCCCCATATGTATGCTTATGTAGAGCTGGTAAGACTGGATTTTGGCCACGAGCATAGAAGAATGGTAGGCCTTCCTCCCAAAGGAGTCTAAGGTTCTAGAGTCCTTGCACGGGGGCGCCGAAGCATGCTCCCTAGAACTCTTAGCCTTCTTTAGGGCCAGATCCACCACACCAGAGTCGTGAGGCAACTGAGTGCGCATCAGCTCTGGGTCCCCATGGATCCGGTACTGGGACTCGATCTTCTTGGGAATGTGGGGATTACTTAGAGGCTTGGTCCAGTTCGCCAGCAATGTCTTTTTTAGGACATGATGCATGGGTACTGTGGACGCTTCCTTAGGTGGAGAAGGATAGTCCAAGAGCTCAAACATTTCAGCCCTGGGCTCATCCTCCACAACCACCGGGAAGGGGATGGCCGTAGACATCTCCCGGACAAAGGCCGCAAAGGACAGACTCTCGGGAGGAGAAAGCTGCCTTTCAGGGGAGGGAGTGGGATCAGAAGGAAGGCCATCAGACTCCTCGTCAGAGAAATATCTGATGTCCTCCTCCTCCTCCCACGAGGCCTCACCATCAGTATCAGACACAAGTTCATGAACCTGTGTATGAAGCCGTGCCCGGCTCGACTCCGTGGAAACACGGCCACGGTGGGAGCGTCGAGAGGTAGACTCCCTCGCCAGCACCGGCGAAGCTCCCTCCACCGATGTCGTCGGGGAGCCTTCCTGGGAGGCAACCGCAGTCGGTACCGCAAGCGGCACCGATGTCGGAGACCTCACCCCGGGCAAGGGGCCAGCCGGCGCCTCACTCGACGGTACCGGTGGCGCAAGCACCGCCGGTACCGGAAGGGAAGGGCGCAACAGCTCTCCCAGGATCTCTGGGAGAACGGCCAGGAGACTCTCGTGCAGAGCGGCTGTGGAGAAAGACATGGAAGCCGATGCAGGCGTCGCGGTCAGAGTCTGTTCCGGGCATGGAGGCTGTTCCGGGCTGTCCAAGGTGGAGCGCATCGACACCTCCTGAACAGAGGGTGAGCGGTCCTCCCGGTGCCGATGCCTACTGGGTGCCGACTCCCTCGGCGACCCAGAGCTCTCGGTACCGATGCCGGAAGGAGACTGGTGTCGATGCTTCTTTGACTTTTTCAAACGAAGCATGTCACCGGAACTTCCCGGTACCGACGAGGAGGACGTAGAATCCAGCCGTCGCTTCCTCGGGGCCGAGGCCGAAGAAGGTCGGTCTCGGGGGGGCTGTACCGCAGGAGCCCTCAGGGTAGGGGGAGACCCACCCAAAGGCTCACCGCCACCAGCAGGGGAATGGACAGCCCTCACCTGCACTCCAGTCGAAGCACCACCGTCCGACGACATCAGCACTAGTGGAGGTCCCGGTACCACCGACGCCGACGCAGCCTTTCGATGTCTCGGTACCGACGATGCAGAGGGTCGATGCCTCGATGCAGTCGATGCCGAGGTCGAAGGTCTTGATGCTGCCGACGTCGATGCACTCGATGCCCCCGGTGCTGTTGTCGACGAAGAGCCCGAGCACAACACGTTCCACTGGGCCAATCTCGCTACCTGAGTCCTCTTCTGTAAAAGGGCGCAAAGACTACAGACCTGCGGGCGGTGCCCAGCCCCCAGACACTGAAGACACGACGCGTGCCTATCAGTGAGTGAGATTACCCGGGCGCACTGGGTGCACTTCTTGAAGCCGCTGGGAGACTTCGATGACATGGGCGGAAAAATCACGCCGGCGAAATCAAAACTCGTAATGGCGATATAGGCACCAAAAATAGGAAGAGAAAAATCCCGTACCGAGGCCTCAAAAAAGGCCTACCCCGAAAGCGAAAGGAAACTTACGCGGGGCAAAAGCTGGAAGCATGGGAAAGGGGTAAAAACCGTAAAGGTCCTCTTTTTTTTTTTTTGCGAAAATCGCGAAGACGCACGAGGGTCAACTTTGAGGGGCGCGAAACGGTGCAAAACACGACCGTCCCGAGCGCGGACAAAAGAAGACTGACGAACATGAGCCGGTTCGGGCGGGAAGACGGCCGCGCATGCGCGGTGCGCATGGGCGTGCGAGGACTAGCAAAGGCCTTTGCTAGTGAAGTTTCCGATTGGAGGTGCTGCCGTGGACGTCACCCATCAGTGAGAACAAGCAGCCTGCTTGTCCTCGGAGAAAAATATTCTGATTCTCATGTTATCTGAGCCATAGAAAAATGATGTCACATTGTTAGCACAGAGGGTGCAGGTAACCATGGAGATCCAGAGAACTCTGGGAGGAGAGAACTAGCCCTCCTCAGCAAATTCAACTCCAAATGTAAGTTACGCAACACTTCTCCCAGAAACATGGAGTCAAGAGGAGCAAGCTAAGTAAACACCATGTGAACTGCCATGCACTGAAAAGCCAAGAGTGAAAACAAACAAACAAACAAACAAACAAACAAACTTAAGAGTAGGTCATGATCAGGTTGCACAGTTGCTAGGCAAATGACAGAGGCTCAATGCCCCGGGCACCAAAAGCAGGGCCGCCGGGGGGGGGGGGGGGGCAGTGCCTGGGTCTCTTTCTCCTGATGGAATCCGGTGCTGGGGCCCCCCCCTTGGAAGCTGGGGAGGACCCAGAGGAGCAGACAGAAGGACTTTGGGCCAGAGCCTCTGGTTTGGCTGGCTGGCTGGCTGGCTGGGGTCCCTCCACCAGCAGAAGAGGTCTTCCTCCAGCACTGCTCTTCTTCACTCTGCCGCATTGCCTGCCAAGCGGCTATTCCCCTCACGCTGTGCATGCTTGGTTTTGAAACCGAGCATGCGCGATGTGAGAGAAAAAGGAGCCGCAGGGGCAGGTCATGTGGCAGAGAGAAGAAGAGCAGTGCTGGAGGAAGTCTGCTGGCGGGGCCTTGGGATCCCTGCCAGCCAAGGTATTTGTAGTTGCAGCGGGTGGTGACAATCCGGGGGCAGCAACGATCCTTAGGGGCTGCTCTGCCCCAGGCGCGGCTCAGTCTCTCGGCGGCCCTGACCAGGAGTAATCACTGCCAGCACAGAGAAATCAAGCATTTTGTGTCAGCTGAGGTCACAAAATGCTAGCAAATCAACAGTTGAAATGCCAATCTCCAATTTCACTGGTAAAAGTAATCTCCAACACACCCCAGCGCAGCAGAATGTTGTGATCTAAAGAGCCACACACACAATATCTTAAATAAAGACCAGAGGATTACAAGTGAAAAGTTAACTACAGATAACATATCGATGTTATGAGGACACTCGGCAATGCAAAATAAAATGGCAGTACTGTATAGAGCAAAACGCTCTCTTTGCCTCACTTCTCTTCCACTTTAATATCCAATAGAACTAGATTGCTCTCATAACCAGGGAACCAAAAATATTGATGCAGGACCCATCTTCTTCTGCCGATCCCTGTCAAAGATTAAAGAGAACATCTCCCCATACGCTTTACAACTAAAAGTAAAGAAAATGAAACTGTCCTGTACTTACAGCCCAAGATTGCCAATTACAGCAATAGATGCACTGAAAGAAGAGATCGTGCCTCCCATTGCACCACCACATGTAGCAATGCCGAAGAACAGAAGGAACATGGGAAATCAAACCCGTAAGAAGCGTCGGAGATCGCCGCCACAACAGCACTCCTGCAATGAGCACCAAAACAATGGGCAGATGGGAGAACGGGGTGGAAGCGCACAAACCAGAGAAAAAAAATGTACAGGGCGCTGATTACACTGCCGAAGCACCTAAACAAAATGGTGGCTGCTGGCAAATAAACAGTCGAACAGCCCGCCAAACACCGCACTCTACCCCTAAGCGGCATCACGAAGATTCCCAGACTGGTGCAGAAAGAAGACCAGAAGCACCTTAAATTAAAAAAAAAAAAAAAAAAAAGAGAAATACTCACAGCCTCGATCCCTTAGTGACAGAATTGGGAAATAAAGAACTCCCAGCAGTCAGACAGTGCACAGAGTTATTCCTTAGCAGAAAAGTACTTTGTTGCCAGGATAGTGAAACAAGTGTCATGAACACCAGTGTTTGAAGCCTGGACTCCAGGGTCCAGAGACTGTTGCCCTGCAGGTGAGTCACAGTTTCTATAAGCTTTTTTTTTTTAAAGAGGTAGGAGAGCTGTTAAGCGGAATCTTTCAGGGAGTTAATTCCAGAGTGTGGAGTGTGGAGGCTATTCCAGAGAAGGCTCGGTTGCAGGTATCACATTGTGTAATGTCTTTTGGAGAGGGTGTGTGGTTAGTGATAGTCAAATGCCTTTGAAAATCCAGACAGACACACAGTATCATCCGGCTCACCTTTATCCACATTTGTTCATGCCTTCAAATAAATGTAGTAGATCCGTGAAACAAGATTTCCCTTCACTAAATTCATGTTGGCTTTGTCTCATTAATCCATACTTTATACCTATGTGCTCTATAATTTTGTTCTTTATAATAGTCTCTACCATTTTGCCCAGCACCGCCATCAGGCTCACTGGTTTATAACTTCCCAGATCACCTCTGGTACTTTAAAAAAAATATGTATCGGCATTACACTGGCCACCCTCCAATCTTCCAGTACCATAACCCTCTCCTCTGCCCCTACCCAAGGAGGAGGAAATTAAACAAATTTGGCATGTTGTAAGAGAATGTGAAAACAGCTTAATTTGAAAACCAGAAGCATTGGGTTAGGATTGTCAGAGAACCATGCCTTCAAAATTTTTCTATTACTTTCTAAGGGAAACTGTAGAATGTTGATGAATACTCCATTTCAAATCCCCTCCTTCACCCTTCCAGCATATCAGAAATGGACAACACAGTCAGACAGAAAAAAAAAATAACTTGACAGACAAAGGTGCCACAAAAAGACACCTTCAAAGTCAACTACATCATGCTTCCAAAGCCACATAACAATACTACAACTCACTTCCCACCTCAGGGTCGATATTCAGACGGCAGCACTCAGTATTTTGCTTACCGCTAATGGCATTATACCTGGAAATTCAAGACTGGGCTATGTCAGGACTCTGGAACTGAATTTCTGGGGCTATGGTGCCAGCAAAACTATAGCCAGTTAAGTGCAATATTCAGCACTTAACCAGATATAGCAAACCACATAAACATAGAACTGACTTTTATGTGTTCCTATTTATGCGGTTACCTTGGCCCCAAAATAATTAGTTTCAAATTGGGCACTACCGGACATTTTTCAGCATCATTAACTAGTTATGTGCCACTGAATATGACTGCCTAGCCCTGAATACCTGAGTTACCAGACAGGAGCTGTCTCTGGCTAATTAAACTGCATTGAATATTGACCCCCTCATATCTATGATGCTGCACCACAGGGAAACCCACAGCCTCATACATTTGTTTACTCCCATACACGTCTCCCCTACACCCTACACAATCGAGACAACTCTACTACCATAATCTTTCCATTCCCACCCCCATAAATACACATTTACACCCCCCTCCCATCCATTCCTTTTAGAGATCCAAACCATTCCAAAACCATTTCTCTGCAAGCTTCTCTATTTCTTGCATATTGTAACCTAAGGAAAAAACCCATCACCACCATAAATCAGTTGACCAGTAGAGCAGGGATGGGCAACCCGCAGCCCACCATGGAATTTTATGAAGCCTGTGAGACCATGGGAAGCATTCACAGAAAACAACATTAACCAGAGTTTATTTTCAGAATAGCCACTCTAGCAGTTTGTTTCCATTGTTTTTAGTTCAATGTGTACTTATTTTTAGCACAGATCTATGGAGCTCTGCATTTCCTGCTCTGACATTATGTGATGTAGCCCGCAAGAGATGGCCCTGACATTCATGCAGCACTTTGAGCATAAAGATTGCCCACCCTTGCAGTAGAGTATAAAAACCATAATCAATCCATCACAACAGCAACTACTTACTAAAAATATTTGTACTCTTTAAATATGGGTTTAAAGAAAGTAAGCATAACTTCCACGCCAGCCTCCCAAAAATAAACTTAGCTAAAGAAAGAACCAGAAACTAGTTGAGTAAAGGATTCCATTAACCTGCCTAAAGAAGAGTTAAAGAGAAACTTTCAGACCTACTAAAGTCCACTCCTCTGCTCTTCTGTAGAAAAGAAAAGCTGAAACATACCTGTGAAACCAGACCTAATAAAAAATAAACATATGTTGCTAAGAAGCAGACTTAAGAAATCAACAAAGGAGACTTTGCCCTAATGAGTGCTTGTCAGATCCTTTTGATATACAATCATTGAAGCCCAGAGTGGACCTGTGAGATAGATTAAAAAGACGTAAACTGAGAGAGACAGAAGCAGCACAGGAGGTAGAAAGGAAGTGACCACCTAGCTCCAAGTCATCAGGTTTTGTCTTATTACACGTATAGATTCAAAGTTTCAATTTCTCTAGTAAAAAGTAGGACTATGTCCAGAGCTGTAATGGGGGTAAAAACCAGGACAGACTTGATCTATCCCTAATAATCTGAAAATCATCCTGTAAGCCCAGCACCCTCACCTCCAGTAAAAGGGCATATCAACACAAACAGGGCCACTGTTAGATATGCTGGACCCCAGGGCAGAAATTTGGAAGAGGACTCCAAAATCTGCTGACAGGCTATGCTTCGTTTACCTCTGGGCAGACATGGAGTCCCCTGTGGTTAGGGGACACAGGGGCAATTTTCCCCCTCCAACACTGGCTCCAACAACCAAGGCAGAGGAGGCTTTCCTATTCTGCCAATACAGAGCCCACCCAAAAGGCTGACCCTGAGATGCAGACGTGGTTGTGTTCTCAGTAAGACACTGTAGGTAATCCTTGCCCGGGTCCTTAATCGTTTCCAAATCCTTGCCAAACAACAAGGGATCTCAAAAGGTCAACTTACTCAAGCGGTACAAGGCAGCCATACAAAGAGCGCCAATAGCTGAAGTGTTAAAGACTTGCTTGAGAAACAACTCCATCTTGAAATCATGAGCATCCTTAAGGGCTGTGCACCTTTCACCAGGATAACAAAATGTTTGGTGACTGCTGTCACCAGAGAATCCACTTTAGGGAGGGATGCTCTGGTGACATCCAGCAACTCCCACTCCACTATCCGGGAGAGGGCGCATTGAAAAGGCCCTAGAAGGAATGCAGAGACCTTCAAGCATGGAATCCATCTGTAGGCTCATCCAGGCAAGTACAAAAATACAGAGAGCAAAAGAGACCTGCTCAATTAAGGAAGCAAGCTCTTCCCTACAATATTACCTCACCGCTGGGGAGTCATCAACCTCCTCCAGGGATAGCTCCAATCTATCCAGGGAGACATCAACCAGGAGGGAACCACTGTCATCTATACCCCAATCTTCCACAGAGGAAAGAGATATTATTAGCCCTATTCATGATCTGAGCTCCCACTGAACAGCTGGCCCATTAGCAAACCCAGGCCAGACCCCTAGGCAAGGCTAGAGCCCCAAGAGAACCCTGATTTGCATGGGAGCCCCCTTCTCCCCAAAAGGCCTTGGAGCTAAACCCCTCTAGAGCCCTGTGATACCACAAGTGAAGGTTGAGGGTGGGCCTGAGAAATAACACAGCAGGACAAAGGTATAAAAATGAAAAACGTGCTTTATTAGAACATAAGAGTGGAGGAGTGGCCTAGTGGTTAGGGTGGTGGACTCTGGTCCCGGGGAACTGAGTTCGATTCCCACTTCAGGCACAGGCAGCTCCTTGTGACTCTGGGCAAGTCACTTAATCCTCCATTGCCCCAGGTACAAATAAGTACCTGTATATGTAAGCCGCATTGAGCCTGCCATGAGTGGGAAAGCGCGGGGTACAAATGTAACAAAAATTAAAAAAAATAAGAATAGCCATACTGGGTCAAGGATCTAGCCCTGTATCCTGCTTCCAACAGTGGCACATCCAGGTCACAAGTAAGTGGCAGAAACTCAAATAGTGGCAACATTCCATGCTACCAATCTCAGGGAAAGCAGTGGCTTCCCCCACATCCATCTCAATAACAAACTGGACGTTTCCTCCAGGAACTTGTCAAAATCTTTTTTAAAAACTCAGATGCTGCGGGAGGATGTGGTAAGTCATTAGCCTGAGTTTCAGAGCTCAACTACTCTTGAGTGAAAAAAATATTTCCTTCTATTTGTTATAAAGTATTTCTATATAATTTCATTGAGTGTCCCCCTGGTCTTTGTACTTTTTGAAAGACTGAAAAATCAATTCACTTCTACCTGTTCTACACCACTCAGGATTTTATAGATCTCAATCATATCCCCCTCGGCCATCTCTTTTCCAAGCTGAAGAGCCCTAACTTCTTTAGCCTTTCCTCATATGAAAGGAGTTCCATCTCCTTTATCATATTGGTTGCTCTTTTTTGAACCTTTTCTAATTCCATTATATCTTTTTTGAGATACAGCACCCACAAGTAATGCAATAACTCAAGGTGAGTTTGCACAGAAAAATATGAAGCTTGTTACATCACAGGACTAAGAATAAAAGGTGAAAAGTCTCTTTAGTTCAGTGAATAGAGTTTTAATCAGGGCCTGTGGTTGGCAGAGCCCGAAACATAGTCTGTAAGTTCTTATCTTTGTCTCTCTGAGTTTCCAGGTCTGGCTCCAGCCAGACCTCAGAGCAAGGCTTAAAAGTCTCCAATCAAAAGTTGGTTTACCTCAGGTCACAGTTGGGTTGTAGAGGCATATGGTGGGGCTTCAACTCTTCCTTCCCTGGGTCTCTTTAACCTCAGTCTGGCCCTAGCTTTTATACTTCCTCTTTTCTGTACCTTCGGCTCCACCTCTCATCTCACTTCCTGCATGGGTGGGCCTAATGGGTTTAAGGCTTAAGGGTGAGAAACAGAATCCTGTATACTACCTCACAAGCTCATTCAGTGCATCTAACATATAAGGCCCTGAATCACACCCCCCAAGTCTCCCCCCCCCCCACCACCACCATGGAGGCAGGGGTTAGGGGAACCCTACAGTCCCCAAGGACTCTGAAGGAAACTGCATTGGGCACAATTCAGGTGATCTGGCGACAAAATGGCCACCAATGCTACCAAAATCAGCTCCCGAAGTCTGATCCTCGACCCTCACAAGCAGTCCTGCTGAAAAAAAAAATGTGCTCTCCCATGTCAGAAATGGAGCAATAGGAGCTGGTCACACTACTAATGTGCAAGCTCACACACACACCCCACAGCATATACCTCCCAGCATGAAGGCTGCTTCAGCTGCCTGACAAAGAACCCCTGCTAAGGAGAAAGCAATTAAAGACAGTCCAGGAGCCTAGGTACAAGCCTACCCCAGGCAGCCCCCTGCTCAATACATTAACAGGCCAAGCAATATCCAATTACCAGCATTTTGCTTTCCTTTTTCTTCTCTTTTTTCAAACTTGAAGCTGGAAGGCAAAGCTGACAGAAAAAAAGTACACCCTGCATCAACTTCTTTTTTTTTTTTTAATAGTCTGTGGGGAGATGGGCAGGAATATTACTCTGGAGATGCCTCTTAGGGTTACTGTCAACTGGCTTTACAAGTGCAGACCATGGACTTGAGCTTGTGGTCCCAGAGAAAAAGACATCTCCACACTCAAGCAGAAGAAGCTCTGCGGGAGCAAGGGCTAAGGCTCAACCTCAAGGGCTCCAGGCCATGGACTGCACCCTGGAAAAAAAGGCCTGTTTAGAAGAAATTCTACTGCACCAGTCACTATCTGCTGGGGGCACAGAAATACCTGGGATAGTCCTGGCTGACCACCTGTTATGATGTCATCAGAACCTTCAAGTCTCTGCCTTTATCTGCTGATGGATTTAAAGGAAGTCAGAACATTTTTCTGAGTTTAAAATCTTTATCTGCAGTTCTCTAATTCTAAGCCTCTTATGAAGATTAACTGCTGCTTTTTAACATATTTATAAATGACCTAGAGATGGGAGCAGCTAGTGAGGTAATTAACTTTGCTGATGACACAAAGTTATTCTAAGTTGTTAAATCGCAGGAGGATTGTGAAAAATTACAAGAGGACCTTACGAGACTGGGCGTCTAAATGGCAGATGATGTTTAACGTGAGCAAGTGCAAAGTGATGCATGTGGGAAAGAGGAACCCAAACTATAACTACGTCATACAAGGTTCCGCATTAGGAGTCACGGACCGAGGGACTTAGGTGTCATCATTGATGATACATTGAAATCTTCTGCTCAATGTGCTGCTGCGGCTAGGAAAGCAAATAGAATGTTGGGTATTATTAGGAAAGAATGGAAAATAAAAATGAGGATATTATTATGCCATTGTATCGCTCCATGGTGCGACCGCACCTCGAGTATTGTGTTCAATTCTGGTCGCCGCACCTCAAAAAAGATACAGTGGAATTGGAAAAGGTGCAGAGAAGGGCGACAAAGATGATTCAGGGGATGGGACAACTTCCCTATGAGGAAAGGCTGAAGAGGCTGGGGCTCTTCAGCTTGGAGAAAAGGCGGGTGAGGGGAGTTATGATAGAGGTCTATAAGATAATGAGTGGAATGGAACGGGTTGATGTGGAGCGTCTGTTTACGCTTTCCAAAAATACTAGGACAAGGGGGCATGCGATGAAGCTGCAGTGTAGTAAATTTAAAACTCAACGCGTGGTTAGACTCTGGAATTCGTTGCCGGAGAAGGTGGTTGGGGCGGTTGGCTTAGCAGAGTTTAAAAAAAGGTTGGACGGCTTCCTGGAGGAAAAGAACATACAATGTTATTGAATGGATGTAGGAATAATCCACTATTTCTGGGATGGGCGGGACAAAATGCTTGTTCTATTGGCTGCTGTCGGACAAAGGGTGCTGGGCTCGATGGACCCTTTCTGGAGGAAAATTCCATAGTCTGCTATTGAGACAGATATGGGGAAGCAACTGCTTACCCTGGGATTAGTAGCATGGAATGCTGCCACATTTGGGTTTCTGCCAGGTACTTGTGACCTGGCTTTGCCACTGTGGGGAACAGGATACTGGGCTAGATGAACTATTGGTCTGTCCCAGTATGGCTACTCTTATGTTCTTATGATTTAGCACAGTAGAGACCCAGATTATTCATATTCAAATTTAAGTCACTCTATGTGGCTGAATACAAATAATGAATTCAGGGCCAAATCAAATATGAATATTTGGTACAGACTTAGATTGAACAGTTTACAAAAACAGATAGGGATCCAATGAAGTGACTTGAAGAGAGGGGTTATATGAGTGTAGTAGACTGGCAGAAGATAAGTCATGGAGCAGAACTCTGAAAGGTAATGAGATGGTTTAGCAGAGACTTGAGGGGAGCAAGTTGTACATAAGTATTGCCACACTGGGACAGACCAAAGGTCCATCAAGCCCAGCATCCTGTTTCCAACAGTGGCCAATCCAGGTCACAAATACCAGGCAAGATTCCAAAAAAGCTCAATACATTTTATGCTGCTTATCCCAGAAATAAGCAGTGGATTTTCCCCAAGTCAATTTAATAATGGTCTATGAACTTTTCCTTTAGGAAGCCATCCACTTTTTTTTATTTTCAATTTGTTTATTAATTTTCACTTTTAACAAGAATACACTTCTTGTTTTGAAATACAGCAATAATTAGTTAATCAAAGTATTATAACTCTTCATATAAACAATAAGCAAGAGAAAATATTAACATACTTTTCAGAATCTTATCAAACAGAATAATCATGCTTCCTTAGACCCCATTTAAATTCATGAGGCAATCAGAGTTAGGGAAGAATTTTTTTTTTTCTATATACAAAAGAAACTTGGTGGCATAATACTCCCATTTACTTAAATTGTTTACAATTGCTTGGAATCTAGAAATGATTTAAGACTTTCTGGTGAATAAAAGGTATATTTAACCTGACCCAGCCTAACTAAACATTTACACGGGTAAGCGAGAAAGAATAACCCGCCTATCTCTAAAGTTCTTACTTTCAATGCTAAAAAGGCTTTCCTTCTTTGCTGGGTCGATTTTGTAACATCAGGGAAGATTTGTACTTTTACCCCACCAAAAGAAGTTTGTAAGTTTTTAAAATAGAGTCTCATAATATTATTCAAGTCCTGTTCAAAAATGAAAGAAACTATCAAAGTTGACCGCTCTGCTTTTTCGTCCACTGTAGATTCTAGAATTGCTGAAATATTTTCAAGGTTTAAATTAGCTTGTAATTCGTCTTGTTTTTTCCCTTTCTCTCCTCTGGGATTAGGAATATAATAAATCTTATTTACAGGCGGCATCGCTTCCAGGGGCATTTTTAAGACTTCATTTAAGTATCTTTTAAACAAGTCATAAGGATTAATCCCTGGGAGTTTGGGAAAATACAACAGACGCAAATTTAATCTTCTGTTAAAGTTCTCAATTTGTTCCAACTTTCTTCGAATATCTGCGTTATCTTTAACCAGACCAAATTTAAATTCTTGAAAAGAATCTGCTTTATTTTGAAGATCAATTACTTTTTCAGCAAAATCTGTTTTTAACTGGTCAATTTTAAAATTCAATTCTTGGAATTTCTTTTCAAAAGCACTCACTTCTCCTGATGTTCGTTGTAGTGTCACGTCCATTTTATTCAGCATTGTCCATATCATTGCCAGATTTACCTCCTTCGATGTTCCTATCGATCTTTCTTCTGCTTTCGGCGACTTCCCCGACGTTTCCCGTCCCTCACAAACAGTTTCGCCCGTAACGCTTCCGGTAGGGCGTCTCTGCTCCTCGGGCTCCGTCGTAGACGCCGGGCATGGAGGTTTCTCAATTGCAGGTGGAGAAAGAGATATTTCTTCGCCTTGCAGGGCCTCCGCTTCCCCAGAGAACCCTGCTAAAGGCTCCGTATCTCCTGTTGTTTGGGAGACTGGCACAAAAAAGCGCCCGATACCCGACAAAGGCCCCGTGGGAGTCGAGGTAGGTGGGGGAACTACCCGCGTTACCCCTTTTCGTTTTGTATGTGGCATTCTGCTATAGAAGTATTTTTTCGCCGATTCGGGCTCAGAGCTGCTTCCCGTGCGTCTTACTATGCCGCCATCTTGGATCGCCCCGCCATCCACTTTTTAAATCCTGCTAAGCTAACCGCCTTTACCACATTCTCTGGCAACGAATTCCAGAGTTTAATTACATGTTGAGTGAAGAAAACTTTTCTCCAATTCGTATTGAATTTACTACTTTGCAGCTTCATCACATGGCCCCAAGTCCTAGTATTTTTGGAAAGCGTAAACAGACGCTTCACATCTACCCGTTCAACTCCACTTATTATTTTATAGACCTCTATCATATCTCCTCTCAGCCGCCTTTTCTTCAAGCTGAAGAGCCCTAGCTGCTTTAGCCTTTCCTTATAGGGAAGTCGTCCCATCCCCTTTATCATTTTTGTCGCCCTTCTCTGTATCTTTTCTAATTCCACTATACCTTTTTTGAGATGCGGTGACCAGAATCGAACACAATATTCGAGGTGCGGTCTCACCATGGAGCGATACAAAGGCATTATAACATCCTCATTTTTGTTTTCCATTCCTAATAATACCTAACATTCTATTTGCTTTCTTAGCCTCGGCAGCACACTGAGCAGAAGGTTTCAACGTATCATCAATTATGACACCTAGATCCCTTTCTTGGTCTGTGACTCCCTAATGTGGAACCCTGCATGACGTAGCTATAATTCGGGTTCCTCTTTCCCACATGCATCACTTTGCACTTGCTCACGTTAAACATCATCTGCCATTTAGACGCCCAGTCTCGTAAGGTCCTCTTGTAATTTTTCACAATCCTCCTGCGATTTAACAACTTAGAATAACTTTGTGTCATCAGCAAAGTTAATTACCTCACTAGCTGCTCCCATCTCTAGGTCATTTATAAATATGTTAAAAAGCAGCAGTTAATCTTCATAAGAGGCTTAGAATTAGAGAACTGCAGATAAAGATTTTAAACTCAGAAAAATGTTATCTGCCATTTAGACGCCCACAAGCTCATTTTCAAAGCACTTAGCCTCTCAAAGTTCCATAGAAACCTATGGAACTTAGCCTCCCAAAGTGCTTTGAAAATATGCCTCCCAGTCTCCCAGTCTCATAAGGTCCTCTTGTAATTTTTCACAATCCTCCCGCAATTCAACGACTTTGAATAACTTTGTGTCATTAGCAAATTTAATTACCTCACTAGTTATTCCCCTCTCTTTTTTTTTGTAGATATCTTTTTTGAGATGCAGCGACCAGAATTGAACACAATATTCGAGATGTGATCGCACCATGGAGCGATACAAGGGCATTATAACGCATTTTTCTTTTCCATTCCTTTCCTAATAATACCTAACATTCTATTTGCTTTCTTAGCCGCAGCAGCACACTGAGCAGAAGGTTTCAATGTATCATCAACAACGACACCTAGATCCCTTTCTTGGTCAGTGACTCCTAACGTGGAACCTTGTATGACATAGCTATAATTCGGGTTCCTCTTTCCCACATGCATTACTTTAGACTTGCTTACATTAAATGTCATCTGCCATTTAGACGCCCAGTCTCCCAGTCTCGTAAGGTCCTCTTGTAATTTTTCACAATCCTCCCGTGATTTAACTACTTTGAAGAACTTTGTGTCATCAGCAGATTTAATTACCTCACTAGTTACCCCCATCTTTAGGTCATTTATAAAAAAAATATATAATAATAATAATAACCACAACCAATGAGTTCCCACCAACAGCAGAGCAACTGGCTACTTTTTTTGACCAAAAAAAAGTTAAAATCAGAGAAAGAGTACTCAAATTAAAAATCAACCATCAAGATATTTACGAAAAACAGTCAGACACACATACAGGCATAGCCACCAACAGAATCTGGTCTTCCTTCCAACTACCAACCCATGACATGGTAAAACATTACCTCCTAAAATACTCAACCTCACAATGAATACTAGACCATTGTCCTAGTTACCTTATGAAAGAAGCTCCTAATATATTCATTAATATGCTTCAGCAGCATATCTCCTTCCTACTATTCCACAGCACTTTCCCTGATAATAAAGGCTCTATTATTCTAACACCAATACCAAAAAAGAATTCAATCACCATAACTGATATAACAAACTGCAGACCAGTAGCCTCTATTGCTTTGATGATAAAGGTGATGGAAGGAATAGTATCAGTACAAACTATGGACTACCTTTCCCATTTCTCCCTACTACACAAATCATAATCAGGTTTCAGACCATGCTATAGCACAGAGACTGTCCTTTCTACTCTAGTATCAAATCTCAGAAAAGAGAGCATAGGGTCTTCTTAATAATGCAGTTCGATATGTCTTGCGCATTTGATTTAGTAGATCATAACATCCCACTAAACATACTAGACAACTTTGACATATGTGGCACAGTCCACAAATGGTTTCAAGGATTCCTGAAATCAAGATCTTACAAAGTGAAAATGAAAGAAACCGTATCCTCTCCTTGGTCAGTGGACTGTGGCATCCCTCAGGGCTCTCCACTATCACCCATACTGTTTAATGTAATGATGTCACCACTAGGAAACAGACTAGAAACAGCAGGATTCAAAACATTCATATATGCTGACGATGTTACCATAAAAATAACCTTCAAAAAGAACATTCAAGACATCTTACAAAAGGCAAAACTTGGCTTACATTTGATGGAAACCTAGGCCTCAGAACCTAAACTAAAGCTAAATAAAGAAAAAACTAAATTGATGGTCATTACCAACTTATTTGACCAAAACGACTACAACAGTTTCACAATTGACAACACTTCATTCCCCATTGACAATAATCCAAATATTCTAGGTATAATTATAGACAAACATTTAACATTTGATATTCAAGTTTCCTCAGTAAACACACTCTTCCAGGTCTCGTTGGAAACTAAAAAGGATCAGACCCTATTTTTCATCAGAAACATTTAGACTATTGGTACAATCATTAACATTATCCCAATTTGATTATTGTAATGCCATATATGCTGGTTGTAAGGAGTACCTGTTGAAAAAAACTCCAAACAGCTCAAAACACTACAGCCAGGTTCATAAACAAAATCTCTAGTTTTTAAAGTGCTTCCCCTTTATTAATCAAATTACACTGGCTTACCACTGAAGCGAGAATCACCTTCAAATTATGTACCTTTATCTTTCAAATCCTAAATGGCACAGTTCCAGACTAATAAACTTAGCTCAAAGAAACACTAAATATGAGGCAAGACTACACCTCCCAAATTGCAAAAATGTGATCTATAAAACTGTCCACTCTGCACTTCACTTACCTAGGAACCAAATGGTGGAACTCCTTACCACCCAAAATAAGAAATATACAGGAATGTACTAGATTCCACAAAATCCTGAAATCATTCCTATTCAAACAAACCCTCACAAAGAACAACCATATCTCAAATAACTAATCATTATCTGAATTGGTTATTACTCTATTTATCATTAACCTTTTCTTTGCTTCGTCTACAATTTCTCATTCATAATAGATTTTCTAAATGTTAAACATCCATAGCTATCCTAGTACGTTTATGATACTGTATTGTAAAATTGGATTCTTACAACAAATTACTCTCTTATGCATTATTCTTTGTTATGTATCCTATACTGTTTATTGTAAGCCACATTGAACTCAAACTTGTTTGGGATGTGGGATATAAACGTCACAAACAAACAAAATACATAAACAACATTAAGGGCTCCTTTTAAAAACTGTGCTAGCGATTCCGGCATGGCAAATGCGACGAAACCCATAAGAATTGAATGGGCTTCATTGCATTTGCTGCACCAGAATCGCTAGCATGGCTTTGTAAATGGAGCCCTAAGTTAATAAATCTAAATAAAAACTAAAAAAAAAAAAAAAACAGAATGGCAGCATGTGTGTAAGTGCGCCATTAAAGAATATGGTTAAAAAGCCTGGGAGACCACGTGATACAATGTGGGGAAGCAGACGTCCTGCATTTCTCTCTGGGGACCACGCGCCCATTCCCAATAATTTTTGCATACAACTGGTACTCACGATCGCCGACATCCAAATTCTTAGCCTAATTGCGTATGGACAGATTTCTGAAAACTTCGGGTGACACCGTGGCTGGAAAAGGACAAAGGACAGCAAAGGAAAAATTGAAGTCGCCAGAGTCAAAAGATGGAAGAGACGCCGCCTCCGATCCCGCCGTTCTCTAACCAGCAATTGCTCCAACTCACTCAAGCAGTAGGACAGGCAATGGAGTCACAAGATCCTGGCAGCTACCGCCCCATCTCCTTAATAAATGTAGATCTCAAAAATTTCTCAAAGATATTGGCTACCAGATTAGCAGAAATATCATCAGATCTCATTCACTCAGATCAAACGGGATTTGTTAAAAACAGGCAATCGGTTCTTGACATCTGCAAATTGCTACTAACCCTAACATATTGTCAAAAATCTGATATACAGTGGGGGAAATAAGTATTTGATCCCTTGCTGATTTTGTAAGTTTGCCCACTGACAAAGACATGAGCAGCCCATAATTGAAGGGTAGGTTATTGGTAACAGTGAGAGATAGCACATCACAAATTAAATCCGGAAAATCACATTGTGGAAAGTATATGAATTTATTTGCATTCTGCAGAGGGAAATAAGTATTTGATCCCCCACCAACCAGTAAGAGATCTGGCCCCTACAGACCAGGTAGATGCTCCAAATCAACTCGTTACCTGCATGACAGACAGCTGTCGGCAATGGTCACCTGTATGAAAGACACCTGTCCACAGACTCAGTGAATCAGTCAGACTCTAACCTCTACAAAATGGCCAAGAGCAAGGAGCTGTCTAAGGATGTCAGGGACAAGATCATACACCTGCACAAGGCTGGAATGGGCTACAAAACCATCAGTAAGACGCTGGGCGAGAAGGAGACAACTGTTGGTGCCATAGTAAGAAAATGGAAGAAGTACAAAATGACTGTCAATCGACAAAGATCTGGGGCTCCACGCAAAATCTCACCTCGTGGGGTATCCTTGATCATGAGGAAGGTTAGAAATCAGCCTACAACTACAAGGGGGGAACTTGTCAATGATCTCAAGGCAGCTGGGACCACTGTCACCACGAAAACCATTGGTAACACATTACGACATAACGGATTGCAATCCTGCAGTGCCCGCAAGGTCCCCCTGCTCCGGAAGGCACATGTGACGGCCCGTCTGAAGTTTGCCAGTGAACACCTGGATGATGCCGAGAGTGATTGGGAGAAGGTGCTGTGGTCAGATGAGACAAAAATTGAGCTCTTTGGCATGAACTCAACTCGCCGTGTTTGGAGGAAGAGAAATGCTGCCTATGACCCAAAGAACACCGTCCCCACTGTCAAGCATGGAGGTGGAAATGTTATGTTTTGGGGGTGTTTCTCTGCTAAGGGCACAGGACTACTTCACCGCATCAATGGGAGAATGGATGGGGCCATGTACCGTACAATTCTGAGTGACAACCTCCTTCCCTCCGCCAGGGCCTTAAAAATGGGTCGTGGCTGGGTCTTCCAGCACGACAATGACCCAAAACATACAGCCAAGGCAACAAAGGAGTGGCTCAGGAAGAAGCACATTAGGGTCATGGAGTGGCCTAGCCAGTCACCAGACCTTAATCCCATTGAAAACTTATGGAGGGAGCTGAAGCTGCGAGTTGCCAAGCGACAGCCCAGAACTCTTAATGATTTAGAGATGATCTGCAAAGAGGAGTGGACCAAAATTCCTCCTGACATGTGTGCAAACCTCATCATCAACTACAGAAGACGTCTGACCGCTGTGCTTGCCAACAAGGGTTTTGCCACCAAGTATTAGGTCTTGTTTGCCAGAGGGATTAAATACTTATTTCCCTCTGCAGAATGCAAATAAATTCATATACTTTCCACAATGTGATTTTCCGGATTTAATTTGTGATGTGCTATCTCTCACTGTTACCAATAACCTACCCTTCAATTATGGGCTGCTCATGTCTTTGTCAGTGGGCAAACTTACAAAATCAGCAAGGGATCAAATACTTATTTCCCCCACTGTACCTCTTTTGGTCACCAGTCTAGATGCTGAGCAGACTTTTGACCAGGTACATATTGGTTCTTATTTGATACACTTAATTACATTAGTACAGGAGGATGGCTTACTCAAACAATAACGGCACTGTATGCTGACCCGAGAGCAGCCATTCTTGTAAATGGGGCTCAGACCCAAACGTTTCCCATATGTTGTGGCACCCGCCAAGGATGCCCCTTGTCTCCTCTGCTCTTTATCATAACATTAGAACCCCTTTTAAGCATGATGTGGGAGACATATGGACTGCGGGGGGGGGGGGGGGGGGGTGACAATTCAAGGGCACACACATAAGGTGTTGGCGTTTGTGGATGATTTATTGCTATTGGTCATAGATCCCCCAGCTTCCCTTAGTGTGCTGTTGACACTTCTGCATGAATATGGGACACTGTCAGGTTTTAAGCTCTATATGCTGAAATCTCAAGCTATGTCTTCTCAGCCACAGATTAAGTCATCATAGCCAGAAGTCCCACTTAGCTGGGCAGACGAGCATATTAAATACTTTGGGGTCTGGGTCCCTATGGAGCTCTCCCAGCTTTACATACAGAATATTACACCATTAATATCTTCTACCAGGAGGGCGCTGGTGTTGTGGAGGGCACTCCCTTTACCACTGCTAGGGCATATAGCATTATATAATATGGTACCGATTCCAAGGTGGTTGTATGTACTGCAGATGCTCCCTGTATATCTGAAAATGAAAGATGAGAGAGTACTGAACGGCATGTTGAGAGGGTTCTTGTGGCAGGGGAAGCGCATCCATTTAACTCTACAAACCTTGCAAAAGCCTAGGTCACATGGAGGGCTGGGGTTGTTGAACCCAAAATATTTCAATGCAGCCTGTATAATGAGGCATGTAAACTTGTACCGAGGTACAGAGGGCTTCTCCTTATCTCAACTAGAGCCGGTTCTGTTTTCAGATGTTCATTTTAGTTAGCGAATCCACACAATACCAGGTCGAACGCCTCAGTTCCTGCAGTGGAATCCATTCATTCAAACGGCACGAGCTGCTTGGTGCTGGATATGTAGGAGGCATGGTTTTTCCACAGCATTGACTCCATATCTGGTCATCCACCACAACCCAGACTTTCCAGAAGGAACTGAAAGAAATCCGTTACCTAGTGCAATTGCTCTTGGAGGACGGCTCTCTCAAATCATTTGAAAGTATGCAGAAGGAGTACGGCCTTCCCTCCACAGAACATTTTGCTCACTTTCAGCTCTCTTACTATCTGCCAAGTCTTCCCTGGACAGAACTATGTGAAGATGTGCAGGACATTATAGCTGAGGCTTTCACACTGAACTCACAAAATAGAGTTCCACTGTCATATCACCACAAATATTTGTTGGACTCGACAGAAGATCTTAACTACTAAGTCCTGGCTGAGCGCTGGACAGAAGATTTGCAAGTATCCATATCAGCCCATCTAAGGGGAAAGCTTTTCAACGGTGCTGGGAAAGGTTCTGAAATACATTGCAACCAGCAGCTCGTAGCCGAATTCTAAACTGAGCAGATGCTCCATGATTTGACCGATATGCTTGTATTACTCAACCATACAGCAAAGGGGGGTTGATTGGGGAGGGTGGATAAGAGAGGGAATGAAACTACAAGAAAATGCATGACACAAATGGCCCTGTTTACTAAGCAGCGTTATAGGTGCGTTAACATTTTTAATGCGTGCTAACCATGTACACGCCTACAATATCCCTAAAGGCTCCTACATGGTTAGTGCGCACACTAAGTGTAGGCGCGCTAAAAACACTAACGCACCTTAGGAAACAGGGCCCGAAGTTCATTTTGTAACGATAGTAACATAGTAGATGACGCTGAAAAAGACCTGCACGGTCCACCCAGTCTGTCCAACAAAATAAACTCACGTGCCATTTTTTGTGTATACCTTACCTTGATTTGTACCTGTCTTTTTCAGGGCACAGACCGTGTAAGTCTATCCAGCACTATCCCCGCCTCCCAACTACTAGCCCCGCCTCCCACCACCGGCTCTGGCACAGACCGTATAAGTCTGCCCAGCAATATCCCCACCTCCCAACCACCAGCCCTGCCTCCCACCACCGGCTAAGCAATGTGGAAGGCAATTTTATATAGTTATTCATTGTCCTTATTAGTCCGTTTGCTGTAATAATAAAAATGATTTATACAAAAAATTGGCCTAAAAAAAGTTTGTCAAGAGAGGCTTTAAATCTTATGGTAGTAAGTTGTCAATTCCGATTGCCTCTATTTTGTAAAACTGGGAAGTATGCCCAATAGTTTCTCTGTGGGATAAATTATATACCCCTGAAGTTGATCTGAATGTCTTGTCTTACACAAGAAAAAAAATGCTATGGGCTAAACATTTGGGCACTTCTGCAGTTCAGGTCTTTTGAAAAAGAGAAAAAAGTCAAGAAAAACAAAAAGCAGCTATCAGTTTTGTTACTCAGCCTTTTGTTCATTTTCTGCTTATACAGACAGCAGTGGCGTACCAAGGGTGGGGCGGTGGGTGCGGTCCGCCCCAGGTATTAGTGGATGGGGGGGGTGCTCCGCTGGCGCTGCAGTCAGCCCTCGTCTCCTGCCACCTGCTTTTAAAGAAAAAGCTGTGAAGCGGCGTAGCAGGCAGCGCCTCGCGTCTGCCCTGCTTGTAAACGAAGTAAATTTCCATTCTCCTCACTGTCGTCGGGCCTTTACTCACTAGGTCCCGCCCTCCTCTGAGGCAACTTCCTATTTCCGCGAGGGTGGGATCCAGTGAGTGAAGGCCCGATGACAACAAGGAGAATGGAGATTTCCTTCATTTACAAGCAGGGCAGATGCGGGGCGCTGCCTGACACGCCGCTTCACAGCTTTTTCTTTAAAGGCAGGGTGGTGGCAGGAGACGAGGGCTGTCCTCTCTGGACGAAGCTGTTGGTCGGGTCGGGGGCTCAGATGGGAGTGGAGGTGAAACTGGGGGCTGAAAAGGGGGGGCAGGTGGGAGATGTGGGCTGGGGCTAGAACTAGGGGCAGGTGGGATAAGGGGGCTGGAACTGGGGGCTGAAAAAAGGGGCAGAGAGAGGGGACAGATCTTGGATGGATGGATGGGGGAGGAGAGGGATGGCAAATGGTGGATTGAAGGGGCAGAGAGAAAGGGCAGACAGTGAATGGAAGGGGGAGAGAGACAGAGCAGATGGTGGATGGAAGGGGCAGAGATAGAGGGCAGATGTGCATGGAAGGGGCAGGGAGAGAGGGCAGACATTGGATGGAGGGGACAGCAGAGAGGGCAAACATTGGATGGAGGGGACAGCAGAGAGGGCAGACACTGGATGGCAGAGAAAGAACGAAGACAGATGCTGGATGGAAGGAAGACAGTGAAAAGAAGATGAGGAAAGCAGAAGCCAGAGACAACAAAATGTAAATAAAATATATATTTTTATTTATCTTTTTGCTTTAGGATAAAGTAGTATTGTAGCTGTGTTAATAAATGTTTATAATAGAACATGTAAATAAGAATATTTTTATTGGACTAATTTTAATAAATTTTGATTAACTTTCGGAGAGCAAAACCCTCTTCCTCAGGTCAGGATAGGACACTGGTAACAGCACTATACTGTATTGACCTGAGGAAGAAGGTTTTGGCCTCTGAAAGCTAAATGTATTAGTCCAATAAAATGGTATTATTTTATTTCCTATATTTGTTTTAGTTCTATTTGTTAATTTGTAAAGTGGTGATTGGTATTTGTTAGTTTTTTCAAATTTACTTCTGCTGTCTTTATATTTTGCACAGTACTAGGGGACATTTTCTGTTTCTGTGGCTTTGCAATGTATGCAGAGTCTGGTATCTTGGGGGTTCAGTTTAATTTTTGTCTAAATAGAAAGTTTATGATTACTTATTCTACAGTGGATTAGGGTGTATCTGTATTTGTGAAAAAGGCATGGCTTTCAGTTGGCATTGACTGCAGGATTGACGATCTGTACTATTCTGTCTGGTTTCATTTTACAATAGGTGAATTGATGTTCTAATGCTCACTGTAGTGTTTAAGATGCTTTCCTTTTCCTTGTGTGACTCGTAGAAATGACTGCTTATGGTATGGTAGAACTACTCTATAGGTCCTGGGTGTTTTGTATTCTCGGTATGCCAAGTACTGGATTTGGGGGGGGGGTGTTAAAAAATGACCGGCCCTGGGTGTCGACTACCCTAGGTATGCCACTGACAGACAGAACCATATCTACTACTACAAATATAATACATGTTGTATTACTGAGGACTTAAATGGAAAATACTGTAAACTTGCTATCTTTAAACTACTTGGATTATGGAATCTGAACCCGAAAGCAGAAAACAAAAATTTCCAGAATAATGTCTTCAAGAGGGATAGAAGCACACTGTCAAATTCCCTAATTCCATCCTAAGCAGCATTCAGTACAGCGCAATTTTAACAAACAGGCCTCTAATGAAGCTGGTATATGTATTTTTAAGCATCACCAATTTCCTGAAGGAAACCGTGGAGTCCTCTTTCAAAGCGGCTACCGATTAACAGCACGCTGAATGCGAAGAAGCCCATTCAATTTCCATGGGCTTCTTCCCATTCAGCATGCCATTAATCGGTAGCGCCGCTTTGTAAAAGGAGCCCTGGGTGTGTAATTCCCCTCTGGAAAATGATTTTATTTAAAATAAACACACACATTTACATATGCGATTAAGTAGACAACTAATGTTCAAATGCACATGCATACTTTTGAAAATAAAAAAGATTCCTTAAGTTTCAAACCCTGCACCAGCTCTACACCAAGAATGCCTCTGCTTTTCACTGGTTAGAGCGCATAAAACAGTGTTACACACATACTTAAAAAGAAAACTACTTTGTGTATGAATGGATGGCTTAAAAAAATCACTCCCCTCACAAGCAAAGATACTTTGGAAAACAAACATATATATTCATTTTTTTTTGTTGGGGGGGGGGGGGGGGGGGGGGGGCAGGGAGAACTATAAAGCTTGACAAAGCATTACTTCTAAAAACCACAATGTTTTAAGCAGTTCCATATCTGGTGCAGTTTCATTTTGACTATTTTAAATCCACAGAAAATAAAAGCATCTATAATTTATTTACTTTATTTAACAAAAATGTATATCCCACACTATCTGCAATTCTAGGCTGCTTACAAAAAACCTTCATTGATAAATGACAGATTTATTTGACTGATTCACATATTGATTTTCCAGTGGAAACAGCATAAGTAGTAAACAATAAGATAAGCCAATACAAAATTTTAAAAAACCCACAAACTGAAATACATACGTTACGAATCACAGATGAAGGGCCCTGTTTACTAAGACATGTTAGGGTTTTAACCATGTAGATGCCTATAGGGATATTGTAGGCACATATATGGTTAACGCGCATTAAAAACATTAATGCGCCTATAACATTGCTTAGTAAACAAGGCCCTGAATTTGCTAAGACTACATCCAAATATTGAGACAGCCAACTGCCCCGCCCCCAAAATCACATTAGTTTGTATGTGAGGGAGGAAAAGACCAACTGAATCATACAACAAAATTTAAATTGGACACCCATCCCAAAATAATGATGGGCCATGCAGGAGGTCCACTTACAATTCTAGAGCAGACTTTCAGTGTAGCAGTTTCCTATTCTGCCTGTCAGGAAATTTGCCTCAGATTACTATTGTCTCTTTTTCACACTTGCTCTCCCAAAAAAAAGAAGATCTATTACTTATTTTGTTTATGCTATAACAAACATTCCTTATACATACAATCACCAGAAAAACTGTTAAAGCAAGAATCAAAAGGTAGTATTTGTTAGACATTATAAGGTAAGAAGTACATAAATCAAGACGCTTTTCTGTTTTGTACCAAAAAACTTACCCTAATCTTCTTACACTCATATTCAAATATCACAAAGAAATTGACACAAAAATAACAGAACGAGGCCCTTACTACTGCTAAAAATGTAAGAGTAATCTTACCTCCACTGCTTTGACATGAAAGATCCAAGAAGTAACACCTGAGCAAGGGAGGAGACTTCAGACTTTAGTACAGATTAATGTTGAGTCATACAAAAACAATTTCCATTCTTTCTCTGCTCTTCTGCACGAGATCCTTACATTTAATTTTGCCAATTGCCATTTTATCAACTTACTTATCCAACCTTCAGATTGGCATGGTTTATGGTTTACTTGAATATAAGAATAGCTATAATGGGTGACTGGGTCAGACCAATGGTCCATCTAGCCCAGTATCCAATCCAGGTCACAAGTGAATGGTAGAAACTCAAATAGGTAAAGCAGGTTAGCTTAGCAGGGTTTAGAAAAGGTCTGGATGGTTTCCTAAAGGAAAAGTCCATAGACCATTATTAAATTGACTTTGGGAAAATCCACTGCTTATTTCTGAGATAAGCAGCATAAAATGTTTTGAACTTTTTCGGGATCTTGCCAGGTATTTGTGACCTGGATTGGCCACTGTTGGAAACAGGATACTGGGCTAGATGGACCTTTGGTCTGTCCCAGTGTGGCAATACTTATATACTATTGATCATTTGGTATACCACCTTTCACAGATAATCAAAGCAGGTTACATTAAAATTAAATAGAAAAGGAAAGGAACTGCAATATATCGGCTAGGGTTGTTTTGTTTTATTTTTTTCAAAACTAGGTACAATGCACCACCCTGTGGTAACTAGTGATTACTATACAAGCAAGAGTTGTTACTCTTTTTTTGGTTTCTGCAGTCAAAGGAGTAGTGTAGGAGAAAGACATGTGGCAGTAGAACCAGTGCACTGTTCATATTTGATTCTTTTTATGTAACCTTGCCAACACTACAGTGTTTTTATTAATATTAGCATTTTGTTTTTTTCCCTCACAGAATCACCGTTTGTATTTTAGTAGCATACCACATACTTTTGACATCTATACTTTCTTTCATGCATTGTGATAACCTTTTGTCTTCACTTTTGTTTGAATCAGCACGGTCCCACTCTACTACCGTGTGCAGTCATGCAGTCATGTCATTTCTTTTACCATTATGGGTGTATTTTTTTGTTTTGTGCTTTGGTTTTTTTTTTGTATTTTCTATCCATACATGAAAAAGGTCATTTTTAGTATGGTTTCATAGTACATTTACTCTGTTGAGCAAACATTTTTTAAATTGTGCAAGTCTCCCTATTTCAGCACTTACACATACAAGTACATTATTTGTTTCTTGATTCAGTTTTAAGTAGTGTGTTTTATCTTGTTTCATATTGATATCCTTCTTGATGTTGATAGAATCTTTAATATGTGCGCATTTTTCATTTATATTTTTTGAATAAGTTGCTGCTCTTTTCATTTCTATCTATATATTTTACTCATTTTATTGTATTTATTTATACATTTTATATTGTCTCTATGAATTATGTTTTTGCTACACACATCAGATGTGTGTAATTTTGTGTCTACATTTTATGTATTTTATGCTTTATATCTTTAATTTGGAAAGCTCTATTGTAATACATATGTGTACTTTTTAGAGTCCTGAGGCTGGTGCAGTTAGTGCCTTCACTCTATCTAGAAAGTTTCAGTAAATTGCCTCAGATTGCAAGACCTTTCTCTGCACCCTATTTGACCTCTTCCCATACCTCTATGGGATGTGGGCAACACTGGTTAAGAACCTCTGTTATACAGTTTTTGTGTCATATCTGGTGAAGGCAGAATCCATTTTTCTTTTTAATTTTAATATTTGCACAACACTGAAAAGCTGCAATATGGTACAACTGCAAATTCCTCCAATCGGTCTTCCCTGCAATTTCTTGGATTTTTGTGCTTTTTATTCCACATGAGGCATATTTTCAAAGCACTTAGCCTTCCAAAGTTCAATAGAAACCTATGGACCTTTGGAAGGCTAAGTACTTTGAAAATATGCCTCAATGTCACTTATTTTGCATGACAGTATGGTTTCTTGGGCAGCTTCCTGGTATGGGTAGGGATCAGATTTAAGGACGCTTGGCTGCTTTTCATTCCATCAGTTTCTTAAAAAAAAGACCAAACTATCCCACAGTTTGGAAAGTCATGCCCTAGGTAAGATGATCAACTCTCCACAAATGTCCTGGAATCCTCAGGAATTAAGGAGTATTCAGTCAAGACCTCGGAACATGAGTACTGGTTTTCTGGGATATTGTATCTTAAGAACATGGGGAAAGAAAATTGGTTAACACTGATAATTTGTGTTGTTAAAAGCCAGTAGTGAGCCTAGCTAAAATATCTTTATGTTTGAAGGCAACCAAGGAGACAGTGATGCCAGGGTACAAATTATATTGAAATGAGATAGATCAAATTGGTTTTGGGGTGGTGCAACATGTTAAGGATGGCATAGAGTAAAAGTCCTGCAGGAAATAAAACACAATGTGAAATCTTTATGGATAGAAATTAAACGGAAAGACTTTAGTGGTAGGGATATACTATTGTCCACTTAAACAGGATGAAGGGACAAACAGTGAAATGCTAAACAGAAATTAGGAAGGCTACCAAATTTGGTAACACAATAATAGTGGTATTTTTAAACATCCAATTTCTCCAAGCTCTTAACCCTGGTAACCACTCCTTTTACTTTTTTTTTAACTTCCTCATTTTATGTTCATCTTTATTTTTTAAATTAAATGTCACAACAGTAGTTTTATCTCCTCTTTCCATTAATTGACAGATTTGTTTATACTGGGGGCAATATTCAGCCCGTAGCAGGCTGAACTAACCCCAGATCATCAATGCCAGGGCATGCTCGGCTCCCAACACTAAATATCTGGGTATGTGTTCTGATCCAGAAGTTAACCAGGTACCAACTGTTATTCAAACCGGTACCCTGTAGTAAGTTACAGTAAGCGCATAAGAGGAACAGAAAATCACTTAGATTAATAAGTGCTCTGGACACATTTGCTAGGAGTCTGAATGCACTCTTAGGACGGTTTCTGGTTCAGTGCTGGACAGTCTACAAAGAAGGACTGTGCCAGTGGAAATATATAATTTATTATAGAATAATAATAATGATAACTAGAAAACTTGGCAAACAAACACACAAAATTAAATACAACAAAATTATACCAAAGAACTGGCTAGGTGTCACACAAAATAGATATTACTGTAACAGAATATATGCAGATAACAACTATTCCTGAAAACAGACTACAAAAGCAGCAAATATTAGGCTAATACAATGAGCTCCTGGGATTTACACCATCCTTTGCAAGCTAAGACAAACTAACTCCCAACCATTGAGGTGCCTGATTCTCACCCCACTGCTGACTGTCTGTCATGTGGAGTGATGGATGAGTTCCTTCCTACAGCTCTAGCCAGATTCCCAGCAGCGTGCAGCTGAAGGTATCAGAAGTTTGTCAACAGTGCCTGCCTAACATAGGTTACTAACTTCTCCCAGAATGATAAGCAATAAATATTAGTCAAGACTTCTCTGTATGGCTTGTAATACAAAGAGGTTCACTACTTAGGAGGCATGGGCTAGACATTCTCGCTTTTCAAAGAGCCACCAGATTTTTCTCCATCCTAGTCCTGCGCCAAAATTCTTCTCCTTTATTTCCTTCTCCAAGCCCAGTGCCAGTCTGGTGGCAATGGTCCTCAGGAAACTTTTGGACCAATCTGCTCTTGCATTCCTATCAGTTCAGTAGAGGAAATGCAGGCATGGAGAACAATGGGGCCCATGGTTCTTTCAGACATCCTCCCATCAGGGCCAGTGCCGGAAGGGTTGTTGGTAAGGCTTATCTCATGCTTGTGGTGGTGCAAATCTGTCCTGTTATCGGCCACACACCAGAGACAAAACGCAGATGCTCCTCAGACTATCAGGGGCCAATGCTCAAAGCTTACCATGCTAGCAACATCCAATTCAAACTGGCTCTAGCCAGTCTAGCGATCACGTTATTCAGCATCTAATGCATAAGGACATTCTGTGTGGTTTTTACTGTTGAGGGTAGCAGCTAACGATAATCCTATGAAAATGTACACAAAGAGCTCATTAGTATTAAAATGAGCATTCTGAGCAATGCAGACATTTCTGAGTGATGCACAAAAAGGACCACCTAACTTTAATGTGCAAAATTTTCCATCAGGTCTGAAGCTGTCATTGTGTGAGGGAGACTTCTGAAAGGAACGGTCTGCTTGCATTTTTAAACAGCAAAACTTGTCAGAGAGCAGAGAACAGCTTAGAGGGGCAGAGAAACAGCTTGGTAGGGGGCTTTCAGTAATGATGAGATTTTTTTCAATAGCAAACAGTGTCTGAGAGCAGAGAAGAGCTTAGGGGTGGAGAAACATGCAGGCAATCAGCTGGGGAAACCCCCTTTGATTGCAGCTATGATGTCAGCTGGGGGGGGGGGGGGGAGAAACAAGCAGGCAGCCAAATGGCTGAGGAAAGCCCCTATGATGTCAGCTGTGGGGGCTTTCAGCAAGGAGATTATAAGTAGTACTAGTAGTAGTAGATTTCCCAGAGGGAAGGCAAGTAAGCTGCAGGAGGAAGGTGAAGCCAGCACAGAACTGCAAGGGAAAGGAGACAGAGGGACACTGGAGCCAGAAAGCACTGCAGGGGACAGGAAAGAGTACACCAGCTCTAGCACATGTGTAGAACAGAGACACTTACCAAGAGACTGTTCTGAATATGTGCTAAGTGCTTTCCCTACTGAGCTGCTTGCTGAAATTATGTGCATTCGCATGTGATTTCATCTGAGCATTGCTTGCTATTTCCAAATCGGTAAGCACTACTGAGAATTTAAACACATACAGTTTTTAAATGGGATTTCTGTGCATCAGGCCCTCAGTGTACTGTCAGAGATGCAGGAAACACTGGAGAAGCCATGACAGTTTGGTTCACAAAAGATGGATCCTGGCCTAGGCAACCCTCGGTTGTACAAAACGGTAATACATAGGGGGCAGCTCGGTTAACTTGACACATAAAATTAGGACAAAAAGGATGTCCTAACTTTATGTGCTCACTTAGCTGGTTAGTGGACTGAATATTGCTGCTAACTGGCTAAATGCTGGCTCCACCCCAGACTGCTCCTAACCTAGTTAGGGAATGGCCAGTTAACAGAGAGCAAGGAGATTTAATTGACAGGAGACGGCATCACATGAGAAGGCTGAAGCCATAGCCGCCATCTCAATACACTCAAAGCAATGCAAACCATTGGTCCACGCCAAGCCACACACAGGCAGTCTTTATTTCTAACAAGTGTTTGCTATTGTTTTGGATGACTCAACATGGCGACAAGCACCGCCAGCTAGCTTCAGGCTAGATGTTTGTATGTATTGTTTTACATGTATTGGATTGTGAATGTTGAGTTGTAATCCACCTAGAAAGATAATGTTTAAAATGAATAAAAATAATGGGCCACGCACACTGCTGCCGCCTCCTGTCAATTAAACCTTCTTGGCAGAGAGATGTAGTAGCATTACTACCCAGTTAAGTGCCACTGAATATCAGTGGCTGGCCAGTTCAGCTGGGTTTAACCTGGCAAGAGCCTCTCCCCACTGCTGTTATCTCCCTCACCAAATCCTACATTCCAATAAGACTTAGATCTAATCTTGTTTCAGGACCCACTGCTTCATGAAATAGCTATTTATGGCATCTAGAAAAGTTATATTACACTCGAGGTAAATATTATCACTAGATTATACAAATACTTATACCTCACCAACATCTATTTAATTAAAAAAAAATTTTTTTAGTCTGTTACTGCTTCACAAAGAATGAGACGATTTGGTGTGAGATATAGTATGTATGAATAAGGAGCTGAATATTGCCTTATTAAATTTGATATATTTTTGAATTAAATAGATGTTGGTGAGGTAAAAGTATTTGTATAATCTAGAAAAGGTAGTCATACCTATTAATTTCCTTTCCTTTAGTCCAGCTACACTGTAGAAGTAAAAGCCCCTGCCACAATATAACCAGTATATTGCAGAGCTTGATTATACCAGACTTGTGGTACATTCTATAGAGTTCACAGAATATGCAGCGCTCTATACTAAAATGAAGGAAAGGCTAAACATGCTTTTTTGAAGGAAACGCCTGTCACCCTGTTGGAACTGTCTAGATCAGGCTTGTCCAACCTATGGACCACGAGCCAGAATCCAGTCCACCAAGTGCTTTTTTCTGGTCCTCAGAAGCCTGGCAGTTCTTGTGGTACTTACAGCAGGATTCCTGCTTCCTCACCATTTCTCAGCTCTCTGAAAGTTTGAGTCATGTGGTACCAGAAGTTTGGAGCAGTCTTGAAGTTTGGAGCGGTCTTGCAGTTTGAAGTCTCGTGAGGCTTCAAACTGCGAGACCAACCCAACTTCTGCACCACGTGGCCCAAGCTTACAGATAGCCGTGTCATGGTGGGGATTCTGCAGCTGATGCCCATCTGCGAGAGAGAGAGACTGAATGTAGGCTTGGGGGTGGGGGAAAACACACCTTTGCCCCCTGATTCTACAGTTCTCCATGGTTTAACATGGGGAAACTCAGAGAAGGCTATTACCCATTACATCTGACTCCTATCATTTCGACCCTTCTGAATTCTGTCCAGTACTCAGCAGCTATAGACCAGCCATGTCACTGAGTAATGGAGAAAACTCTAAGGCTATCTGCTAAGATCTTCTAACTCTGGCAAAGACATGCACTTCTTTTGCCAGACAAAATGACAGTCAAGAGATAAGAGGTTCTAGTTATCATTTTGTCAAGTATAAACTAGATCCCATTTATTAGTGGAGAATCCCTATAAGGAGAAATAAAGAGAGTGAGAAACAGGTTCTTTCAAAGGATTTATTACTTACCAAAGCCAGGTTACACATGAAGCATGGATTATAAGAATATGGATATACTAGTAAAAAAGCCCCGTTTCTGATGCAAATGAAACGGGGGCTAGCAAGGTTTTCTTCAGAGTGTGCATGTGGGAGGGTGTGTCCCTGCCCTCTGCCCTCTCTCCCTCCCCCTCCCCCCTTGGAGTCCAGTCCTTCAGTGTTAAGTTTCCTGCTGTTCTGTGTTACTGAGAGAGTGAGGGCATCTCTCTCCCCTCCCCCTCTGAGTCCTTCACTGTTACAGAGAGAGGGATTTCGTGCTGTGCTGTTTTCCTTCACTCATGGGGAAACCGGATATCTCTGGCGCTTCACACTTCCGGCTGGAGGCTTCATAGAACGTTGGTCTTGCCTTTTATATATATAGATATTCTTAGGGAAGATCTCTCCGACAGAGTGACACGCAGGTCGAACTCATGCCTCGGACTCTCCCGTACATATCAGCTGTCAGTCTTATTTATATTCTTTTGATTAGCATTGGACTCTATAAGCCCCCCCTAAAAAAAACTTGTTTTTGCCCAGATGGCACAAAGCTAACCGCAGATTTGGAAAAATTCACCCCCTTTTTCGGCAGATGGGCAACTGTCTTTGACCACAAACGTTTTTACTTACTTCTGCTTTTCTCATGCACCTGCTAGAAGGTTCTTTCCTGCTATCCCTGTGGTCAGAGCCTGATTTCGCCATTCTCAACTGTCAAATTCTCACAGTAGAAACTTCCGTCACAAATAGGCTCTGTTGACTTCAATTAGATTCTTACTTGACCTATCTTTCCCAGCAGGCTTTAAAGCTGGGCCAAACTCTTCCAGTAGGCCCCAAGCTGGGCAATAGACCCAAAACTGTACAATATTTATACAACCACAACTGACACAAAACATGTGGCAAAATATGACGATGCATGTTTTGGCCTTACAAATGTTACAAAATATAAAATGTGCCCCCCCCCCCCCCCCCCCCCCCCCCCCCCCCCCCCCCCCCAATACAAAAAGGTTGGACAAACCTGGTCTAGATGTCAACCCGGCTGATGCAAGACAAAGGAATGTCAACCCAGCCTGCCTGGTGCCAACAATTCGGGGAAAAATCTCCAGAGTAATGTCACAAGACAATGATATGGTTTGTTAAGTCACAACATAAGAACACAGACCAATTGAAGGAGTGGAACGCCGGATACTACTCGAATACTATGAATACTACTGACCACCAGAACAACCTCATGTTTGTGCCTACTGATGGACTTATACTTATGGACTCTACCTCTGCTTTTGGCCTTTTAGCCATACTTTATTAATGCATGGACCTTTTGTGCCTTACATATAATGAGCCTAGACTAAGACCAAAACCTGTGCAGTTTAGACTTTTACTAGTAGTATGTATTTGTTAACCAGTAGCTAGATAACAAATTGTAGTAGTCAGCAATTTAGGGTTGTATGGAAGGCAGCTGGCTCTGCCAGCCCAGTCTCGTGATCCATGCATAGAGGCTGTATTGTGTAGATGTGCTGGAACACTGCAATAAGTTACATTTCTTGCAAAGTAACAATTTCTATGAAAGCTATGAAACTGACGTATCTTTTCTCTGTGAGAACTACAGAACTACTAATGTATTGCGCATGTGCCTGTACTGCGCATGTGTGTGTGTGACGTATGATGCGTTTTATGCGCATGACCAGTAATCTGTATAAGAATGAGTGTCAGATGACGCTCGACACACAGTATTCTGAGATTGTACTCGGTGCTGTGTGAATTGCTAGCAATAAAAGTTGTTTTGTTTTGGAACCAATTTGTCTTTCGCCTCCTGATTTTCGGACCCGTTACATTGGCGACCCAGATGGGACAGGAGTAGAAAGGGAAATCGGATTATATTCTTTCCCCTTCCCACTGCAGGCGGATCGGTTCACCGACTCCCCCGGCCGGGAAAGTGGTTAGTGGCCACCGCTGACTTCAGCGTCCACTTCACGGCGGGAGGGCCGATCAATTCCGGCCGGCTGAAAGTGGGACTGTGTGGCTCCGACAAAACAGCTTTCTCATTTTTTTCTTTTTTCTCTCCGGAGAGACGCGTACGACGGCGCGGCCTGCTGGGACGACGGACAGGCGAGTATACTCAACGTAGTGACCGGCTCGGTAAAGGGCCGAAGAAGAGGATTGATCACCCTCTTAGCCAGTGACTAATACGGACTAGGTCCCGGAACCTCACTAGGCTTGGGCGAAGAAACCGTACGGGAGGGTTCTTGTTGTGTGCGAAAGTTGTGTGATTGGGCCTGCAGTTCCAGGCTGGGCGACCACGTCCTGGTCAGGCCGAGTGTTGACCCTTCTGTGTCCGGTGGAACGAGACCCCTTACTCCTCCACCATCCCTCTCCCCTTCGTCTGTCTCCTATCCTTTGGCACTCAGGTTAGGATGGGCGGGGGTGGTTCCACACCGCTAGACTTAATGACGGAACACTTTAGCGAAGTGTTCGACCAAGATAAATGCAGTAGGGCCGGGATGATACAGCGATGTCAATTTATGTGGCCCGGGTTAGGAATTGCCGAATGGCCCCCGGAAGGGTCATTTGAGTACGAAAAGGTGGCGGCGGTCATGAATATTGTTATAGTTGGGGGAAACCCCGGGTGCCCAGAGGACATCCCCTACATTGAGGCGTGGTTAAGCGTTGTCCGAGACCCGCCCGATGGGCCCAACATAAGGTAGAGAAGGCCGCCCTTATGGTGATAAAACAGAGGAAGGGGCGGGGAGCTAAACGAACCCCGGCCTTCGCTCTCCAAACTCCGGCAGTCGCTGCCGTTCCGAAGGCCAGGGGAAACCGCCCCCTATAACGCCCACCGCCCCTTCGTCAGAGCCTCAGAGGCCACGCCCCATACTACCGCCAAGAACAATAAGGCCACGCCCCGTGCTACCAGTGCGCTTCCCAAACCTAGACCACCCATGAAAGGCCGAGGGAAAGCTCAGGGCCCGCCCGAAAAGGTGCCTCCTAAGGCCCCAGTTCTTGTTACCACGGAAGCCTACGAAGATGATGTGGCGCCTCCTCCATACGTTCCCCTATACCCCGACCTCGCGGACTTGTCGGATGGCCCGGATGACGCTGAGGCCTCCGAGTCCGAGTCGGACACTGGAGACGCTATAATCCCGGACCCCACAACTAACAGGAAGAGTCACAGAGTAGTGAAAGCCGTTACCCGATACCCCCAGTCGAGTCCGAGAAGTACACTTCCGGCTTCCCGGAGGACAGAAGTGACTAACCTATACCCGGTCCGGCAGTCTACGACCTACACCCCTAACCCAGTTGGCCGATGCCCAGCCCATTCAGTCGACCGTCTACAGCCACGTCCCCTTCTCCAGCGCTGACCTATATAACTGGAAGTTGCACGGACCATCTTATGATCAGAAACCCGAACAACTGATAGAACTGGTAGAAGGCTATCATTTACAGTTATAATCCCACGTGGGCCGACCTCAGGCAGTGAGCGCCCACATCCTGACCACTGAAGAACGCCGCCTCCTACAGCAAAATATGGAACAAGCGATCCGAGACGCCAACCCGGGAATGCTAACGTACAGGCCATCCTAGATACAGAAGCCCCTACCGCGGTCCCTGCATGGGACTACCGGACCGAGGAAGGACAGGCCGTCATTCGCCGGTACCAACAGGCATACCTGGCGGCCCTTAAGAAGGGAAAACAGAAAATTACAAATATGGGAAAAATTCACAATATAGTTCAACCGAAGAATGAAAGTCCGGGGGACTTCCTCGAGCGCCTTATGGATGCATTCAGGAGACATAGTCCAATAAACCCCGAGGACCCCAAAAACGTCTCCACAGTGGTCATGAGTTTTGTTAGCCAGTCAGCACCCGACATACGGAGGAAACTCCAGAGAACCGAAGGATTTGAAGGGATGGGCATCAGCCAACTGAAGGCCATAGCTGATCGCGTGTTCGGATACCGCGACCAAGAAGAGAAGGCCGAAGCCCGGAAGGAGTCCACCAGGCGGATGCGCGAGGAATGCGGATGTGTTAGCCACAGTGCTGGAAGAACGCTTAGGGTCCAGGCCACGGGGCAGAGGTAGAGGCCGAGGGGGGAGAGGAACACGGTCCCCCTTAGACGCAACCAATGCGCAAACTGTCGGGAGGAAGGGCACTGGTGGGCGGACTGTCCGGAGAAACCGCGGTGACCAGAAGAGAGGGGGGGAAGACACCGACCACCAAAGGCCCCAGACAAGGACAACGAGGACGGGGCCGCGGCCGGGAACGGTCCGAACAGCAGGAATGGCAGATGGCTCTGGACGCCACCCGGGACCATACGGCATGAAGGGACCGGGAGGGCAGAGTCCCCACTGACCCTCTGGTGGAGATCCGCGTGGGGACGCAATTGATGAAGGCCCTCCTAGACACGGGGGCCCAACATTCCGTCATCACCACAGCCATCGCCCCGGCCACAAAAGAAACCATACCAATTATCGGTGCTTCAGGAAATCGCTCACAGCCCCCCTCCTCAGGGAACGCCAAGTCCAGATCGGTGGGACGATGGTGTCCTCACCAGTTCATCCATATCCCCGAGTGCCCCGTCCCCCTGATTGGCCGCGACCTACTGTGCAAACTCCAAGCCACCCTGAAGTTCAAACCAACGGGCGAAGTGGAAGCCCATTTCGAAGACCAACCAGTGACGCTCCTCTGCCCGGTGCGGGAGGAATGGAGACTATATGCCCCCCTTATTGCAGGCCCTGACGACGGCCGCTATACAGGACACCCCTTTCGCACAACAGAGAAGGGACCTAATGGAAGAGGTGCCCAACGTATGGGCGGAGGTGAACCCTGGTGGACTAGCCGTCAACGCCATCCCCCTCTGGATCGAACTCAAACCAAATGCCCAAGTTGTCAACCAAGGACAATATCACATCCCTTATGCAGCCAGGCATAGCATTGCAAACACACCTACAGAAACTCCTCAGCACGGGGTCCTGAGACCTGTCAGATCTGCTTGGAACACCCCATTATTGCCCGTGAAGAAGCCAGGAACGTCGGAGTATAGGCCCGTCCAAGACTTGAGAAAGGTCAACAACCAGGTAGCCGACATAGTTGCCCTCGTACCGAACCCTTATTCATTCTCGCCCAAGTGCCAGCCCCAGACCAAGTGGTACAGTGTCATTGATTTGAAGGACGCCTTCTTCTCCATCCCCCTTGCCGCGACAGCCAGAAATTGTTTGCCTTCAAGTGGGAAGACTTACAGACTGGTAATAAGCAGCAGTTTACCTGGACACGACTCCCCCAGGGATTCAAGAACTCCCCCACCCTCTTCGCGCGACCAACTCGCTCAGGACCTGAAGACGTATCAGGACGAGTATGGGCGGTCGTCCAATACGTGGATGGACCTGTTGGTGGCCCGTGAAACGTACACGGACTGTGCAGAAGCTACCCTTTACCTCTTGAAAACCTGGAAGCCCAGGGTACCGGGCCAGTCGCAAGAAGGCCCAGATATGCGAGATCGAAGTCGAGTATCTGGGGTTTCGCCTCCGAGAAGGAACCCGGAGGCTCGGTATCCCCCGAACCCAAGCTATCCGCAACCAACCCACTCCTGCAAATAAGAAGGAACTACGGGCACTCCTCGGAGCCGCTGGATATTGCCGCATTTGGATCATCAACTTTGCCATCCTGACCCACAGTTTGTACGCCAAACTGAAAGGACCTGAACTCGAGGGCCAAAATCTCCAGTGGGAGAAACACGAACTGAAAGCCCTTCAGGACCTTAAGGATGCCCTTGCGGCCCCACCAGCGCTCGGACTGCCAGATGTGACTAAGCCGTTCCACTTGTTCATCGACGAAAAGAAGGGATTGGCACTTGGAGTCCTCACCCAACTGGTCGGCACCTGGCAACGCCCTGTAGCATACCTCTCCAAGGGCATGGACAACGTGGCACGAGGATGGCCGGGCTGTCTCCGAAGCATTGCGGCGGCCTGTCTGTTGATACACGAGGCCAATAAACTCACGTTTGGCCAGACACTCTTTGTGACCACACCCCACACCATCCGCGGCCTACTCGAGAGCCACGGACCCAGATGGATGACCAACTCCCGATTGGTCAAATACCAAGCCCTCCTGTGCGAAAATCCGGAGGTACGAATCCTGGACACCGCTAACCTTAATCCCGCCACCCTCTTACCGGCCCCTGAATCACCATTCCACGACTGTGAGGAGGTAATGGCCACAGTGCATTCTAGCAGACCTGACCTCAAGGACCAACCCTGGCAAGGGGGCATCACCCTTTTACCGATGGAAGCAGCCAGGTGATAGAGGGAATTCGAAGAGCTGGCTATGCGGTGGTGTCTGAGGACCATGTGATCGAGGCTATGGCTCTGACACCCGGAACATCAGCCCAGAAAGCGGAGCTGATCGCCCTCACCAAAGCCCTCCTGTGGGCTGAAGGAAAAGTTGTTAACATTTACACCGACTCCAAATACGCTTTCCTCACCCTCCAGGTGCATGGAGCCTTGTACAAGGAGAGGGGATTTCTGACAGCTGAGGGGAAAGGACTTGCAAATGCCGCTGAGATCTGCCAGTTACTCGAGTCAGTATGGAAACCGAAGAAGGTGGCTGTGATGCACTGCAGGGCCCACACCGGGAGAACGGACCCTATCGCCCGGGGAAATCAGCGGGCAGACGACGCTGCAAAAAGAGCAAGTCAACTCCCTTACCTTTCTTGTTCCTCTGACCCTGTACTCGTTGTTCACCTCCCCACCGAGATCCCTATCTATGCCCCGCAAGAAACGGAATGGGCCCGGCAAGAGGGCCTGGAGGCACGCAATGGCTGGTGGATGCTACAAGACGGACGCATATGGATACCCGAAGCCCTGGCGTGGATCGTGGCCAAGGAGGCCCACGAACGAACCCACCTAGGCAAGAACGCTCTGGGACGCCTGCTCGAGAAGACCTATTACATTAACAAATTATCTCTGTGGACCAAAAATGCTTCCAGTCAATGCTTAACCTGTGCTCGGAACAATCCAAGGACGGGACCCGGTCCGACGCCAAGCCATGTTCTCCGGGGCACTAGCCCATTCCACGTTTGCCAGATTGATTTCACGCATATGCCCCCAGCACGGGGATATAAAGCCATCCTCGTCGCTGTGTGTACCTACACTGGATGGATTGAAGCTCAGCCCACCAGAACGGAAATGGCGAAGGAAGTCACCTCCTTATTGATCCAGCACATTCTGCCGAGATACGGCCTCCCCAAGCAAATAAACTCCGACAACGGCCCTGCATTCGCCAGCGAAGTTACACAACAGCTCAGTACGAGACTGGGCCTCGACTGGAAGTTGCATTGTGCCTGGAGGCCCCAGAGCAGCGGTATAGTGGAGAGAGCTAACCGTTCCCTGAAGAATCAGCTAGCCAAGCTGTGCCAAGAGGCAAAGGCCAAATGGCCCGACCTGCTCCCACTGGCCTTGCTACATATGAGGTGCACCCCCAAGGCCACAGGCCTTACTCCTTATGAGATGATGTATGCTAGACCACCACCACTACCCTCTTTTCCCGACTCCTTGCAGATACAGGGCGAGAATTCCTTTGTGAGACAGATGAAAGCCTTACGCGAGGTAGTGCAGGACATCCAACAATACACTGAGAGTGTAGGTCCCTTAGTCCTCACCAGTCCTACACACCAGTTTAGGGTGGGGGATGAGGTTTGGGTAAAGGAGTGGGATGAATCGGACTGTCTGAAACCCAAATGGAAAGGGCCCTCCCTTGTTCTCCTAACGACTCCAACCGCTGTTAAAATTGCAGGAAGCCCAGTGTGGATACATTGGACCCGACTGAAGCCTGCCGCTCCTACTAGCAGCACCCCGAAACATTGGACGGCGCATCAACATCCTAACGCTCCACTACGGCTGACCCTCAGAAAGACGTGAACCGGTAGATTCATGCCTGCCCAGCAACAGGACCCCAGCTTTTGGACCCACTGTGTCTTTGGCTCTGCGTTTATTGTAGCCATAATCGTGGGCCTTATCATCTTCTTGCTGCAAAGGCTCGGATACCTCCCACCATATATATGATGATGCTGAGTCTACTCCTCCTCCTTTGCTCAGTCCCGAGCTATCACCCCCTGAGCCAGAACTGTACTGAATGTTTGCGCCTGGTGCGCCATCGTATAGAAGGAGGGTACCACCTAGTCACCACCCTCATCCACCAGTCGCAGCCCCCGGACAGCGGTTGTCGGCTCCTTCCGACTTGCGCCATCATCACCACGGCTGGCCTCCAACAGTTCCACAGGTGCCTCCAAGGCAACCTCACCGTCTGCCATAGCCCCACCAAGCCAAGATACTACAATGTCACCCTCAGTGTAGGACTCCCTGCGTATGTGGCTGGGTCCCCGGGGGTTGAAGGGGATGGCATTCTGTATTACGTTAATTCCACTCGCATCCTTGCTGGCGGTACCCAAACTGTGGCTACACTCACCTTCGACGTTTGCGCCGCCATGGACAAACACCCTTGGTCCCGTAAGTGTGGAAGCCAAAGTTGGCGTGAGGCATATGTGAACGACCACAAGTATGTCTGCCCTTTCAGTCCAGACATGAGATGCTGCTCCCCTTGGGTTTGGCTCCCGTGTGCCGGCGACACTCGAGCCTCGGGCTTGGAACGAGTATGCGCTTACACGGGAGGAGGATATACCGGATGCACCGGCCTGGGCGAATTTCGTCGAGGTTCTGGTAACTATGTGTCCCTAGACTGGCCCATCCGAGGCCACGACATGCCATGGAGAGGAACGTGGGGCCTTGGCATTGACGGAGGAGGAATGGATCCGCTGACGTATATTACCATATATCAAAGCCTCGAAACAAAGCCTCCCACGCACTACCAGACTACTGTCATTGGGTACCAAGAGGTATTCGATGAAATCGCTCGCGCTGAAGAAGCAGCGACTAAGTTCCCCATCTCCCCAGAAGCGCGGAATATGTTCTTTAACCTGGCCGAAAACATTGCCTTCTCCCTGGGGATAACCAACTGTTTCGTCTGTGGAGGCACCGATATGGGTGAGCAATGGCCTTGGGAAGCGAGGGAGATCCGACAACAGACATGGGATGCGCTCAACACCACAAACATTACCTTTCCCCAGCGCCCGAAGCCGTACGAGTGGGCCCTGAGAACCAATATCATAGGTACCCTCTGCGCTAGTCGAGCGCCATCGCAGCGTTATTCTGTACCCGTGGGAGATTCCGCTTGCACGGGGGTCCTTCAGTTTAACGGCAGTCGACATACCTGGTGGCAGACGGACCGCCTGCCTGTCCCGGAGCCCATCTGGACTGAACCCACCTTGAACGCAACATGGACACACGAAGGGAATGCCTCCCTTAAGTGGGTAGCCCCGGAGGGCTACTACTATATTTGCGGGCGCAGGGCTTATGAACAGCTCCCGGCCCGCTGGTACGGTACCTGTCTCTTGGGCACCGTCCGACCTAGTTTCTTCCTTCTGCCCCTGCGAGTCGGCGAGACATTGGGCATCCCCCTTTACATGGAAACGGGGCCTGAAAACATTGGCAGACGTAAACGGTCCCTCCCAACTACCAAACCCAAGGTCCAGATAGGAGACTGGAAGGACAACGAGTGGCCGCCAGAACGTATCATTCATTACTATGGACCGGCCACATGGGCTGAAGATGGTACATATGGGTACCGTACTCCTATCTACATGCTGAATCGCATCATCCGCTTGCAGGCGGTGCTTGAGATCCTTACCAATGATTCGGCCTTTGCCCTCAACATTTTAGCCCGACAGAACACTAAGCTTATTACCGCAGTTTACCAAAATCGCTTGGCTCTTGACTACCTCTTGGCCCAGGAAGGCGGGGTGTGTGGCAAGTTTAACCTCAGTAATTGCTGCCTACAGATAGATGACCAAAGCCAAGTCATCAGCGAGATAACTAACCGGATGGTCAAATTGGCCCACGTCCCCGTCCAAACCTGGAACAGTGCTTGGGATTGGACCTCCTCCCTAACTAGCTGGTTGCCGACCTCCGGGAGCCTAAAGGGTCTCCTCGTCATGGGGGGCCTGTTTTTGCTGTCCTGCCTATTAATACCTTTGTCTCTCCCCTTAGTTTTCAGGTGTCTCCGCTCCACCATGGAAAGCATCGCTGACCGCCGTGCTGCTGCCCAACTTATGGCTCTCCAGATGTACTCCCCCATTCCCCAGTCTGATGAAGCTGACGATGAAGCACCTTGTGGCTGACGTGCACCTTTCACCTCCTGAGTCACTTAATGGGCCAGTACCCTTGTGTCAGCATAAGACCGGATACAAAGGGGGGGGGATTCCACTAGGGGCCCTCCGTCTCAACCCCGGCGAAGCAACCAACGGCTGCGCAAGGGCTTAGGGCTCGCTTGTTGCCTCCCTCGCTAACTATCCTTGTCCTTTCTTTCCTTTTTCAGGGTTCATGGAGGTGATACTCTCCACCAGATGGATGTTCAAGTATCAAAAGGGGGGAATGAAGGAGTGGAACGCCGGATACTACTCGAATACTATGAATACTACTGACCACCAGAACAACCTCATGTTTTGTGCCTACTGATGGACTTATACTTATGGACTCTACCTCTGCTTTTGGCCTTTTAGCCATACTTTATTAATGCACTGGACCTTTTGTGCCTTACATATAATGAGCCTAGACTAAGACCAAAACCTGTGCAGTTTAGACTTTTACTAGTAGTATGTATTTGTTAACCAGTAGCTAGATAACAAATTGTAGTAGTCAGCAATTTAGGGTTGTATGGAAGGCAGCTGGCTCTGCCAGCCCAGTCTCGTGATCCATGCATAGAGGCTGTATTGTGTAGATGTGCTGGAACACTGCAATAAGTTACATTTCTTGCAAAGTAACAATTTCTATGAAAGCTATGAAACTGACGTATCTTTTCTCTGTGAGAACTACAGAACTACTAATGTATTGCGCATGTGCCTGTACTGCGCATGTGTGTGTGTGACGTATGATGCGTTTTATGCGCATGACCAGTAATCTGTATAAGAACGAGTGTCAGATGACGCTCGACACACAGTATTCTGAGATTGTACTCGGTGCTGTGTGAATTGCTAGCAATAAAAGTTGTTTTGTTTCGGAACCAATTTGTCTTTCGCCTCCTGATTTTCGGACCCGTTACACAATCACTGTTAAGTCACAATATAAGAACACAGACTAATCATCTCCTGCAATGTTATCAAATCAATAAACTCACTCCACACCATCACCATCAGAAATGCTGCTCCACCATGTACTTAATTATATTGAAAACTGAAGTATTAAATTCATCAAAGGTCCAATTTTTTTTAAGTTCATTGTATACATTTTTATATTTCTATAGTCAACAACTTCTTCAATCTAATTTTCTAATACAAAGTTATTATATTTAGTATGGTATAAGTACTCACCTCATAGGACAACATTCTTCCCATAAGGGTCAGCATGGAGTCTAGAGGGACAAGAAAACGGGACTAGTGTGAGAAGGGGGGTGGGATGGAGCTGGGTGGGGGTAACACACGGAGCTGGTAAGAGAAGGGGAGCTGGAGTTGGGGATGATGCAGTAGAGGGCAGGTAACCAGAAATGGGGCTTGAACTGGGGTAGGTGAGAGAATCAGGGCTACACTACAGGAGGGTGCAGGTGAGAGATGGAGGCTGAGCAGAAGCAGGGGGTCGGGGCAGGTGAGAGAAGGGAAGCCAGAGCAAGGCAGAGCAGCAAGGGAAGGGAGAGGGGACTGGGGCTTGGAAATGACCCCGATTTAAAGACTAAAATAAGGTGGCTGAGGACTGATACAAAGCTGGGGACAGCAATGGTAAAAAAAAAAATGATTTTTTAAATGTTTTTGCTAAAAATTTAGGAGGCACTCTCTAATCGACAAGGACAGCCATAAGCTCCTCACAGAATCAGCTGTAAATCCTTCATAACATAATTTTCATTGCACAACAAACTAAACTGAAGAGTGTTGTACATGTAGATGATGTATATGCTTCCACTATTCACGATGTATTGTAAGCCACATTGAGCCTGCAAAGAGGTGGGAACACGTGGGCTACAAAGCAATAAATAAATAAAAAATAAATAAATAACCCCTCCCCGTTCTGTTTACAACTTTTTTCAGGGTTAACCCCCATCATCCTAATGAAACTTTTAATTAACTCGCATGTTCAAAGAACACTACCCGCAGATTCGTTAATACTATCAAGCAGGCAAAGCTAGTTTGCATTGTACCCTAAGTTGTAATTAAAAATAGTTTTAAGTGCACGACCACGTGTAACATAGAAACCTATCCACAACAGTGCAGTAGCTCCTCCCGCCCCGCCTTTGGGGTTTTTTCTTCTAATCTGCTGTCAATCAAACACGAAAGGAACAGTTTGAGGATAATGATTGGCCAGCTCAGAAAGAGGCTTGGTAGCAAGAAGGTTATTGCTTAGAAGGCCGCTCGTGCTTACCCTTCTATGACGTCTGAAATTACGTCCCTTTCATTTTCATACTTTTTCTCTTTCAGCCCTAGAATCGGAATTCAATTAACCACAGCTTTATCTCGTCGTCTCACGCTTTTACTTCTGCTTCCACGGCAAAGTCCTGGAAGCCTGTTGCTATCTCGGACCAGTTTCATAGCTGGATCAGGTTTTTACAAGTTCGCGAATGTTTCTCTTGATCTAACAATTAATCTGGGCGGGATCCTTACGGTGGGGGTAAACTTGCGCCTGGCTTTAAGTTTGAAAGACCTAACCTAAAACTCCCGTTGCTAGGCTCCTCCCCTTCACCGGAGACGCGTCTCCCATAGTAACAGAAGGAAGGTTCGCTTCGTGCAGTTGTTGGCGCCGCTGCGGGAGTAGCCGAAGAAACCGCAAAGCTGGCGGCCGGCGGCGCCGCCGCTATGGCGGAGGATGGTAGGCGAGGGCGACGACGAGGATCGCGGCCCTGGAGCCGCCTTTCAGATGTTCGTGATGATGGAAGACTTGCTGGACAAACTGAAGTTATTGAATTATGAACAGGAGGTGCTGCGGAAGCACAACATGAAGGCGCTTTCTAGGTTAGGATTGCGGAGTGTACCGAGGGTGCATTAGTTTCCCATTCCAAGGGGTTACGCACAGGTTGGCTCGGCTTCAGCAGGACACTCTTGGGGGCCTACCCTATTAGCTGTTCTGTAGAAAAGTGTGCAGAAAGACCCAAAGAGCTCTGTATTTGTGAGGCCAGCAGCCCCTTGGAACCCTGCGCCAATGGCCTGAGCAGTGAGCACACTGCTACTAACGTGAAAGTTTGGCTAATAAAATGCAAAGAACGTGTGCGTTAAATCAGATATGTGCATAAGGTTCTGCACTAACAAGCAGATGTTCAAAGGTAAACGGGGATGCTAGAGGCCATTAGCGTCGTTTACCAGCGCTGGATGTTCGGAGGCTCGGAACATGGGATCGAACAAGCAGCGTGGGAAACAATAGCGCAATGAGCAGGCAAATGCATTGGCCATGCCTCCCTGGTACTAAGCGGCAAGTGCGTCAAAGAAGGGCGCTTCTCCTGTTGCAAACCCTTAAGCATTGTGAAGCAGCTTGGCTGACCCACCTCCCCGCCCCCCCCAACACTAAAAGCCATGGTGGTCCAGTGGGACCCCACCCCAACACCAGAGCCTGGTTTGACAGGTCTGGGCTCTATTTTTATTAGCCTGACCTGTCAACGTCTCTGCGGGAGGATTAACTCTTGAGCACATACCCTGCACAATCCTCCTCAGAAGCCCCCTGTGATCAATGCTAACAACATAATCAAATTTGCATGTTATTAATGTTGATAATTGGGGAGTTAATTCCCCACACTATTCTAATGGTATTTTTTCCCCGTGCTGTCCAGTCCTTTAATGGAAGAAGTAACTAACTAACTTGCAAGTCTCAGGCACACAAGGAGTGACTTGGGCTGCACATACTGCAGCAGGGCATGTATATCCACTCTGCCCTAGTTGAGATATTTTAACTATCACTCTGACCTCATGTGCAACTTTCTTTAAATCAGTCACCATACTTTCTAATCTCTTATCTATATGTACATATTTGTTTTTCCCATCACTGTAATGTTCTATTATTTATTATGTTGACATTGTAAGTAGTATACTATGCCATACTTTTGTATGTTATTTGAATATTTTTACTTCTGTAATTGCCTATTGCCCATGTTTGATCTATTCTTACTGTACACTGCCTTGAGTGAATTCCTTCAAAAAGGCGGTAAATAAATAGTAGTGTGCACATGTCTGCAAATAAAGTGCCGGGGTACATCTGTGCATGTGCTGAATGTTATTCTGTGGTTAATAGCAGAGGGGCAAAGCTTCAGCCAGTGTTAACCGGTTAATGCAGGGTTGCGCACATGTTGCGTGTGCTGAATGCTCAGAGGGGTGTCACAGGTATTAATGGGCAGTTACAGATGGCTGCAAATTATTTTGAAATGTATTAAAATGGATGGAAATGAGGCCAGTAAGTATTCTTTTGCAATGCACAAACTAAAGTGCTGCTATCACAGAACGAAATGATGGCCCATAATACTGAAAAATTATCACCAGGTCAGGGTTAGTGTAGAATGTTTTAGAGATGATTTCTTTTTATATTGAACTGCTTGATTTGGCTTCTTTTATAAGCAGAAGGAAGCTCCCACAAGTTTTAAAGGCAGACAGGTAGGAACAAACATGTACGCGTTTCGGAGCAAAACCATAAAGTAACAGTACACCTCTGTGCCTCAATAGAGTCTTGCAAAATTCCATTGTGCTAGTAATATTTTTGAGGTCATATTTAGTCGCTGAATAAAAAACAATTTGCTGGCACTTCTGTTTTTGGACTGGGCATGCACACAAGAGCCATACTTATTGCATAACCTTTGCAGCATGTGTCAGATGTGTTCCTTCCTCCCTGCACTTCCTATTTAATAGTGTGACAATGCATAAAATTTATATATTATTTGCTTCGAGCATCACTGAGCTTGATTATTTGCATTACTTTTGTGTTATAGGCCCATCTGCGTGCAACCTCAGTGCCTGGCTTTGAGCATCAGCCTCAGAATCACAAAAAATATGTGTGCATACATTTTTTGATACCTGTATTATGAGCAGAACATTCCAGTGCCTGTACAGATGTATATATTTTTTTTCTGCTTATTGCATTGGGGGAGCAATTTTTCTTTTATGCTTGCATTAGGCAGCCTTGTGCTCAGCTTTAATGCAGAGCCCTAACCTATGGCTTTTTGCATTGGAGAACGGGGCTACTTAGGCATGGAAGTGGCTTCAGGAGTAGGGTTTTTTTGTTTGTTTTTAAACTGCGTACCTGTGTCTTATATACTTTCTTAAATAGGTTCCCAAACCTATCCACTATAGCACACAAATTATTATTATTAGCATTTGTATAAATGCATGTATTTTCACCTGCCTCAGAGGAGGTGTGGTATGTACACTCAATTGATAAGTGAGACATATATAAATAATATGGGGAGGAACAAGGGTGACCTGAACGATTAAGAAGCACTGGGATATCTGATGAGCAGCTGCATAACTGATAGTTCCCTGAGTAAGGGGCCTTTTCTGGCTGATGTCATTGAGCCTGCAAATAGGTGGAAAATGTGGGGTACAAATGCAGCAAATAAATAAATGTTCTCTAAAATGACCAACTGGGAGGGCCAAGTGCACATAGCATTAGCTCAGCTTTAACCCGGTTTTACCAACCGAGCCATGCTCAAAGGGTTTCAGTGCTGGTATTAACACACTGAAACCATTATTGCACCATTAATTACCCCACAGCCATGCTGAGAAAAAACGTTTCCTATGTGCATTAGCACAGGAAACGTTTTGCCAGGTGTGAGGCAACCTGACTAAACTAACCTGCCTCAGACTGCTTCCTGCATCTTCCCTGACCGTACCCAAACAACCCCCCCCCCCCCCCCCCCCCGGTCCTGTCCTGGCTCAGCTTAGCCCAATGCAACCCACCTTTAATTGTGCTTAAAATTTTTAATGGAAATGCAGCCCTACTCTGGACAGTTCTAGAGACCACATCTTCAAAAGGGTATAATTGTATTGAGTAGAGACAGAGGGCACTACTAAAATGGTAATGGTTTTTTTCATCATAAAGCATGCGGGGGCAAACTTAGAAATCTAAAAATATATACCCAGGAGGAAAGGATAAAGGAGATAAGGTGGAGACATTTAATACACACAAGGTATAAATGTATAGGAGGCAGTCCTTTTCAGTAGAAAAATGACTCATAGGATGAGGGTGAAAGTGGATAGAACAGGAATAATGTAAAGAATTTTTTTTTTTTCAGAAAAGTAGGATGAATGGATTAGCCTCCTAGTGGAGATGGTGGAAACGAGTAGCGTCTAAATTCAAGAAAACGTGAGACAAGCACCGAGGATTTTGACGGAGACAAATGAATTGTAGTGCTGAGCAGATAGTGTGGATAGGTTATATTTTATAAAATATGAAAGTGCATGCCTAGCATATGCACGCACATTTATATCTTATTATACCTTCTTCAGAGCAAGTGAAAATTTGTATTTTTTTAGTCTGATTCTGCATGGTTCTTTTATAAATGTAGAGGAGTACTTATGTACCTTTTATAAAATACGCTAACAAAACACTCTGATATGTAAGTTTTTTTTTAATGGACCATCAAAAGATGAGAAACATATTTTATTTTACTTTGCATAATTAAACTTAATAGCATAAGTCCAAATACATTTCATATACTGAAGTAAAAATCAACATATATCAAAATTGTAGAAAGTTGAAGGAAAAAAAACTCAAGAGAAACAGCTGACGTGGTATTGTATTACAGGCCACCAGTTCTTCACAGAATCAATCGCATTCTCATGATCCACACATGCTTGATTGAAGTCCTTAACTGTTGAGGCAAAATATGGTGGCAGTGTGGTTCTCTATACCAACAGACAGGTACATCTCCTCAAATCAATGCCATCATTTCAAATTCTTCATTTAGAATCCAGGAGCCACTGATCATAAAGTATAAATTCAGTTGGAAATCCCAATCTCCACCCCATGCATCTAGTGCTACCAAGCCAATATCCAGCACTTCACATCCTCAAGTGTATGAAGATTAAGAATTTAATAAGACACAAGGATAGCCATCAATTGTCTATTTATTCGTTCATTCATCCTTGTATCCCACAATTATCCAAAAACAAGTTTTGGTTCCGTGTGAGGGGCATAATCGAAAGGGGCGCCCAAGTTTTCCTGAGGACGTCCTCGCAGGATGTCCCAGCGAAGGGACGGGGAAACCCATATTATCGAAAGAAGGTGGGCGTCCATCTTTCGTTTTGATAATACGGTCAGGGACGCCCAAATCGCAAAATTTAGGTCGACCTTAGAGATGGTCGTCCTCGATTTTTGGCTATAATGGAAACCGAGGACACCCATCTCAAAAACGATCAAATGCAAGCCGTTTGGTTGTGGGAGGAGCCAGCATTCGTAGTGCACTGGTCCCCCTGACATGCCAAGACATCAACCGGGCACCCTAGGGGGCACTGCAGTGGACGTCACAAATTGTTCCCAGGTGCATAGCTCCCTTACCTTGGGTGCTGAGCCCCCCAACCCCCCTAAAACCCACTCCCCACAACTGTACAACATTACCATAGCCCTAAGGGGTGAAGGCACCTACATGTGGGTACAGTGGGTTTCTGGTGGGTTTTGAAGGGCTCACATTTACCACCACAAGTGTAACAGGTAGGGGGAGATGGGTCTGCCTGCCTGAAGTGCACTGCACCCACTAAAACTGCTCCATGGACCTGCATACTGCTGTCAGGGAGCTGGGTATGGCATTTGAGGCTGGCAAAAAATATTTTTAAAGTTTTTTTTTTTTTAGGGTGGGAGGGGGTTAGTGACCATTGGGGGAGTAAGCTGAGGTCATCCCCAATTATCTCCGGTGGTCATCTGGTCACTTTGGGTACATTTTTGAGGCTTGGTCGTAAGCAAAAATGGACCAAGTAAAGTCGCCCAAGTGCTCGTCAGGGACGCCCTCTTTTTTCCATTATCGGTCGAGGATGCCCATGTGTTAGGCAGGCTCAGGTCCCGCCTTCGCTACGCTTCTGACGCCTCCGTGAACTTTGGTCGTCCCCGTGACGGAAAGCAGTTGAGGAAGCCCAAAATCGGCTTTCGATTATGCCGATTTGGGAAACCCTGGGAGAAGAACGCCCATCTCCCAATTTGTGTCGAAAGATGGACCCCTTCTCTTTCAAAAATAAGCCTGTTTGGCTTACAGTTGACAATCAGAAGAAATTACATTGTTGTATTGCAGTTGCAAGTAGCCTAGACTTTCACTAACACATATAATTAATCATAGAATTTCTTGAACAGTATGTCTATAGTTATTTTCTGAACTAAAGATAGTTTGTGATGCTTCGTGCAAACCTTGGGAATTAAGTTCCACGATTTAGAGCCCAGGTAACTAAATCCAGCCATATAGATGGTTTTGTAAATTGTGTCCTGTTTTGAATTCAACTTTTAAGTTCATTCAAATTAGGGATATGTTTACTAAGGCACGTTAGCATTTTTAAAGTGCCTATAAAGTTAAGGCGCGTTAACTCTTAACGCACCATACATTCCTATAGGTGCGTTAACGTGCGTTAAAAACACTAAATAGCGTGCCTTTGTAAACACAAGCGTTAGTCGCATCCAAGTCCTGTCATGGGACTGTGAAATTTGTGAAGGTTTCCCTGAGGCAGATCCAGTGGCTCGATATGTGATACTGTGTTAGAGATTTTCTTCTATGGGATTTTTTTTCTTCAAGACTGCACAGAGATAATTTGATTCTATTTATGACTTCACTATGTATGAAATGTATCTGGACTTGTTCTAGTAAGTTAAATTATGCAAAGTAAAGGGAAATTGGACCGATGATTAGATGTGAGTTTCAGTTGTTTGATGAATGACGAACACTCTCTCTCTCTCGTTCTCTCTCTTGATGTCTATATAAAAAAGTTTATTCATATTTGAAAGTGGTTTGTTTGATAGAGATCTCATAATTTTGGATATTGTTGGGAATCTCGTTTATAGAATAGGCATAAAATTGGTGCTGTTTTGGGTTTTCACATAGGTACCCTGTTATAAAATTACACTTTGAGGAGTTATTTTGGGACTGCTGTTTCATAAAGACACATAGGTGCCTGTAGCTTTATAAAATAGCCTCACAAACCTGTAGCAGTCGCAGGTAAATGCACCCTCATACATTTATTCCTCTTTGGGAGCTTGTGTAGATGTGTGCTTGTTATGCGAAATGTGTGTGAACTTCACCACGCTGCCCATAATCTGCCCAAACTTTTCCCCCCAAATGCACCTACCCTCAGTTCACTTAGGGATATGTTTACTAAGGCATGTTAGCGTTTTTAACATACCTTTAAAATTAAGGCATATTAAACGCTAACGCGCAAATACATTCCTATAGGCGCATTAGCGTTTGATGCGTGTTAGCATTTAACGCGTTAAAAATGGTAAGGAGCCTATAGTGCGCCTTTGTAAACACAGGTCTTAAAATAGATGCAAATATTCTCCTTGCTGATTTTCCACACGCATAACCCCCAGGGTAATTTTATAAAAACTCTTTTCTGGGGTAAACAATGTTTAGAGTTTAGAAAATTACCCCTTTAATATATTGCCTCTCTGTTTTGGTATTCAAGAAATCTTTTTTTTTTTTCTTAAGCAAAAGAAGATAATATGCTTTTATAGAATAACTTTTTTTTCTTTTGTATTTACAGACACTACTTTGCTCTGCCTACAAACCCAGGAGAGCAGTTCTTTATGTTTTGTACACTTGCAGCATGGCTAATTAATAAATCAGGACATCAGTTTGAACAGCCACAAGAATACGATGACCCCAATGCCACAATATCCAGCATCTTATCAGAGCTACGGTCTTTTGTAAGTGTCATTTCTTTCTTGTGTTCTGTGCCTTGCATTATTGGTCAGGTTTTATTGGGACATACTTAATGAACCATTGCATTTTCCACACTTCCAGAACCTGGGAGATACTTGTATCCATCAACCAGCAAGTAGAGATAAAGATCTGAAAACTGAGCTGAAGCATATGTCTCTTGGCATCCAGTCCAGCTCCTCATTATTTTTTATCTCTAGCAGGTGGATGGACACACTCTTCAGCCTCTGGTTCTGAGTGCTTTGCGCTTGATCCAGGTGGTCAACTAGTCAGTGGTAAATCTGAGTTGGAACTGCTTGGAGGGCTAAAAGTTCTACTTGGTGCAGGAGAGGGTTCCTGACTCACTGCTTGGGACACATTGTGCTGTGCTTGTGACAGGATGAATGGCGACTCTCGCTGAAGCAGTTAAGCAGTGCTCTCGCTGTGGGACCTGCCAGCCAGTGTTGTGACATTGCAGTACGCTTAGGTTGAAAGCTGAAATCTAGATCTTCCAGGATAGCATTTTCATAAATGCTCCCCATTCCACATGCAGGACCCAAAAGGCAGGCAGAGCTCCAAAGTCCCAGTGCATGGTGTAAAGGGGTCCGCTTCCTCCGCTCTGGCTTGGGGCCGGCAGCCCTGTTAGGCTCACAGGTTTCCAGCAAAGAACCAGACTGCCATATGGACTTAGAACAAGTGCTTTATTCTCTATTCAGTTCCACTCTCAAAATTGAAATGCAGTTTACAAACAGGGTTCAGGCTGGGTTCAAAACTCCAGCCAACATTCAGTTCCTTAACAGTTCAGGCCCACTTCCTTTGCACTACCTCTCCTCTCCCTCAGAAGGGCTCAGTCAATGTTCAGCCTGCTGTTTTATACAGCCCAATAATTCAACCCTTTCACAAACAGTCTCTTCAAAGGAAACCACTACTTAATGCCCCTGTCCTCTTCACAGCACCCAGCAGGACCTGTACCAAACAGGGCTGGCAGCTTTCCTCCTACCTCACAGCACCACACCCCATTCACCCGCTTAAGATCCAAAATCGGATGCAAGGAAGTCTCCTTTTTGGTCACCACAAAATAAATGGAATATCTTCAAGAATTTCTCTCGGCTGGAGGAATGGGAACCACCACCGCCTGCAGGGCCAATAGCCACTCCAAGGATTAACAGATGGCCCTTGCCTTGACAGGAGACTTGCAAGTAGATACAAAGAATGCTTCTGGATGATGAAACTCCAGCTCATATCTGTTCTTGGTAATATTGAGGACCCACAAATCTGAAGTCATGCGGACCCACCTCTGGTAAAGCAGCTACAACCTGCCGCCAATGGGCACAACCTGAAGCAAGGCCCCCACAACATCATTGTGAAGCCCAGGCACCTTTAGAACCTCCGGAAGCACCATCACAGCCTCCCCTTCGATTACCTCGAAAGGACTGTCCCCTATTCCAATAACAACTATGCTAGGAAACAGCCCCTCTACCCGGCCGATACCTCTGAAGCTTCCAAAGGCGCCCCCAACCTGCTGAACTGGAAGCCAACCGTGATCTATGCTCCAGAAGCTGTGGCACCTTTGACTTCGCCAAGCTGTTAACCAGCTTCTGTAACTCATCCCCAAAAAGCAACTTTCCCTTGATGGGGAGGTGATTCAAACGAACCTTAGAGGCCACATCCACCGACCAATTCTTGAGCCATAATAAACGCCGCTCAGCTACCACTAGAGCAAGGATCTTCAAGGAGGCAAGGACCAAGTCGAACAAGGCATCTGAAAGGCAGTACGCAACTCCAAATTGATGGCATCTGAAGATGACTGTGTCAGGTTCTCAGGTTCAGAGCCCACGGGGACGTGCTCTGGAGCAAACATGTGACTTGGGCTGCTGATGAGGAGCAACAGCAGCAGGCAAAACCCACCAACCAACACTGGGCTAGCACACCGGCACAGGCAAGGACTGCAGGCACTGCCCAGCGAGCCGGAACACATGGACTGGAACCCCCTGGACTGGAGGACACCGGACTGGTCCGCACTGGACTGGAACACACCAGACTGGAACACACTGGACTGGAGGACACCGGACTGGTCCGCACTGGACTGGAACACATCCAACTGGAGCACACAGGACCGAAACACTCTGGACTGGAGTACACTGGACTGGTCCGCACAGCTTCACCTGCACTTAGCCACTGACCCCCCCCCCCCAAGGAGTTGAGCTCCTGAGTTTGAGCGGCCGGCAGGACTTACCGGATACAGGATAACACAGGGACCAGGATACTAGAAGAAGCTTGAAACAAGAGTGTTCCTAGGTACTGCACTAACAGAAGTGCTCCTACGCACTAAACTAACAGGGGTGCTCCCAACAGAAACCAACAGAAGTGCTCCTAAGCACTATACTAATAGAAGAACTCCACAGCACTAAACTAACACAGGTGCCCCTAAGCACCAAGCTACCGGGAGTGCTCCTAAGCACTCCACTAACAGAAGTGCTTCTAACAGCACCAAAAGGGAAAGCAGGGGAACCACAAGGGAAAAGCAGGAAAGCTAAACACAAGTCAAAAGTGCACACTGCACCCACACTAACCTGGACCTTTAGCAAATGCAAGCAGGGAAGCTAGACACAAAGTCAGAAGTGCACACTGCACCACCCCTGCCTAAAGCAGACGCAAACATTGCAAAGGCCCTGAAGGGAAGAACACCACTTCCTTATCAAGGCCCTGCCTGATGATGTCACATCTACCAGACACAGGCAGCCAGCACACTGAAACCCAGAGAGGCTTAACCCACACAGCTGCTATATAGTGAAGCAATTAGAGTCATGCTGCTAGAAGCAGCCAGCAAAGAGAGACAGAGCTAGCTCAGAAAGGACAGACAAAGGACACAGAAGCCAGCACAGAAGCTGACCCCCAGAAATAAGGTAAGTCTGGGGGGGCGGGGGGGGGGGGGGGGGGTCACGGCCACAATCATGACAGACTGCGAGGAAAATGATGCTGGAGAGTCCGGCAACCACTCGGCCCACCGAAAGCAGGTTGTAGTCGTAACCACCACATATGGCTGCCTGTAATGCCAAAGCTGAGACCTCAAAGGATCGCGTCAGGAGAGCCCCCATCCTGTGATCCTGAGGATCCTTAAGGGCCGCACCGCCATCCACTGGGATTTCCGTCATCTCGGTGACCACGATCACCATAGCGTCCACCTTAGGAACTATAAAGGACTCCAGGTATGCCAGAGGGAGCTGGTAAAGTTGAGCCATTGCCCAACCAACACACAGGAGAATCCGGGCACTGCAACTCACTCTCCACCAGCTCCTTCAAATCTTCATGGCTGGGAAAAGTCTGGGACGGTCGGCGAACCCTCTCAAAAGAGGGTTGCTTTTTCTAGTCACCGGAGGGGGATCTTCCGCAGGATTTCGGATAACAAGGCCGGCAATTCCTGGTGTCTAAATATCTGTACAATGGACGGATCCTCCCCCAGATGAACTGGATAAGGTCTTCCAGGGTCTCCGCATCCCAGGGATCCTCCTGGTCCACGTCATCATCCAGGAGAGGCTTTGACCCCAGGGAAATAACTTCTTGTAAGTCCTCCCCATGAGACAGGTGGGTCTTCCTGGCCCCAAGGGCCACCCCGGAAGCCCCGATAGACCCCTCAGGGGCCCTGGGGGCCAGATGTCCCCCCAAAGGCTCCATAGCCAGTCCCCTCTTCAGGTGAAAAGCCTGATGTAGCAAGAGGACAAATTTGGGAGAAATAGAAGAAGAGACTGCAGAGGCATCATGTCTGGTGAGCACTGGTGGTCTCTTTCCCGATTCCAGCCATTGCGCGCCCAGACTCAAAATGGCGGAAATTCCCAACAAAACTGCATCTGCCAGCATGCTGTCCTGTAGCAGCCTCCTCGGATGTCATCTCTTTACTCTGCTGGGGGCCCTTTCCCGCACCCCCAGCCTCCAAGGCACCTAATTCCAGGTCAGCACCCACCTCCAGCACCGCTTCACACACATGGCAAAAACTGCTGTGCACAGAGACCATGTGGCGAGCCCAACAGGCTGCTCACCTTTTCAGACTGAGAGGCCATGCTGTGTCCTGCCACATGCTTCCCACCGTGAACATGCTGCCCTTCCTAACGAAGACCAGCAGCTGCAAGTGGCACTCTGCGCTATTTTCCTCTTTTGTTTAAGCGGTTCTCTCTTCAATCCACTGACTAGCCTCTAGGTACTCCTCCCAGGACAAGCGGGGGAGGAGGTCAAGGCACACCACTCAGTACAGAAGGGCAGGGGGGAAGGGACCCGGAGACCGGAGTGTGCACCTCCAAAGGCGCAGGGGCCCAAAGCCTGACACCAATTATCTGAGTCATTTTTTTTTTTTAAATATGACAAACCTCTGGTGGTTAATGGAATTCTCTCGGATGAGGGAAAGGTGAGTAGTGGAGTGCCTCAGGGATCGGTGCTGGGGCCGATTCTGTTCAATATATTTGTGAGTGACATTGCCGAAGGGTTAGAAGGTAACATTTGCCTTTTTGCGGATCATACTAAGATTTGTAACAGAGTGGACACCCCGGAGGGAGTGGAAAACATTAAAAAGGATCTGCAGAAGCTAGAAGAATGGTCTAACGTATGGCAATTAAAATTCAATGCGAAGAAATGCAAAGTGATGCACTTAGGGAGTAGAAATCCACGGGAGATGTATGTGTTAGGCAGTGAGAGTCTGATATGTACAGACGGGGAGAGGGATCTTGGGGTGATAGTATCTGAGGATCTCAAGGCAACGAAACAGTGTGACAAGGCGGTGGCCGTAGCTAGAAGATTGCTAGGCTGTATAGAGAGAGGTGTGACCAGCAGAAGAAAAGAGGTTTTAATGCCCCTGTATAAGTCGTTGGTGAGGCCCCACCTGGAGTATTGTGTTCAGTTTTGGAGGCCGTATCTTGCTAAGGATGTAAAAAGAATTGAAGCGGTGCAAAGAAAAGCTACAAGAATGGTATGGGATTTGCGTTACAAGACGTATGAGGAGAGACTTGCTGACCTGAACATGTATACCCTGGAGGAAAGGAGAAACAGGGGTGATATGATACAGACGTTCAAATATTTGAAAGGTATTAATCCGCAAACAAATCTTTTCTGGAGATGGGAAGGCAGTAGAACTAGAGGACATGAAATGGAATTGAAGGGGGGCAGACTCAAGAAAAATGTCAGGAAGTATTTTTTCACGGAGAGAGTGGTGGATACTTGGAATGCCCTCCCACGGGAGGTGGTGGAGATGAAAACGGTAACGGAATTCAAAAGTGCGTGGGATAAACATAAAGGAATCCTGTTCAGAAGGAATGAAGCTTAGCGGAGATTGGGTGGCAGAGGCGAGGCTAGTGGTTGGGAGGCTGGGCTAGTGCTGGGCAGACTTCTACAGTCTGTGCCCTGAAAATGACAGATACAAATCAGTCAAGTACACACATAAAGTAGCACATATGAGTTTATCTTGTTGGGCAGACTGGATGGACCGTGCAGGTCTTTCTGTGCCGTCATCTACTGTGTTACTCTGTTCCAGTACACCTACATCAGGCTTTTCACCTGAAGAGGGGACTGGCTATGGAGCCTTTTGTTGTTTTTTTTTTAATGGGGCCAAGCCAGCACACCAAACCAAATAGGAGCAGGGCTTCACAGACTCACCTACCTCTGCTAGGAGACTGAGAAATACTGAGCAAGTTAGGATTGCACAGTCCCTTATATCGGTGTCACTAATCTATTTTTCATCTCACTCTGCTGGTAGGAGTGCATATAACCCACTCGTCAGGAATGGTCTGGAGCAGACGATAAGGAATTGGGTTTCTTCTAGGTACTTGTGACCTGGATTGGGCACTATCGAAAAGCAGGATACTGGGCTAGATGGACCATTGGTCTGACCCAGTATGGCTATTCTTGTGTAATTTATGTAATTAGAGTTTTGTGAACCTAACTTTAGGAAAAGCTACATCTTCGATGCTTCAATTATTGTTAAAGCTGTAGATAAAGTTGGAGACATTCTGATAACGGATTGTAATGCCTACTTTACTGAAGCACTCAGACACCCAGTTTTACACTTGTGCATATAGAACATACTTACAACTTTCTAACCAAAACTCAGGCTCTGTTGTCTTCAGCATTACTCTAAAACACAATTTTTTTTGTCTGATGCATAATGATTGGAGATTGTTAATTTCAGTCTGTTTCTGCCATTGTGAAGCTATGAATGCACCCTTTTTGTTTCTTTTTTTCAGTGTTAATATGCCAAGAGTGCATTATATGATTAAAAAATAAAGTCTGTGATTAGATCTTTGATTTAGGAATACAAAAATTCCCCAGCAAAGTAATTTAAACAAATATGCCAGCCAGCTTAAGACACATTGGTATTTGTTTTATGTTGTGCCTCTAGTGTTCTAATGGCTTGATTCATTTCACCTGCCAAAGGTTTGTAAACCACATAATATGTTAGTATGTTGGAATAATTGAACTGACTTTTCTGTCACAGGGGAATGCTGTGGATTTTCCTCCTTCCAAGCTAAAAGCAGGTCATGGAGAACAAGTGTGCTACGTACTTGATTGTTTAGCAGAAGAAGCTCTGAAAAGCATTAGTTTCAGCTGGAAAAGGTAAATCTCAGTTCATTGTGCTTCAGTGCAAACTAAACAGAACCAGATAGTAAAACATCAGAAAGAGGATGATACAGCTGGTTTTTGTTTTCTGTCCACTTCTTCCCAACCTCCCAAATGCACCCTGCTGTTTGAACTATTGCATTTGTCTTTTATTCTTGTGTGATTTAAGAAAGTTGCATTATCAGCTCTTGTGAGGACCCCAAAATCGTACCTTTTACAGTGACCTACCAATTAAGAGAGACTGGAGAGAAGACGTTATTAAAATAACTTAATATTTTTATATCTGTGTAGTTTTTAAAATTTGAATACAATGCATAGGATCTGAATTTATTGAGTACCCCTCCCTATAAATGAAGTGAGAGGCTTTTTGTAATCTAGACATCTGGTGGTATAATGCTTATGGGAGTTTGCATTCCTTAGGCCTACATATCCCTCAGAAGAACTAGAAGAAGAGACTGTACTGGAAGATGATGCAGAGTTGACACTAACTAAAATTGAGGATGAAATTCAGGTAAGCATGCAAGCATGCATATTTCTTTGTGGTCATAAGAAGAGAACATCAAACTACAGGAATATAAATTTAGGGAGGAAAAAAACCCTACATTTTCTGTATGTTTTATGGGGTTTTAAAATCTGGACTGTGTTAAGATTATAACTATACTAGTAAAAAAGGCCCGTTTTTGACACACATGAAACGGGCGCTAGCAAGGTTTTCCTCGGAGTGTGTATGTTTGAGAGAGTGTATGTGAGAGTGACTGTGTGTGACAGAGTGAATGTGCAAGTGTGTGCGAGAGTGAGTCTGGGTGTGAGTGTGTGTGTGAGAATGAGAGTGTGTGCAAGTGCGTATGTGAGACAGTGTGCGAGAGAGAGAGAGTGTGTGTGTGAGACACAGATTCTCTGTGAGACTGAGTGTATGAGACCAAGAGAGTGTGTGAGTGACTGTGTGACATATAGAGAGTGAATGTGATACAGTGTGAGACATAGAGTGTGTGAGAGAGAGAAAGACATTGACTGTGAGAGAGAGAGAGTGTGTGTGTGACAGAGATACCTCCCCTCCCCCCCCCTCTCTCTGGTGTCAGGCCCCCCCCTGTCTCTCTCTGGTGTCTGAGCGTTACTGTGCAGGACGCTGAGCTCTGGCTGTGCTTCAAGGAGCTGACCAATCCTATTTAATAGAATGCACCTCCAACATTCTGAAGCCGAGAAACCTCATGTGGTTGGTCACTTCTGCTTGTGACGAACCCGGAAGTACGTGATGTCAATTCAGGAGATGGATACAGAGAGCAGGAATGCCTCAGCCATGCAGTCAGCTTCAGAATGTTGGAGGTGCGTTTTATTATATAGGATATATAATGACATGTTCTTTTTTTTTTGTTCTTTAAGGAAGAGGACACAGACAATGAAGATGATCACCTTATTGATTTGAATGTTTTAAAGTCACAGACACTTAAGTTGGTAAGTTATAATCAATGCAAAAAAATGTTAAAGGTCTTGTTCTTCCACACACAATTATTAGCTAAATCCACTGATTTGAATAGTCAGTGAGTGTGGTGAAATAGGGTATTTTTCAAACCTATGAATTGTAATATTTTCATGCAGTGTATTTCTCTTGTTTGGCCAGCAGGTGGTGTTTGTTCTGTGTTTTATAGCTGTTGCAGGGAAAACTGTTTTTTGTTTTTTTCAGTTTAGCCCTGTGGAAAGGCAACCTGCAGTGCCATTGGCCAGATACTTTCAAAGTTTGTGCTCTGGGCTGTGATTTGCCCTGTATTTCAAATCCAGCCAGGAGGTACTGGATTTTCCCCAGTCTCAAATAGGGAGTGCAGAGGTTGAACATCTCTGCCCTGAGGCCCTGTTCAAGAACTGTGAGCAGTTATTTTCCTGAAACTCTAAAGGTGCTACCCAGGTAGTGTCAAAGTGTTTAGATAGGTTTAATATTGATCCTTAATCAGTTACCTGTTATTACTTGCTATTTTTCCACCTGTTATATATCATCCACTGTTCTATTTCTGTGATAATAAACCCATTAGTTTATTAGCTCTGATGTCTTGGACTGACTAAGAATCCTGGATTTGTGTTTTGGGTCTATAAGTGCTTTCTAGGAACAGTGGGACCCCTGAGTGTGACCCCGGTGTCCTAGAAATCATTGGGGAATAACTTGATTTTTTTCTTGGAGTCCCCTTGCAGAGCTGTGTACAGGTCATTCATTCTACTGTTCACTTACAAGAGTTGGGGGGGGGGGGGGGGTGATTCCAGTTCCCAATCACGAAGGGGCAACGGGGTCACTACTACATCTGTTTTGTGGTTTCAGAAAGGAGGAACCTATTGCCCGGTTCTCAACCTCAAGAAAGTCAACCAGTTTCTCAAAGTGAGGTATTTCTGGATGGAAGCCTTGTGCTCATTTATTGCAGCGGTGCAGTCCGGGGAGTTTTCACATCGTTGGATCTCAAGGAAGCCTACTTCCATATTCCAGTCTGGCCTCCTCATCAGTGCTTCCTCCATTTTGCTGTTCTGGGCCTCACTTTCAGTTTTGTGCCATACCTTTCGGCCTCTCTACAGCTCCCAGAACCTTCTCCAAAGTCATGGTAGTAGTGGCAGCATCAGGGTTCATCCCTGTTTGGACAACTGGATGATCTGGGCCTCCTCAGTCCAGGAGAGCCATCAGGTGACCTCCAGGGTGTTCATCTCTTGCAGTCACTCAGTTGAGTTCTCGGTTTTCACAAGAGTCACTTAGACCCACACAGAGTCTGGAGTACTTGGGTATTCGATTTGATACTTCTTTAGGGAAAGTATTTCTACTAGATCACAGGAGGGACAAGATTCAGATTCAAATCCATGCTTGATGCAGCTCCCAAGTCCTCGGACATTGGATTGTGTTCTGGTCCTGGGCTCCGTAGCAGCCATGTTGGATGTAGTTCCATGGGCCAGGGCCCACATGCATCCACTTCAGCAGTCTCTCTTGTCTCGCTGGTCCTCATTGTCTCAGGATTACAGTCTTCACTTCCCTTGGTCTCCTCAGGCAGTCCAGCATGTCATAGTGGCTCCAATTGAGCAATCTCCTCAAAGGGGTTCCATTAGCCTCTCCATCTTAGATAGTGGTGGTCATGGATGTGAGCTTAATGGGCTGGGATGCGCACTGTCTCCTTCACCATGTTCAAGGTCTCTGGAACAAGATAGTGTCTGTTTGGTCAATCTTCGGTTGGAGCTCAAATCAATTCACTTGGCTCTTCTAGCCTTTCATTCTTTTCTAGAGGCCAAACCTGTCTGCATCCTATTGGAGAATGTGATTGCAGTGGCTTACATAAAAAGACAGGGAGGCACCCAAAGCGCTTTACTAGCAAAAGAATCTCATCTATTGCTTCAGTGGGTGGAAAAACATTTGCTCCAGATCTCAGCAGTGTACATTGCAGGATCCTTAAATGTCCAAGTAGATTATCTCGGCAGAAACTCCTTAGATCTGGGAGAGTGGGAGCCATCGTGGGCAGTCTTCCAGCTAATAATCCAGAGGTGGGGCACTCCAATTCTAGAGCTCATGGTAACTTGTCAGAACGTTAAAGTTCCCGGTTCTTCAGCAGAAGAAAAGAGTACTGTTCAGAAGGCCTAGGTGCTCCACTCCAGCCTTGGCTGGAGACAGGTCTTCTGTATGTTTTTTTTCTGTGGCCTCTGATTGGCAGGGAGGTGCTCCACAAAGTTCTTCCCCATTCGGGTTTAGTGATCATGATTGCCCCGGATTGGCTCAGGTGGCCTTAATACATAGACCTGATTTGTCTGCTAGTGAACAAGCCGTTTTGGCTTCCAATTTCAGTGAGACATTTTCATCAAGGACCCATTCAAATAAAAAATCCATCTCAGTTTGGTCTTATGGCCTGGCTCTTGAGAGGCTGAAAAGAAAGGTTACTCTGAGGTTATTACCACCCTGCTTCAGGCATGGAAGCAATCTACTTCAACTGCTTATACTAGGGTCTGGAGACGTTTTGAAGCATGGTGTTCAGAAAGGGGTATTTCTCCTTTCCAGTCTTCGGTACCTCAGGTTTTGAGCTTCTTACAGGATGGAGTCAAGAGGGGTCTGGCTTTCAACTCTCCCAGGGTTTAGGTGGCAACCTTAGTGCTCAATTCTTCTATAGTGGCACATCCAGATATGGTTCATTTTTTGAGATGGGTCAGCCGTTTGAAGGCACCTTTTTGCCCTCCTTGCCCAGAATGGAATCTGAACATGATGTTATGGTCCCTACAAAAGGCACCCTTTGAGCCTCTCAAGAAATTTCTTTGAAAGACCTTACCCTAAATCTATTTTCCTGGTTGTGGTATCCTCAGCACATAGGATATCCGAACTGCAGGCGTTATCCTGTAGAGATCCAATCCTCCATTTATCAGAGTTTGGAGGTCACCATTCACACAGTGCCTTTGTTTTTACCTAAAGTGATCTTGTCCTTTTACCTAAATCGGCTGTTATTTCTTCCATCTTTTCAGAAAGAGGATTACGAGAAGGATTTTCATTTGCTGCATTGTCTGGGTGTCCGATGTGTACTTCTCCAGTACGTTCAAGTAACCAAAGACTTTAGTTGCTCAGATCATCTTTTCATCCTCATGGCAGGACCAAACCGGGTTTAATGCCTCCTAGGCAACTATTGTTCACTGGATTAAGGAGGCTATAGCTTCAGCACATATTCTTTAAACAACTGCCTTCAGCACTCAGGGCTCATTCTATGAGAGCCTTGTCAACATCTTGGGCAGAATACTGTGCTTTATTGTCATGATGAATATGTAGCTCAGCAACATGGTCCTCCTTGCATTGGCTGGATATTTCGGCCAGATCAGAAGCTTCCTTTGAGACATCAGTTCTCTCCGTGGGAGTTTCTGGTTCCCACCCTGTTTGAGGACTGCTTTGCTACATTCCACAAGTCTTTGGATTCATCAGTTTTGATGACGAGGAAGGAAGAACTGTGTCTTACCTGATAATTTTTTTTCCATTAATCACAGCAAATGAATCCAGAGTCTGTTGTCTGCTTTTTAGTCAGTTTCTCTGTTTAGGTTTCTTCTGGCATGTTGAGTTTCTAGTTCCAGTTGTAATTTTGTTCATGTTTTATTGCTGTGAGGAAGGAAAACTATTGTCTCTAATTCTTCATTCTACTTTGCTATGGGAAGTACTAATTGACCAAGGAGCCTATCATCCTATATGACAGAGTTCAGTTTAGTGCTCTCTATCTCTACCTGCTGGTAGATTGTCATAACCCACAAGACTCTGGATTAATTTGGTGTAATTAAAGGAAAGAAAATTATCAGGTAAGGTATAATTTTTCCATTGTAGTGGTGTACAGTTGGGTACAGTACATTTTTTTGTATTCCTGAAGGGCTTACCATACAGTATAAGGGGGTTATGATGTGATGTGTACCTGGGACCTTTTATGTGAAGTTCCCTGCAGTACCACCTAGGCTGCCCCACTGCTCTGCTGGGATGTCTGGAGTAATAAGACTGTTGGCCCCCAGACATCCCAATGGTTTGTTTTTGTGTGTTTTTCCCTTACATGTTTTTTGTTTGAAAATGGCCCTTAAAGACGCACTGAGCACAAAACCATCTAAAATAGGATGATTTTAGAACCAAAAAGATAGATGTTTCTGTGGTTCGAAAATGCCCATTTTTAAAAAAGGTTCCAGGGGAGATCCGGGAAATTATAGACCAGTGAGTCTGACGTCGGTGCCGGGGAAAATGGTAGAGGCTATTATTAAAAACAAAATTATAGAGCACATCCGAGGACATGGATTACTGAGACCGAGTCAGCACGGCTTTTGTGTGGGGAAATCTTGCCTGACCAATTTACTTCAATTCTTTGAAGGAGTAAACAAACATGTGGACAAAGGGGAGCCAGTTGATATTGTGTATCTGGATTTTCAAAAGGCGTTTGACAAGGTACCTCATGAAAGGCTACAGAGGAAATTGGAGGGTCATGGGATAGGAGGAAAAGTCCTATTGTGGATTAAAAACTGGTTGAAGGATAGGAAACAGAGAGTGGGGTTAAATGGGCAGTATTCACAATGGAGAAGGGTAGTTAGTGGGGTTCCTCAGGGGTCTGTGCTAGGACCGCTGCTTTTTAATATATTTATAGATGATTTAGAGATGGGAGTAACTAACGAGGTAATTAAATTTGCTGATGACACAAAGTTATTCAAAGTCGTTAACTCGCGACAGGTTTGTGAAAAATTACAGAAGGACCTTACGAGACTGGGCGGCTAAATGGCAGATGATGTTTAATGTGAGCAAGTGCAAGGTGATGCATGTGGGAAAAAAGAACCCGAATTATAGCTTCGTCATGCAAGGTTCCACGTTAGGAGTTACGGACCAAGAAAGGGATTTGGGTGTGTTCGATAATACACTGAAACCTTCTGCTCAGTGTGCTGCTGCGGCTCGGAAAGCAAATAGAATGTTGGGTATTATTAGGAAAGGTATGGAAAACAGGTGTGAGGATGTTATTATGCCGTTATATCGCTCCATGGTGCGACCGCACCTTGAGTATTGTGTTCAATTCTGGTTGCCGCATCTCAAGAAAGATATAGTGGAATTGGAAAAGGTGCAGCGAAGGGCGACTAAAATGATAGCAGGGATGGGACGACTTCCCTATGAAGAAAGACTAAGGAGGCTAGGGCTTTTCAGTTTGGAGAGGAGACAGCTGAGGGGAGACATGATAGAGGTATATAAAATAATGAGTGGAATGGAACAGGTGGATGTGAAGCGTCTGTTCACGCTTTCCAAAAATACTAGGCCTAGGGGGCATGTGATGAAACTACAGTGTAGTAAATTTAAAACAAATCGGAGAAAATTTTTCTTCACCCAATGCGTAATTAAACTCTAGAATTCGTTGCCGGAGAACGTGGTGAAGGCGGTTAGCTTGGCAGAGTTTAAAAGGGGGTTAGACAGTTTCCTAAAGGACAAGTCCATAAACTGCTACTAAATGGACTTGTGAAAAATCCACAATTCCGGGAATAACGTATAGAATGTTTGTACGTTTGGGAAGCTTGCCAGGTGCCCTTGACCTGGATTGGCCGTTGTCATGGACAGGATGCTGGGCTCGATGGACCCTTGGTCTTTTCCCAGTGTGGCATTACTTATGTACTTAACTTGTTTGACACTTGATTTTTGGACGTTTTGCAAAAAAATTGGATTTAGACATCATATTGAAAATGCCCATCTAAGTGTTCTAGTGTGTAACTGTAAGGGGGGTATTCAGATGGGAGGGACATTGGTGGGCTGTGGATGTGTTGCCAAGCATTGCAACACATTAGTTTGCACATATAAGATGCAGATTTAGGTATGCACATTTACACCTGCTGTTGACATGACGTAAGTGAGTGTTCCTAAATGTTGGCGCAAAACTGCAAAGTTACACTAGATTTGATAACAGATTTGGCACACAGATATCCATGTGAGAAACCAAAGTTTAACATACAACTTTAGAGCATCATCCCCTGTTCACTGAGCATCTGTATTTATTTTAATTTATTTCTCGCTATTTGTTTACCTGGTTTTCCATTAATACATCAAAGCAGGTGCAGCAAACAGTTTTTAAAAATACATCATACGCCTTATAATTAAAACAAAATAGTAACACACAAATTCTTTATTGTGCCTTTTTTTTTTTTTTTTCTTTCTTTCGACCCAACATTTTCTTCTTGGGCTTTTTACTCAATCAGAACCATCCCTTCACTGGCTATAGTATTGTGAACCTTTTCTGTGAAATAGCTGTCCAAATTATGTAATCACAACAATGGTCCTCTGCCAAGAGCTGAAATCTATGGCTCTCTCCAGAACCTGACTAATATGGATCCTTAACTCTAGTCTACTCCCAGGGACTGTGAATGGCGTCACCACAGCAGCCTCAGCTGGCCTATGTGGAGCACAGCTATTCCTCATAGTACTTATCACTGGTTTAGCCTACTAGTAATTTATCTTGTAAATTTCCCAGGACTCTTGGGGGGGGGGGTTCTCCAAAGAAGAAAAGATCAGTAGGGAAACAACATCTAAGACAGAAAATTTGTATAGTAGGTAGAGGTGTGAGTATATTGATGTGGTGTTTGGACCCTGAAAAGAGTTGACATACTACAGTGTTAGCCTCACATTCGCACAAGCAGCATTGAAAAGCTGAGCATTTGAGAGAGTTTGTTGTTGTAAAGCTCCTAGCCTCCATTATGTTAACAAGTGTTTACAAGGGTATCTTAAACAAGGGTGATGTGATACAGATGTTCAAATATTTGAAAGGTATTAGTCTGCAAACGAACCTTTTCCGGAGATGGGAAGGCGGTAGAACTAGAGGACATGAAATGAGATTGAAGGGGGACAGACTCAAGAAAAATGTCAGAAAGTATTTTTTCATGGAGAGAGTGGTGGATGCTTGGAATGTCCTCCCGCGGGAGGTGGTGGAGATGAAAAGGGTAACGGAATTCAAACATTCATGGGATAAACATAAAGGAATCCTGTTCGGAAGGAAGGGATCCTCAGAAGCTTAGCCGAGATTGGGTGGCTGAGCCGGTGGTGGGAGGCGGGGCTAGTGGTTGGGAGGCGGGGCTAGTGCTGGGCAGGCTTCTACGGTCTGTGCTCTGAAAATGACAGATACAAATCAAGGTAAGGTATACACAAAAAGTAGCACATATGAGTTTATCTTGTTGGGCAGACTGGATGGACCGTGCAGGTCTTTTTCTTCCATCATCTACTATGTTACTATGTAAATTGACAGTCTACATTTTACCTCTGACCTACCAAGTACAAATCAAAGAATCATATGTTCTAAAAAGACTATTCAAAAACTAGGAATTATATTCCAGTACAGTGGTTCCCAAACATGGGAAGACACCCCAGCTAGTCAGGGTTTTAGTATATTCACAATGAATATTCATGAGAGATATTTTCATGCAGTAGAGGCAGTGCATACAAATCTCTCTCATGAATAATCATTGTGGGTATCCTGAAACCCTGACTGGCAGGGGTGCCTTCAGGACCAGGTTTGGGAACCATTGTGCCAGTGGTAGAGGAACTGTTGTACACAGTAGTAATGATCAGTTTATGGCAGCAGATTGCCAGGATTTCAGATATGTATTTAATTTAATCATGTTTATAAATTCCTGTTTCGAAAGTGAGTGCAAAGTAATATATACAAAAATTCAAATACAGTGCATTATGTTGCTTTTTTCTAGAACAAGCTGCATAAAATGTTTTACTCTTTTGTTATATTGCTTGGTACTTGTGACCTAGATTGGCTAGTGTTGGAAACAGGAAGTTGGACTTGATGGACTTCTGGTCTGGCAAGGCTTATGTTCATGCCAGACCAGTCCAGATGAGTGGATTATGTCCCCATGCTAACTGCTGGAGGCAAAGAAAACAGCTTGGTCCTGACTTCACTCCCCTTATAGGGACCTGGTGCTACCTTCAGCTCCTCAGTATTTCTCTGGCTCTTATCAGATGGAACAAACGTGGTGTGGTGCAGCAAATATAATTGAGTGGCTTCCAGAAAGTTGTAGCTCCACATTCCTGGTGGAGCGTAGATCGAGTCCAAGGGACAGTGCAGGCAATAGTTCTTTGGGGGATATTTCCCCTCTTGCTTGGGAACAGACTCAATTGGAGACGGTTTTCACGCCAATGGCCCAGTACCAGATGGTTTCTAGTGACTTTTCACCCTTAATATGGCCTCTTTCCATACTACTTACCACTCTTCTATAGGGCTGTGTTGGATTTGGAATTGTTCAGGGGGGTCTGAAGTGATCACACTCCCTCCCTTTTTTCCAGGCAATACTGAAAGTCAAGTGGAGGGAGAAAGGGAGATAACAAAACTGCAGGTAAGTCATGGTAGTTCAGCATGTCATCTGGTGCATTTGGCCTGGCCTGGAAGCAGGCAGGCAAGCAGGTGCCAACTAGGTGAGTGCAATCAACTCTCCCTCCACTTGCTTCAGGTATGCCTGGGGGGGGGGGGGATCTGTATTCTGCATATTTTCTCTGTTGGCTTCAAAAGATGAAAATGCAAAACCCTTAAGAGAGAAGCTCCACTGGCTCCCACTTAGGTGACGCATTACGTTCAAGATCTGCACGATTGTACATAAAATCATTCACGCAGACGCCCCAATCTACATGCTAAATTGTAGACCTACCTCCAAGAAACGCTACAAGAGCATCCTGCAAATTCCTCGACCTGCACTTCCCCAGTTGTAAAGGACTAAAGTACAAGCAGATGCACGATACTACATTCTCGTACTTGGGCACGAAACTGTGGAATGCATTGCCTACAGACCTGAGAACAATCAATGAAATAACTATTTTTCGCAGATCTCTGAAGACATATCTCTTCAACAAAGCATACAATGAGAACTAACAGACACACTAATCCACCCGACAACCTACTCAGTCAAAGATAGCCCACCTACTATAACTACCTTAATCACCCCTTTCCTTCTTCCTTCTACCCTTACTTAACCTCGGCACAATATTAAATGGATCTGTCACCCTGCAATGAGTATGTTAACAAAACTATGTAAGCCACATTGAACCTGCAAATAGGTGGGATAATGTGGGATACAAATGCAATAAATAAATAAATAAAGATAAGAGATCAGGGATTACTTTCGGTACAGACACAGTCCCTGAACACTTAATAAACCCATCCACCCAAGGCTGGATTTTTAAAAAAATATAGACTGCCTAAATAGTAAATTGTTTTCAATTAAGTGGCTTTTTCTCTGTTTTTTTCTTATTGTAATATAACTCTATAATATTGTATTATTGCTCTATATCAGACTCAATAATCAAAATGACTTTTGTTCAGTGCAGTCACTCTGGTGCCTTAATCCTAAGAGAAAACATTTGGAACCTTAGCTTGCTCAGTCTGTCTCCAACTCTTTGCTTATTAAAAAAGGGAAGCAAGGGAAGAATTAGCTGTAAAAAGAAATACCTCCCTTGAGCAATTCACCCCCACTTCCACCAAAAAATCAAACAACCCAGGAATAAATGCATTGATGTGGGCTCTGGCAGGGTGCAACCATTATACAGAAACTCCCACTCCCCCAAGGAATGCCCCTGAAAAATGTCTTCCTCTGCCTTGGAAAACATTGATGCTCCAAGAATAGAATCTGAACTGATTTCAGCAAAGAAGCATGACACCCAGAGTATCAGAAATCCTTCAAGCAATGTCATAATAACTCAAAACAGAAAATTTCTACCACTGGGAGACTCCTTTATTAGAGTAATCAACTTGAGATCACAGTACAAGGGACAGAAAAAAGGTTAAATGCCTCCCAGGATCCTCAGCCATGAGGAATTGAGAATAGAGAAGAAGGTAAGGATTATAAAACTGATGTTATTCCTGGCTAGAAATAGCACCTCTGCAGTACAAAGGGACTTCCAAATTTTGGGAGAGAGACTTAAACCCATAGTCAAAACTATAGCATTTTTCAGAAGCTCTGTTCTTGATAAGGAAAAAGAAAGACTGTATCACACAAACAGCTTTTAACGTGTCTCCAAACCTGGTGTAAGCAAGAAGGTTTTAGAGTGGAGAAGTAGCCTAATGATTAGTGCAGTGAACAGAGATCCTGGGGAACTGGGTTTAATTCCCACTGCAGCTCCTTGTGATCCTGGGCAAGTCACTTAACCCTCCATTGCCCCAGGTACAAAAACTTAGATCATGAGCCCGCTAGGGGCAGAGAAAGTACCTGCACTGCGTACATCTAGTAGCACTATAGAAAGAAGCAGTAGTAGTAGATATATAGATGGTTGGGGCAATAGATGGAACAAGAGGCTGTACTGCAATGATGGATTACATCTTTTATGGCAGGAAAAAAAGGATCCTAAGCAATTTGCAATGGAAAAAAAAGTTAATAAGACATAAAGCAGTAAAAGCAAAAGGGAAAGAGAAAAACACAGATAAGGTAGTGTTACTGTCCTAATTCCTGTTGCCTACTTATTAGTGGAAAAGAGGCTAAGAATATAGTTCTCTGGAGCTAATCATCTGGCATACACTAAGGTTATCAGATCAGAGCTCTTTCTGACACTATTGTATATGAACTAGGTAAATGTATGAATACAAGCCTAGAAAGCCAAGTTAATTCTATTTACTCTTTTTATCTGCTTTGTACTAGTGTTGGGGGGGAAACATGCAGAATATAAATTCTAAATCGAATTAAATGGACTGAATTTTCTGCTTTGGTGAGTCTCATGTCTTGGCAGGTTTATTGTAAATGGTATCAGAACAATTCTATAAACTGGTGCTTTGAGGTATGTGCCACTTATGCGCATCAAAGGCTCCATTAATTGACAGGTGTCTATGTGCCCTAGACAGCTGCATCTTTGCTGTTTGAGCACTGCTTCATTATTGCAGTTCTTTTAAGGCGTAATTCTATGACAGTACACCTGTATATAGGCACGTATATTTTAGTCTATAAGGTCGCACCTAAGTGCCATGGCACCTAACTATAAGGGAGGTGTACATGTGGGCAAACCATGGGCATGTCTCCCAGCTACGTGCACTTAGGCACGCCAACTTACGCCTGCTGTTGACATGGCATAAGAGGGTGCGCCAGTGCTGGCATACACTAGTATTCTATAGTGGAATCTTGATGCCACGGTGTCATTATGGAATTCACACAAAGTTGCATAATCGAACGGGGCGCCCAAGTTTTCCTGAGGGCGTCCTCGCAGGACATCCCCGCGAAGGGGCGGGGAAACCCGTATTATCGAAACAAAATGGGCGGCCATCTTTCATTTCGATAATACGGTCGGGGATGCCCAAATCTCAACATTTGACCTTAGAGATGATCATCCTTAGAGATAGTCGTCCCCGGTTTTTGGTGATAATGGAAACCAAGCACGCCCATCTCAGAAACGACCAAATGCAAGCCCTTTGGTCGTGGAAGGAGTCAGCATTCATAGTGCCCTGGTCCCCCTGACATGCCAGGACACCAACCGGGCACCCTAAGGGGCACTGCAGTGGACTAACTGATGCACTAACTGAACGGAAAAAGCCCTTCCCTTACCGATTTGGAAAGGAACGGGCATGCATGAAGGAAATCGCATGCAAATGAGCTGCTCACTGTTAGCTCATTTGCACACGATTTCCTTCCTAAGGAGGGGAAACCAGTGCAGAGCAGCCACGCATAATGCTTCGGCTTCATACATGCAGACAAGCTGCGTGTATAATAGCCGTCTACAACCTTAAATAAATTGCCATCTACAACCTTCGAAAAATACAAGTGCAGGTGAAAACGTCCAAGTGCTCGTCAGGGATGTCTTTTTTTTTTTTTTTTTAGAGTATGGGTAAAGGACGTCCTTCGCTATGCCTCCGTCCCTGTGACAGCAGTTGAGGATGTCCAAAATGTGGATGTTTCTGTGAGACGGACGTCCATGCCTGGATGCTTCTATGAGAAGGATGTCCATGCCTTTGCTATGCCTCTGACACTCCCTTTATTTATTTGGATTTTGGATCACAAGTAGCAGCAGTGGGATTTGAACCGGCCACCTCTGGATTGCAAGACCAGTGCTCTAACCACTAGGCCACTCCTCCACTCCACTCCCTTGAAATTTGGCCGTTCCTGTGGGGGGAGGCAGTTAAGGACGTCCAAAATGTTTGAAAGAAAGATGTCCACGCCTTCGCTATGCCTCTGCTGACACACACATACCCCCCGCAGGGACCTGCATACTGCTTCAATGGACCTGAGTATGACATTTCAGGCTGGGAAAAAAAGGTTTTAAAGTTGTTTTTTTTCGGGGTGAGAAGTGGTTAGTGACCACTGGGGGAGTCAGGGGAGGTCATCCCCGATTCCCTCCGGTGGTTATCTGGTCAGTTTGGGCACCTTTTTGAGGCTTGGTTGTAAGAAAAAATGGACCAAGTAAAGTCGGCCAAGTGCTCGTCAGGGACACCCTTCTTTTTTCCATTATCGCTCGAGGACGCCCATCTGTTAGGCACGCCCCAGTCCCGCCTCCGACACCCCCCCCCCCCCCCCCCCCCCCGGGAACTTTGGTCGTCCCCGTGACGGGAAGCAGTTGAGGACGCCCAAAATCGGCTTTCGATTATGCCGATTTGGGTGGCCCTGAGAGAAGGACGCCCATCTCCCGATTTGTGTCGGAAGATGGGCCCCCTTCTCTTTCGAAAATAAGCCTTTAAGTGTAGAGCATTTGGGTGCCTAAACTAAGTCACCATTTATAGAATTGCTCTGTATGTGTTTTATGGAGCTCTTCTGCCAGAGCCATACTTCCATTTTAGAAAAGTGACGAAGCAACAGCAGAGGTTTTGTAAGATAAAAAGGAAGAAAATCTAAAAGTTTTGTATCTTGTAAAGAAATGGAAAACTAAATTTGATTTTTAAATCTTTCTTTTCTTTAAAAAACTAGGATTTTAAAATAACTTTTATTTCTGCAAAAATGCTCTTATTTCCAAATCTGTATTCCTTGGGAAGGTTAAATGTTTGAGTGTATTACATACAGAACAATTTCATTACAATTATGTAAGTCTGCAAAATCTCTTGGGAAAACTCAGTCAACAGGATTAAGTTCAAAAGAAACACATGACTTTTAGGTAAAGAATAAGGCATTTGATATGTATAGAAAATGTATGATCTGTCTGTGAATTCAGGATTTTGCCCTGACGTACCTGTACCTTTTTTCTTCTAGTATGATTAAAATTACAGATTGGAAGCACTTTCCTTTGTTTCTTTTTGTAAGTAATGGTTTTGGTTTTCATTTAGGACTTGAGTGACTCCTCAAAGCAAGAAGAGATTTTAGAGTCGACAACAGACGCAGCGGAGTGGAACCTGGAAGTGGAACGTGTTCTTCCTCAATTAAAAGTTACAATTAGGACAGACAACAAGGTGAGCAATGTGTGCCTTAAGCCTGCATCTTTGCTGTTTGAGCATTGCTTCATTTTTGTAGTTGTTGTTTTAGGGGGTAATTCCGTAACTGTGCCCCTGTATAGAGGCACATATTTAGTACAGGAAAGTAGGCACTTGCTTTCCGTTATAAAATACTAGTGCAACTAGGTATATAAGCACATATGTATTTAAGCACGAGCAGTTAACTGTCAGTCATAGAGCTGACGTACATGTGTGCGCCTGTATTCTGGAGATTACACACATAAATTGTAGCATTCTATAAGTTGTGTGTAACTTTGAGCCCCACCTATGCTTTGCTCAGATACTGTCCATTTGTACACCCTCCTACAAACTTTGTACTATCGGAGATATGCATGCAGTTACAGAATAACTGTTAGGCATCATATTGGTCTGCATGCATATGCGCCGGTATTCTGAAGATTTATGCAGTTATGTGGCACCTAAATGTAGGTGTCCATATTATAGAATTACTCTGATAGGACCAAGTTCTGTATATCAAACCAAAAGAAAAAAAGCAGATCAAAAAAGACAAAAAAAATAGAATAAGAGGGTAGTAGTAGTAGTAATAGAAGAAGTGGTTTATTACAAGGTTACCCGACGTGGCCACGTTTCGCCCTCAGGCTGCGTCAGGGGTACAAAAAACTAATAGGGGTAAAAAGCAAAGGGAACCCCTAAAAGCAGTCATACAACCACCTTACATAAGTGCTTCTTAAGTCTGAAGTGATATCCCAAGCTTACTCAGCAGACTTCACAGTGCTATGTTGACTGGTAGCCCCGTTCTTGTGGGCTCTGTTCTCATCTGCAGAAGCCTCAAACACTTATGATTTTATATTTAAATCTTTTTATTAAAGTATGAAAAGGAACAATATTCTGTGCAACTGTTGTGTATAAATTACAAATAGAAAACAATAATAACAACGAGCAGCTATAATAAACCCTCCCAACCCCAACAATAGCTGACTTCTACTACCCCAAGGAATCCAAATCCACCCTGTTAAAATGTCCATGGGTACAAAATACAACCCGTTCTGTATGCCCTAGAGGGGAAAAATATGCCCTATGAAGCACTGTTATGATTTTTTAAATCTGTGGATGAATAAGAAGTCATCCACAATCTCAGGATTGAGTCTAGCTCTCCTGTTTTCCACAGTCCCTCCTGCAATAGAAGATGTGTTCTGAGAAGATGTGCTGATAGCAGGATCCCTCATGCAAATTTTGCTAGCTGTGGCCAGCATGTTTGCTTGTTTTTTCCAAAAAAATAAAAATATTGTCTGCATCAATCAAACATAAATAGCAGTCCAGTTCATTAACAGGCTTGAAAATAGAAAGTGACATGGGGACAAAGTTTGTCCCCGTCCTCACGGGCTCTGTCCCCATTCCCACCCCGTCCCTGTGGGCTCTGTTCCCATTCCCACCCCGTCCCTGTGGGCTCTGTTCCCATCCCTGCGGGTCCCTGTGTCATTCTCTAGTGTTAGTGAATACTCTTAGTTTGTCTAAAGCAGGGGTCTCCAGTGCAGAGTGCATCCCTTGGTGACATAGAGGCAGATTAACGGACCAGAGGGACAGTATGAGGGCTCATGTCAGATGAACCATTTTTAATTAGCAGCTTTAAAAAAGATATGCAGTTAGTAATTTTCTGTCCTCTTGTCCCCTTCCTTTGTTCTTAATCTTTGTTCTAGATTCACTACTTCTTCCTCCATAGGCTCAGTTTCACTTTTTTCTTTTTCCTATGAAATAAACTTGTTCTGACCATACTATAATAATGCATGTTACCCTTTTTTTCAAAAACTGTAGTTGATCATTTCTGCCACAGTATGCTTTCTTGAAATGTATTCCTGCTTGATGGAATTAGAGATTTTTAACCTGTTTTTAATTGTCTTGGCTTTGGTTTGTTTTGATACTATACTTAGAGGAGCAGCTGTAGAGGTCAAAAATTTACATCAAGCATGGATGTGATTCAAAAATACTATCCTGCAAGCCAAATCAAATATATTCCATGTATTAAAAAAGGAGGAAGAAAGAGCAAACAGCAGCCAGCATGGTTAAAAAGTGAGATGAAGGAAGCTATTAGAACTAAAAGAAAATACTTCAGAAATTGGAAGAAGGATCCGACTGAAAATAATAGGAAACAGCATTAGGAATGGCAAGTCAAGTGCAAAGCACTGATAAGGAAGTCAAAGCGAGACTTTGAAAAGAAGATTGTGTTGGAGGCACAAACACAGTAAAAGCTTTTTTAGGTATATTAGAAGCAAGAAGCCAGTAAAAGAATCAGTTGTACTGCTAGATGACAGAGGGGTAAAAGGGGTACTCAGGGAAGACAAGGCCATAGCAGAGAGATTAAATGAATTCTTTGCTTCAGTCTTCACTGAAGATGTGGGAGAAATATCAGTACCACAGTTGGAAGGGAGACATACCAGTGCCACAATTGGTATTCATTGCTGAGTTGGAGAAACTGAAACAAATCTCTATGAACCTGGAAGATGTAGCAGGGCAATTTGACAAATTGAAGAGTAGCAAATCACCAGGACCAGATGGTATACATCCCAGAGTACTGATAGAATTGAAAAATGAACTTGCAGAGCTATTGTTAGTAATATGTAATTTATCTTAAAATCAAGCATGATACTGGAAGATTGGAGGGTGGCCAATATAACACCAGTTTTTAAAAAGAGTTTCCTGAGGTGATCTGGGAAATTAAAGACCAGTGAGCCTGACGTCAGAGGAGACTTTTATAAAGAACAAATTTATAGAGCATATACGTAAGCATGGGTTAATGAGACAAAGCAAACATGCATTAGTCAACAGAAATCTTGCCTCACTAATCTACTACACTTCTTTGAAGGGGTGGATAAAGGTGAGCCGGTCGATATTGTGTATCTGGATTTTCAAAAGGCTTTGACAAGAGTACCTTATGAAAGACTCCTGAGGAAATTAGAAAGTCATGGGATAGGAGGTAATATCCTATTGTGGATCAAAAACTGGTTAAAAGACAGAAAACAGTAGGGTTAAATGGTTCCCATTCCAAGCCTGTGTTTTGTTTAAATTGTCCTGTATAATATTCAAAATGTTTGGTTTTGTTCCAGCTTATATTCTCGATATTTTTTTCCATTTCCTACAGTTAATAGCTTTTCTAGAACTAGGGTCTCATTTCGCTTGTTTCTGCCTTCCTTCTAAGGAGTCAGATACAAGAGTTATCTTGAGGCTTCTTTTATTTATCAAGCTCCTCACTTTTGGTCATCTCTTCTATTAGAACTATGTTCTTTGGGTTCTTATTAATCTTTTCACAAAATCTGAAAACTTCTTTGTTTAAGAAATTTTTGGGTTAATCTTGTTATAACATTCTTTAATTGTTACCTGCTTTGAACCACTTATTTTGGGGAGTTAGCTTGATACAAGAGCTGTATTACATTACATTACTTGGTCAGTATTCTCAATGAAAGGTAGATAGTGGGATCCCCAGGGGCCTGTGCTGAGACTGCTGCTTTTTAACATATTTATAAGTGATGTAGTTATGAGAGTAACTAGTGAGGTAATTAAATTTGCTGATGACACAAAGTTATTCAAAGTTGTTAAATTGCAAGAGGATTGTGAAAAATTAGAAGAGGACCTTATGAGACTGGGCATCCAAATGGCAGATGATGTTTATGAGCAAGTGCAAAGTGATGCATGTGGGAAAGAAGAACCCAGTTAATAGCTATGTGATGCAAGGTTCCACACATTTAAGTGTCACCGCCCAGGAAACAGGATCTAGGGTGTCATCATTGATGATACATAGAAACCCTCTACTCAGTGTGCAGCAGCTGCTAAGAAAGCAAATAGAATGTTAGGAATTATTAGGAAAGGAATGGAAAATGAAAATGTTATAACTCCTTTGTATTGCTCCTTGATGCGACTGCACCTCGAATACGTGTGCAGTTCTGGTCACCACATCTCAAAAAAGATATAGCGGAATTAGAAAAGGTCCAGAGAAGGGTGATGAAAATGATAAAGGGGATGGGGTGACTTCCCTATGAGGAAAGGCTAAAGTGGCTAGGGTTCTTCAGCTCAGGAGAAGAGACAGCTGAGGGGAGATATGATAGAAATCTATAAAATATTGAGTGGAGTGGAACAAGTAGATGCTTGTTTGCTTTTTCCAAAAATACTAAGACTAGGGGGCACGCAATGAATCTACTAAGTAGTAAATTTCAAACAAACCGGAGAAAATGTTTCTTCACTCAAATATGTAATTAAACTTTGTAAAATCAGTTACCTTAGTAGGGTTTAAAAAAGGTTTGGATAATTTCGTAAAAGAAAAGTCCATAAGCTATTATTAAGATGGACTTGGGAAAATCCACTGTTTATTTCTAGAATAATAACGTTACCGGAGGTCTCAGTTTGATGATACGATTGGATGAGTTCAGGCCCTGTTTGATGGCCTTCATTGTTTAGAACCATCAAAGATAAGTTAACATAGTGCATTATACGTCAATTTTACGATAATGTTTATTTTGTAACCTACAGTGCCTTACATATTCACATATATTTGAGTATCGATGTTATAAGGATTAAATAAATTGGTTAAAAGTTTTTCCGATACTCAGATGGCTAAAGACTAGCAATGCTTGGCACTGATTGGTTGGCTGGAGGTGATCGATGATTATAATCTTTCAGTGGCTTGTTAGCCTTTCAGAAAGCAGATATTTACAAGCTTTCACTTATATATGAGACGCCTCTATCAGCCCATTGATTTTACATCACAATAAACATATGTGGTCTGATCGAAATTGTGTATTTTTACAACGTATATTTTCAGACACGTTGAAGCCTTTTGAGATTATTTCTAGAATAAGCAGCATAAATTCTGTTTTACTGTTTTGGGATCTTGTCAAGTACTTGTGACCTGGACTGGCCTTTGTTGGAAACCGGATACGGGACTCGATGGACCTTCAATCTGTCCCAGTATGCAACACTTATGTTATAAAAATGCAGTTAACATTAAAATTAAGGCAGATTCTTCTCACTGTAATTGTCATGTGGTCAGTATGTGTTGGTAACAAAGTCTTTTTCTGTATCACATTATGCCAATAAAACAGATTAATAAAAAAAAACATTAAGGCAGATTAATGCTGTGGGCAATTAAATACAATGGCATTAGATGTAGAAAACCCTATGCTAAATTGTTCAAGAAAATAACTCTTTGTAACATCTAAAAGATACTTCAGGTTAATAGATTATTCTAAGCAAGTCTTTTTAACCCTTAAATCACTGAGAGCCATTAGGTCATGCTTCTTTGAGGAGCACTTCGCACTACTAGTTCAACAACTAGTTCGGCCCAAACTTGATTATTGCAATGTGTTATATTCTGGCTTATTCTTTAAAAACTGGAGAAACTTTCAACTGCTGCACAATACAGCTGCAAGACTGATCTTTAGATTTCCAACATTTTCACATACCACTCCATTACTGATGTTACTGCAGTGGCTTCCTGTTAATGCCTGTGTAGATTTCAAAATCATATGCTTCATTTCTAAGATATTTGGTGTATCAGGCAATAGGGGATTTGAAAGTTAGGTTTTCTAGCCTTTTCATTTTAGGCGTTGTAAGCTGCATTTTGATGATTTAAGGGATAAATTGGCTGTCCAGTTTGTTCAGTTTATGAGGGATGTTCATTTTTATCATATGAGTAGGGAATGGACCCATAGGGCAGGATATGCTTTTAGATGCTGTTTTTGTAGGGGGGAAAGTGAGGTATGCGATCGTACCCTTGAAGTCACAGGTGTTGGCTTAGATGGATCATCTGGTGGTGCCATTTTGGGTTGTGGTGAAAGATAAGGGTGAAGCTGATGGTATGGGGCATTAGGAATTATTTGATTGGAGATTTGGTGTTGATTTGGAGATTTTATTGCCAGTTTGCACTCTTCTACATGTTCAGTTTCTCATTGGTGGAATTATGTTTGCACTATATAACAATATGAACTTAGAATAGCAGAAAGAAATTTTTATGCCCAAAATAATTCAAAAATGTTTGGTTCCTAGTACTGGAATTTGCTACTAAATGTACTTAATTTATTACACTATGTTCAAATACCTTTAATGTACATTTATTATTATTACCATTTTTACTATTTATTTTTTTCCTACCATAGTCTATTCTCATTATATATTACTTGTCTGATTGCTGTGTTGTGTTTCTTGTGTTTTTGTTGTTGTTCTATTTTATGTGTTTATCCACTTCTACCCTAGCTGAAATCATATTTAACCATCTCTCTGACCTGATATGCACCTTTATTTGAATTAGTCACCTTATTGTCTAACTCCTCATACTCTCTTACCTATCTATATATTAACCATCTCTCTGACCTTATATGCAGCTTTCTTTAAATTAGTCACCTTACTGTACTTTCTAACTCCTCTTTTACTCTCCTACCTATCTATATGTTCCATCTTGTACCCTACACTGTCAATTAAAATGTCTTATTACGTATTGTGTTAGCATTGCAAGTAGTATGTTATGCCATACTTTGTATTGTTATTTGAATATTTTTACTGCTATACTTGTCTATTGCTCATGTTTGATTTATTGTTATTGTACAGTGCCTTGAGTGAATTCCTTCAAAAAGGTGGTATATAAATCCTAATAAGTATAATAATGTTTACAAGTTACCATCATTGTTAGAAGTTTTATACAAAAGAATTTGTGTTATGTATTGTTTTTTCATTATACTTTATATCACTGCACTTCAAACAACAGATTTCTGTATATCTAGTTTATCAATATAAAAATATTTACTAATAAAAATTGTTTGACCAGAAAATAAAGTCCCTGAGGTTACCCCGGTTTAAAAAACAGGTTCCTAGCAAATTCTTACCAATGAAGATCTCTCCCTCTCTGGAAGTCAGATTGTTAGTAAAATCAGAGAAGTTAGTAAGAATTGCAAAACTGATGTTTGTTATCCATCTGGCAACAAATGACCTGGCTACAAATAACACCTCTGTGGTGTAAAGAGACTTCCAAATTTTGGGAGAGACACTTAAACCCATAGTTAATACTCTAGCATTTTCAAAAGTTTTACCCGTTCTTGTTGAGGGAAAAGAGAGGCTGCATCACACAACCAACTTTAATACATGGCTCCAAATTTTATTTATAGGTGACTGGGGCAATAGATTGAACAACAAGAGGCTATACTGCAATGATGGTTTACATCTTTCTGTGGCAGGAAAAAGGATCCTAAGTGAAAAATGCGATCAATATGTATACAGGCATTTCTCCAAGGACAAGCAGGCTGCTTGTTCTCACGACTGGGTTGACGTCCACGGCAGCCCCCACCAACCGGAACAAAACTTTGCGGGCGGTCCTGCACGCAGGGTACGCCCACCGCGCATGCGCGGCCGTCTTCCCGCCCGTGCGCGACCGTTCCCGCTCAGTCTTTTCTTTTCCGCGCTGGAGAGAGCCGCGTTCGTCTCTCTCTCTGTCAGCCCCGGAAACCGAATCGCGCTTTAGCCGCGAGATTTTCTTCATTGTGTTTTTCTTCGCTTCTCTGTTTTATTTTGTTAAAAAAAAAAACGAGAAGAACTTGTTTTCCCTCGTCTTTTTAGCGGGGGCGTCTCGTTGCGGCCTTGTGGCCGCGCGGTCGATTTATTTTTTGAGGTGTGAATTTTACCGCCACCATCGACGACTTTGACTTCGCCGACGCGATTTTTCCGTTGATGTCCTCGAAGGTCCCGAGTGGATTTAAGAAGTGTGGTCGGTGCGGCCGGCATATCTCGCAGACCGACACTCACGCTTGGTGCCTCCAGTGCCTCGGGCCGGAGCACGATACCAAGACATGCACCTTGTGTCTCGGTTTACGGAAACGGACACAGGTGGCGAGGCAAGTTCTACGGGACCGTCTTTTTGGAACTTGCGCCGGCCCCTCAACGTCGACTTCGACGGCATCAGTATCGACGGCCGGATCTTCGGTACCGGTACCGATGTCCACGAAATCGGCACCGAAGGCACCGACCCCAGGAGTACAGGTCCCGTCGGCCCACCGGTCTTCCGGAGACGGCAGGGGTGAGCGGTCGCGTGGGCAATCGGCCCCGGTCACTCCCTCTACCCAGGGCCCTCGGGACCGAACCCTGTCGGACTCGAGGCCGAGGGGGATCTACCTCCTCCTCTTCAGTACCGCTGAGCGCCGATGACGGGCACCGGAAAAAGACAAAAAAGCACCATCATCGGTCGCCCACGGCGCATATGGCTCCCGGCTCCAGAGACGATTCGACGCCGAGGAAGCGGCAGCGCCGAGAGGAGCGGTCCCCCTCTGTAGTAGAGGTATCGTCACGTCAGGGTGCCAGCACTTCGGTGCCGTCTCCTGGACCCGAACAGCTTCCGGCACCGACACCTCTACCGGCCCCCTCGCCTTTCCAGACAGCGGGCCTGGACGAGTGCCTCTGAGCCATCCTTCCGGGGATCCTGGAAGGGCTGATGCGCCAGACAGTGCCGGCGCGCCGTTGATGGAGGCGCCGGCGTGCTCTAGCCCAGTGCTAAGGCCTTCGACGATGACGACGCTTGCGGCGCCGGTCTTGACCGCCACGCAGGTGGTGTCGACGTCAATGGAGGGAGCCTCATCCCCGCCGGCGCGGGAGTCCACCGCTCGACGACGCCACCGAGGACTCGGTGCCTCGAAGTCGAGCCGGGCCCGGTTGAGGTCTGAGCTACAGGAGCTCATGTCCGACACCGAGGAAGAGGCCTCGTGGGGGGAGGAGGAGTACCCCAGATATTTCTCCTCAGAGGAGTCTGTGGGCCTTCCCTCCGACCCCACTCCTTCACCAGAGAGGAATCTCTCGCCACCTGAGAGCCTCTCATTTGCCTCCTTCGTCAGGGATATGTCGATTTGCATTCCCTTCCCTGTGGTCTCTGTGGATGAGCCGAGGGCTGAGATGCTCGAGGTCCTCGACTATCCATCACCACCTAGAGAGTCCTCCACGGTACCGTTGCACAATGTCCTCAAAGAGACACTGCTTTGGAACTGGTTGAGACCTTTATCTAATCCCACCATCCCCAAGAAAGCGGAGTCCCAATACAGGATCCACTCAGACCCAGAGTTAATGCGGCCTCAATTGCCTCATGACTCGGCGGTCGTGGACTCTGCTCTCAAGAGGGCACGGAGTTCGAGGGATACCGCCTCGGCGCCCCTGGGGCGGGAGTCTCGCACTCTGGACTCGTTTCGGAGGAAGGCCTACCAATCTTCAATGCTCGTGACCCGCATCCAGTCCTCCCAGCTCTACACGAGCATACACATGCGGAATAATGTGAAGCAACTGGCGGACCTGGTCGACAAGCTCCCCCCGGAGCAGTCCAGGCCTTTTCAGGAGGTGGTCAGGCAGCTGAAGGCGTGCAGAAAGTTCCTGTCCAGGGGTATATATGACACCTGTGATGTGGCATCTCGTGCTGCGGCCCAAGGTATAGTGATGCGCAGGCTCTCATGGCTGCATGCCTCTGACCTGGACAACCGCACCCAGCAGAGGCTGGCCGATGTCCCTTGCCGGGGGGATAATATTTTTGGTGAGAAGGTCGAGCAGTTGGTGGACCAACTACATCAGCGGGAAACCGCCCTCGACAAACTCTCCCACCGGGCGCCTTCAGCATCCACCTCAGCAGGTGGACGTTTTTCCCGGGCCAGGCAGGCTGCGCCCTACGCCTACAACAAGCGTAGGTACACCCAGCCGGCCCGAAGGCCTCCTCAGGCACAGGGACAGTCCCAGCGTGCTCGTTCCCGTCAACAGCGTGCGCCTAAGCAGCCCCCGGCGCCTCCACAGCAAAAACCAGGGACGGGTTTTTGACTGGATCCATGGGAACATAGCCGCCATCAAAGTGTCCGTGCCGGACGATCTGCCAGTCGGAGGGAGGTTAAAACTTTTTCACCAAAGGTGGCCTCTAATAACCTCCGACCAGTGGGTTCTCCAAATAGTGCGGTGCGGATACGCCCTGAATTTGGCCTCCCCTCCACCAAATTGTCCTCCGGGAGCTCAATCCTTCAGCTCCCAGCACAAGCAGGTACTTGCAGAGGAACTCTCCGCCCTTCTCAGCGCCAATGCGGTCGAGCCCGTGCCACCCGGGCAGGAAGGGCAGGGATTCTATTCCAGGTACTTCCTTGTGGAAAAGAAAACAGGGGGGATGCGCCCCATCCTAGACCTGAGAGGCCTGAACAAATACCTGGTCAAAGAGAAGTTCAGGATGCTTTCCTTGGGCACCCTTCTGCCAATGATTCAGAAAAACGATTGGCTATGTTCCCTGGATTTAAAGGACGTATACACTCACATCCCGATACTGCCAGCTCACAGACAGTATCTCAGATTCCGCCTGGGCACACGGCACTTTCAGTATTGTGTGCTGCCCTTTGGGCTCGCCTCTGCCCCACAGGTGTTCACGAAGTGCTTCGTGGTGGTCGCAGCGTATCTACGCAAGCTGGGAGTGCACGTGTTCCCATATCTCGACGATTGGCTGGTCAAGAACACCTCGGAGGCAGGAGCTCTCCAGTCCATGCAGTGCACTATTCACCTCCTGGAGCTGCTGGGGTTTGTGATAAATTACCCAATGTCCCATCTCCAGCTAGTCCAATCTCTGGAATTCATAGGAGCTCTGCTGAATTCTCAGACGGCTCAGGCCTTTCTTCCCGAAGCGAGGGCCCACAACCTCCTGTCCCTCGCTTCCCAGACCAGAGCGTCTCAGCAGGTCACAGCTCAGCAGATGTTGAGACTCCTAGGTCATATGGCCTCTACAGTTCATGTGACTCCCATGGCTCGTCTTCACATGAGATCTGCTCAATGGACCCTAGCTTCCCAGAGGTGCCAGGCCACCGGGAATCTAGAAGATGTCATCCGCCTCTCCACCAGTTGCCGCACTTCACTGCACTGGTGGACCATTCAGACCAATTTGACCCTGGGACGCCCATTCCAAATTCCACAGCGCACGAAAGTGCTGACGACGGATGCATCTCTCCTGGGGTGGGGAGCTCATGTCGATGGGCTTCACACCCAGGGACTGTGGTCCCTCCAGGAAAAAGATCTTCAGATCAACCTCCTGGAGCTCCGAGCGGTCTGGAACGCACTGAAGGCTTTCAGAGATCGGCTGTCTTGTCAAATTATCCAAATTCGGACAGACAATCAGGGTGCAATGTATTACATCAACAAGCAGGGGGGCACCGGATCTCGCCCCCTGTGTCAGGAAGCCGTCGGGATGTGGCGTTGGGCTTGCCAGTTCGGCATGCTTCTCCAAGCCACATACCTGGCAGGTGTAAACAACAGTCTGGCCGACAGACTGAGCAGAGTCATGCAACCGCACGAGTGGTCGCTCCATTCCAGAGTGCAAGATCTTCCGAGAGTGGGGCTCTCCCTCGGTGGACCTTTTCGCCTCTCAGACCAACCACAAGCTGCCTCTGTTCTGTTCCAGACTCCAGGCACACGGCAGACTAGCGTCGGATGCCTTTCTCCTCCATTGGGGGACCGGCCTCCTGTATGCTTATCCTCCCATACCTTTGGTGGGGAAGACCTTGTTGAAGCTCAAGCAAGACCACGGCACCATGATTCTGATAGCGCCTTTTTGGCCCCGTCAGATCTGGTTCCCTCTACTTCTGGAGTTGTCCTCCGAAGAACCGTGGAGATTGGAGTGTTTTCCGACCCTCATTTCGCAGAACGACGGAGCGCTTCTGCACCCCAACCTTCAGTCTCTGGCTCTCACGGCCTGGATGTTGAGGGCCTAGATTTCGCTTCGTTGGGTCTGTCTGAGGGGGTCTCCCGTGTCTTGCTTGCCTCTAGGAAGGATTCCACTAAAAAGAGTTACTTTTTCAAGTGGAGGAGGTTTGTCGTTTGGTGTGAGAGCAAGGCCCTAGAACCTCGTTCTTGTCCTGCACAGAACCTGCTTGAATACCTTCTGCACTTATCAGAGTCTGGCCTCAAGACCAACTCAGTAAGGAATCACCTTAGTGCGATTAGTGCTTACCATCTTCGTGTAGAGGGTAAAGCCATCTCTGGAGAGCCTTTAGTCGTTCGATTCATGAGAGGCTTGCTTTTGTCAAAGCCCCCTGTCAAGCCTCCTGCAGTGTCATGGGATCTCAACGTCGTCCTCACCCAGCTGATGAAACCTCCTTTTGAGCCACTGAATTCATGCCATCTGAAGTACTTGACCTGGAAGGTCATTTTCTTGGTGGCAGTTACTTCAGCTTGTAGGGTCAGTGAGCTTCAAGCCCTGGTAGCTCATGCTCCGTATACTAAATTTCATCATAACAGAGTAGTGCTCCGCACTCACCCTAAGTTCCTGCCAAAGGTGGTGTCGGAGTTCCATCTTAACCAGTCAATTGTCTTGCCAACATTCTTTCCCAGACCGCATATCCGCCCTGCTGAACCTCAGTTGCACACATTGGACTGTAAGCGAGCATTGGCCTTCTATTTGGAGCGGACACAGCCCCACAGACAGTCCGCCCAATTGTTTGTTTCTTTCGACTCCAATAGGAAAGGGGTCGCTGTCGGGAAACGCACCATCTCCAATTGGCTAGCAGATTGCATTTCCTTCACTTACGCCCAGGCTGGGCTGACTCTTGAGGGTCATGTCACGGCTCATAGTGTCAGAGCCATGGCAGCGTCGGTGGCTCACTTGAAGTCAGCCACTATTGAAGAGATTTGCAAGGCTGTCCACACATTCACATCACATTACTGCCTCCAGCAGGATACCCGACGTGACAGTTGGTTCGGGCAGTCGGTGCTGCAGAATCTGTTTGGGGTTTAAATCCAACTCCACCCTCCAGGACCCGAATTTATTCTGGTCAGGCTGCACTCTCAGATAGTTGTTCTTCGTAGGTCAATTTCTGTTATACCCTTGCCGTTGCGAGGTTCCATTGACCTGGGTTCTTGTTTTGAGTGAGCCTGAGAGCTAGGGATACCCCAGTCGTGAGAACAAGCAGCCTGCTTGTCCTCGGAGAAAGCGAATGATACATACCTGTAGCAAGTGTTCTCCGAGGACAGCAGGCTGATTGTTCTCACCTACCCTCCCTCCTCCCCTTTGGAGTTGCGTTTTTACTCTTTTTGCTTGTCATTCAACTGAGCGGGATCGGTCGCGCATGGGCGGGAAGACGGCCGCGCATGCGCGGTGGGCGTACCCTGCGTGCGGGACCGCCCACAAAGTTTTGTTCCGGTTGGTGGGGGCTGCCGTGGACGTCAACCCAGTCGTGAGAACAATCAGCCTGCTGTCCTCGGAGAACACCTGCTACAGGTATGTATCATTTGCTTTAAACTATAGAAACGGGGTGGCAGGGAGTTGTGGGGGGAGGGGGGAGAAAACAAGTTCAGGATAGCTCTCAATAAAAGCATTATATTAATGGAAGAAAAAATAACGAGATGTGATCTTAACAGTAGAAGCAAAAGGGAAGAGGAGACCAGAATAAAAGCTTTACAAAATTCAAGCAAACCATCAAAATCGTGGTGGAAGACTATAAGCACAAATGCTCACAGTCTAGACATTAAAATTCTTGATCTGGAAGTCCTAACAGTAGAAATAAGCTTGGACATTGTGGCTTTTATGGAGACATGTTTCACTGAGTCCCTTAAATGGTATAACCTAGTAAGGAGGGATAGATACGGCAACAAAGGGGAAGTAGTAGCTCTCTGTCAAAAAAACAATTTTAAAACAGCTGAAATGGAAGTTGTGTAGGAGAGGAAGCCCTGTGGATTGTTTTGGAAATAGGAGACGACACTTTCAACCTCCCTGGTGTAGTCTACTGACCTCTGACTCAAATGGAAGAACTCAACAGATCCGATCAATGATACTGTAAAAGTGGGAATGAAAGAAGAGGTGATGATGGTGGGTGACTTTAATATGGAGTATTCCATCTAAAAAGAAGTAGAACGATAGTAAAGGGTAAAGCGTCATGGATTTGATACACTGCCTTTCTGTGGTACAGCCAAAGCAGTTTACATATATTCCCCCAGATTTTATGTAGTGCGCCTAGAGATCTGCGCTGAAATCAGCACAGATTCTATAACAATGCGCATTACTTAACAAGCTAATGAGCGCTGATAACAGCACTTAACAAGCAATAATGAGCACTAATTGCTACTGACTTGAATTTATGCACACAACTCGCTAAGCATATTCTGTAACGAAGTGCGCCTAACTTCTAACATGCGCAGTTAAAAAGGGGTGTGGTTATGGGCGGGAAAATGGATGTTTCATGGGCGTTCTTAAATTTACACGGGTAATTATAGAATACTAGTAAAGGCCCGTTTCTGACACAAATGAAACGGGTGCTAGCAAGGTTTTCCTCGGCTCCCCTGCAGCCACCCGTGTCCAGTGACCCCCGTCTCCCCCTGCAGCCACCCATGTCCAGCGAACCTCCTCTCCCCCTGCGCCCACTGCAGCCACCCATGTCCAGCGACCCTCCTCTCTCCCCTGCCCCCCCTCCAGCCACCCATGTCCGGCGACCCCCTGCAGCCACCCATGTCCAGCGACCCTCCTCTCCCCTGCCCCCCCTCCAGCCACCCATGTCCAGTGACCCTCCTCTCTCCCCTGCCCCCCCCCTCCAGCCACCCATGTCCAGCGACCCTCCTCTGGACATGGTTCAGCTGTGAAGCATGTTTTTTCCTCCCCGGGTTCTGAAGTTGACATCATAATGGCTATGGTGATGTCAGCCTGATCTACGGAGCCTAGCAGACCAACTTGGAATGAGCCACGGTCCCAGGCAAGTCAGAATGTTGGAGGTGAGAATTATTATATAGGATGGCCCAGTCTATGTAAATCTACATGCCAGGATTTATGCTACATTTTTGTTGGTGTAAATGGATGCACATAGTTTTAGGCGCTGCAGTATCAACTGAGCTTATTCTTTAATCGGTGCTGATTATAGAGTACATTTAGCACTGATTTCAGCACTGATTATTTTTTTTAGGCACTATATATAGAATCTCCCCCATTATCCTCCGGATTCTATATAGCGCGACTTAAGTTGTGCATGCAAATCCAGTTGTATTCTGGATTTGCACACGCAGCTTAATTAGTTAACAAGCCAGTCAGCGCTGATAATTACACTTAAGCAATTATTGACACTAACTGGCAACTGTCCATAATCGTATTCTGTAACATGATGTACGTAAATTCTAAGTTGTATACTTGAAAAGGGGGCATGGGATGGGAGTGTTGAGGGCGTTTCAAAAATTAGTGCTGTTATAGAATACACCTGGTTCATGCCTAATTTGGATGTTGGGATTTACACCAAGTTTTACTTGGCATAACTGCCTGTGACTAAATTTAGTCACGTGGACAGGCGCTCAGTATATTCTATAATCCGAGTGGAAATTTAGGCTTATTCTATAAAGTATGCATAGATTTAGGTGTACTTTATAGAATACGCCTAGACGTGTTTTTTTTTCCCATGCGGATTTTTCATGCGCCATATATAGAATCTAGTTCTATATGCAGGTACTTTCTCTGTCTCTAGTGGGCTTACAATCTAAGCATTGTACCTGGGGCGTTAAGTGACTTGCCCAGAGTCACAAGAAGCCACAGTGGGAATTCAACTCCGTTCCCCAGGTTCTCAGCCTCCTGCACTAACTATTAGGTTACTCCTCCAACATCATCTCACATCTTCCTCCCCTGTGGAAAACTACAAAACCTCTGACAAGTATTCCAATAACATTTCTTTATTATAAATTGTAAATCACCACATTAGCATATACTGAAACCCAATAACTTATCACTGTGATAAGTTATTGGGTTTCAGTATATGATAATGTGGTGATTTACAATTTATAATAAAGAAACGTTATTGGAATACTTGTCAGAGGTTTTGTAGTTTTCCACAGAGTTAGTCGCAGCTATTTTGAGAAATATATATTCCCAGGAGAAAAATTTCTTAACATTTGCATCAATAAAACCCTTCAAACCCAACTGACTAATAATCGCAAAGGGTATAGGAAAATAGTAAACAACAAGGGGATAAACAAGATCCCTGAGGCACTCCTGGGCCATATGTTATTAAAAACCACATATTACTTCCATTGAAAAGGAAGTGAAAGATATTGAAGGTAGGTAGAGAGGAAGAAAGAGATTTTCAGATGGGATGAGGGGATGAAAGGAGAAAATACATAATGAGTTTTACTGGAAGCATGCACTTCTCCAACTTTTTTTCCCTTTTCTTTCAAGGACTGGAGAATTCATGTGGACCAAATGCACCAACACAAAGAAGGAATTGAATCTTCTTTAAAGGAGACCAAGGTAAGTGTCCTCCCTAGAATTAGAAACAGAAAAGTCACAAGAGGTTTTAAAAAAAAAAAATCAGCCACAGCAAGACTGACAATGAGCTTCAGGCAAAATGCAAGTTGACTCATGGTATTTCACTTTTAAAGTGGTTTTATGATTAAATAACCATAAAATCATTGTGTGTTCAGGTTCACAAATATCCATGCTATATCACTTTCTATCTATTAGTCTAAAATGTTATAGCATCCAGTGGCTGCTTCAGGGGCATATAAACAGCTGGTTGTGAAACAAGTATACTCCTTCAAGAAGGGACACAAAACAGATTTTATATACCACCAAAAATAAAAATTGTAGAAAATCATAAACACATAAATGAAAGTGTTAATACAAAGGAATGAAAAAATGAAGAAAAATAAAGGAAAAAGAAGAAAGGGACTTCACATAGCTACATAAGAACACACCAAGGGGCTCATAATCAAAAGAAAAAAGTCCAGAAAATGGTCTAAGTTGGAGTTGGATGTGTTTCTCACACAAAAAAGTTTGAACCATATAATCAAACGTACAAAAAAAAAAAACAGTTTAAGTCTGATATTCGCCGAAAACAAAACATTTTCAGAAGGGGCATTTTGAGGGGGTGTCATGGGTGACTTGTACACCGCCTTGAGTGAATTCCTTCAAAAAGGCAGTAAATAAATCCTAAGAAATAAATATAATAATGTTGACAAGCTACCATCATTGTTAGGAGTTTTATACAAAAGAATTTATGTTATGTATTGTAATTTCATTATACAATTCATAAACAAAAAAGCAACACTGGGCCTTCAGGATTGAAATGATCAAAGTCTCTTTTTTATTAATTGACGGATAGACCCGACACGGGCTGTGTTTCGGCGCACTGGCGCCTGCCTCAGGGGTCTAGACATAAAATAACAAAAAAACAAACCAATATATATCATCATACAAATCATACATTCATATGTAGTGCACATATAAAATGAACTTACTATTTTTTTTTTTTGTTACATTTGTACCGCGCGCTTTCCCACTCATGGCAGGCTCAATGCGGCTTACATGGGGCAATGGAGGGTTAAGTGACTTGCCCAGAGTCACAAGGAGCTGCCTGTGCCTGAAGTGGGAATTGAACTCAGTTCCCCAGGACCAAAGTCCACCACCCTAACCACTAGGCCACTCCTCCACTCCATTACATATAGATACTTCACTTTAGACTTGCGTGTGACACATGTATAACAAATAAATTAAAATTATACACCTAATAAGAAACATACATAACATGGACTTTGTTTGTGATAACTGGTAGCCAAATGACTTCCTAGGTCCAAAAAAAAAAAGTCATGATTTAGACCTGCTTTAAAAGTGTCCATTTCAAGACCAAACCTGTCTTTGGACCCGTTTGTGAATTTGATGTTTTGCTGAGTTGGAGAGTGGAGAGGTGGAATTGGTGGTTGTGAAAAATAGTGGATAGTTGCTGAGTATCTAATTCCTTGAGTAGCCCCCCCCTCCTGTGTGCATGATATAGAGGATATCCTGTTATGCATGTAACAGTTCTCTGATTTTTATTTTTTTTTGTTACATTTGTACCCCGCGCTTTCCCACTCATGGCAGGCTCAATGCGGCTTACATGGGGCAATGGAGGGTTAAGTGACTTGCCCAGTGTCACAAGGAGCTGCCTGTGCCTGAAGTGGGAATTGAACTCAGTTCCTCAGTTCCCCAGGACCATAGTCCACCACCCTAACCACTAGGCCTTTCCTTCCTGAAGGACCCTCAGGAAAACCTAGGGTAAGGAAAAGTGATCCGCTCCTGAAGGTCACTTATAAACATATTTATAAACGTATTTATAAATGACCTAGAGATGGGAGTAACTAGTGAGGTAATTAAATTTTCTGATGACACAAAGTTATTCAAAGTTGTTAAATTGCAAGAGGATTGTGGAAAAATTACAAGAGGACCTTACGGGACTGGGTGTCTAAATGGCAGATGACGTTTAATGTGAGCAAGTGCAAAATGATGCATGTGGGAAAGAGGAACCTGAACTATAGCTACGTAATGCAGGGTTCCACGTTAGGAGTCACCGACCAAGAAAGGGATCTCGGCGTCGTTGTTGATGATACGATGAAACCCTCTGCTCAGTGTACGGCGGCGGCGGTGGCGGCTAAGAGAGCAAATAAAATGTTAGGTATTATTAGGAAAGGAATGGAGAACAAAAGTGAGGACATTATAATGCCTTTGTATCGGTCCATGGTGCGACTGCACCTCAAATATTGTGTTCAATTCTGGTCGCGGCATCTCAAAAAAGATATAGTGGAATTAGAAAAGGTACAGAGAAGGATGATGAAGGGAATGGAACAATTTCCCTATGGGGAGGGGCTGAGGCAGCTAGGGCTCTTCAGCTTGGAGAAAAGACAGCTGAGGGGAGATATGATAGAGGTCTATAAAATAATGAGTGGAGTTGATCAGGTAGACATGAATTGTTTGTTTACTCTTTCAAAAAATACTGGGACTAGGGGTCATGCGATGAAGCTACAAAGTAGTAAATTTAATACGTATCGGAAAAAATTTTTCTTCAGTCAACGTGTAATTAAACTCGAATTCGTTGCCAGAGAATGTGGTAAATGCGGTTAGCTTAGCGGGGTTTAAAAAAGGTCTGGACTGCTTCCTAAAGGAGAAGTCCATAGACCATTATTAAATTGACTTGAGGAAAATCCACTGCTTATTTCTGGGATAAGCAGCATAAAATGTATTGAACGTTTTTGGGGATCTTGCCAGGTATTTGTGACCTGGATTGGCCACTGTTGGAAACAGAATACTGGGCTTGATGGACCTTTGGTCTGTCCCAGTGTGGGAATACTTATGTACTTAAGAAGCCAGCCCATTCCTTTCCCCTACCTCGGGACATAAAAGCCTTGGAATGGGACTCTCTGAATGCTGCTTTTAAGGTGGAGCGGTCCATTGTGTACCTTTTCCCCATTCTGGCAATGTGTCCTTAAGACTGCCAAAGCTTGATGAGAGAGGGGGCAGCAGTCATGAAGAGGACTATAATCCCAGTGAAGAGAGTATGGCTTGGAAGGATCCTCAGGATTGCAGGCTTGAGATCTTCCTGAAGTAGGCATTTTTTACTTTGGGGGGGGGGGGGGGGATTCTTTAAATAGCACTCAAATATATGCACCCTTTATAGAATAGTGCATAGCACTGATTCCCACGCCTAACTTTAGGCACCAGGCTTATGTCTGCTGAAACCTGGTATAAATGTTGGCACCCAAGTTAGGCATGCAGAGGCTGTATTCTATAACAATGTGCGTAACTTTTTGGAATGCTTCTGGCACATCCCCTTATGAGTTATGCACTAGAAGTGAAGTGCCATACCTTATATAATAGCATGCAGCCAAATGTATATGCAATTTTAATAAGTGCCAAGTAACATCAATAATTGGTTGTAAGCACTGAATTGTTGATGGTTAACAGCTTGTTAACCAATTAATTTGTACATACATCTTGGGAATGCCCAAATTTTGGCATGGAAATTTGGGCACCATATATAGAATCCAAGGATTGATATGTTTACCTTGCAGGTGGCTGTATGCGATGATTTGGTGATGAAGGCTTGCTTCAGATGGATGGAAAAAGTCTTGGATAGGCCAGTAGAGGGGTGCTTTTTGGGAGAGCAGGTGGTCTGAAAGATTGAAATAGGAGCGGCCTTTCTGGCAGATGCACTGTTTGATTTGGTTAGGGCCTCTTCAAAAGGAATGGTGCTTTTGGTGGTTGCCAAGTGAGCCTTGTAGCTGCATGGGTGTTTGGCAGATGTAGTGTCGAAATCAAAACCATGAGAAATTATCAAGTCAAGGAAAAGACCTGCCTCCTTGGCGACATTCATATTTGGCATATCTTCGAGGCCTGGTGCCTTAGGAGGCATCTTCCAGCCATGTGGGCATCTGTGGCAAATGTTTTGTAATTTCTTCAGGATGGTTTGGATAGAGATTTAATCTTAGCCTCTCTCAGGGTGCATGTAGTGGCCCTGGTTTGTTTTAGAGGTCCAGTTAAGGGCAGAGCTTTGACTTCTCATCCAGACGTGGTTCTCTCCTTGAGAAGGATAAATTTGATTCATCCTCTCAGGTTCCTGAGACTGAGAAAATTAAAAAGTCATGGGATAGGAGGCAAGGTTCTGGTGTGGATTAGGAATTGGTTATTAGACAGAAAACAGAAGGTAGTGTTAAATGGTCATTTCTGTCAATGGAGAAGAGTGAACAGTGGAGTGCCGCAGGGATCTGTACTGGGACCAGTACTATTTAACGTATTTATAAATGATATGGAAATCAGAACGACGAGTGAGGTGATGAAATTTGCAGATGATGCAAAACTATTCAAGGTTGTTAAAACATGTGCAGACTGTGAAATATTGCAGAAAGACCTTAGGAAATTGGAAGGCTGGGTATCCAAATGACAGATGAAATTTAATGTGGACGAATACAAGGTGATGCACATTGGAAAGAATAATCCAAATCACAGTTACCTGATGCTAGGGTCCATCTTGGGGGTCAACGCTCAAGAAAAAGATTTGGGTGTCGTTGTAGATAATACACTGAAATCTTCTGCTCAGTGTGTAGCGGCGTCCAAAAAAGCAAACAGGATGCTAGGAATCATTAGGAAAGGGATGGTGAATAAGGCCAAAAATACTATAGTGCCTTTGTATCACTCCATGGTGCATCCACACCTTGAGTATTGCGTTCAGTTCTGGTCACCATCAGGCTTATTTTTGAAAGAGAAGGGCGCCCATCTTTCGACACATCGGGAGATGGGCGTCCTTCTCCTAGGGTCGCCTAAATCGGCAAATCGAAAGCCGATTTTGGGCGTCCTCAACTGCTTTCCATTGCGGGGACGACCAAAGTTCATGGGGGCGTGTCGGAAGCATAGCAAAGGTGGGACTGGGGCGTGCCTAACACATGGGCGTCCTCGACAGATAATGGAAAAAAAGAAGGGTGTCCCTGATGAGCATTTGGGCGACCTTACTTGGTCCATTTTATTCTTATGACCAAGCCTCAAAAAGGTGCCCAAACTGACCGGATGACCTCCCCTTACTCCCCCAGCAGTCACCAACCCCCTCCCACCCTAAAAAAAAACTTTTTAAATATTTTTTCCAGCCTCTATGCCAGCCTCAAATGTCATACCCAGCTCCATGACAGCAGGATGCAGGTCCCTGGAGCAGTTTTAGTGGGTGCAGTGCACTTCAGGCAGACGGACCCAGGCCCATCCCCCCCTACCTCTTACACTTGTGGTGGTAAATGTGAGCCCTTCAAAACCCACCAGAAACCCACTGTACCCACATGTAGGTGCCCCCCTTCACCCCTTAGGGTTATGGTAATGGTGTACAGTTGTGGGGAGTGGGTTTTGGAGGGGGATTGGGGGGCTCAGCACACAAGGTAAGGGAGCTATGCACCTGGGAGCTTTTTCTGAAGTCCACTGCAGTGCCTCCTAGGGTGCCCGGTTGGTGTCCTGGCGTGTGAGGGGACCAGTGCACTACGAATGCTGGCTCCTCTCACGACCAAATGGCTTGGATTTGGTCGTTTATGAGATGGGCGTCCTCAGTTTCCATTATCGCCGAAAATCGGGGACGACCATCTCTAAGGTCAACCTAAATGTTGAGATTTGGGCGTCCCCGACCGTATTATTAAAACGAAAGATGGCCGCCCATCTTATTTCGATAATACCGGTTTCCCCACCCCTTTGCAGGGACGTCCTGTGAGGACGCCGTAAGGAAAACGTGGGCGCCCCTTTCGATTATGCCCCTCCACATCTCAAAAAAGATAATAGCAGAATTAGAAAAGCTTCAAAGAAGAGTGACTAAAAAGATAAAGGGGATGGAATGAGGAAAGGCTAAAGAGGTTAGGGCTGTTCAGCTTGGAAAAGAGACGGATGAGGGGAGATATGATTGAGGTCTACAAAATCCTGAGTGGCATAGAACGAGTAGAAGTAAATCAATTTTTTTTACTCATTCCAAAAGTACAAAGACTAGAGGACACTTGAGGAGGTTACATGGAAATACTTTTAAAACAAATAGGAGGAAATATTTTTTCACTCAATGAATAGTTAAGCTCTGGTACTCTTTGCTGGAAGAGATGGTAACAGCGGTTAGCATATCTGGGTTTAAAAAAGGTTTGGCTAAGTTCCTGGAGGAAAAGTTCATAGTCTGCTATTGAGACAGACATGGGAAGCAGCTGCTTGTCTTGGGATTTGGAGTGTTGTCACGATTTGGGTTTCTGCCAGGTATTTTTGACCTGGCTTGTTTGGAAAACAGAATACTGGGCTAGATGGACCATTGGTCTGACCCAGTATAGCTACTCTTATGTTCTTATGTCATCATGGGATTTGAATCTGGTATTGGTGGCCATGGTGCAAGCTGTGTTTAAGCCAGTAAGGAACAGTTCCATGAAGGATTTTACTTTGAAGACAGTCTTTCTGGTGGCCATTTCTTTGGCACGGAGAATTTCGGACTTGCAAGACTGGTCTTGTTGAGAGCCTTTTCTCATGTTTTCTAGTCAAAAGGTTGTTCTGCGGCCCATGCCTGCCTTCCTCCCTAAGGTGGTATCAGCTTTTCATGTCAATCAGTCTGTTTCGCTCTCTGTACTGAGGGAAGCGAGAGGAGATGATAAACAGAGGAAATTGCATCATCTGGATGTGCAGTGTTGCATTAGTTTATCAGAAGAATGGATGAGTTTTTCACTTGAGACATTTGTTCTGTTACAAGGGGGGGCCTCAAAGGCAATGATTGCCTGCTGGTTGAAGGGGTCAAGCATGCTCTTATGCAAAGAAGACTCTTGTTTCCCCACAAGACCTCTGCAAGGCGGCAGTCTGCTCTTTGTTGCATTCCTTTACCAGGCACTATTGTTTGGATGTTCAGACTAGACAGTACGCAACTTTGGGGGCGAGAGTCTTGGCAGCAGGTCTAATAGGGGCCCACCCATACTCCGTACTGGTTTGGTATTTCTCAAGTGTCTGGACCAGTCTAGAGAAATTCTAAGGAAGGAGAAATTAGGTCTTACCTGCTAATTTTCTTTCCTTTAGTCCCTCCAGACTGGTCCAGAACCCATTCCTTACTATTCATTAACTACTTTTCCGATGCAGGAAGTGTACAGTAAGAAGGCAGTACACGGAGAGAATGGGGTTTGCTGGTGTCTAATTTCAGCACAATATTGAATTTTCTGTCTGTTGTGGGTGTTCGTCCACCTTTGGAGGATATGCCAACTGTTACAAATGTGTATATAGTGTTAATATATGTCATCATTTAGACATATCATTTCAGTCACTGATTAGTATGTATGTTTTATGCCGTATCATTGGAAGTTCTTAATGTAAGAATCACATGTTTTAATTTGTTCTTTTCCCCTTTTACCTGTTTAGTCACAAAAGCTTCCTGCCATCGCATTGGGGTTTATTTTATTTACTATGTTCCTTTTCTGAGTGTATGGATATTAATTTGTCATATTTATGGGTATTAACTTGTCATGTTTGCACAACGATTCTAGTGTCCTGTTTCACAATTTCTTGAATTATATGCTTCTCTTATATTTTCCTGTTTAGATGCGACTTCCAACCTATCCGGTACCCAAAAGCATTCAATATGTATTTACCTTTATTTCATTTATTCTAGGGGTATAGCTCCGGACTACACATGTTATAATATCTTTGTTAATATACATTTTCTTGCCTTTTGTTGAAATCGGTTTTCCAGTTACATATATGGTTCTCCTCTGTTACCCTTATTATAGTATGTAGTAGTTTCATGTCTTGTTTAAGGTCTATATTTTGTTTCCATATACAGCTCCCAACCTACCCTTACAGCTTATTTTTGCCTTACATTACAAATTAGGTAGGCCCAGTTTTTATCATATAATATGTACACTTATCTTTCCTAATTAGTTTTCTTCTTTTACTACAGGTATGAATGAATTTATTTGTACTGTTTGCCCTTGTATTGCAGGCTTTCTTATTGTTACTGTTCCGCTCTAATGCTTTTGAGTTTCCTTCTCCTGGTTTGTTGAGTGGAAAATATATTGTCTAGTGAATGATGAACGTGGAATTTTTCACATTTTTTGTCCTGACTAAGGTGTTCCAACTAAAGGCTCTTTTTATGACTGTGACTTTCCCAAAGAGCTTACATTTGTTTTATTTTGCTTTGGAATATTTCGTTTTTCTCTCTCTATTTTTCTATCACTTCTATAGTAATTTTCAGGGGCTTTTCCCTGGGACATACTATACTTTTATTGTTTTCTTATATACCAGTGTCACGCTATAACCATTGGGTTTGATACCGATGTCTGGGACTCACATCCATCGAAGGGGATCCCTCAATGGATGACGGTATCTCATTTATTAGATTTTGAGCAGATTTCCATTCCATTGTCGGAGTGGCCTGCGGTTTCGGCATTATTGCCCACCTATGAGTTACTTGTATAGATGAGCGCGGGGTTAATAAAGAGACGTCTAACGACTTTCGTTGCAATTGTATACAGGTTGACTCGGGCATTCAATATTTTTGGATGGTTAGCTTTTACACGAGAAGTTTCCTAACTTTCCAATGTTGTAGTTTGGTTAGTCATATACGAGAAGTTTCCTAACCACAAAATTTTGAGTGGGTTGTTGTACACGAGAAGTTCTCAAGCTACAGGTCCTTTGGGGTGATTAGACGCACACGAGAAGTTCAAACGCACACGAGAAGTTCACTAGTCAGCGAAAACCCATTGGACCGCTGCTCTTCGACTCATGACACCTTATTCGCTGGTTTCTTGAGTCCTTTTTGGGAGTGTTTGCAATGTCCCTTTTTGGGGGCTCTGCCATGTATACGGAATAGTTCTTGGTAGGCTGGGAAACTGGGTTTCTTTACGCCTTTAGAAGCACACTCTGGGGAGTAGTATTTATTAATTTGGGATAGAGTAGTAGAAATATATAATAGCTGACACTAATCACCTTCTGCTCTATTTTTCTTATACTCTCTTTGCACTTTTGCGCCTTTCAATTGTCTGTTTACTTAACCTGCGGCAAAAGCATAGGGCTTTCCGCCAATTGGTAATTTTTATTTTGGGTCCATGTGAAAGATATACGCAGAACCAGCCTAACCATCTCAAGACCAGTCACTTCCTTCAGCAGGCCAGCCTGAAAACCCAGTCCTGTTAGATCTTCCAGATCTCCGTCCAGATTCTTCAGCGCTTCCACCGCCTCAACCATGATCAATGAAAGAGACTTTAGAACTGATACTTAATTTGAGAACTACTGTTGCTGTTTATGGACATTATAGATTCATATTTTGTTTTATTTTAGCAGTAATCCTGTCTAGATATTGAAAAGGTTTTATTTTTATTTTCCTATTATTTCCTTTATTGTTCTAATTGTTTTTCTAAGAATTTCCCTGTTATTTCTGTTTATGTAATTTGAATGGAAGTTGATATTGCTCAGATACGAGTATCAACCAGTTATGCAATTGTTTAACTCTGGTGTAGGCTTACTTACGTTGCATGTCTTTCTGTAGGTTTGACTAAGCTCCAAGTGGGGTAATGGATATATAAATTGCTTCCCATACTTCCAAGTCATTATGCATGGGTCAAGATCCATGCATGACCTTTTTTTTAATATAAATTGACCATTTTTGCTGTATAAGGCAACCTCATTCTTGCTATCCACTTATTAGTGCTCATGATTGGATGCCAATGATAAGTACTAGTAAGGTCCAAGAATCCCGACCTGTTTGAGGATTCTGAATATCTACAACCTTAAACAGCCTGCAATCTGAATACTAACCATATATTTGTTGAGCCACCATAACAATGCTTAATCAAAATCACTGTTCCTTCTCAAGACCACTAAGAAAGATACATTAGATTATCTCCCCATGTACTATGCAACAGATATAATAGAAGTCATAGCAAAACCTGAAAGTATTAGTATGATCCACCTGAAATTGCTATTACCCGTATACCTATACTTCGTGAGATTTTGTAGATGAACTCATGGTTTTGTCCCATTTACGCCTCAAGAGGGGTAATATCAAGATTAAGGCCCAAGGGGTTGGGTAATATAAAGGGAATTCCATATGCCCAGAAATATACCACCTACGAATGAAGTTTTCTGTCTGGCATAATATCTACTAGCAATCCAAATTGTACCAGTTGATCTTAAGACTCAGATAATTTGATGGCCTCATAGAATACCTTCTGGAATGGATGGTACCACGGTATGTTAACCCTGGTGTCACCCTATGGGATAGGGTGAAGAGGGGAATGTTAATATATGGCCTAGCTTGGGATCCATCCACTGGAATAGTGATGGGTCAATTTACATACCTTTAACAGCTAAAATAACTGAAGAAGTACTGACTAGGCCAAATAACAAGTACATGATTTAATATTTCAGAATCTGTAAAAAACAGGTCTGAACAATGAGTCCTGACACAAACTGGTACAACTGTCACTTTAAATCAGATGAACAAAATGGAGTCTATTAGTTTTGTATAGAAGGCTACAGAGGTTATACAGAGTTCTTAAAAGTATTGCGACACAGACAGATGTGGAACTGTTATCTCAACGCTTCCCAAAACATGCTGATAAGACTGCGTGGGAAAGTATCATCTCAGAAATCGAGAGCTAGGTACCTCACCATAGACTTCTATGGAGAGTTTGTGTATAAAAGAGGGGACAATTTGCCATAGCTTTGGTATCCGCCCCAACGCTTATCTCAGACGGCGAAGCTCTGTCCGGTTGTACCCAGAATCTATCTGCTGAATGTACCTGATTAAAGTCTGATGTCTGTATTTGTATCAACTTGAAGACTTGTCTTTGGGTAAGAAATAAAATGTATCTATCTATTTAAACCTATCTCTGTCTTTATTCTATCTTCTCTTTACCTTACATTTAGCTTACAAGGCACATCACATACACTCAGTCTCTGGAGAAACTTAGACAGATTTTTATTAGGCATTATCTGGGAACATAAATGGCCCAGAGTATACCTAGATCCAGGAAGACAGAAAGCAGTAGTTATGGGAATTAGTTTTCAATTACAGCTCCTAATGCCACCCTCTTGTAATTGGGTGACAATGGAGGTTAGAGAAACTATACAGAACCTGTTATGTGAAATAGGTATCTTTAGTCCCCCGTGTGATCTGGAGTCAGAAAGAGGTCCAAGAGGGGGAAATTAAAACAATAGGTTGATGTAATTTGAGACAACTAGTAATAGTCATTTTATCTGGCTCTGTTATGGAAATGCTGACTGACAAGGCACTTCACAAAAGCAGTTATAGGATGTTCTGCAGTCAGTGTTTTCACTCTCCATCTACTGGTGGGCATGTGTAACTCATGCATCTGGACTGGTCTGGAGGGACTAAACAAAAGAAAATTAGCAGGTAAGATCTAATTGCTTCATAGTGCCTTTGTTTAGGTCTCTGGTCAGACCTCAGTTGGAATATTGTGTATAGTTCTGGAAACAATGCCTTCATAAAGATATAAACAGGCTGGAGTCACTCAATAGGTAGTTACTAAAATGGTCAATCTTCCTTAAAAAGCATGTGGGGACAGACTTCAAGATAGAGAGTTGCACAGGGACAGAAATGTCACTGTCCCCGCCCATCCACACTGGAATCTAACCCATCCCTGCAATTAATCTCCTCCATCCTCGCAAGTAATCTCCATCCACGCCCGTCCCCTGTACCAAAATAACCCAACTTAACAGTAGCCTAACGTTGATAATTTCTCCTCTATCCCCTATGGGGATTTCAATGCTGTTACGGGATTCCCGCTAACACCGTTCCCGTGCAGTTCTCTACTTTAAGATCTGAACATGCATACTTTAGAAGAAAAGTAGAAAAGAGGAGCTATTATACAGACGTTTCAATGCATCCATAGCATAATTACAGAGAGGTTGAGCCTCTTTCAGTTGAAAGGAAGCTCTGGATTGCGAGGGCAGATGAAGGTGGACTGTATTTGAATTCAAGAAAGCATGAGACGAGCACAGTAGATTTGTAAGAGAGAGGAAAGGATTCTAGAGCTTAATAGTTGGTATGGATGGACAGACTGGATAAGCCATATAGTATAGACTTTTTGTGCCATCATTTTCTACGTTTCTACATGTATTATAATTTTACACTGTATTACTGATATGGTAACTTTGAGCCTTTCACACTTTAATGTTCAAAATGCGTTCCTAGGGCTATCTAGACAAACTTCAGAATGAAATCAGCAAAACCCTAGAGAAAGTGGGCAGTCGGGAGAAGTACATTAACAATCAGCTGGAACATTTAGTCCAGGAATACCGAGCGGCTCATGCCCAGCTGAGCGAGGTAATGTAATGCAACACTCTGCAGAGAAGTTCACCTTTATTTATTGCTTCAAGAATTAATGTCTTCAGCATTAAATTTGACTGCATCTAGACTGTTTATGCATCCAAAACTTATTGGACCAATATTCAGCCCATGGTGGTCAGCATTTATTTTCAAACACCAGCCACTATGGGCTTTTTATACCCAGATTTCAGCATCGTGCCATACCCAGATACCAACACTGAATATTTGGGTATAATGCAACCTCTGGCAGTTATCCAGGTATCCAGATAAAGTTAGGGCAGCCTTTTTGCTGCTTTAACTTTATCTTAATAGTTACCTGTTAGTGGATTAAATATTGTCACTAACTGGGTAATTTCCGGTACTGCCTAGACTGCACCCTGCTCTGCTCCACTACCACCCAGATAGTACCAAGACAGTCTGACCAGATTTTCAATGTCACTATCTGGGTAGTGCCACTGAAAATCTGGGTAGGACCTGGTCAGTAGGACTTTTCGGGGTAGGTGCCGCTTCCACTCAGATAAGTGTCACTGAATAGTGAGCCTAGTGTAAACAAATATAATACTTGGAAAGAAAAGAAGAAATTTGTTTCCAAAAATTGATTCTTTTCCTAAAAAGTTATTTTAAAAATGTGCTAATTTTGCAATTGAAAATATCTGCAGATGTATATGTGTGATAAAAGCTACATTTTTCCAATAATTCTTTACTAAAGTCCAGTGACCATATAGACATAGGGGCCCCGATATTAGCCAACGTCAGGTAGAGCTTTTGCTGTCCGCCGCCAGCATTAAACCCAGATATTTAATGCCAGGCCACTTCCGACTACCAGCATTCAATATCCGAGAGTTTTTTTTAACTGCTAAACATTTTACCGGTTGTCAATATTCATCGCTAACCAATTAACTTCTTAGCGGTTAAAGATAAGCTTGCTAGTTATGCAGCCTATTTTAACCACTGAACATAGCTGGGTAAGCTCTGAATAACTGTGCCTAACTGCCTATGTCGCATGATAGAGCCGGTTAGCAGCTAGCCACTAACTGTGGATATTTAGCAGGAGATAACCAGTTATCTCCTGCTGAATATTTACGGTTAGGGGCCAATATGCTATTTAACCGGTCAGTGACTGTGTCTGATGGTTAATTAGCTTTGAATATTGAGGAAAGAATATCTTGTGACATAAGTGGCCATTATCTCACTGCCTTCATATCTGGATGTTTACTTCCAAAAAGGAAATCACATTTCATAGCTTCTCTGTGAATTTTTTTAGTTCTATTAGTGTCTTCAAACACATGGACCTGTCTTATTTCCTTATTACTTTATCATTTCACATCCCTGAGAAAGCAGAATGACAGTGCTTCTGGATATCTCATATGGAGAGAGTTCCCTAGCACAACTAAAGATTCCAGTTGTGCTAGACAGCTCATCCCTTTTCAGAGCCTTATGTTTATATATACAAATATATTCTTAGATGGGATAAAACATGTTTTACATGCAGAAAATGGTTGTTATAAAATTATGGACAAGCAGGGCCGGTCTTAGGCAGAGGCGACCAAGGCGGCCACATAGGGCCCCGCGCTTAAGGGGGCCCCGCGCGGAGCGCCTCAACTCTGCCTCTCCCTCCGACCCCCACTCGCTCGGACTGCACCATCATCATGATCCCGCTCGCTCCGGACCGCATCATGATCACTCCGCTCCCACCTCCGATGCCCACCCCCTGCTGAGCCCGCCGTCAGCTCCCGGCGCCTCCCAGGACAACGACAGTTGCAGCTACGGCCCGGCCCCGACAGACAGTTTCAGGCACGATGGCTCACCCCAGCTTTTCCCTTCCGCCTTCCCGCTCAATGTCCCGCCTCCTGATGAGGTATTTCCTGTTTCCGCGAGGGCGGGCGGGAGTCATTGAGCAGGAAGGGAAAAGGAGCGTGGTCGGAAGTGAGCCATCAATTCGCTGGTGCCAGTGCGAGTGCGACTTAAAAAATAAAGAAAGTCAAGTGGCGCGCCTGGAGCAAGTTTGTGCCACTGCCAGTGCCATTCAAAGGCAAGGAATGAATGATGATAGCTTTTCTTATAAAGGAACCAAAGTGCTCTTGTTGATTTGCGAATGGAACTCAACCATTAAAGTGATGATCTGGTGGTTCATTTGTGCAGGTGAGCCATCGCTGGTGCAAGTGGAGGAGCTGGAGCAAGTTTGTGCCCAGGGCGTGTCTTAGATGCTCCAGGCTATCATTCTTCCTAAAACCGGTCTGGTAGGGGTGTAAAACAAAGGTCTTGTCCAAGAAGTCACAAAGTAGGTAGTGAACAATTTTGGCAACGAATGGAAGGTTTGAGATGGGTCAGATGTTTGCAGGGTCAGAGGAGTCAAGGGTGGGTTTCAAGACTAGAGCATGCTTCCAGGCACTTGGAACACTGCTGTTGGTTAAAGAGATTTGAAGGATGGGTAAAAATAAGGGGAACACATGAGGTGCTAGATGCTTGAATAAGTGAGTGTGCCAGGGATCAAGAGGAGAGTCAAAGGGGTTCATGTCCTGGAGTAGAGTTTTGAGGGAGAAGAGGACGATAGCACTGAAAGAGCACCAGGAAGACAACTTGGGCATCTCTCTCTAGAGGGGGAGAGGGGGGGATGAATGAAGGAGTTGAGTGGGGGGATGAGAAAGGGGAGAAGAGCTAATTAAGGAGGACTGAAATGTATTCACCTTGTTCTGCTAAAAAGTGGCAAGAGTACCAACAGGTAGCATAGAGGGGTCAAAAGTAGGGGGCTCTGAGGTCAGGGGGGCTAGGGACCTAATGATATTAATATACAGTTATATAGCCCACTGCTTTCAGTTTAATAATCCAAAATATGGGCAAACCAACTTAAAAGTGAGAGAAAAAGTGCATAAAAGAGGATTGTGGAGGAAACACTAATATTCCCAGTCCAGAATCAATAGCACTAGACTATTGCAACCTGCTGTTCACAGCTCTCCTACTGAACCATCTCTCTCTACTTCCATCTATTCAAAATTCAGTTGTGCAACTCATCTTCCACTAGTCTCCCTATATTAGCATAATTCTCCTTCTCAAGTCACTTCAGTGGCTTGTTCACATTTCTGGATACACTTCAAACTTTTCTTACTCACCTACAACATCTTTAAGTTTGTGACTCATTACCTCTATTCTCCTCTCTTCTCTCTCCCTATATCCCTCTTTGGGACAGGGCTGGTGTTAGACATTCTGGGACCCAGGGCACCTACCTTGCTAATTCAGGCAAATTTGGGGTCCCCTGTGGCATGAGGAGTCCATCAGTTTTTTTGTACAAGTTTAGCTTCATTTGTCGTTATTTGAAGTTTCATAAATAAAAAATTTTCTAAAAATGGAATAATCTTTTCAATAGGGTGGAGCTAGAGTGGGGGTGGGGCTAGGATTGGGCCCCACCAAATTGGTCTGCATAGGGCCCCGCACTTGCTAAGACCGGCCCTGTGGACAAGTATACATGCCTAAAAAGTAGAAACACTTCATCTACTTCAGTGGTTCTCAACCCAGTCCTCAAGGCATACCCATCTAGGTGGGTTTTCAGGATATCCACAGTCTCCCTGATATTCAGCACTATTCAACTGATTAGGAACGGCCACTGACCAATTAAATAGCATATCAGCATCTAACCAGCAACATTCAGCAGGAGATAACTGGTTATCTCCTGCTGAATATTGCCGGTTAGTGCCTAGAGCATAACCGGCTATATCGCACAATATATCTTCCTAGGCGCCAATATTCAGTACCTAACCAGATGTAGAGTACATGAACCTTTACACGTTCAGAGCAGGTATAAATTTGTGAGCTACTCTCAGGAACATTGTATTGGCCCATTTTATAAAGGTATATAGGTGCTTATGTTGCTTGTTTATAAAATTATTGCTATAATGCATATGTCTTTATCTCTGGGTGCTTACGTTGCTTGTTTATAAAATTATTGCTATAATGCATATATCTTTATCTCTGTCTATATCGGCACACACACACACAAATATCTGAAGATAATTTTAGATACACCAGGTTGTGAAAGTTAGAATGCCTCCATTTGTTTAAAAGAGAGGTTGCAAGAATGCCAAAGGTAAGTGATTGAAGTAGTTTTTGTAGAATAAGTGCAAAAAAAATCATTATGTCTATTACATTAGTCCAGAATGTATGGGTTATAGTCATCAGCCAGCAGATGGAAACAGACTAAAAAGCTGTGAGCTCCACTCTATAAGTAGCACAGTGCCAGCCCCTCAATATTCTTTCTTTCCATCAGATTAGGTGATGACATTCTGTACTGCATTAGACTGGTCTGGTGGAAGAGCTTCTGGACCCAGATGGAGAACTGGTCACCCAGTTGAGTGGCATTGTTGGATATTGCAGGCACTGGAGGTAATGAGTATTTCAAAGCCCCAGCTGCTGGAGGCAGGAGCTGTGAGGGATCCCATTTCAGAAGGTATCTGGAAACCCTCCAAAATCTTGGTACAATAGGCAATTCAAGTGATCATCATAGCAGAGTGGGAGGCTCCAGAGGCTAGTTTCAGAGTAGACAGGGCTATGAGTAGACTTTACCCGTTATTCCCAGAAGAATAAGAAGCTGAAGTTGCTAAAAGAGGGTGTCTTGGTGACAGAAGACGACCATTCCTGTAAAGGGCAGTACAGTATTGAAGGACATGCAGGACTGCAAGTTTAAGTCCTTGCTGAAGCAAAGTTTTTGAGGTATCAGCGTTTGGCCTTCAGGCGGCTGACTGTAGTGCCTATATTTCTAGATAGGAGTAGGACGATCGGAGCCCACAGCAGGTGACTTGCTTGGAGGTAGGCTTATCTTATGTTGCGGATGCACTTTATAACCTTATTAGGATCTTGGTCAGGTCTATAGCAGTGTCCATCTCGACTAGGCAGCTTCTGTTTCATAGAAAATGATTGGCAAACACAGTCTTGAAAACCCATCTTAGCAGGCTGCTGCTCTTTCAGGATGAACTGCTTCTTTGGAGAGGATTTGCAGAAAACTGTAAAAAGCCAGCAAGCAAAGCTGCAGAGATTATTGGAGGACAAACCACAAGGGTCTCTTCTCTCTCCTTGGGAAGAACTAGGTTCAGGGAAGCTGCACATTAACCATTGCCCCCCCCCCCCCCCCCCCCCCCCCAAGTAAAGGACATTCTTCTCAGAACTTGAGGTTCCAACATCGGTCATACTTTCATTTTGTTTGCAAGACCACAGGAACCTCCCAAGGACCATAGTGAGCTCATAGGGGTCACTCGTTGACAGAGCGAGCGGCTAGGAAGTTTTTCAAGTAGTGGACTTAAGTAAAGTAGGTGCTGTTGATTGTATGTTGTTTTCCCACTACCTCGCAGATTCATATATAGAGTCTCCTTGTCTTGAATCAGCCAAAAAAGTGATAGTTGTAGCTACATTAGCAAGATCTGTGATTTCTGTCCCTAAAGAGAGACAGGCCAAGGGATGCTACTTCATCTATTTTTTGGTCCCAAAAAGAGAGGACTCCTTTCAGTTCGTTCTAGATTTAAAAAAAAAAAAAAAAGAACTAGGCCCTCCAGATTTCACATTTCAGGATGGAGATATTGCATTCTGTCATTTTGGCAGTATGCTTTGGAGAGTTCCTCACAGCATTGGATCTCAAGGAAGTGCACATACACTTTCCAATCTGGTGTCCACACCAAACGCTTTTGAAGTTAACTATCCTAGATCAACACTACCAGTTCCATGTGCTCCGCTCACCTTGTGACCTGAATTGGCCACTGTTGGAAACAGGATACTGGGCTAGATGGACCATTGGTCTGACCCAGTATTGCTGTTTTTATGTTCTTATGATCCTTCTCCAAGATTATGGTAGTAGTGGCAGCAGTGGTGCTGTTCAGGGAAGGAGTTTGATTCCTTCTGTGTTTGGATGATTGCTCTGATAAGCCAAGTTGAAAGAAGAGAGTCATCAAGCTACTACTTGGTTGGTGCAGTTTCTGAAATTCCTGGGTTGGGTGGTCAACTTTGAAGAGCAAGTTGGAAACCTTGGAGTGCATAAAGTATCTAGGAGCTTGGTTCAGTACCTGTGTGAGGCAAGTGTTCATACCCAGCCAAAAAATGTTGAAGCTCCTGACTCAGATATGGGCTCTTGAAGAGAGTTCCTCTTGCCTGGGATTATATGCAGGTGATGGTTTCCATGGCAGTGATTGTAGATCTGGTACTGTGGGCTTGCATCCCTACGTGTGCTCCTACAATCATGGCTCCTCATCTGTTGGTTGGTGCAGCACCAGTCTTACAAGAAGTGCCTCCTGTGAATGGTGGGAGCCAAAAACCAGTTTATTGAAGGGCTTGAACTTAAAAGCTCCTGGTTGGTTGGTATTGACGACAGATGTGAGTCTAGTTAGTTGGGGTTCTTTTTGATTGGGCCCGGTAGCTCAAGGATGGTAGAGAACATCTTGGTTGATCAACTGCTTAAGAACTCAGGCCTTCCAGAATGTAGTTCAGGGAATGGCTGGCAGAGGTTTTTCCAACAATGCCACAGCAGTGCTTATCTCAACCAGCAATTTTTTTTTATACAAAATAGTATTAAGGAAATGGAGAAATGTATCCTGACTCATCTATTAAGGAGGAGTCTTATGGGACACCATCTGACCCCCTCCCCTTCACAGGAAAGGAGAAAGTCTGCTCCAGAGAGCCGTACCTTCCTCTCTTTTGTTAATGAATTGGCAGATACCGTTCCATTTCCTTTGGAAGTAGAGGACGAGCCCAGGGCCAAGATGTTCGAGGTCCTTAACAAGTCTCCTTCTAGAGAGGCTGTGACGTCCCGCTTTATGAGATCTTACACAATGTTCTCGTGCGAAATTGGGTGTCCCCTCTGTCTATCCTGGTACTCCTCCCAAAAATTGGCACCATGTACCGGATTCAGAGTACCCCTGGGTTTGATAAGCCTCAGCTGCCTCATCATTCCCTGGTAGTTGAATCCGCCATCAAAAGGGAAACGAGTTCTAGAGACAATGCTTTGGAGCCCCCAGGCCGGGAAGCTAGAACCTTGGACTCTATTGGGCATAAAATGTTTCAGGCTTCTATGCTTATATCCTATATTCAATCCTACCAGCTATTCTTGAGCTTGTACTTGCGGGACTCAGTGCACAGCTGCTAGATTTGGCAGACACTCGCCCTCCAGAGCAAGCTGAATCGCTTTGCCAGTTGGCCAATCAGCAGAAGGCATGTTGTAAGTTCTTGACCGGGGCACCTACGACACTTTTGATGTGGCTTCTAGGATCTCTGCTCAAAGAATTGCGATTTGCAGACTCTCAAGGCTGTGTGTCTCTGACTTGAAACCAGCGGTTCAGCAGAGGTTTGTGGATGCCTCATGCCGGGGGTAGGGGGGTGGGGAAGGGACCCTTTTGAAGAGAAGGTGGAAGAAGTCGCTGACCAAATCAAGAAACATACTGATACCATCCATTCTCTCTCGCCGGGCGCCTTCTGCATCTGCTTCCTCTAGGAAATATTTTGTCAAGTCAATGAAGGGTCTCTACTACTCACAGAAATGTAGGTACACTGCCTGCTCTCGCCCACCTCAACAGGCCCAACCCCAGCACACTCGTTCTCATCAACAGTGTGCGCCTAAAGCCCTAGTAGCTCCCCAGTTGAAGCAAGGGGCGAGCTTTTGACTGGCTCCAGCAGAGCATAGCCGCAGTAAGAGTGACCATACCAGATGACTTGCCAGTCGGGAGAGGCTGAAGTTTTTCCACAAAAAGTGGCCCCTTGTAACCTTCAACCGGTGGGTTCTTCAAATACTGTGTCTCAGTTTTGCCCTAAATTGTTGACAGAGACTACCAAATTTCCCACCGAGAGCTCCTCACTTTAGCTCACAGCACGAGCAAATGCTTGCAGAAGACCTCTCAGCCCTTCTGAAGGCACACGTGGTCAAGCCCATTCCACCAGGGGGAGGAAGGGCGAGAATTATATTCCAGGTACTTCCTTGTGCAAAAGAAGAAGGGGGAGAAGGGATGCGTCCCATCCTAGACCTAAGGGGCCCTAAACAAATTCCTGGTCAAAGAAAAGTTCAGGATGGTTTCTCTGGGCAGCCTTTTTCCCATGATTTAGGAAAATGATTGGCTGTGCTCTCTGGATTTGAAAGATGCTTACCCACACTTCCCAATACTTCCAGCTCACAGGAAGTTTTCAATTTCGGCTGGGAACATAGCACTTCCAGTACCACGTGTTGCCTTTCATCCTGGGGTCAGCTCCCAGGGTTTTTACCAAATGTCTAACAATAGTTGCAACATCGCTACGCAGACTGGGAGTCAATGTGATCCCTTATCTGGATAGTTGGCTGGTGAAGAGTACGTCAAAGGACGGTGTTCGGGAGTTCATGCGGAGGACTATTCAGGTGCTCGAGCTACTAGGGTTCATTTTAAACTACCCCAAGGCCCATCTACATCTTGTCCAGCAATTGGAATTCATTGGAGCCCTGCTCGATATGCAGGATGCTCTTATTGCATTGGCTTCTTGGGTTCGAACTTCTCAGCAGGTCACAGCTCAGCAGATGTTGAGGTTATTGGGCCAAATGGCATCCACATTTTACATGACACCTATGACACGTCTTCACATGAGAACTACCCAGTGAACCCTAGCTTCTCAGTGGTACCAAGTCATGGGGGATCTAGAGATGTCATCCAAGTGCCCCTGGAGCTTGCTCACTCCCTGTTGTAGTGAACCATTCGATCCAGTTTGACTCTGGGACTTCCATTCCAAATTCCTCAGCCACAAAAAGTGCTGACAAATGGATGCATCTCGCCTGGGGTGGGGAACTCATGTAGATGGGCTTCACACTCAAGGTGCTTGGTCCACCCAGGAAGCAGATCTCTAGATCAATCTCCTGGAGCTTTGGGCTATTTGGAACGTTCTAAAGGGTTTCAGAGATCGGCTATCTCACCAAATTGTACTCATTCAAACAATCAGGCTGCATTGTATTACACCAAGTAGGCAGGGCAGTGGATCAGGCCCTCTGTGTCAGGAGGCCATTCAGTTATGACGGTGGGCTGTCCAGCATGGTATGCTCCTTTGCACCACTTGTTTAGCAGTCAAAAACAGCGGCCCAACCGACAGACTGTGCAGGCTCATGCAACCACAAGAGTGGTCTGTCAACATGGGTGTTTTCCATGAGATCTTCTGAGCATGGGGCACCCCCTCGGTGGATCTGTTTGCCATTCAGATCAATGACAAAGTCCCTCAGTTCTGTTCCAGGCTTCAGGCCCATGACAGACTAGTGTCAGATGCCTTCTGCATTGGGGAACAGGTCTTCTGTATGAGTATCCTCCCATACCCCTTGTGGGGACACTTTGCTGAAACTCAAGCAAGATTGTGGGACCATGATTTTGATCGCTCCTTACTGGCCCCAACAGATCTGGTTCCCTCTTCTTGTGGAGTTATCATTGAAAGAACTGTGGAGATTGAAGTGTTTTCTGGCACTTAACGTGCAAAATGAGGGATCTCTTCTACATCCCAGCCTCCTATCTCTGGCCCTCACAGCCTGGATGTTGAGAGCCTAGAATTTGCTTCTTTGTCTCTTTCTGAAACTCTCTCTTCGGTCTTGCTGGCTTCCAGGAAAGATTCCAGTATGAGGCGTTACTCTTTTAAATGGAGGAGGTTTGCTGTCTGGTTTGAGGGCAAGGCCCTAGATCCTATTTCCTGCCCTACACAGACCCTGCTTGAATACCTTCTACACCTTTCAGAGTCTGGTCTTAAGACCAACTCCATAAGGGTTCACTGTGCGATTAGTGCTTATCAATGCTTGCCAGAGGGTAAGTCCATCTCTGGAAAGCCTCTAGTTCGCTTCATGAGAGGTTTGCTTTTGTCAAATTCTCGTCAAACCTCCACCTGTGTCATGGGACCTCGACATCGTTCTCACCCAGCTGATGAAAGCTTCTTTCGAGCCACTGAATTCCTGTCATCTGAAGTACTTGACCTGGAAGGTCATTTTCTTGGTAGCTGTTACTTCAGCTCTCATGATCATTGAGCTTCAGGCCTTAATGGTGGATGCACCTTATACTAGGTTTCATCACAACAGAGTAGTCCTCCACACACACCATAAATTCCTGCCTAAGGTTATGTCCATCTGAACCAGTCGATTGTCTTGCCAACATTCTTTCCCTGGCCTCATGCCCATCCTGGCAAAAGCACCTTGCAAACCTTGGACTGCAAACGAACATTGGCCTTTTACTTGGAATGGACTAAGTCCCACAGACAGTCCACCCAACTGTTTTGTTTCTTTGATCCCAACAGGATGGGGGTCGCCATTGGGGAAATGCACAATATCTAATTGGCTGGCAGATTGCATTTCTTTTACTTATCCCCTGGGCTAACTTTAGCAGGTTATGTCAAGGCTCACAATGTCAGAGCTATGGTTGCGTCTGTGGTCCTCTTGTGGTCAGCCTCAATTGAAGAAATTTGCAAGGCTAAAATGTGATCTTCGGTCCATACATTACATCTCATTACTGCCTTGAGCAGGACACCTGACACAGCAGTCAGTTTGGACAGAAAGTACTGCGAAATTTGTTTGGGATCTAGAATCCAACTCCACCCTCCTAGGCCCGTTTTGTTCCTTTCCAGACTGCACTCTCACACAGTTTGTATTTTATTTATTTATTTTTGTTACATTTGTACCCCGCGCTTTCCCACTCATGGCAGGCTCAATGCGGTGGGCAATGGAGGGTTAAGTGACTTGCCCAGAGTCTCAAGGAGCTGCCTGTGCCGGTAATCGAACTCAGTTCCCCAGGACCAAAGTCCACCACCCTAACCACTAGGCCACTCCTCCACTAGGCCACTCCTCCACTATATAATTTCAGATTGATCTGTGTTATGTCCTCGCCATTGCGAGGCCCAGTTGACCTACTGTTGTTGTTTTCAGTGAGCCTGGTAGCTAAGGATTCCCCACTTGTGAGAATTATAGGCCTGCTTGACCTTGGAGAAAGTGAAGATACTGTAGCAGGTATTCTCCGAGGACAGCAGGCCTTCTATTCTCACAAACCCTCTCACCTCCCCTAGCAGTTGTCTCCTCTTTTTTTCATATGTTTTAGTATTGGACTAGCGGTCCCGTGCTCTCATGGCAGGCGGGAAAGCTCTCACTCCACAAATCTCTTTTTAGCTTGATATAAACTCCTAACTGCGCAACGCGGATTGCGTTACTCACCAGTGAGAGTATAAGGCCAGCTGTCCTCGGAGAATACCTGCTATAGGCAAGTATTTTTAATTTATCTTCATTTCAGGTATCTATTGTTCAGACTTTGCTGTTCTTGCAAGATGACCTAAAAAAATGGCTTAAGCCTTAGCTTCTTTAAAAGTTCAGGTGTCAGCTTTAGCTTGTTTCAGAAATGACCTGGAAGGGAATTCCTTAGGCTCTCACAAGGTTGTTGTGCAGTTTCTTAAGGTTGTAACACATTTACAGCTACTGGTGCATCCAGTGGTTCCCTGCACTATCTGTAATTGGAGGGGAGGGGGTGTCTCAAGATAGCTTATTTATTACATTTAAGGACTCTGGATTCCCACCTCCCTATATTGGGGAGGTTGTTTTGTTGTCTGTATTTACTTTATTATAGGAATACTGAGTTGCTGGTGCTGCATAGTGCCTCTTATAGGGCACAACTGGAGGACTGGCCTAATGGTTAGTGCAGCAGGCTTTGATCCTGGCAACCCAATGCAGCTCCTTGTGACCTTGGGCAAGTCACTTAACCCACCATTGCCCCAGGTACCAAAAAACTTAGATTGTGAGCCCTCTAGGGACAGAGAAAGTACCTCCATATAATGTGTACAGCGCTGCGTAGTCTAGTAGCGCTATACAAATGATTAGTAGTAGAGCTCACAGCTCTTTAGTCTATTTCTCCATCTGCTGGCTCACAGGTATAACCTATGCATTCTGGACTGGTCTGGTAGAACTCGAGGAAAGAAAATTATCCAGTAAGTTCCCATTTTCCTTAGTAGGTGTCATAAAATAGTGTTTCTGTGCCAGACATCCTATTTTGCTTACTTAAAAGTGTTCTTTTACAGGCAAGAGAACGCTACCAACAAGCAAGCGGAGGAGTCACAGACAGGACCAGAGTTTTGGCAGAGGTACTTGTTCACAAATTTCTTTAATGCTTTCAGTTTTATGTGGTGAAATCCAAAATATTTCGAAAAAGCTTCATCCAAGGAACCAGCAAGGTGGGAGAGGGTCAGTAGATGTGGAACTTAAGTACATAAGTAATGCCACACTGGGAAAAGACCAAGGGTCCATCAAGCCCAGCATCCTGTCCACGACAGCGGCCAATCCAGGCCAAGGGCATCTGGCAAGCTTCCCAAACGTACAAACATTCTATACATGTTATTCCTGGAATTGTGGATTTTTCCCAAGTCCATTTAGTAGCGGTTTATGGACTTGTCCTTTAGGAAACCGTCGAACCCCTTTTTAAACTCTGCCAAGCTAACCGCCTTCACCACGTTCTCCGGCAACGAATTCCAGAGTTGAATTACGCGTTGGGTGAAGAAAGATTTTCTCCGATGTTTTAAATTTACTACACTGTAGTTTCATCGCATGCTCCCTAGTCCTAGTATTTTTGGAAAGAGTGAACAGACGCTTCACATCCACCTGTTCCACTCCACTCATTATTTTATATACCTCTATCATGCACATAAGCAGTTAGAAGTGAAAGAAAAAAGTGTAAAAACAGAGTTAAAGGAAGAGAAGATGGGAACTTTAGTGAAGCCGATCCGCAACTTGCTGTAGTTTTGCTTTAGTTCCTCTCACAGGAAGGAAGAGACCCAATTACTTAAGTACATAAGTGTTGCCATACTGCGACAGACCTAAGGTCCTTCAAGCCTGGTATTCTGTTTCCAACATTGGCCAATCCAAGTCACAAGTACCTGGCAAGATCCCAAAACAGTACAATACATTTTATGCTGCTTATCCTAGAAATAAGCAGTGGATTTTCCCAAATCCATTTTAATAATGGCTTATGGACTTTTTTAAACCCCGCTAAGGTAACTGCTTTTACCACATTTTCTGGCAACGAATTCCAGAGTTTAATTACACGTTGAGTGAAGAAATATTTTCTCCAATTCATTTAAAATTTACTACTTTGTAGCTTTATTGCATGCCCCCTAGTCCTAGTATTTTTAGAAAGAGTAAACTACTACTACTACTACTACTACTTAACATTTCTAAAGCGCTACTAGGGTTACGCAGCGTGAAACAAGCGAGTCACGTCTACCTTGCTTGTTACAGAATATGTTTTATGAAATTGCATTGTAATTGGCTTTATCTGATTGGTGTCTAAAATAAACGTTTTTTTAAAAGGAAATTTCTTTTACAAATTGATTCAGAGTGTATTTCTTCCTGTGATAATAGAACAAATAAGTTTTGAAGTGTAAAAAGAGTGAATCCAGGGAGGAGCACCCCCTGAAGGTTTAGCCCATACAGCCTTCTACTGATTGGGATTTGGGAAGGGGGGCTAAACATTCCTTATAAGGGCCCTCAATAATGATGTCATGATCTCTGGTGCCCTGGAATGAGTCTTGGAATACACTGAAAGAGGCAGTAGGGGCACCAGAATGAGGTTAGAATGCTAGAACATCAGAGTGAGGCTTGGATAATCTCTGGAGTGAGGCTTGGAGTTTAGTCAAATGTGGACATGGACGGGAAAGGCATCAATGCAGGAGGGATACAGTGCCGGGGAGGTGATCCAGAGAAGCCGTGGAGCCTGATCACCAGACGGAAAGGTGAGTCGGGTCGCAGGGACAAGGCCACAGCCATGATACTCTAGTATAAACTGAGACCCCCACTTTTGGGCTTTTATTTGGCCCAAAAATCTCAGTTTATAGTTGAGTATACAGTATTTCTCTGGAACTCCGAATCTGATGTGGTTCTGTCAAAATCTCTATGTGTCTTTGGTTTTTCCTCCATGCCAAATTTGATCCCACTCAATTTGTCTTTCCAAAAAATTTCTCCCAAACTCACATTATGTATGGTGTAAAAGGGTTGGAGGTGAGTTTGGACAAGAGAGGATGAGGGGCCCGAGAAGAAATTGGGGGATGGGATATTGAATCACTTTGGGTCATGCAACTTAAATTGTTAGGGGCCTTCATCCCACTTTTTGTCAGCATTTGTAGGCATTTTGAAGTCTCTGCTTTGAGTCACATTGTGGAGATAATTCAGTGGTCGGTATTAGAGGGGAGAGAGTTCCCGAAAAGCTGAGGCAGGCTATTATCATTCCGTTACTGAAGTTCAGTTTAGATCTGTGTAATTATAAGAGTTGTAGGCTAATCAAAAATTTTACTTTTTGCAAAGGTGGTGGAGCAGACAGGTTTTTTTTAGAATTGCAAGATTTTGTGGAAGTAGTGGGTGGGTTGGAAGAGATTTCAACAAATTACAGCATAAAGAAAGATTACAATTGCTATCATATTAACAGGGTTGAACAAGTTTTGCTTGTTCAGTTAACTTAGCATTGGCGTTTGATCTGGTTGAACTTGAGTTGTTGCTCTACAATTGCATAGAGATTGGAATAGTGAGAAGGGTGATGGATTGGATTAAATCTTTTGTGCAAGAGTGAAGGGCTGACAAAGTTGTCAATTGCTGTGATTTTGTCATGTTCCCCTGTGGACTGCTACACTGTTGTTGTTGTTGTTGTTTTTTTTATTTATTTATTGGGATTTATTAATCGCCTTTATGTTGGTGGGAGCAGAAAATATGGGGGGTGGGGGGGAGAGACCAAGTTAATTTACAGTAGAAGATTTGGAGTGATGAAAGGAGAGATTGGGATGCTATCGGGATCAGAGGTTAATGATTGAGGATCAAGTGGCAATGTACTGTTTGTTCTGTATGTGTAAATTGAGAATTGGGCAACAGTTATGACCTCTTCTGCAACCAGCTAGGTTCAGGTTGGTGATGCAGCTGTCGGTGCTTCTGTTTTTAGACTATTGCAATGGATTATATATAAGGTTACCAGGATGTGACTGCTTCATCATCTGCAAGTTGTGAAAATGGTGTGGCTCATCTGATTTTTAAGCAGCCTAGGTAGGTTTCAGCCCAGCCTTTGCTTAAAAGTCTGCATTTGTTGCCAGTTTAGGCACAAAGTAGGGTTAAATTGTTGTAGTTGACCTTTCAGGTCTTACATGGGGCCCTGCTTACTTGGCTAGAAAATTGAATTTACATGTTTTGGGCTAGTAGTTATGATATAGACAGGGGCACTCTTTGCAGTTCCATCAGGATGGCTGGTCTGTCAGATCATTTGGAGAATTAGAACTTTTTGGTAGTGATTCTAGAGTTGCAGAATTATCTACTAGAGACTGTAAAAAGCCTAGTTATGAGCGGTTTCAAGAAAATTTGAAAACATAACTGTTTCCCGGATAGGGGTTGGAGGAGTAAGGGGATTCAGTGTTATAGGGGAGGGGGGTCATGAGTGGGAGAGGTTTTGTTTGTTTGTTTGTTTGTTTGTTTGCTTGCTTGCTTACTTGTTTTGTGGGGGGGGGGGGGTTAGCTGATTGTTTTTACATTGTATCTTTTTTATTTGTGCACTGCTTCAGTTGCCTCTAACGGTTTGTAAGCGGTCTCTAAGAATATTAGATAAAATAAAAATTTCCATTGGGTTGGAAAGAATAAGAAGGAATAATTTATTCAATATAATAAGAATGTAAGAGAAAATATTTCAGGTTATATTTTGTTCTTTAAGATCACTGAAGAATTAGAAAAAGTGAAGCAGGAAATGGAAGAAAAAGGAAGCAGCATGACTGATGGAGGTAAGCAAAGGCTTAGTGCAAAGGATATGTGCCACTCTTTCTATGCTTCGCCTTAACGTCTTCAAACTCCCCTCTGGAGATGTGTCTGGCTTGCTCTGGGAAATCCTCAGCGCTGAGGATGTGTTTTGCTGATGGAAATCCAGGGAGGTGGTGCATTAGCCACCACAGTCGCGTCAGCAGTGTTCCCTTCCTTCCTGAGCCCTGAATGCTCCACCACCTGTGCAGCACACAGGACAGACCAATCCTACCCAGACAATCCTATCTCAGCCCAAGTCTCCCACCATTCTACAGATTGAGCCACTGGGCTAATGTCATGATTTTAAATCATTCATATGTTTTTATATCTTTATAGCTCTCTATCTATCTATATATGTGTATATATATATATATATATATATATATATATATACACACACATACACAGAGGGTGAGGCAAAAATAAGTAACACCCTAGAGGGTTTTTTTTTTTTTTTTTTTGCAATTTTCTCTTCAACTGCTTTGAATTTCAATGAGAAATGTTATGTATATATTTAGTCATACTTATATATTACTATTATGTTTAAATCTTATTGAAATTTCAAAATTAAATAACAATGTTACAACATGACTGAAATACTTCAAACATATCAACAATGTATGTACAAAAATATTTAACTAGTTAGACTTTTAACTAAAGTAACACTGAAACCCAACTCTTCCCTACATCTATGTAGGTTCATGGACCACTGCGGTAGAAATTATGGGGTCCTTTTACAAAGGCACTATGCATGTGCAGTAATTTCAGATTTGGCACGCGCCCATACCACCTGGGTGATTTATTATTTCCTCCCACGCATGTTGGCTCTAGTGGTAATCAACATTTGGAGTGTGCTGACTAGTCACCGTGTGTGTAGCACGTGAGCACTTACTGCTCGATCAGTGGGTGGCGTTAAGGGCTCAGACCGTTTTTGGGCGCATGCTGTTTTCAGTTTTACCGCAGGCCCTTTTCCCGTCCCTTTCAAAAAAAGCCCTTTTTTGCAGACGTAATAAAAACTGGCCGGCACGCACCCAATACACGTGCCTACACTACCACAGGCCACTTTTTACCGCGGCTTAATAAAAGGACCCCCTATATATGCCTACCCGCCCCCCCCCAAAAAAAACCCAGCATTTAATTATCTTAAACTGTGTTGATGTTACTGACTTTTTAGTGTTACTGTCTGGCAATTTTTGTGCATTAAAATGTTTGAACTAAAACACACAGTAAAATAATGTAATTCAAATAATACAATTAAGAATGTATCAGAATTTTACAGTCACTGTGAATGCTCAAAGTGTCCACCCCCAGCTTTAACACAGGCCTATGGTCCCTGTGGCAAGCTGTCCGAGATCATCTTGAGTTTGGCGATTGTTTGCAGCTTTGGGAGCAGCTTGTGTTAGGCCTCCAATATTGATCCCGAGACAAAGTCTATGTCACTGTGATATCATTAAGAGTAAGCTGGTACCCCCTTTTTTTTTTTTTTTTTTTAATTAATGGTAGGTTTACAGTGCAAACATTTTTGGAACACATGAAAATAACTGGTTAGTCATGCTAGAAAGTCTGCAAAGAAAAGCTACGAGAATGGTATGGGATTTGCGTTACAAGACGTATGAGGAGAGACTTGCTGAACTAAACATGTATACTCTGGAGGAAAGGAGAAACAGGGGTGATATGATACAGACGTTCAAATATTTGAAAGGTATTAATCCGCAAACGAACCTTTTCCGGAGATGGGAAGATGGTAGAACGAGAGGACATGAAATGAGATTGAAGGGGGGCTGACTCAAGAAAAATGTCAGGAAGTATTTTTTCACGGAGTGAGTAGTGGATGCTTGGAATGCCCTCCCGCGGGAGGTGGTGGAAATGAAAACGGAAACGGAATTCAAACATGCATGGGATAAGCATAAAGGAATCCTGTGCCGAAGGAATGGATCCTCAGGAGCTTAGTCAAGATCGGGAGGCGGGGCTGGTGGTTGGGAGGCGGGGATAGTGCTGGGCAGACTTATACGGTCTGTGCCAGAGCCGGTGGTGGGAAGCGGGACTGGTGGGTGGGAGGCAGGGATAGTGCTGGACAGACTTGTACGGTCTGTATCAGAGCCGGTGGTTGGGAGGCAGGGCTGGTGGTTGGGAGGTGAGGATAGTGCTGGGCTGACTTACATGGTCTGTGCCAGAGCCGGTGGTTGGGAGGCGGGGATAGTGCTGAGCAGATTTATACGGTCTGTGCCCTGAAGAGCACAGGTACAAATCAAAGTAGGGTATACACAAAAAGCAGCAAATATGAGTTATCTTGTTGGGCAGACTGGATGGACCGTGCAGGTCTTTTTCTGCCGTCATCATCTACTATGTCACCATGCTTAAACTTAATCTCGGCACATAAACGTAAATAGTAACAGTAAATAAAACTGTAAAATTTCATGTTGAAATTCCAATTGGTTGCTGAGAAAATGACAAAAAACTCTAGGGGTTACTTTTTTTTTTTTTTTTTTTGTCTTTTGCCTCATCGTGTGTTTAAGTCACAAATAGCTGGGTAGCATAAAAATAATTTGAGAATGTCCAGAGTTTCTAATTTATATTACCTTTTTGCAAAGCTTTGGATGACTTTCCTTTTACAGATTGAGGCACTAGGCAATAAGGCATCTTTAATATTACTTAATTCTTTATAAGTTATTTTTAAAAGCAAATTGCCATACTCCTCCCAGATGAATAGCAAAAAGTTATACCTGATAACTTTCATTCCTTTACTCCTGTCAGATCAGTTCAGACCAATCGGTTCTGTCCCTTTACCAGCGAATGGAGATAGAGGAAGACTCACCCCTTAAGGGTATTATGTAGCATAGAATGTTCAGTATTTTGAATAACCAAGCAATGGTGCTCAAAATCTGCCTGATGGCCAATATAAAAACTTCAAGACCAAGTAATTAAATCAGGTAATAACCTTACCAGCTAGTGAGACATATACTCTACTGGCACACAAATTTTTCACTGAGTCAGGAAAAATGTGACATACAGTAGGTAGGAAAAATGAACAAGTAGAATCTGTGATACCTGAAAAATATAGCTTGAAAGCAAAATAAAATTAATCAACCAAGGAGAGGTTCTGGACTGGTCTGATAGAACTAATGGAAAGAAAAGTTGTCAGGTAAGAAATAACTTTTCCTTCCATAGCATCCTATCAGGCCAGTGGGATGTAGCAAAGCAATGTCCCCAACACAGAGCAGGACTAAAAGATCTAAACACTCAAAAAAAAAAAGAGAGAATTTTGCAAATAAATGCAACATTAATCTCCCCAGTCTAATAACTGACAGGTATAGATAAAGTGGAATAGCCTTAGGAGGTCCTTTCCAGCAGTACCTAGTAGAGAGAAGCAAGAGCAGTCAGAAGGGCTCTGGAAAGACAAAAGGTATGGAAGAGGAGAAGGATGTGATTCCCATGATAAGAAGGAATAATAGAAAGTAGTATTGATAGACCATGGAATAGATACACAGACCAAGAAACAAACTCAGCTGATGTTTTCCTTGAAAGAGTCTTTGAAGGCAACAGTCTAAGACTAATGTACATCTATGATGGTAATATTGCAACTACAATGGAAGTCCTAGAGGAGTTGAATATGTAGAGAAGGAAATATAGAAAGAAAGCTATCAGGAGCTGAAAAACTACTGTACTTCCCTATCTACATTTCTGACAACCAAAGAAAATTAAGAAACACCCTTCGCTGAAAATAAAAAAGGGAGACCAATGAGAATATCTATTGACTGACTTGGTGTCAGAGTGCTCTTTTTTAAACAGGAGCTTATGCCAAGAAGGTGCCCCAACTCAACTGAACCCAAGGCATTAAACTGTCAGGAGAACATGCCCAGAAGAGCACTCCTAACTAAACTGGAACACAGCTGAGAAGCGGGTTCAGGAGAACAAGCCAATTGGGCATTCCCAAACTCAACCGAGTCTCGGTATAAAACTGGCTCAGGGTCAAAAAAACCCAAAAGGGTAATTAAAGGTCAACTGAAACTAGTTATAAACCAGGTCAGGAGAATGGATGTTAGCCTGTCATCCCTCCACTTGGGAGACAGAGGAATTATTGAACATGCTATGCTGCATAATATCCTTAAGGGGCAAATCACAAGAACTGTTTTCTTCCTCTGTCTCCATCCACTGGTAGCTATACATTTAAAACCTATCATATCCTACGTTGGATTATTTTGTTTATATAATCTCTACCTGCACTGGTAGCTCACTGATCTGCACAGGTACTGTCAGAAAACAAATATAGGAGCCCTTTTACTGTGCCGTGGTAGGCTCTACGCTTTCTGCACATGCCAAAATGAGACTACCGCCAGGCCAGCGCACCCTCCTGGCAGTAATTTCAGATTTGGTGCACGCCCATAACGTCTGTATGAATTATTTATTTCCTCCTACATACGCGCGTTCCAGTAGAAATCGGCACTTGGCACACACCAACCAGTCACCACACGTGTAGCGCATGAGCCTTTACCGCTAGATCAATGGGTGGCGTTAAGGGCTCAGGCTGGTTTCATTTTTACTGCAGGCCCTTTTCTCGTCCCATTTAAAATAAAACAAAAAATCTGGCCCAGCGCATGCCCAATACACACGCCTACACTATCGCAGGCCACTTTTTACCACAGCTTAGTAAAAGGACCCCATAGTGCATATAACAGTTCTCCTAGAGGACAAGCAGGACATTTGTTTCTTACGTCTAGATGATATCATCCCATGAAACCCGTTGTGGATGCTACCCTGCATTTTGTATCTTTAAGAAGCTTTTGGCAGCATTGTACAGCACATATGCGAGAGCCTTCCCACCCAGTGCCAGCATGCAGAGCTATCAGTCTCTTGTTTTCTGGGGAGCAGAGAGGTTCCATTTTCGCTCTCTCCTTAGCGCATCAGTTTATTTTCCACTCTAGTGCCTTCCTTCAGGGGTTTTTTCCCCATTTTTCTCTTACCTTGCCCCTTTTTAAGTTTATATGATTTTTTTTCAGCTCCTGAGGCCTCTTACACCTGAGCATCAGCTGGGTTCCATCTAGATTTTTCTCTAAGGTTGAGCTTCTTTTTTCCCCCTCACTATTGAGTCATTTGATTTTTCCATAAACAGTTTTCCCCTACATGTCACAGAAAACTTCCAGTGACTTTAAGCACTGCTCCCAGTGCAACAGAGTAATCCTCCTGTTCTTCTAATCAGAAAGACCTTGCTGAACCATGATGGTCATCTTGTCGTACTGGCTGAGGAAGATCTGGTTCCTTCTGGTTCTGGAGTTGTCCTTGGAAGAGCTGCAGAGATTAAACTATTTGCAAACTCTCATCATGGAGAACAAGGGATCTCTTCTGAATCCTAACCTCCAGTCCTCACAACCTGGATGTTGAGCGTGTAGAATTTGCATCCTTACAACTGCCTGGGGTGTCTCCAGGATCTTGCTAGCTTCCAGGAAAGATTCCACTAAGAGGTGTTACACTTTTAAGTGGAGAAGGTTTGCTGTCTGGTGTGAGGACAAAGTCTTAGATCCTCTGTCTTGTCCTATACAAAAACTTCTTGAATATCAGCTGATCTGCTGTTAGTGATCTGTAACCTATCATTAAAATTGTCTGAATTTACTGAAGATTGGAAGGTGACCAATGTAGCGCTGATTTTTTTAAAAAGGGTTTCAGGGTTGATCTGAGAAATTACAGACCAGTAAGCCTGACTTCAGCGCTGGGCAAAGTAGTGGAAACTATTATAAAGAATAAAATTATGCAACACAATAGACAAACATGTCTTAATGAAACAGAGTCATCATGAGTTCAGCCAAGGGAAGTCTTGCCTCAACAATTTGCTTTCTTTGAAGTAGAGTGGTGTGGTAGCCGTGTTAGTCCACTTTTAAAGGTAATCAATAGAAATCAAACAAAATAAAACATGGAAAAGAAAATAAGATGATACCTTTTTTATTGGACATAACTTAATACATTTCTTGATTAGCTCTCGAAGGTTGCCCTTCGTCAGATCGGAAATAAGCAAATGTGGTAGATTTATTTATTGCATTTGTATCCCACATTTTCCCACCTCTTTGCAGGCTCAATGTGGCTTACAATACATCATGAATGGTGGAAATACATAAGAAAACAGACATTTAGTATTACAGTATATATAAGTAAAACATCCAAGCATTTCACTGACAGTCTAACAGGTTGGGGATGGGTAGGAGGTATTCATGGGAAAATCAAAGCATTTCAGTGATAGTCTAACAGGACTATCTGGAACTCGTTGCCAGAGGATGTGGAAACAGTGGTTAGCATATCTGGGATTAAAAGATTTTGACAAGTTCCTGGAGGAAAAGTCCATAGTCTTTATTTGAGATAGACATAGGGAAAGCCATTGCTTGCGCCAGGATTGGTAGCATGGAATATTGCTACTGTTTGGATTTCTGCCAGTTATGACCTGGATGGAAGCAGGATACTGGCCTAGATGGACCATTGGTATGACCCAGTATGGCTCTTCTTATGTTACTCTGTGTGGGTTGATTTTAGTGTGACTAATGCTTACCATCATCATGTGGGAAGTAAGTCCATCTCTGTACAGCCTTTAGTTGTTTGATTTATGAGAGGTTTGCTGTTGACAGAGCCCCCTATCAAATCTCCAACTGTGTCATGGGCTCACAACATCGTCCTCACCCAGTTAATGAAAGCTCTTTTTGAGCCACTTGATTCCCGTCATCTGAAGTACCTGACCTGGAATGTCTTGTTTTTTTTGTTGCAGTCACTTCAGTTCTTGGTGTTAGTGACTTTCAGGCTCTAGTAGCTGATCACCTTATATTATGGTTTCATCATAACAGAATAGTTCTCTGCATGCTTCCTAAGTTCCTTCCTAAGGTGGTGTTAGAGTTCTATCTTTAATCAATCGTTCTGCCAACATTTTTCTCATTGATGCCCATCCTAGCAAATGTGCACTGCATGCCTTGGACTGTAAGAGAGCCTTGGTCTTCTATCTGTAGCAGACATTGGACACTCCGCCCAGCTTTTTGTTTCTTTTGACCCAAACTGGATGGGGGCAACCATTGGTAAACACACCTTATCAATTAGCTATCAGATTGCATCTCTTTCACTTATACCCAGGCTGGGCTTGACTCTAGAGGGTTATGTCAGAGCTCATAATGTCAGAGCCACGGCTGTGTCGGTAGCCCACGAGGTCAGCCTCCATTGAAGAGATTTGCAAAGCTGCAAATGGTCTTCAGTCCACACTTCACATCTCATTACTACCTTGAGCAGTACACCTGACAAGACAGTCTGTTTGGTCGAACAGTCCTGCAGAATTTGTTCAGTGTTTAGAATACAACGCCACCCTCCTAGGCCCATATTTATTGGCTGCCCCTCTACAATAGTCTGTTCAGAGAGGATTGGTTTCTGGCCACAAGCCCCTGTTGTCCTATTTTTGTTGTTTTCCATGAGCCTGGTAGCTAGGGATTCCCATCTATAAGAAAATGTCCTGCTTGACCTTGGAGAAAGTGAAGTTACCTATAGCATGTCTTCTCTGAGGACAGCAGGATATGTATTCTTACATCACTTCCCTCCTCCCCTTGGCGTTGCATTATTATCATTGTACTGATGATCCCACTTGCTGACTCTGGGTGGGAAGGCACTTGTGCATTTGCAATGCGATGCTGCCAAAAGCTTCTTAAACATACAGTACACTGGGTAGCATCCATACTGGGCTTCTTTGGATAATGTCACCCAATTTAAGAATATATGTATTTCTGTCCTCAGAAAACATCTGCTACAGGTAAGTAACTGCTCTCTGTTAAAAGACAAAGCAAAGTTTTTGGTGGGGTTTTTTTTTTTTTTTTTTGCCTTTTTGTTCGCAAGAGTAATACAGACAGAATTAGGTAGAAGAAAGACTTAAAACAAGCTATAACCAAACAGTGAAACATGTAGAAAGAATCAAGGTAAACCCTCTTCCCCTAAAGAGATTGGTTTACAATGAGCCAGGTAAAGGCCTCAGGGTCTGCACACTATCTAAACTGCTCTAAACCACTAATTTTTTTTTTTTGGGGGGGGGGGGGGGGGGTTGTTATTTTTTCCTGCTTTAGACAGGCAAAACAGGTCCAGATAGAAAAAATTATTACACTAATATCCACAAAGATTTACCAAATATTGCACATATGCAACCCCTCCTAGTCTGGAATTGAAAAAGTCAAAATGGTGCCTGAATTTTTATACAAACTCCCAACCAAAAACACCAATCTAAATGTGAACATGTGACATAATCAGCTAGTTATAGAAAGAGTTGCTGTTTGAGATTTTCCTTCTTTATCTTTCCTTTCTTTCCCCCCCATTTTGGTTAAGGGGGGTTTTTTTTGTCTTTAGAGTTGTTGCATAATAAAAATTATACATACTGGATGTTTTGTTAGCTTTGAGATTAAGCTGTGTTTTTACCTGAGCAAACTGTACATTGTACATGCACCTATTTTCTTTATCTAATGTAATAATGACCTTGTTAAAATAAAAAAAAATGTTAAAAAGGAGTTGCCGTTCTACTGCAATTAAATATCTGGCACATGTGCCGCAGGCCCTTTGACATATGAAAAGGATCCTTTTTGCAAGGTTAGGAAGACTGGTTATGTGAGTGATGCCTTTGTCATGCTCTGTACTAGTTAACATAGTATTTGTTATTGCAAAAACCTTCTGGTCTTTTTGTGTGTATTTTCTTAGCTCCTTTAGTGAAGATTAAACAAGCCTTAACGAAGCTAAAACAAGAAACGGTTCAGATGGATATTCGCATTGGTGTAGTGGAACATACCTTACTGCAGTCAAAACTAAAAGAAAAATCCAACATGACCAGAGATATGCATGCCACGATCCTTCCAGAGTCCACAATTGGTGCTTATTAAGATAACTTTTTAGATTTCTTTATGGAGAGTTCATGAATTTAAACTGTGTTTAATTTTAAGAAGTTGTTACATATGCTGTATATAGGCTCACATTGATCAATTTGTACTTTTACATAGTTGATATGTACTGTTATAGTTTTTCCGATTGAATGGATTTTATGCTAAAGTGTTTATTTTATTAAATATATTTTGCATACATTGATATGACTTTTCAGTGCATCTGTCAAAGCTGTAATTTTCTCTGACACTAGTTTGAAATAGTTACTGAATTCTACAATAGTAAAAAACACACTACTTTTTGCTTCATTTGTTACTTAACCATTGAGAGCACATGTTGTGGAAAAAGTAGATTTTAAAACCATTAGCATGTTACCTCTTCTGCTGTAGCATTAATTAAATATTGTACATACCCTACATTATCTTATTCCGTGGTATAAAAATCTATTCTTGTCCATTTATCAAAACTTTTTAAAATCCAGAAGAAAAAAAAAGCTAGCAGCTGTTTCTCTGAGGACAAGCAGAGTTGCAAATCCTCATAATGAGGTGATGTCGTTCGGTGAATGCCGCACTGAGTTCTTTTTCCTGGTTAAATTAATCTGAAAGCTTTTGAGAAGCCTACCATACATGAGTGCGATTGCTCCCTCAGGCTTTTTTTAAAAATTCAGTGAGGCCAGTAAGACATGTACTTGCTATGCTTTCTGAAGGAGATTTTTGTCCTGTTTTCTGTATTTTAAATTGTTGCTGTCATTCTGGCCACCTTTAGTTTTTTTTCCCCGATAGGTGGCCTGGTTAGGTTTTTCTCTCTTTCTAAGTTTACTTGATATTTTTTGCATGTTAACCCACAAGGTTTTCTTCACAGCCTTAGGGGCATCCTGAGTAGGATTAATCTAATCTGACAAAAGGAATCTCCTTCTAAATTCCTCCAGTACAAATTGTCCTCACCACAGATATGTCCAGACTGGGCTGGTGAACCTACATTTGGGACCTGTAGTCTTCCCAGGAGAACATAAGAACAGCCATACTGAGTCAGACCAATGGTCCCATCTAGCCCAGTAACCTGCTTCCAACAGTGGCCAATGCAGGTCCGAATACCTGGCAGAAACTGAAATGGTAATAACATACTATGCTTCATTAGATAATTTCCTAGCATGAAGGCAATATGGAATGTTTTAAAGGCTTTCAGAGATCAATTGGCCAACTAGTAATTTTAGTCCACACAGACAAGTTACTGTGCATCAAATCAACAGATAGGGAGGAATGAGATTCTACCTTCTGTTTTGAGGAAACTGTTAGATTGTGGAATTGGGCTGTCCCACATGAGATGACTCTCAGGGCCACCTCTCTGGCAGGGGAAGACAACAGCCTGGTGGAAAAACTTATGATGGAATCATGGAACCATGATTCCCATAGCCTAATATTGACTGGGACAAGTGTTGATTCCTTCTTCTGGAACTTTCCGTACAAAGTCTTATTAAACTGGGCCTCCCTCATAGCTTAGGTTTTTTTTCTCTCCTTAGTTGTTGTACATAACTTTAGATACCATGAATGACCCTGACAGTGTATCACAGGTCATTCTGGCTCCTAGGGGAGACTCCACTAAAAGATCTTATGATTTGAAGTGGAAGAGATTTGCTGTTTGTGTGAGGAAAAGGCCCTAGACCCCTTTTCCTGATTCATACAAAAAGTGTGAATACCTGCTACATCTGTCTTGAATCACATTTGAAACATTCTATTCCTTAGCATCCATACATGACAAATCCAGAACAAGTGACCAGAGAATGGAGAGAAACTAAATAGTTCTGCATGATTTGCCCCATAACGGCAGTGATAAAACATTCAGAATTTCTGTCTCCAGTGGATGGTGGCACTGTGCAACTCCTTGGCTACATAGGTCTAATGCATCTTGAACTAGTTTATGCTCGTTTTATTGAGCTGAGATTGTAATCAGTATGCAGAATAATGAGGAAACTCTTTTTCGGAAATACTCGGAAGTCACCAAGTCCCTTTCCTTTTTCCTTCCTCTACCTTAGAAGAGGTTCCTGGGGTTGAGGCCTCACGACTACATAGTTGAGGCTGACTCCTGGACCAGGAGCTGAGTATGAGGAGTTTGTTACTGAAGATTATTTGAGCCAGAGGTTGAGTCCCTTCCTCCTCTTCCACTTCAGCTCTGACTCCCTTGAGGATGTTTCCTTCTACAAACTGCAAGTTTATGTGCTTTCTTTGTGCTGAATGTAGTTTATATTTCTCTGGGGCCCTTCCTTGGGCATTTGCTATTTCCAGGTGCTGGTTTAATCTGCAGTGAATTACTTACGTTTCCCACCTTTCTGCGACACTTACCATCTTGGTGCTTCTGATATATCCCGAAAGAGTGTTCAGGTCACTTCTCAGTGCTCCTTGCTGTATGTCTGTGAAGAAGTCGCTTTTGCCATTATTATTCTTCCTTGCCCAGGTGAGTTTTTTCTTGCAGTGCCATTTTGTTTATCTTTCTTCCAGAATCCTTCTTCTTAGCACTGAGCAGCTCGAATCGCTATCTTCCATATCATCAAGCTGATCAATCCATAGACTGGTGGGTTGTGTCCATCTACCAGCAGGTGGAGATAGAGAGCAAACTTTTGCCTCCCTATATGTGGTCATGTGCTGCCGGAAACTCCTCAGTATGTTCTCTATCTCAGCAGGTGGTGGTCACACACAGCAGCAGCTCTGGCTAGGCCTCCAAGCCTAATCCTTAGGTTTTGTTGAGGCCTGGGGTTGAGGGCTCTTTTGAGCAAGTGCAAACCTGGTGGTGCCAGGTCCCTCCTTTTCTCCCCCCTCCCGCTGGCTCCGTTAAAAAAAAAAAAAAATTTTAAACGTCCTTAAAGGCGTTTATTTCGACGTTTATTTCAACGTTCATTGCAGCTACTCACTGGGACACCAGTTCGTTACAGCTCGGAGCGGCAAGCAGGTAATTTTACCTTTTTATAGCGGGCAGGGGGTTCCCCGATTCTTCTCCTCGTGGCATATGGCGTCGGAGGGCGAGGGCGCAAAGGGTCGCTCCCCGGATCGCTGGAGCGCTTCTAGAGGGGATGCGGGGGTTTTACAGCCTGATTCACCCTTGTTGGGTGACAGTTTCGTGACCGATGAATGTCCCGGTCCTTCCTCCGGCGTGGCGGTTTTTCCCGCCATAAACGCCCATCCCCCGCTCCTCGCCTCCGCCATCTTGGCCGGCCACGCGGCTCGGACGGCTTCTTCGTGGGCCGCCCTTGAGGTTGGAGACATTAATGCCATGAACGCCCTTAATTTGGGCGACGGCACAGAAGCGGCTAAAGTTAAGAGCCGTTCTTCCCGCGCGGCTCCTTCGCGGAGTTTTGCGCCGGACGCCATTTTGGATGCGCAGCATGTCTCTCCCCCGCTATTGCGAGCGCCGGTTGAGAGTGCGTCTAGGGCTGTTGCCCAGGCTGCAGAAGTGCACAGTCTGGGGGGTTTCTCCCCCGTTTGTTTTGCTGCTGCATCAGGCCTTCCTCATGCACAACGCTGCCCCTGCTCCCTCGTCTGATAAAGAGGTTGAGGTTCCCAGAGGTAAACGCCCTCGGGTGGATTCCCAGGCCTTGGAGGACTTTGTCTCCTCCGATGTAGATGAGGGCAGCGTGTCTGAGGTCTCCCAACGGTCCTTTGCGGATTCCTTGGAGGAGACGGATCCCCGCTCGGATGGAGCGGATGACCTCTCTGCAGCGCGGCTTTTTAGCCCAGAGGATTTGCCCAACCTGTTGTTACAGGCCATGGACACTTTGAAGATTTCCTCTCCGGAGGACGTCTCTCCCTCAGCCCCTGTTGGCTCTGCCATTATGCTGGGGACGAAGCGCCCGCCTAGAACCTTCCACGTGCATGATGCCATGCACACCTTAATTTGGCCTACCGTGGATTCTTTAATCACTGCGGTGACTAAGAAAACGGCTTTGCCGGTGGAAGGTGGCACGGCCCTGAAGGACGCCCAAGACAGAAGATTGGAGGCGGCCTTAAGGTCGTCCTTTGAGGCGGCTGCTTTAAGTTTGCAGGCCTCAGTTTGCGGCTCCTATGTGGCCAGGGCGTGCCTGACTATGGTGCAGCGGGCTACCCCCTCGGATCATTCCTTGAGGGCTGATTGGCCGGCCCTGGAATCGGGCTTAGCCTATTTGGCAGACTTGCTGTATGATGTCTTGAGGGCCTCAGCTAAAGGCATGGCTCTGACAATCTCTGCGCGGCGGTGGCTTTGGCTGAAACATTGGTCTGCTGACCACGCCTCTAAATCCCGCCTGGCTAGATTGCCTTTTAAAGGCAAGCTGCTCTTTGGGGTCGTGCTGGACAAAATCGTGACCGATCTCGGCACGTCTAAGGGCAAGAAATTGCCAGAGGTCAGGGCTCGGGCTAGTACTCGTCCTGGTACCTTCAGAGGACGGTTGCAGGAAGCCCGTCGGTACCGCCCGGGCAAGTCGGGCTCCTCTGCCCCTTCTTCCTTCAAGAGGAATTTCTCCCCCAAGCAGCATTCCTTTCGCAGAGACCGCCGTCCCGGAGGTGCTCCCTCCGGTCCTCCCCCAGGGTCTCGTACCCAATGACGGGGCCTTGGTCCACGCCCCAGTGAAGATTGGAGGACGGCTGTCCTCGTTTCTGGGCGAGTGGACCACCATAACTTCAGACGCGTGGGTGCTGGAAGTCATCAGAGACGGCTACAAGCTAGAGTTCTGCCGACCCTTAAAAGACGGGTTAGTACTCTCTCCCTGCAAGTCTCCGGTCAAAGCTGTGGCAGTGCAGCAGACCTTGGACAATCTGATCCGCCTGGGCGCGGTCATTCCGGTGCCAGAAAGTCAGCTTGGCAAGGGACGTTACTCCATTTACTTTGTGGTACCAAAGAAAGGAGGTTCTGTCCGGCCTATCCTCGACCTCAAAGGGGTCAATCGGGCCTTGGAAGTGCGGCACTTTCGCATGGAGACTCTCCGCTCTGTTATAGCGGCAGTGAAGGCAGGAGAGTTCCTGGCATCCTTGGACATCAAGGAAGCGTACCTGCATATTCCCATCTGGCCTCCTCATCAACGCTTTCTGCGTTTTGCAGTCCTGGGATGACACTTCCAGTTCAGAGCCCTCCCATTCGGGTTGGCTACTGCTCCGCGGACCTTTTCCAAGGTAATGGTGGTCATCGCGGCCTTCCTACGAAAGGAAGGGGTACAAGTCCATCCTTATCTGGACGACTGGTTGATCCGAGCCCCCTCTTATGCAGAGTGCGGCAAAGCTGTGATCCAGGTAGTTGCTCTTTTGAGTTCCCTGGGATGGATCATCAACTGGGAGAAGAGCCAGCTGCGCCCGACTCAGTCCATGGAGTACCTGGGACTTCGATTCGACACCCAAGTGGGCAGAGTGTTCCTGCCAGACAATCGGATTGTCAAACTTCAGGCTCAAGTGGACCAGTTCCTAGTAGCCTCTCCTCCTCGGGCTTGGGACTATGTGCAGCTGTTGGGCTCTATGACGGCCACGATGGAAGTAGTGCCCTGGGCCAGGGCTCATATGAGACCACTTCAACAATCTTTGCTGCGGCGCTGGACTCCGATGTCGGAGGATTATGCTGTGCGCCTTCCCTTGGACCCAGCAGTGCGCAAGGCGCTGAGCTGGTGGATGCAGACAGACAAGTTGTCTGCGGGAATGCCTCTGGTGACCCCAGAGTGGATTGTCGTCACGACGGACGCCTCTTTGTCGGGCTGGGGAGCCCACTGCTTGGGAAGGACAGCGCAGGGGCTCTGGTCTCCTGCAGAGGCAAAGTGGTCTATCAACCTCCTGGAACTCAGAGCCATTCGGTTGGCGCTTTTGGAGTTCATCCCGGTACTGGCGTTGAAGCCTGTACGGGTCCTGTCAGACAATGCCACGGCTGTGGCCTATGTCAACCGCCAGGGAGGTACCAAGAGCGCCCCTCTAGCCAAGGAGGCTATGAATCGTTGCCAGTGGGCGGAAGCGAACCTGGAGCAGCTTTCAGCGGCCCACATTGCCGGAGTCATGAATGTCAAGGCGGTCTTTCTCAGTCGCCATACCTTGGAGCCCGGAGAGTGGCAACTATCTGCTCAGGCGTTCTTGGACATCACGAAGCGCTGGGGCCAGCCGAGCCTAGATCTGATGGCGTCATCGGCCAATTGCCAAGTGCCGCGCTTTTTCAGCAGAGGACGGGACCCTCGATCCCTGGGAGTAGATGCTCTTCTCCAACAGTGGCCGACACAAGAGCTCCTCTATGTGTTCCCGCCCTGGCCCATGTTGGGCAGGGTGCTAGACCGGGTGACAAAGCATCCCGGCAGGGTAATCCTGGTGGGTCCGGATTGGCCCAGACGTCCCTGGTATGCGGACTTGATCAGGCTCTCAGTCGACGATCCTCTGCGGCTGTCAGTGGAGCAGGGCCTGTTACATCAGGGTCCCGTGGTGATGGAGGATCCCTCCCCCTTTGGTCTTACGGCCTGGCTATTGAGCGGCAGCGTCTGAGGAAGAAGGGCTTCTCAGACAAGGTCATCGCCACTATGCTAAGAGCGAGGAAGCGCTCTACTTCTACTGCTTACGCCAGGGTTTGGCGTATCTTTGCAGCGTGGTGTGAAGCAGGCTCACTTTCTCCCTTCACTGCTCCAATTTCTTTAGTGTTGGCGTTCCTGCAAGAAGGTCTGGAGAAAGGCCTGTCGCTCAGTTCCCTTAAAGTCCAGGTAGCGGCTCTGGCTTGCTTCAGGGGCCGCCTGAAGGGTGCTTCCCTGGCTTCGCAGCCAGATGTGGTGCGCTTTCTCAAGGGAGTTAATCACCTGCGCCCTCCTCTGCACTCAGTGGTGCCTGCGTGGAATCTCAACCTGGTGCTAAGAGCATTGCAGAAGCCGCCTTTTGAACCCTTGTCAAGGGCATCTCTGAAAGACCTGACGTGGAAAGCAGTCTTTTTGGTGGCTATCACTTCAGCCAGAAGAGTTTCCGAGCTCCAGGCGCTCTCATGTCGAGAGCCTTTTCTGCAGTTCACTGAGGCAGGAGTGACTATTCGCACAGTGCCTTCCTTTCTGCCCAAGATTGTTTCTCGCTTCCATGTGAATCAGCAGCTCTGTCTCCCTTCCTTTCGTAGGGAGGACTACCCAGAGGAGTGCTCTGCTCTTAAATATCTGGATGTGAGGCGAGTCAGCATCAGATACTTGGAAGTGACCAATGATTTCCGGAAATCGGATCATCTGTTTGTCCTGTTTGCAGGTCCTCGTAAGGGTCTGCAGGCTGCTAAGCCTACAGTGGCAAGATGGGTCAAGGAAGCCATTGCAGCGGCTTATGTGGCCGCAAGGAAGGTGCCGCCTATCCAGCTGAAGGCTCACTCCACGAGAGCTCAGGCGGCCTCGATGGCAGAGGCCGGATCCGTCTCCTTGGAAGAGATATGCTAGGCGGCAACTTGGGCTTCGGCTCATACATTCTCCAAGCATTACCGTTTGACGGTGGCTGCACGGGCGGAGGCCCGGTTTGGAGCTTCAGTGTTGAGGTCAGGGATTTCAATGTCCCGCCCTGGGTGAGTACTGCTTCGGTACATCCCACCAGTCTATGGATTGATCAGCTTGATGATATGGAAGGTAAAATTATGTATAATCATACCTGATAATTTTCTTTCCATTAATCATAGCTGATCAATCCATAGCCCCTCCCAGATATCTGTACTGTTTTTATTCTGGTTGCATTTCAGGTTCAAGTTTAGTCTTCAGTTACTTCAGAAAGACTTCGTGTTCAAGTTTTTTCACTTGGATTCTTCAAGAGTTGAGACGAGTTTGTGTTACAGTGAGCTGCTGCATTCCTCTCCCCCCCGTTTTACGGGGCTGGATTGAGACATAAATTCTGCCGGCACTCCCTCCCGCTTCGTGCGGCTGTAGGGCAGCTTTGTACCCCTCCCGCTTCGGCGGTGTTAGGGTCAGTCAGCTCCTCCCGCGGTTGCGGTTGCAGGATAAGCCAGATCCCCCCGCATCAGCGGGTGTGGTGTCCCTCCCCCGCTCCGCGGGGATGAGCTGGACGGATTCCCCTCCCCCACTTGTGTGGGGATGAGCTGGGTTAATTCCCCTCCCCCGTTTCGGCGGTGGTGAGCTGGGCAGAGTGTCCCTTCGTGGGTGTAATTCTCTAAGTGCTGAGTCCTGCGGATGGAGCTTTGATATCGACATACTGAGGAGTTTCCGGCAGCACATGACCACATATAGGGAGGCAAAAGTTTGCTCTCTATCTCCACCTGCTGGTAGATGGACACAACCCACCAGTCTATGGATTGATCAGCTATGATTAATGGAAAGAAAATTATCAGGTATGATTATACATAATTTTACCTTATATGACTGTATTTCTATATGGATTTTTGGGTTTTATTCAGGCACTCTTCACAGCATATGCAGTCTCCCAGCCTGTTTCGCTAACACCACAACTTTTTTTCCTACCATCATTTCAGGAGCTTGCAAATCCTCTCTTCTGATACTAAAAGTGGGGTAGGTTTCTCAAAACCTTTGTCTTTCTATTCAGACTTTTAAGCTCTATTCTGGTACATTTGATCTGCTGCTTTGTGTGTTTCGAGTTAGGCAGGCTTCATTAGGTTACTCCTGTCATTCCACTGATACATGCAGTTCGGCACCTTTCCCTGCTCACTGGACATGCTTCTCAAGCTCTAAAATAAATAAACAGTGCTTTCAGTAGTTGTTTTCCTTCCAGGATACCTGGCTATGGCAAGCTTAAATTGCAATTCCATTCTGCCTCTTTTTATGTTGTGAATCTCTGATAACATCTTTGGTGTTCCAGCCTGAAGATTCCGTTCTCTTACTATTGCAGTTTCTTCTATGTTGTTTCTATCTGAAGTTTTACCTAGCTGATTGATTGTGATATCTTGTCAGTTCCTTTGTTTTACAGGGTCGGAGTATCAGTTCTGTTCATATTTCAGTCTTTGCTCTAGTTTTCCCAGAAAGTCTCAATACCAGCTTCTGTATGACACCCTTGCAGTGTCAGCTCAGTGTTTGACTGCCTCTTGGCATCAATTCAGTGGTGGTACAATCTCTTGTGTCAGCTGTCTGTCAGCCTTTCAGCATCCACAGTGTGCTGCATCTACTCTATCAGCTTCTTGACATCCGCTGGGGGTATTCACGTCTCAGTGTCAGTTGTGTAACATCCTTTCACTTTCGGAATTTGACATTCTTTCAACGGCAGCTGCACGTCCTTCTTCGTATGTCAACTCCATGACAGCTGTGTGTCTTTCCCTCAGCGTCAGCTTTTTGACGTTCTCTTGGTACCAGCTGTGTGTCATTCAGTGCTGGCTGTATATCCATCTCTCAATGTTAGCTGTGTCACCTCTTGAAACCAGCTGTGTGGCATCCCCTCACATCTCTCACAATTGGCTGTATGACTTCCGGAATTTAGCTGCTGGCTCTCTTCCTAAAACTCTCAGCTTCAGTTCATCGGAACAGTGCAGCTGCATTCCAACCTACAAATAATTTTTGGTTTACAGCTTTAGATTTTAGCTGCACTTTGGCCTGGAAGTTTTGGGTGTACGCTCTGTTACACCCTGTGTATGTTGGCTGAATTTATCCCTGAGAGATTGTTGTTGGGGTTTTTTTTAACTAATGTCTGTGTTCCAGTGTGAAAGTAGTGTCTCTACTATATAGTATGAATGAGTTACCCCTATTACAGCTTATATATATTATAGGGGCAGTTCTGTTTATCCCCAAAATGTCAACAGTTTCATATCCTGAAGGTATTTCCTTAAGGTCTATTTTCTCTTGTTATCCTCAGTCCATCTGAAGTTGTTTCAACTTTATGCTGTGACATATTATATTAGTGCACACACTTTCCTTGTGTTCACCTGTGGTGCATTGCACTGCCTTCCTTGTTCTCCTTTCTGCCACAGCTTTTTTTAGCATCTCTGCCTTCTGAATTCTACATTAAAAAAAGGTTCATATCCAGTCCTCTTCAAATGTTCTGTGTTCACTCCAGTCTCATGTTTCTGTTTCCTGAATCAGTACTCTTTTGAGCTGCTTCGGGCTACTTCAGCAGTTTGGATCTAAGTTCTATTCCCGGAACAATTTTATAATAATCTTCCAACAGGGGATAATCTGTGTCTAGAGAAGGTGGCGATCTACACTCTACAGCCCATTTAAAACTAAGTGGGTAACATAAAACATACACAGTAAAATTGACGCAAAACACTACAATAAAATAACGTACTGAATCTCAGCTGTCCATCTCTCATTAGCCACCTGATCCCTCAGGCATATGCTTGTACAAACAAATGCGTTTTTAATCTCCTCTTAAACTCATGGAGAGAAGACTGAAGATGTAGATGACCAGGCAGTTTATTCCACAGCTAAGGCCCAATAATGGGTGCAAGAAAGCACAAAGGCAGACGGTCTGCAAACTCCAAGGTGGAAAATAAAATGAGCAGATCTTTAAAAGTAAAACGTAATTTATTTTTTTTTTAAAACAGTATAGCAATTCTTATATAAATACAAACAGCCCGACACAGGCCATGTATAGGTGGGTGCCTTAGCCTATGCTTGCTTATAGTTCAGATACCTGTTACTACATGTGCATATGAGTTACTATAATTACAAGATATAGCTGTTCTTTCTGTTTTGTTAACAATTTTAGATGGTGTTTTCTATATATGTATTTCCCAAATAACAAGTGTTTTAAATAGAGCATGTTTTGGTACATATCATTTTAGATTTACGTATATACATTTATATAGATGTTATATTTGTTGTGTGTGCATATATATATATGTATGTATATATATATGTTATCTATATATGTAGTTTGATATTATAACAGACAATTTATATGTTTTTTTATAGCCCCTGAAGCAGCCCAGTTGGGCGAAACACGGCCTGTGTCGGGCTGTTTGTATTTATATAAGTATTGCTATACTGTTTTAAAAAAATAATTAATTACGTTTTACTTTTAAATGATCTGCTCTTTTTATTTTCCACCCAATAATGGGTGCTACTAGTAGCTGAATAACGCACTTTTGCCAAAGAAGGCACCACCAATTGTGTTGCCCCAACACATCTGAAGGAGCTGGCAGGATTATAAAGTTTTGCAGGGCTTTCTTAAAATACTCAGGAGCCAGTCCATTTAGCATCTTAAAAATGAGTGTTGGCAGTTTGTATTTAGGTTTATTAGGATTTGTTTACTGCCTTTTTGAGCAATAGACAATTACAGCAGTAAAAATATTCAAACAACAATACAAAGTATGGCATAGTATGCTACATTATCATTCCAACACAACACACAATAAAACATTTTAATAGCATAGCGTGTAAGCAAAGATGGAACATATAGATAGATAAACTAGAGTAACAGGAGTAAGAAAATATGGAACTAGTTAAAGGGAGTTGGAAATGAGGTCAGAAAGGTGTTTGAACATTATCTTGGCTAGGGTAGGCGTAGATAAACATGTCCTGCTATATAATATGTGCAGCTGATGTCATTTTCTTCTTCCATTAAATGTCTGATTGAAGAGCCAAGCTGTCACCTGCTTCTTGAAGTAGAGATAGTCTTCTGTTAAGCGAAACCTTTCAGGGAGTGTATTCCAGAGCATGAGGGCTACTCCAGCGAAGGTTCTGCATTGGGAGCCAATGCAAACTTTTCATAGAACACGTAACATGCTCAAAACGATCTAAACCCCCAATCAGTCTCACTGCGGCTTGTTCTATTACCTTCAGGGAGCTGGGTTCAGTTCCCAGTGTGGCTCCTTGTGATCCTGGGCAAGTCACTTCATGCTCCATTGCCCCAGGTACAAAACCTTAAATTGTAAGCCCACTAGGGACAGAGAAAGTACCTGCGTATAATGTGTACAGTACTGAATACATCTAGTCGTGCTATAGAAATAAGTAGTAGTAGTACAAACGGACTACTGAGCTGAAATTGGCAGGGCAAATCCAGGCCTTCAGCTTGCCGAGTCTGGGGATTGACCCTCTGTACCCTTCCTTCCCCACCCCACCCCCCCCTCTCTCTCTCCATCGTTCTCCCTTTATGCTGTAGAGTGGTGTAACACCAAAGCACAGCGCTGCGATAGGATGAAGCGTACCCAATAATTCTCATACAACCAGTTGTCAGTTTTGCAACTTCTCTTTATTTTTCTTTAATTCACATGACAGACAAGATCATAGCAGAAGCAATGCACAAACAGCTTACTAAAACATAAGAAAGAGAAAAGATTAGAAGTGGAATGAGCTAGCAGTCACCTGGCTTCCCAAGTGCCCACCAGACTCTCCCCCAGGGGCTAAGGCATTCTCTCATTTTATAGGTGTTTCACCCATCTATCTTTTCTTTCCACTTATCATTTCTCACCCATTCTTCATCCCTCCCATGTTCCAGAATAATCTTTCCTGCTTCCATATCATCATGCTGATCAATCCATAGACTGGTGGTTGTGTCCATCTACCAGCAGGTGGAGATAGAGAGCAAAGCTTTTGCCTCCCTATATGTGGTCATGTGCTGCCGGAAACTCCTCAGTATGTTCTCTATCTCAGCAGGTGGTGGTCACACACAGCAGCAGCTCTGGCTAGGTCTCCAAGCCTAATTTTTAGGTTTTGTTGAGTACCTGGGGTTGAGGGCTCTTCTTGAGCAAGTGCAAACCTGGTGGTGCCAGGTCCCTCCTTTTCTCCCCCCTCCCGCTGGCTCCGTTGAAAAAAAAAATTTTTTTTGGACGTCCTTAAGGGCGTTTATTTCAACGTTTATTTCAACGTTTATTGCAGCTACTCACTGGGACACCAGTTTGTTACAGCTCGGAGCGAGAAGCAGGTAATTTTTACCTTTTTGTAGCGGGCAGGGGGTTCCCGATCGGTCTCCACGTGGCCTATGGCGTTGGAGGGCGAGGGCGCAAAGAATCGCTCCCCGGACCGCGTGTGCGCTTCTAGCGGGGATGCGGGGATCTTAAAGTCTGATTCGCCCTTGTTGGGTGTCAGTTTGGAGGCCGGTCAGTGTCCCGGTTCTTCCTCCGGTGCGGCGGTTTTTCCCGCCATAAACGCCCATCCCCCGCTGCTCGCCTCCGCCATCTTGGCCGGCCACTCTGCTCGGACGGCTTCTTCTTGGGCCGCCCTTGAGGTGGGAGACGTTAATTCTATGGCCGCCCTTGATTTGGGCGACGGCAAAAAAGCGGCCAAAGTTAAGCGCCGTTCTTCCCGCGCGGCTCCTTCGCGGAGTGTCGCGCCGGACGCCATTTTAGATGCGCAGCATGTTTCTCCCCCGCTCTTGCGAGCGCCGGTTGAGGGTGCGTCTAGGGCTGTGGCCCAGACTGCTGAAGTGCACAGTCTGGGGGGTTTCTCCCCCGAGTTTATTTTGCTGCTGCATCAGGCCTTCCTTATGCAAAACGCTGCCCCGGCTCCCTTGTCCGATAAAGGGGTTGAGGCCCCCGGAAGTAAACGCCCTGGGGTGGATTTCCAGGCCTTAGAGGACTCTGTCTCCTCTGATGTAGATGAGGGCAGCGTATCTGGGTTCTCCCAACGGCCCTTTGGGAATTCCTTGGAGGAGACGGATTCCCGCTCGGATGGAGCGGATGACCCCTCTGCAGCGCGGATTTTTTGCTCAGAGGACTTGCCCAACCTGTTAGTGCAGGCCATGAGCATTTTGAAGATTTCCTCTCTGGAGGACGTCTCTCCCTCAGCCCCTGTTGGCTCCGCCATTATGCTGGGGACGACGCGCCCGCCTAGAACCTTCCACGTGCATGATGCCATGTACACCTTGATTTCGGCTCAATGGGATGTCCCGGAAGCGAGCCTCAAAGTGGCTAGGTCTATGTCCCGCCTCTGTCCTCTGCCTGAAAGTGAACGGGAGGCCTTTCTTTGGCCTACCGTGGATTCTTTAATCACTGTGGTGACTAAGAAAACGGCGTTGCCGGTGGAAGGTGGCACGGCCCTAAAGGACGCCCAAGACAGAAGATTGGAGGCGGCCTTAAGGTCGTCCTTCGAGGCGGCTGCTTTAAGTTTGCAGGCCTCAGTTTGCGGCTCCTATGTGGCCAGGGCGTGCCTGACTATGGTGCAGCGGGCTACCCCCTCGGATCATTCCTTGAGGGCTGATTGGCCGGCCCTGGAATCGGGCTTAGCCTATTTGGCAGACTTGCTGTATGATGTCTTGAGGGCCTCAGCTAAAGGCATGGCTCTGACAATCTCTGCGCGGCGGTGGCTTTGGCTGAAACATTGGTCTGCTGACCACGCCTCTAAATCCCGCCTGGCTAGATTGCCTTTTAAAGGCAAGCTGCTCTTTGGGGTCGTGCTGGACAAAATCGTGACCGATCTCGGCACGTCTAAGGGCAAGAGGTTACCAGAGGTCAGGGCTCGGGCCAGTGCTCACCCCGGTAACTCCAGAGGACGGTTTCAGGAAGCCCGTCGGTACCGCCCGGGCAAGTCGGGCTCCTCTGCCCCCTCTTCCTTCAAAAGGAACTTCTCCCCCAAGCAGCATTCCTTTCGCAGAGACCGCCATCCCGGAGGTGCGCCCTCCGGTCCTCCCCCAGGGTCTCGTACCCAATGACGGGGCCCTGGTCCATTCCCCAGTGCAGATTGGAGGACGCCTGTCCTCGTTTCTGGGCGAGTGGACCAGGGTAACTTCAGACGCTTGGGTGCTGGAAGTCATCAGAGACGGCTACAAGCTAGAGTTCTGCCGACCCTTAAGAGACGGGTTTGTACTCTCTCCCTGCAAGTCTCCGGTCAAAGCTGTGGCAGTGCAGCAGACCTTGGACAACCTGATCCGCCTGGGTGCGGTCGTTCCGGTGCCAGAAAATCAGATTGGCAAGGGACATTACTCCATTTACTTTGTGGTACCAAAGAAAGGAGGTTCGGTACGGCCTATCCTCGACCTCAAAGGGGTCAATCGGGCCTTGAAAGTTCGGCACTTTCGCATGGAGACTCTCCGCTCTGTTATAGCGGCAGTGAAGGCAGGGGAGTTCCTGGCATCCTTGGACATCAAGGAAGCATATTTGCATATTCCCATCTGGCCTCCTCATCAACGCTTTCTGCGTTTTGCAGTCCTGGGCCGACACTTCCAGTTCAGAGCCCTCCCGTTCGGGTTGGCTACTGCTCCGCGGACCTTCTCCAAAGTAATGGTGGTCATCGCGGCCTTCCTGCGAAAGGAAGGAGTACAAGTCCATCCTTATCTGGACGACTGGTTGATCCGAGCCCCCTCTTATGCAGAGTGCGGCAAAGCTGTGGACCGGGTGATTGCTCTTTTGAGCTCCCTGGGGTGGATCATCAACTGGGAGAAAAGCCAGCTGCGCCCGACTCAGTCCCTGGAGTATCTGGGAGTTCAATTCGACACCCAAGTGGGCAGAGTGTTCCTGCCAGACAATCGGATTGTCAGGCTCAGGTGGACCAGTTCCTAGTAGCCTCTCCTCTTCGGGCTTGGGACTATGTGCAGCTGTTGGGCTCTATGACGGCCACGATGGAAGTAGTGCCCTGGGCCAGGGCTCATATGAGACCACTACAACACTCTCTGCTGCAGCGCTGGACTCCAGTGTCGGAGGATTATGCTGTGCGCCTTCCCTTGGACCCAGCAGTGCGCAAGGCGCTGAGCTGGTGGCTGAAGACAGACAAGTTGTCTGCAGGAATGCCTCTTGTGACCCCGGAGTGGATTGTTGTCACGACGGACGCCTCTTTGACGGGCTGGGGAGCCCACTGCTTGGGAAGGACAGCGCAGGGGCTCTGGTCTCCTGCAGAGGCAAAGTGGTCTATCAACCTCCTGGAACTCAGAGCCATTCGGTTGGCGCTTTTGGAGTTCCTCCCGGTACTGGCGTTGAAGCCAGTACGGGTCCTGTCGGACAATGCCACGGCTGTGGCCTATGTCAACCACCAGGGAGGTACCAAGAGCGCCCCTCTAGCCAAGGAGGCCATGAATCTATGCCAGTGGGCGGAAGCGAACCTGGAACAGCTGTCAGCGGCCCACATTGCCGGAGTCATGAATGTCAAGGCGGACTTTCTCAGTCGCCATACCTTGGATCCCGGAGAGTGGCAGTTATCGGCTCAGGCGTTCTTGGACATCACGAAGCGCTGGGGCCAGCCGAGCCTAGATCTGATGGCGTCATCGGCCAATTGCCAAGTGCCGCGCTTTTTCAGCAGAGGACGGGACCCTCGATCTCTGGGAGTAGATGCTCTTCTCCAACAGTGGCCGACACAGGAGCTTCTCTATGTGTTCCCGCCCTGGCCCATGTTGGGCAGGGTGCTAGACCGGGTGGCAAAGCATCCGGGCCGGATAATCTTGGTGGGTCCGGACTGGCCCAGACGTCCCTGGTATGCGGACTTGATCAGGCTCTCAGTGGACGACCCTCTGCGACTGCCAGTGGAGCAGGGCCTGTTGCATCAGGGTCCCGTGGTGATGGAGGATCCCTCCCCCTTTGGTCTTACGGCCTGGCTATTGAGCGGCAGCGTCTGAGGAAGAAGGGCTTCTCAGACAAGGTCATCGCCACTATGCTGAGAGCGAGGAAGCGCTCTACTTCTACTGCTTATGCCAGAGTTTGGCATACCTTTGCAGCGTGGTGTGAAGCAGGCTCACTTTCTCCCTTCACTGCTCCAATCTCTTCAGTGTTGGCGTTCCTGCAAGAAGGTCTGGAGAAAGGCCTGTCGCTCAGTTCCCTTAAAGTCCAGGTAGCGGCTCTGGCTTGCTTCAGGGGCCGCCTGAAAGGTGCTTCCCTGGCTTCGCAGCCAGATGTGGTACGTTTTCTCAAGGGAGTTAATCACCTGCGCCCTCCTCTGCACTCAGTGGTGCCTGCGTGGAATCTCAACCTGGTGCTAAGAGCCTTGCAGAAGCCGCCTTTTGAACCCTTGTCGAGGGTATCTCTGAAAGACCTGACGTTGAAAGCAGTCTTTTTGGTGGCTATCACTTCAGCCAGAAGAGTTTCCGAGCTCCAGGCCCTATCATGTCGAGAGCCTTTTCTGCAGTTCACTGAGGCAGGAGTGTCTATTCGCACAGTGCCTTCCTTCCTGCCCAAGGTTGTTTCTCGCTTCCATGTGAATCAGCAGCTCTGTCTCCCATCCTTTCGTAGGGAGGACTACCCAGAGGAGTACTCTGCTCTCAAATATCTAGATGTGAGACGAGTTATCATCAGATACTTGGAAGTGACCAATGATTTCCGGAAGTCAGATCATCTGTTTGTCCTGTTTGCAGGTCCTCGTAAGGGTCTGCAGGCTGCTAAGCCTACAGTGGCAAGATGGGTCAAGGAAGCCATTGCAGCGGCTTATGTGGCCGCGGGGAAGGTGCCGCCTATCCGGCTGAAGGCTCACTCCACTAGAGCTCAGGCGGCCTCGATGGCAGAGGCCAGGTCCGTCTCCTTGAAAGAGATTTGCAAGGCGGCAACTTGGGCTTCGGCCCATACCTTCTCCAGGTATTACCACTTGACTGTGGCTGCTCGGGCGGAGGCCCGGTTTGGAGCTTCAGTGTTGCGGTCAGGGATTTCAATGTTCCGCCCTGGGTGAGTACTGCTTCGGTACATCCCACCAGTGTATGGATTGATCAGCATGATGATATGGAAGGTAAAATTATGTATCATACCTGATAATTTTCTTTCCATTAATCATAGCTGATCAATCCATAGCCCCTCCCAGATATCTGTACTGGTTATATTCTGGTTGCATTTCAGGTTCAAGTTTAGTCTTCAGTTCCTGTTCAGGAGGACTTCGTGTTCAAGTTTTTTCAATTGGATTCTTCAAGAGTTGAGACGAGTTTGTGTTACAGTGAGCTGCTGCATTCCTCTCCCCTCCGTTTTACGGGGCTGGATTGAGACCTAAATTCTGCCGGCGCTCCCTCCCGCTTCGTGCAGCTGTAGGGCAGCTTTGTACCCCTCCCGCTTCGGCGGTGTTAGGGTCAGTCAGCTCCTCCCGCGGTTGCAGGATAAGCCAGATCCCCCCGCATCGGCGGGGTGGTGTCCCTCCCCCGTTCCGCGGGGATGAGCTAGATGGATTCCCCTCCCCCACTTGTGTGAGGATGAGCTGGGTTAATTCCCCTCTCCCGTTTCGGCGGTGGTGAGCTGGGCAGAGTGTCCCTTTGTGGGTGTAATTCTCTAAGTGCTGAGTCCTGCGGATGGAGCTTTGATATCGACATACTGAGGAGTTTCCGGCAGCATATGACCACATATAGGGAGGCAAAAGCTTTGCTCTCTATCTCCACCTGCTGGTAGATGGACACAACCACCAGTCTATGGATTGATCAGCGATGATTAATGGAAAGAAAATTATAAGGTATGATACATAATTTTACCTTTTTATCCTGTTTACAGTTTTTTTTCCTCTAAATTCCTAACATTCCAGAGTCACTTAGCTCCTGGTACCTTCCTTTTTCTCCTTAACGTATAAGCTGAAGATGCTGTAGCAATATGGCGCTGATGTTAAAACACATATCTCCATTCAGGCTTCTTTTAAGGCAACTCATGTGAAGTCCCTTGCCCAAAGAGCTTATAATGTCAATAATTTTTGCCATGCTCAAAGTGCACTGAACTCCCATACATTCTCATCAGCTCTGCCACACAGTTCACACATTCTTATCCAAGATCCTTGTCCTGAATCATGCCTTTAATGTTTAAACTATGTGACAGATCTGCACAATCCCACTGTTCAATTTTTCTTAATTGTCTGTCCAGGCCATTTGCCTTCCCAACAGTAACATCTCCTCCTCTGAGCAGGGCGAGGACTGACAGTCAGTCAGAACCAATTAAGTATGTGGGGTCCTAAACAGAGAAACTGGTGATACATAGGTCAGTTGGGATGAACAAATCTTACAGGTAGTCTTTGATGCCATTCAGAGGAGTGCTCTCAATGTGTACCAGATCACCGAGCCCAAGCTGGAGAAGTTGTAATTCCAGAATGAACACAGCGACAGTGCCACCGAGAATCCACAAAGCTGTGCAAACTCCTGAGCATGTCAAAATACATATATTTTGCTCCTCTTGACAGGAAATTACCTATCATATTCTTAGGCAGACTATTTTACTAAGTCCTGTACACAAAACTTTGGCTATGAACTAAGGCATACGTGAAGCAGAATTATCTACAGTTAAGACATAGTCAGAAATCCTGAAGGACTCTAAATAACAGCAGGTAACCTGGGCTGGTGCATATCTGCATCAGGGTGTTCGATACCAGAATATCATTGTACAATAAGAGTGTTGATAGTAGACAATCCAGAAACTCTCCCTTTGATTGTTACTGTTCTTACTTCCATTCCAGTTTTAACTCCTATCGCTTATCATTTACCTCTTTCGATTTTGAGTCAGCTCCTGACCCAGTTGGAAAACTGTATGTCAGTTTAGTATAACAGTGCCTGGTTCTAAAAGTACTGGTGTCTTCAGCATTTGATTGGAGGTGTAAACCTGAGGGCCATTGCTTGGTCATTCAAAATACTGAACAATCTGTCACTGCACAATGCCCTTCTGGGGCGAATCAGGTGGAACTACTTTCTCTGTCTCTATCCACTGGTTGGTGGACACAACCCACTTGTTCAAGATTGGTCTGGTAGGACTAATAAAAAGAAGATTATCAGGTAAGACCATTTTTCCTTAGGATCCACTTCAGTCAAGTTCATACATATCACTACCATATAAAAAATAAATCCATCTCTGTACAGCCTCTGGTTATTTACTGTACTGAGGGCTTGTTTCTATTGAACCCTGCCTTTAAGCCATCTGCTGTGTCTTGAGTCCTCAGTATTGTTCTAACCCAACAACCCAGCTAATAAAACCTCCCTTTGAGTTACTGGCCTCAATCTGGCATACCTGACCAGGAAAGTCTTATTTTTGTGGCAATAGCTTTGATGCACAGAGTGAGCGAGTTCCAGACCATCGTGACTGCTTTTACCAGGGCTTTTTTTGAGGGGGTACTGAGTACCAGCACCTTTTCTATTGTCTGCTAAAATTGACCCATGGTGCACAAGTTTTAATGAAAGAGCTCAGGCTCTACACACAAATTCTGCCTTGTCATAGATTCTGTGACTGGTTGCAAGGGGCCTGGCTATTGTGGGGTGGGTCCCCTCAGTGATTACCCCACCTCTGAAGGCAGGGCCGTGCCAAGGGTCTGTGGCGCCCCCCTGCAGGAGATCAGTTGGTGCCCCCCCCCCCCCCGCAGACGAACAGTTGGTGTGCGCGCCCCCCCTCCGTGAAAATGATCGCTGCCCTCCCACTCCCATGTCCCAACTGCCCGCCCTCTTCTCCCCCCCCCCCCAAGATCCCTTTTAAATTTACCTCCGTCCGGCAGCGAAAGCGCGCCACAGCGTCAGAGAAGGAGGCGGCGCTCCCGACATTTCTACTAGTCTTCCCTTCGCTCAATGTCCCGCCTTCTTCTGACGTCATTTCCTTGACGTCAGAAGAAGGCGGAACACTGAGCGAAGGGAAGACTAGTAGAGACGTCAGGAGCGCCGCCTCCTTCACTGACGCTGCGGCGCGCCTTCGCTGCCGGACGGAGGTAAATTTCAAAGGGATCTTGGGGGGGAGACGAGAGCGGGCAGTTGGGACGCGAGAGAGCGAGGTAAGCATGGCGCGGCGGGGCGCCCTCCTGCCGTGCTTACCTCGCTTACCGTGTTGGCACGGCCCTGTCTGAAGGGTGGCCTTGCATTTGAGTACTGGCATCTTTTTTGCTAGAAAAAATGCACTGGGTTTTACACACCCATCTGAAGTTCCTTCCTAAGGTAGTGTTTGACTTACAGCTTAACCAGCTGTTCTGCCAACATTTTCCCATAGCCTCATGCCCACAATGGTGAAAGTGCCTTGTAGACTTTGGATTGCTTTAGCCTTCTACTTTGAGTGAACTAAAACCCATAGAAATCCACCCAGCTTTTTATTTTGACCCCCAGTAACCCTGAGGTTGTTACAGCCAAGTGTACTCTGTTGAGGCTCAAAATGTGTGAACCATAGTGGCACTAGTAGCCTTCAGGGAGAAGACTTGCACAGCTATGAATTGTCCTTCAGTTCATACATTCACGTTTCACTATTCTTTGGAAGGGGACTCCCAAGTGGAATGAGTAGATGTGTAGCAGGTATTCTCTGTGGACAACAGGATACAGTTCTTACAAACCCTCCTAGCTTCCCTAAGAACTGTTGTCTACTCTAAGTTCTCTGGAGACTGAGGGAGGTCCTGCATGACACATTCATGCATGTAGAGCTTTTCAAAAGCTTCCAGATTAAGCTGGGGAAGCATCTCTGCACAGAATTCACTCATCTGTGAGGGCTTGTATCCTGGGGTCCACAGAGGACGCTGCTACAAGTAAGTTACTTTAATTTTACTCACATTGTTCAGATGCTGAAAACTGGTTCTAACCTACCTGCCGTTGTAGAACAGTTGTGACAAAATCACAATGAAAGTTCAGAGAGAAAACTCCTGTAAGGTTAAGCTAGCTTCTGCCCAAGCATTGTCTGCTTTGTTTCCCTGGCTACTGCCCTTTGTTCAAGAATAAAGATATGTAAAAGTAGCCAGTCTGGGGTCAGTGGGTCAACTTTGCTATAGAAAGTAAATGTGCTTCAGCTCTCAAATATAGCCAATTGTAGTAAGCAGGAGTTCTGGGGACAGGATGAAGAGAAAGTTAAGTTTTAGTAACCCAGATTTATGGCTAGCCTAAGACTAGTAGATAATTTCACTGCAACATGGAATCTTGAAGGAACCAAGGTTGTCTGTTCTGGCTTTATGCTGTCCTGTTTCTCATTATGGAAAAAAAAAACCCCACCAGGTGAAAAGTATACAGAAGTTATGTGCATCAAGGTGCAGCAGGAAATGTGTACAATTCCCTGGTGGAAATTAGTATATAGAAGCAAACAACGTTGGGGGCTGCCACATAAAGATGATTTATGTACTTTTATTTAGGCCTGATATTTAACCAAATGTGCAGATATCTCAGCCTCACTGAATACTGCAGGTTAAAGGATATCTATCTGGATAGATTAGGCTTTTGACCTGTAGCTGGGGTAGTCACAAAGTTATTTGGATAGTGGCAGAATAGTGTTGCTCTTTGGATAACTTTTGGCATACCCCAGCACTACCCCTTTTACCCCTCCTTTACGTGTTCAAATAACTGTCCATCCAGAAGTTGTCTGGCTGAAAGTTAACTAGTGGCTGGCACATATCTTCTCTCTTGTTGTTGTTGTTGTTGTTGTTATTCTCATATGGACTTGCATGATCAGCAAAAGGTGATATATGCAACTAGCAATTACTCTCTGTTTAAAAGAAGTTTGTATCTCAACTCCTGAGCACATCTTTCTTGAGAGCAGCACAGGTAAATCTACTATAATAAAACTCACCCTCAACGTTCTGAGGACACTGACGTCAGTGAAGCCAAGCCCTGACTTCCTTCAAAAAGGTTCGAAGGTTCGTGGTGGTGAAGCCACCAAAATCGCTCTGGGCCCCGCCCTCGAGGGCAGAGCAATGCCAGAGCAACGAAGGGGTTGGCAGGGAGGGAGGCGGGGGGGTGGGAAATCGCTCCGGGCCCCGCCCTCGTGTCAAACATCATGACGGGGCGGAGCAATGGCAGAACAACGAAGGGGTTGGCCAGGGAGGGAGGGGGTATTGGCGACGAAAACCTTGCTAGCGCCCGTTTCATTTGCTCTGAAACGGGCCTCTTTTACTAGTAAATAATAAAACTTTACCAATATATGGAAAGATTAGATCACTAGAATGGCAGAACCCCATGTAAGCAGATTTCTCAACAGATATCAAGTTTTAGTAAGCTTTACAAGCCCTCCTATATCCCATCCACAGTCTTAGTTCCTTAGGTATTCCTCCTGTGAATGCTCTCTTTCCTTTCCCAGCTTTAGGAAGTAACATCTAAATTAAAGTACATGGAAAATGGTCTGCATAATTATTGGAGAATTAACTATGGCTCTTGTAATTACAAAATTGGCATGTGTGAGTCTTTGGGAGGAGAATATTGCTTTTTCTGTTACTAAATTGTATTTCTCTGATTAAATACTAAAGATGGGGAGGGGGATGATTTATGGGTGACAATACAAATGGGAAATACACAAGAAAATATTTTAAGGATACGTATGGCCAAATTTTTCAGTTTGGTTTAAAAGCACCAGCCATGTATTTAGATGATCAGGACTTCCTATACCAATGGCGTGCAACATTGAAATAAAGCTGCTGCAAAAGGCCTTACTTTTGTACCGACTACAAAATACAATGCTTTTCAAAGGCATATACTACTACTACAAATCATTTCTATAGCGCTACATAGATTAGTTTTGCTTTACACACAAACTCCAAATCATTCACTCCTTCTCCAAAACTACTGTTGTTCATTTGGACACCTGAATAGTGAAAAAAAACTGTCAGAGATTCATTGTTAGCCACCAGAAAAGATAAACACCAGATATTATGTACACTGTTTTCACACCTTGCAGGGACTATATAGAGAATTATTCATAAACATTGGGGTATCTAAAGACAAAAAAATTGGTAGCAGCATATTCTGGAGATCGAAATTTAAAGGATCAAGCAGTGCCTTCTGCTTTACCACAATCCACACCTCAGGCTATAACCCATTGGGTCACTCTCAAATGTGGGTCCTGCAGTGTGTATGCTCATGCTATGATTAGCAGAAAGTTTATACACTCACAAACTAAACAGATCTGCAAATTAAGACACTTCTGATTGTAACATAAATGCCTGATCTCTGCAACACAACAAAACTAAAGTACGTAATGGACACAACTCAACTCTCCCGTTGTACGATTCCCTAATGTGGCTGTGCCACATGAATGTCATCTTACCACAATATCACTTTGTATTTGTTCACACCGGAGTCTGCAAACGCCGCTCCGGTACCATGTAAGCCACATTGAGCCTACAAATAGGTGGGAAAATGTGGGATACAAATGTAACAAATAAATATCATGTAATCTATATCATTCAATATCCTTGCCCTTTGATGTACATTGGTAAGACTAGTGTGTTTTTTCTAGCAAAAAAGGTGCTGGTACTTAAATGCTAGGCCACCCTTCAGGAGTGGGGTGATCACTGAGGGACCCATCCCATAATAGCCAGGCCCCCTGCAACCAGTCACAGTATCTATTACAAGACAGAATTGGTGTGTACAGCCTGAGCTCTATCATTAAAACTTGGGATCCATGGGTCAATTTTAGCAGACAATGGAAAAGGTGCTAGTACTCAGTACCCCCTCAAAAAAAGCCGTGGGAAGACCAAATGTAAGTTAAAAACCAGGATAATTGAGCGCCATAGCTGTCTTAATAGAAACATCCTTTCGGCACCCTTGGTAGAACATTGGTTGCATGAAGGACATTCAATTAATGGTTTACAATTTTTTGTTCTGAAGGTGTTTTGGCAGCGATGGAGAGGTGGCAGCATTAATTTATTCCTCCTCCATGAGAAGGAATGGTGAATCTTTTTACTAAACAGTGTGCACCTTATGGCTTTAACCTTCAGATTGATTATAAGCCTGTGATACACATATATTTTTGGCACATTCCTGTTCTTTTCCCTTTCTACTTCCTTACCCCCTCCATACCCCCACCCCATCCTAGTTTATGTATCCCTCTCTCTTTTCCCTTCCCTTTTCCTATTTCTTCCTTTCTCCTTTCATCTCTTACCTTTTCTCGCTTCCCTTCTCCCTGTACCTCTTTCCACTTCTCCCCTGACCCCCCTTCCCTTCACATATTTGCCTTTATTCCTATTGATATTTACAATATTTACCCTACTCACTTTTTTGTCATATTTGCACTTTTATTCTGTTTTCCATTTGTTTCAGTTCCCATATTCTTATTGGTAGCTCTCACTTGTTGGGTTCCTTTTTGTTATAGCCAATCCATTTTTCAAGTTCTTCATTTTCAAATCTTTTTTTTATATATTTTTATAAACAACATGATTCCTGGCACATGCACTAGTTCCCCCTTGTAAAGTTTTTTTTTCTCCTTTGCAAGAACTAGCCTCTTTCTTTTTTAGTCACATAACACCTCTGTACAAAATACTTTTTTTCTGTTTGCTTAACCCTTGCCTTTAAAATTTATTTGAGTGCAGCTGCATCTCAAGCATAAGACTATGACATCATTTTTTTTTTAACGTGAAAGCAGGCTTGACATTGTTGCTTCTAGAAGTGCACAGCTGGACTGTTAACCTTAAAGGCACTTGCAGATTAGTAAGCAGTGAACTTTATTATGTCTCCCTCTTATGCACGATTCCCTTTCTTTTGTTTCACATGCTTAGTATTGCACTGCTGTCAAGTTAACAGGACAGTGAGGTTTATTCATGAGACCGGTGTTATGTACTGTACAGAAAAGCTTTAAGCCCAGTTTTCTTTCAGATGCTTCTACAGTCATGACTTTTCAATCACCCTGACACCATTTGTTTTAGTTCCCACTTTCTTTTTTTTTTTTTTTGTTTGCTAAATCTCTGCCTGCAAAATTCACTCAGGCCCCGATGCTCAAAACTCAGGCACTGTTCCAAATATCGCCATAAAATTACTGCCGGCAAAGCGCAGAAAAACACCCTAATGCTCAACACATTGAGCATTAGGGAGTTTGGCAGGAGGATTGTGCTTGGCGCATGCACAGAATTATTCCACAGTATGTTCGGCTCCTCTGCGCATGCGCCTGCTAAAACCCAAACGTGAAGCACACATTGGTGTCTGTTTTCTGCGACCTAAATATAAGTGTTTTTAATTTTTTTTTCAGCTTAGACGCTTATATTTAGATGTAGGAAACAGACACCAATATGTGCTATGGCCATTTCTCTTTTAGAAGCAGGAAAAAAGACGCCAGTGGTGTTTTTGTTAGCATGGATGCTTTAAATGTAGACGCAGGAAAGAGACACCAATGTGTGGGGTCTGCTGTTTCTCGCAACCAGCGCTTAAGGGCTTGCACTGGCTTCTGCTATCAAAACTGGCAGATTTTCCAGAACGAAACATGAGAATCATGGGAAAGCCTCACTTCCAGGCACTCTCTTCTGATCATTGGGGAGGAATACAAATTGACCTCATTTACATGAGCTTGACTATATTTGCATGCTATCTGCATTAAGGCTTGGCGTTCTCATTGTGGCCTTAGTTTGATTCTCGGTGCAACTGCTAGGAAGCTTTGTCACATCCTGCCTTTTAAAAGTGAAAGCAAGTTTGGTTCTCGCTTTAGAAATACATGGGTCATGAAGTAAAAGTGCCGCCCGGAGAAGGACACTTTAGCGATAACGTTGAGCTAAGTGGTTTTGGGTGACTTCTTCTTGAAAGACTTGTTAGATTTGCATTCAACAGGATTTGGGTCGCTTTAAGAGTTTTCACTAAGAGGATACAGTACATTGATAGAAGTTATAGTGGACACACAAAGTAGCATACATACATAGTAGATGACGGCAGAAAAAGACCTGCATGATCCATCCAGTCTGCCCAAAAAGATAAACTCACATGAGCCATTTTTTGTGTATACCTTACCTTGATTTGTACCTGCCTTAGACAGCAGATCACATAATAGAATTGGTGATTGACATTTAGTATATGTGGAGGTTTTTTTGAAGCTATATGATGGCATGCCAAGCTCATGCCTTATAGTCCGCTGAGGTGGACTGGCTGGGTGGCAACTCTGATGCTTTTTTTCTCCACATTTAAAATATTTGATAAAGCTACTGACTTGGTGGGAGTTCCACAATATATTCACACAGGGAGTGTGAGCCTGTTTTAGGAATTTCATTTATTGATATAGCTTGAGTGTATTATTATTCAATAGAATACACCTAGACATTTGTGCATATAAAATCTAATTAAAGCCCATTAGAGCCTCTAATTGGTTAAGCATGAATTATCAGCACTGATTGGCTTGTTAATCAATTAAGTTGTGCATTCAATTTGACCATGCAGCCAAATTAGTGCACACAACTTTAAGGTGCCATTTATAGAATTTGGGGGGTATGTATCTTGCTATTACAAAATTGGCATGGGTGAATCCTTGGAAGAGAAGGTTGTGTTTCTATTATTACATTGTATTTCTCCAATTCAATAGGAAAGATGGGGGGATGATTTATTGATCACAGTATGAATGGGAAATACAGAAGAGAATCTTTTAAGGGCGTGCATAGCCAAACTTTTCAGTTTGGTTTATCACTGGAGTATAAATCCTTCAGCTCATGCAAGGCAGCAGCCAAACAACTTGCACTCTCCAACCAGTAGGGTTTCCATCCATTTATAATCAAATGATTACAGCTTGCTGGTATGCATCAAGTACAGACTCAACAGCAAGCGTGTATGAAGCCATGGAGAGAAGGATGATGCAACACTAGCAGCTAACAGACTCCACAAGTAGAGGGGCACAAATAGTGGCTGGAAGACCCCACTGTGAAGATGAAAAGTTTGGGCAGTAGCGATCAGTGAGCAGCTCAGCACTAGAAATAGCTTCAATTCTTAAGGTACCATGAGGTTAATTGTGTACATTCCCCTTCCCTCTTCCCTCCAGGTTTCCCTGATCCTTCCATCCATTCCTACTGTTCCCCAATATCTCTTGTAGGTTTTTCTGCTGTATTAGCTTCATTTTACTGCATTGGCATCTGCCTCTGTGGTCCGTTGTAAGCCACATTGAGCCTGACACTGTTGGGAAACTGTGGGGTACAAATCAGATAAATAAATAAATAAAATTTGTTATCCTAGAAGGCACTTACTAATTAGGAGGTGCAACCAATCATTCCCTTTCTGTACTGTGTAAGGATGAGCCCAGGACACCACTGATCACTAGCATTAAAGCAGCAGCAGCAAGTGGTTGATTGGAGACCTAAGGTAGCACGAAAATTGTAAAGTAAGCAGAAGAGGAGCACTGCCATCTACAAAGACACTGACCACAGAGGATATGAACTGATGTCATGGAGCCTGATTTTTATACAGGTTGGTTACATGAGAAGTCCAGAAAGGCACCTCTTATGTAAAGCCAAAGTCGATTCCTATTTGCCTGTATAAAATAAGCTCCCAGATCCAGGCAGACTGAGGATAACAAGAGAAGATCCAGCCTCAACAACATGCAAAATGCCAATGCAACCTTTTATGCTTGCAATGAGGTAGGTGTAAATGTTTGTGAGGTCAATATTCAGAGATGTCAGTGCTCACATTTTATCAAAGGCCACCACAACATTTAAAAGGATGCATTGAATATATGCCATCACGTAGGCAATAGTCAGCTGTTATACCTATACAGCAGCATTTTAGAATGTCACAGATGGATAGAACCTGTCCTAAAATACATGTGAGCTGGATATCCAGCATTTTACAAACTGAAATGTCCAAATTATGAACAGGAGAAAACAAGGGGCATCACATTTGTATGGGAGCATAGGAATGTCCATCTTATAAAATGACCACATAAATGTCCATGCAGAGCAGAGGGGTAGCGTCAGGGCTTTTTTTGAGGGGGTACTTGGGAGTACTGAGTACCGGGACCTTTTCCATTGTCTGCTAAAATTGACCCATGGACCCCAAGTTTTAATGAAAGAGCTAAGGCTCTACACACCAATTCTGCCTTGTCATAGGTTCTGTGACTGTTTGCAGGGGACCTGGCTATTGTGGGGTGGGTCCCCTCAGTGATCACCCCACCACTGAAGGGTGGCCTGGCATTTGAGTACCAGCACCATTTTTGCTAGAAAAAACGCACTGGGTAGCATAATGGTTAGAGCAGTAGGTTGAGAATCAGGGCTTCCAGCTTCAAATCCCACTTCAGCTGTTGTTGTTTTTTTTTTTTTTTTTTTTTTTGGGGGGGGGGGTTAATTGTGAGCCCTACAGGAACAGAAAAATACCTACTGTACCTGAATATACACCACTTCAATAGCCTTCAGGCATACAGCTGTTTCATATATTCAGGTACAGAAGGTATTTCTGTCTTTCTGGAGGGCTCACAATTTAAAAAAAAAATGAGCTGAAGTGGGATTTAAACCTGCGTCCCTTGGTTCTCAGTTGACTGCCCTAACCATTAGGCTACTCCTCAGATCTGCATGCTGCTGTGTTAATTTCCATAATACCTGAAGCCTGGTATCCCTTGCTGGTTTCATATTTAGTGGAAAGGGAGGGGGACAGCAACCACTGGGGGATTAAGGAGGCATATTTAATAGCTTGTATAGGTAAATTTGAAGAACTCTGCATCTTTTTGGGATATTAAAAGCGGGTCCTGTAAAATTGTGTACTACTGTCCATTTTGAGACATCAGTCTGTTGAACTTATATGGATGCATAACATTTTCACAATGATCCAGAATTTATGATGCAGGGTGTGTTAGTTGCTCTAAGTGAGCGTTTAACTTTGTGGACCTTTCAATCAACTACCAGTTGCTTAGTGCCTCCCTTGAGAATTTAAATACCTCATCAGCATCCCTCCCACAATGAACAAAACACCTCGGTGGAGATAGGAGTGTCATAGTGAAGTGATCACACTGGGTGGCAGCAGGAGCTAGAGTGGCCTAAACAGGCCAAGACACCAAAAATGGAGCAGTGCATACGAACTAGCTTAGCCTGCATCATTTCAGTGCCTATTTTTGGGTGACATTTACACAGGGCATTATTTTTTTTTTTTGAGGGGGAGGGGTTCTTGGGGGTACTGAGTACCTACACCTTTTCCATGGTCTGCTAAAATTGACCCGTGGTCCCCAAGTTTTAATAAAAGAGATCAGGCTCTACACATCAATTCTGCCTTGTCATAGATTCTATGACTGGTTGCATGGGGCCTGGCTATTGTGGGGTGGGTCCCCCCCTCAGTGATCACCCCACCCCTGAAGGGTGGCTTGGCATTTGAGTAAGGGCACCCTTTTCACTGGAAAAAATGCACTGCATTTACAGACTCTAGCCCTGTGCTCTGCCTGGCTCTTGAGTAACACCCATACAGCCTGAAAGATTTTAAAAGAAAAGTCAGTTTTATGTGACACTGAATCAATGCTTCTCTACCTCTGTTTGCTCTTGGATGCTTTCTCTATTTTGTAACAAATATATAACTTCAGCAAATTAATCTTTCTAACTTTCTCTCTTTGAATGCAGGAGGAGAGAAAATGGTGCTGGATTGCTATGTTTGTTTTCAGTTTCTGGTTGAGTTGCTGACATCAATAGTTATGGGATCTAGAAAACTGAAGCAGGGATTGACTGATTTAGCTGCTTGTCAAAAAGTTTCAACATGATCAAAGTGACTCATGCTTCTTGCCTTCTCCCCCTCCCGAAGTAGCTCCACAAGCTGCATTACAATAGTGACAAAATACATGCATGAAAGAAGATTTAGCTCATTCTGTCCGTACGGTCTATTCGGTTTATTTAAAAGTACATGAATCAGAAATGTTCTTATTCATTCCTTTTTACCAGTTCACCAAAAATGAACGTACATCCCTAGAATCTTTATTCATCAAACAATTAAACTATTTTTTAAACAGGTTTATAAAATATAAATTAAATTTTTACGTAAGCAAGTCACATCTCAAAGACCACACAGCACTTAAACATAATATACCACCAAGCCAGCAATTTCACCTTGGCACCAGCTTCTTTAAACGTTATAGTACACTTTGGTAGCGCTAGGATATGGTGCAGCTATTTGCAAATTGCATCCTTAATCTTATTACCTTAGGATCAGATTCCAGGTGGTCATGGTCAGTAACTAGATCGTCAAGGGTTAGCAGATGCTGTAAGGGTAGTGGTAGTGTTGGGTCAAAAGGGGGCACTCTCACAAAGGGGGTCTTTTATTAAGACATGGTAGCACTTTTAGCTCGCGGTAGAAATCAGCTGGTAGTAAATGCCAGCTGATTTCTACCGTGAGGCAAAAAAACACTGAGGCTTAGTAAACTGACCCGTAAGCCAGCAGCAAATTTACTAGAAACTGGTAAAGTCATCTTTCAGAGATGTTGAGACCCTGATTAGCCTTCCTAGTCCATAAGGCAGAAATACCACCAATGTAATTCTAAAAGCAACTTGAGAACTTCACAACAAATGTATTAATTGCAGGCTTCTTAGTATGGTACTAGTACACTATGCCATGTTTCAACCTTCACCCCCCCCCCCCCCCACCACCATTTACTAAGCCACGCTAGCAGCTGCTGTGTGCTAAGCTGACACAGCCCGTTCACTTTGAGCGGGCTGTGTCAGCATTGCTGCACAGCTTAGTAAAAAAAAAAGGGGGTCACAGTTTCCGTTAGACAGTAACTACAGCATGTAGTTAAGAGAACAGGCCCATAGGATATAATATACCAGCATTATTCATGGTCTAAATTTATCTGTACTATGCTGTCCTTTACATATAACTATTTTCTCCATTCATAGAAAATGGCATCGAGTTGTCCAGTGAACATACAAAGTTCCTTCTAATTTTTTCTGAAAGTGAACACAACAGAAAAAAGGAATGTGGCAAGGTCTTCCTATCCCATATATACCGTACATGCAGTGTCTTCAAAGTGATGTCCTTTTTCACTTGTTTCCACCTGTTGTCCAATAGCTGAGCGCTCTAAATATCACAGGCTTGGAGACAAGCATTTTCAAAAGCTATGTTGAACTAATAGTGGTATTTCCCAGACAGGAGCAGGGATGATGTAGTATCATGTGTGGTTGGCTGCAGCCATTATGAATGCCCATCTTGCAATCTTAAAGCAGATACTGGGTAATTGTCCCAAATCATTGAATAAATTGTGCTGTGTTCCTCATTTCTTCTGGACTGTGGTACTAGAGGCAGAGTCCTTGCCGTTACCAGTCTCTCAGCTCTACCTTCTGGCTTTCCTACTGAACTCTGCAATGTCATCTTGTGTCCTAAAAGAGATGAAAAATTGTTCTCCTTAATATACCCTACCAATTCAAAACTGCTATTTCTTTAATTTTTTTTTTCCGATTACATGATACCATAATTGTAAAGGCATTAAACTGGATGACCATATGTTATCCTAGGAATAAGAATACTGAAATTCTACAGCACCACATGAAGGTTTGACAATATTCCATCCCAGCTATAAATGAAGCTTTCAGTGTTGCAATGGCTAATTAAAGCCAGGCAAACTGAGGCATAGGAAATGATTTACAGGATAAGATTTGAACCAAGAAGCTCCCAGCACCAAGTCTCCTGAAACACTTAAAAAAAATTTATTTTAGCTTTGTTGAATATCTTTATATCACATTTGCCTCATCAAACCCTGGTTGCTCTTCATCATACTGTTAATCGTATAGTCTCAACAATTGCTGTTCATTGTTGTGCTGATCACATAATCCCGAATCCTGCTTGCATTTCAGAATCACATATATTTCAAAACAACAGAGACAGCGAGGGCATTCCCTACGGAGACCTGTTGCAACTCCCAGGCTTCTTCAGGGGAATTAAACGTAGGGATCGTCCTCGCTGCCCTGCTGCTTGAGTTAAGTGAAATATATCCAGCTTAGTAAAAGGGTCCCTTAGATTGTGAGCTGTCCAGCGACAGGGATATATACCTAGTGTACCTGAATATAACTCACATTCAGCTGCTACTGAAAAAGGCGTGAACTAAATCCAAATCCTAAAAATAATAATAATAATAATAATTTTAAATAAAAACCATGGTAAATTTGGATGGGAAGATGATATGTTACTTATGGATTATGTGGCTTTAAAAAAAAAAAAAAAGCTTTAAGACCTGGTTATTCACACAGGCTTTTAGGGATCAATGATAGCATATTTGGCATAAAGAGATGCTATTAGTATTAATATATGTTTTTGTTATTATATTTGGTTATATGAAGATTTTATTGAAATTGGATTTCTAAGTTGTTTCACACTTTCAGCATATGGGAAGTTATATGATCTTATATTATATAACTATACCACAATGACTATCCCTTCAATATTCAGCTGGCAGCAGTCAGTGATTTTTTTTTTTTAAGCACTAGTTACCACTGGCTAAATTAGACCTGGATGTTAAATGCTGGACCATATCCAGGCACCTGATTTGAATATCCAGGCATGACTGGCCAGGAACTAGCCACTGGTATGCATGTCCTGGCTGATATTCAGGTCTTATAAGGAAGGCTGCAATTACTTCTAGGAGTCAATACCATCATTTTGGAACCCAAAGCTGGGACGGGCAGAACCAGACAGAGAAGGAGTGGAGAGGGACGGTTCTCGCCTTAGTCCACTAAATACCAGTGATCGCCTTCGGATGTCCCAGGTGTGGCTGAGGGCCCATTAGAGGGGGGTGAGGAACAGAGTGGGGTGATCATACAGGGGACTGGGGGAGGGGGGATCAGATAGGAGAGCCATGGAAATCAGAACTGGCGGGGGTGGGGGAGCAAAGTAAGGGGATCTCAGGATCGGGGGAGGGGGTGAGGGTATGGGATCAGTGATCCAGAAGTTATGTGGGTGCCAACCAATATTCAGTGATGGCACCCACATAGCTATTTCATAATGTCTGTTTTGATTCCTGTTCTGAATGGCAGTATATTAAAAATTAAATAAACAAACATAAGCGGCAAAAAATAGGACAGCCTTTTGTATAGTCCTATCTGATCATTTAGCTAAGCAGGCACTGGCACTGAATAAGGCCCATGCCCACATAAGGGCCAGTTCCTGTCTAACTTCCCCTGGACTACCCCACCAGTGTCAGGCAGGGTTTTTGCAGTTTGGCCCACTGAATTATCAGCAGCTGACCCACTTAGGATGGTTCCACATTGAATACAGACCCCCATATCTTCAGCATATTAAGCTGCATAAAAACAAAATGACGTGGAAGTTCTACTCACGTTTTTTCACCAACTTTGCTAAAATAATCAACATCACTGGCAGAAATACACCAATAACGCCAAGAACAATCCACATGGTAGAGGTCAATGAGCCCAATGCATGCTTTCCTATTGAAACAAAAGAAAATATTTCACTAAAACAATTATCAATTTTGACATTTAAAATCACTTTTTGGATTCATTTTGGCTAAAATCAAGCACCAGGTCTTAGCTAGGAGTTGAAGACAGCCCCTTCTTAACAGTGAGGTAAGACTGAGAACCAATCCAAGAGCCAGTGAAGAACCAAGGAGGAGTAATGCCACTAGGAGGCAATACACATAGCACCCAGTAGCAAACTACACCTTTCTGTTACTAGATGTCATCATACATAACCACCATGAAGAAAACCAACCACTCAATAGTCAGCTGGCAGTGGTCACCACCATAGGCAGAATTAGGCCCCAGTATTCAAAGGCAGGCCATGTCCAGGCACCGTCACTGAATGTTATTTTTGGTAGTGGATGAATCTGTATTAGTGTTATTTATTGTATTTTATATTGTTTGGTTTGTATTGTTATATCTTATTTTGTATGTATTTTTTGTTCCCCACTTAGAATGTTTCATATACAGCAGGTTAGAAATCAAGTTTTATTATTAGTTTTATGATGATGATGATTAGGACCGGCCAAGATATTCCCAGCAGGATTTATGCATTTTAGATATCCTGAAAACCTAACTACCTTGGTGTGCCTAAGGACTGGATTGAGAAGTACTGGCCTAGGGCACCAAATACTTTTGCACACGAGTTTCTATGCTGCAGAAGCTGAGACGCTGGTATACGGGACTGCTTATCTCAGACAAATGAATTGTGCCATTTTGGAGGGAATATGTTCTGTGGAACACTTAGTCAAATCTGGTTCATTCTCAAACTCAATGTGTCTTTTTCGGCCCCCCCCCCCCCCCCTCAATTTGGTTCCATACTGTTAAATTTTCAGGGTTTTTTTTGTTTTTGTTTGCAAATAGTCTCAACTCATGTAGGAATGATACATTTTGATCCCAAGCAGTGGTGAATTTTTGCCAGTTCACCAACCTGGAATCTTTGCCCACTGACTTGGAACCTCTTGAAACTTACTTCTTTTCCCTCATTGCAGCTGGAGTGGAAGGCAGAACCCTGGCTGGTCCCCATTTGTACTTACATTTTTTTTGTTAATTACCACCAATTCCAAGGAGAGGGTGAGGGATTGGTGCCCTAACTGGCTGAAGAACAGCAGTGAAATGGGGATTCCTTATCCAGCTCTCCCCATGCTATTTGTCAGGGGCTGACAGGAGCATATTTCTCACCTTCGCCATGTCCAGATAAATCTAAATACTTCAGGATGGGTGATTTTAGTGTCGAATGGTTCACTTGACAGGAAAACTGTATATTGTTGAACAATTCCTTGGAGTCTTGAGTGGGTATGAACAGGTAACTTAAATAGGAGTAAGAGCCATTGGTATCAATAAGCAGGGAGTCGTTCTGTCTTCCATCAGTGATGAGCTGGCCTTCTTTATACCAGGAGAGTTGAATGTCTGCAGGGTAGAAATCTCTGGCAGTACACAGCAAGGCACTCTCATTCTTGGAAGGAAGAAATAATTCTACCGACAGGTGAACAACTGGAGGCACTGAAACAGAAAAACTGTATATGTTAAAATAAGTTAAACTTCATCCCATTTTTATATCTAAAATTGTGATACAATGCACATGGGGACGGAAGATCTCAGAGCAGCTTTTTAACCTGCAGACTGAGCATCTGATTCAGTTAAACTCCAGGAGAAATCTGGGTGAGGAGGGGTTTTTTCAGTTTAGACTCTCCTTGGCATTTTATCTGGTCTGTTTCCAATGTCAGGCTGGTCCCTCCAAAAAACAATATGAAAAAGGGGACAAACAACATGTGTGAAGGGAGAAGGGGCAGATTTGGCATTACAATTTTGACTCCACGGCAGCTCCTGGTTAAAACCAACATGCCTGAAAATAGTACAGGTCCAGTCAGGAGAGTGAAACCTTTGTCATCTAACAATCTTAAGAAGTTCAGATTAATACAATGTTTAGATGCAAGACATGTGGGTGGGGGCACTGGGAGTTGGGTTACATTTGGGATCCTGTATTCAGGTTCCCGAATAGAAAATCAAGAAGGAAGAAAACACAAAACTGGTTTATACAAGGAGTGATCTCCTACAAGCAATCATGCTTTTACAGCCGGCAGTGTGGAAGATTTTTTTTCTGCGTTAATATGTTATATGTTACTATCAAAAACAAAAGTTTGGGCTCAAATATTTTCAAGAGACTTGCCCAGCACATAGTAGTGGGGGAAAAAAGTCTCTCTCTTCTACAACTGCCATTGTTAAAACATTTCTGTAGCACTAGAGGGTGTAAGGAGCCCTGTACTAAGATATATTTGTGCTGAGGGGTGTGGAATTGAGACTCGCCCGCAAGGAGGCTCATCTGACTTCATTCCCCTTCCGCAGGGGAGAACCTCAGTTTCTGCTCCCCAGTACCTCTCTACTCGTCTCTCCCTACGCCCCCTCGGGTACTCCATTCTGTAGATAAATATCTCGTGTCTGTCCCCTTCTCCTGTACTGCTAATTCCAGACTCCGTCCCTTTTATCTCGCTGCACCTCACACCTGGAATACACTTCCTGAGCCTGTACGTCTAGTCCCGTCTTTGGCCGTTTTCAAATCCAGGCTAAAAGCCCACCTCTTTAATGCTTTTGACTCCTAACCACTATTCACTTGCCCTGTACCCTTTTATCCCCACCTCTTTAATTCCCTTACCTCTTAGTTGTTCTGTCTGTTTGCCTGTCCTATTTAGATTGTGAGCTCTTTGAGCAGGGACTGTCTTTTCATGTATGGTGTACAGCGCTGCTTATGCCTTGTAGCGCTATAGAAGTGATAAATAGTAGTAGTAGTAGTGGAGGACAATGAGAGGATTCCTGGAAGAGCTAGTAGGTTCACCCCCCCCCCCCCCCAGTACCTTGCTTTTAAAAGGACAACTTTAATTGCTTATTTCTTCCCAGTGCCAATTTAAGATCCCAATCTTTACATACAGACCTCTTCATTTCTCATTGCCAGTCTTTTTAGATGATCCTATTTCGACATATACTGGTTCATACCCTGAGATCCTTGTAGAACAACATGTTGCCTATTCCACCTCCTCCCAGAGCAAGTCTAGATGCAACCAGACAGCTCTTTTTTTGGCACCCTCCCTCCAGAATGGCATGCCACTCTACTTGACTTGAGCCATTATATGTTCATTTTAGACAGGGCCTTAAAACATGGCTGTTCACCCTTGCATTTGGAGATGGGTTGAGTTGGGGCTGGTGTGAAAGACATTTTTGGAGATTATTACCACCTCCTACTCCAGATAATTCTTTTTCTTCAGCTAGTAATCTATTTTTCCTTCCATTCTTTTTACCTTTACCTTCCTAGATTCTTTATTTTGATAATTATTTTATTTGTAAACCGCCTTGATGTGGTTCATATATGCAATATGCCAAATTTTAATAAAGTAAAGCTGGAAAAAATGACTATGAACTCAAGAGACAGGGGCACTTTTTGTGTTGCTACTAACAGACAGTAACGTTTGACCAGCTATTCTTAGTAAGTCTTTTTAAAGACCAGCCTACACAATTGTACATCCAGCACAATTGTATATTGGAGTTTTCACTTCAAATACAGTTTAGAAGACTCCTGAGGCTGGCCTGTGGCCAAAACACAGTACTGTATGGAGTCTACAATCTACCGTACTTGAGCAGTTCAAGATCATTGTCCCTGTCTCTTGAGTTCATGGTCATTTATCCACTGTCCTTGTTTTCTGGAACATCCTTCATGGGAATTCAGAGTTCTTCCACCTCGGTGGAATTTCTTATTCTTAATAAACTAAAGCTGCCATAAAATGGAATATAAGAAAAGTCTTGGCTTACCTAACACTGTAAGATTCAACTTTAATTCTTCTAAGATGACTGTAGGAGGTGGGATTATGATTTTCACAGTATAACTGTAAACATCTGAGTCACTTTGAGAAACATTCCAGATAATAAAATATATCCATTCATTGTCATACTTCAGCTTTACACGATCATTACAGGCGCCATTCCAGTAGCCAAAGGGGTTATTATAAGTTCCATGACATAGAACTGAAGATCTCTGGTTCCTTGTGAGTGTCACACTGATTCTTTCATATTTGTTTGTAAGGAAAAATCCTTTTTTTACCATTTCACCTTGTATTGCTGAGACCTTCTCCATCCTGGGCTCCAGGAAGTCAGCTCCACTCACTATATAGAAAGAAGTTCAATAAATTAGTTACAAAACACTAGACACATGCTTAGGAACATAGTGACTAATATACCCAACTTTCTTTCTCACAGACACCGAAAGAGAAGAAATTGACCTCTTCCTTAGAGTCAGAAGCAGATGAATCCAGAGACTTATGGGTTGTGACCATCTACCAGCAGATGGAGACAGAAAGTGCTGAACTGAACTGTCTTAGAGAACAGAATACTCCTTGGTCAGTCAGTATTCTCTTTCTCCAGCAGGCGAATGGACAGTCTCTCACAAGCTCCTGGTCTCATCTGATGGTGGCTCCTGTTCTGGGTCTCAGTGCAGTGGAACTTTGGTGTGCGCAGCTGAGTGGTGCCGGCTTTAGAAGGTACACCTGGTGATACCATGTCTTTCCCCTACCCTTTCTCCTCACTCCAGGCCTTCTTTTTTTTTCAGTGAGGAAGGAAAATTGAAGGAAAAAAAGGGCATAATTCTTTAAAGCCCACAGCCTTGGCTGCAGGAGAGATACTGGTTTGGACCAGTATAAAGGGCTTAGTAGTGGAGAGTGTGTGAGTGTGCTTCCAGCAGCACCGAGTCTCACAGGCAGGACTCGACAGCTGGATCTCCTGGGGTGTGAGTGTATCTTTAAATTTCAACATCATGTCAGTCGTGGTTTTACTTCTGTTTTCTTTATAATGGCTGCCAAGTTATTCAACGCTATTCCCACCCTGAAAGCCGACACCAGCATCGGGGAAGTGTCCAGGTGGCCGTACAGGCTATTTTCTGGCAGAGGAGGCCATGTTCGGGGAGGCCCTGTTAGCTTCCCATGCCAGTTCATTTTCCTCATGGGGCTGAAAGTGATCCGGCAGCCATTTTACAGCAGCGCCGACAGGTTTTTTTTTTTTTTTTACCAAGCAATGTTTTGGGGGTCCTTACATAGATGTCAGCTGCTCCAGGGTTTTCTCTGGGGGTGGGGTCTTCTGACCTCCCCCCCCCCCCCCCCCCCCCCCCCGAATTCATTCTGCTGCTTCATAATGCTTATATGTTGAAGAAGTCTGGAAGGGGAAGTAATAGTTCCTTTTTAGCTCAACCTTTGGAGATTTCTGGGTTGCTTCCTGCCTCAGTCTCCCTTGATGGACCCTGCCCCGATGAGGAGATGTTTGCACTCCAGTTCAGAAGTAGTGTCTATTGCCCTCCGGTCTCCCTCTCAATCTAAGCAAGTCATGTCAGGGCAGTCCTTTTCTGCATAGATGCAGGAGGAATTGGAGGAAGGGGAGCTATTTACAGAGGACCAGTGTGTTTTTTCTAGCGAGAAAGGTGCCTGTACTCAAATGCCAGGCCACCCTTCAGGAGTGGGGTGATCACCGAGGGACTAACCCCAGATTAACCAGGCCTCCTGCAACCAGTCACAGAATCTATGACAAGGCAGAATTGGTGTGTAGAGCCTGAACTCTTTCATTAAAACTTGGGGACCATGGGTCAATTTTAGCAGACAATGGAAAAGGTGCCAGTACTCCATACCACCAAGTAGCTACCCCCTCAAAAAAAGCCCTGCAGAGGACTCTGAAGATCCCACCACGGTGCGGGTATTTCATAAGGAAAAGTTGTCTTCCTTTAAACCTAAGACTCTCCAGGTTCTTAATATTTCTTCTATTGTTCCTACTACACCTCCATCTGCTAATTCTAAAATGGCGAGTACTACAAGACTGCCTAAGTCTTTTTCCAGGGCACGAGGCTATGCAGGAAATCATCACTGCTCAATGGGTCACCCCAGATGCTACCCTTTGGGTGGCGAAGGCTATGTCATGTCTTTACCCCGTTTCCACACCTGAGCTGGAAAAGCTACGTTTACCTACAATGGATTCGTTGGTGGCAGCAGTCACCAAAAAAAAAAAAAAAAATGACCACGCTGCCTGTGGTGAGTTAAGATTTTACTTATAGTTTCAGAGTTGGTTAAATGCTGTTCCTAACGTGGGAGCCAGTGAACTGCATCAGGGCAATGTGCCATAGGTCTTCTGAAAGGGCCTATTTAGTGTTCTCATATACCTTTCATTTAAAGAGATTTGAGTCCCCTCATTTTTTTGACAGAGGGCAGTTACTTAAAAAACAACAACAACAAAAACACCTTGAAAGTTCCCCTCACTTCATTTGTGGAAATCTCCTTTTGTCACTAGAACTCAATTTATATTGGCAGTACAGGTATTCCTTTTTTCAGCATCTTTTACAAAGGAGTTTAGTATAGAGTCAAGCTTATTGGCACCCTTTTTCTGTGAAAAGTTTTACATCTTGAATTTTTTCTGAGGCTAGTGCACTGTTTCCATATCTCTCCTGGTCTCTGTGGTAACCATGGAAGAGTCAATGCTGCCATGGTGGCATTTTTTTCCTCCAGGTGCAATGTTTACATTTCTTTTAGAAGCACAATAGTTTATTCTGGAAGGTAGTTGGCTTTCAATCTGAAGGTCACAGGCTCATGACTGCTTTGTGCATAATATTAGAAGCTGTGGAACTCAGTTCTATTTCAAATGGGGCATATTTTACTTCACTCTTTCATGTTGCTTGCCTCCGCAAGCAGTTCATTGCATGGCTGGGACAGCTAACACTATGCTACAGTGCTAAAGGGTAGCTGTGTTGGTTTTCCACAGCAGCTCTGCTCTCTGGTATTGTACACTGACACTGACCAGAACTCTTGAATACCAGCTCCAGCCACCTCTGTATCAGAGGCACCTCTAGCTATATGTCATAGTGTATCTAAATGCTCCTATTGCACTTTTGCACCTTTTCATTGTATTGGACAGCTAGCAATATTACAGAGCTACTTCAATGCAGTGGCGTAGCTAAGGGTGGGCCTGGGTGGGCACAGGCTCACCCATTCTTGCCTCAGGTCCACCCAGTCAGTAGCCCATGAGGCCCCCAAAACTCTTCAGTGGTGACGCCTCACTACTCTATCTCCCTCTTCTCCACTCATGGCCTGGCAGCTGCCTGTCTCTCTGTGGAACCCCCCCCCCCTCCCCGGTCTACCTCAGAGTTACTGCTGGTGGCATTTCCTATAGGCATCATGCGCCGCTTCTCTCTATCACGTCCTGCCCTCAATGATGTCATTTCTTGTTTCTTTGGTGGGAACATTGTAGAAAGAAGCCTGCAGGACCAACGTAGGTTGCCTATAGGAATTGCGGCAGGCAACAGCTCTGAAGTAGTACCAGGGGGTGGGGTTCAGAGAGAAACGGGCAGACATCGGTTCATTTGAAACACAATATTGTATGTATGCACAGGGGTAGGGGTGGGGGTGGGGAGGTTAACTCTGGGCCCACCCAAAATGGCAGGTCTGCCTACGCCCCTGCTTCAAACTGTTGTACTCTTTCATCGATGGACATCGATTGGGCACCCTGTGGAATTATCTGTACAGGTGATGATTTCTCAATCATCAAGAGGGGAATGAATTGATGTGCTCTCAGGTCAGTGGCCAAAAAAGAGCACATCAATTCAGTGCATGGCATGTTTCACCCTCCCCCCCAACTCCCCCTTTCTTCTATTCCCTTGGTTTATAGTTTCACAGCTTATCTTGCAGATGTTCAATCATGGTCTCATGCCTGGCTACATTTTTATCTTAGCTCTAAGGCCTGTCCTTTAAACTTTCATGCTTCTCTGTGTCTCTGCAGTTTGGGCTTTTTTACCCCCCCCCCCCCCCCCCCCTTTCTCTCTCTCCTGTCTCAGTTTCTTATCAATTTGCAGACAACAGAGTTCCTTTGTTAGTAATTCAGAAAGCTATAATGTGATGATCTCTGTTAGAAAGGGCCTACACAAATATAGTTAGGGCCTAAACCCTATATTCTATCTCTGCAATTATGTTACGTGAAAAAGCAATATATTTACACATTTCTCACAGCCCACATGCCCCACATCGCACCTGTCCCACCCCCTACATTGGGCCAACTTCCACAATATCACCTCCCTCCCCCCAACAGCAACTTCTATGATTCACCCCCCCCCCCCCAACAGTAATTTCAACTTGCAATCCTCTTTCCCCGACTGAAAAACATTACAAAACCAGTCCATCTGGCTGCCCCCATACCTGGCAGAGTAGAAGCAGCAGGCCCAATAAAGGCAGGCGGCACAGCACTGTACAAAGGCAGGGTGGTAACAGAGGTGTAGCATTGTTGCTCTCCACTCGCTGCTCTGTCTGGTCATGAAAGAAGCAATGAGTGCCAGGCGGTTGTCTGGCCAGGTAGCACGTGGAGGGTCAGCAAGCAACACAGGTAGAGGCGGCACCAGCAGAGGCCTACAGACAGAGAGCGTGGTACCATGGTCTGAAGCACTTTAAAAGCTTCAGCATCCCCGCTCCTCCTTGCAAGGCAGGCTGGGAGTGGATGTTGGTCATCCAAAACCAGCGTGCTTTGCAAGCAATAACCAGCGTGTTTTCCATGAGGTGAGGGATAGAGGGGAGAGGGAAGTTCCAACTTTGTAAACCAAGCTATCAGCCAACAGCTGCTGAGAGGGGGAGGGCCTGGGAGTCCAGCAGAGGGAGGAGCCAGAGAGGAGAAAGAAAGCAAAGAGAGAGAGGAAGACTGCACTAAAAGCAAGTGCTATCTTACCCGCGCCTCTCTGCAATTCGGAACTGTCGGTGATCATTGATCACAGTAAGAAAACATTTGGGCCGGGTGATATCACGGGATCAGCGTTTGGCGCTCTTTAGTGCCAGCACACTGGACCAGAGCCTCACCTGGTCCACTGGCAGAGCTAGCCTTGCATGTTTGGATTACTGTGCGCTAACTGGCTAGTGCAGGGTTAAATCAGGAGCCTCCTAAAGAGGAGACAGTCATTTCTCCCGTGTTACCTACAGGTAATGTACACTAGTCCGAACATTAGTGAATGACCTGAATAAAAATATTTATAAAGTCTTAAATTGTGTCACAGTAAATCTAGGCTTGGCATGTGGGAAAGTCTCGCATTTTCATGTGCTAAGCCCAGATTTCTGCATACCATTGAAAAAGGGCCCCTTAGATTCCTAAATTAAGGAAGATTTTCAGACAAATTTAGGAACTTATGTTTTCTGTAGAAACATTTCCTAAATTTAAGAATCTAATACTTAAGCTCCTAAATGGAAAGTGATAGTTATAATTTGACTGTATAGGTATCATTGTATTAAATTGTTTTAATGCAAATTAAAAACAAATACATGTAGACTTGCAATTCGTTTGCTTACATGCAAAGCCTGATTTTACACAGGTCGTCGAGGTAGGAAAAAGGAGGTCTAGGTCGGGACATTCAAAATGTGCAAGGTATATTCTTGAGATTTTTGTAAACTGCCTTGGGTTTCATTTTTAGGGTGGGAAGTACGAATAGAACTTTTATAAACAAAAGGCTCACTGTAGGAGAAAAGAGGTAAGGTAATAGGATTTGATGTAGCGCCTTTCTGTGGTACAGTTAAAGCGGTTTACATTATATACAGGTACTTTCTCTGTTCCTCGTGGGCTCACAATCTAAGTAACACATGTTCTTGGTAGAACATACAGTGGGAACAGTCCTGATACAAAAATATGTGTTGAAAAGAGAGCAGCAACTGGGGCTCTATATACATATGCTACATGTGTAGTTGTCTTCATTTACATTCTTAACTGCCATACTTCAGAAACCTGGACATACAAGAGGAGCCAATTAAGAAATCCAGCTGCACAACTATGTTTTGGATTTTTGAGGTGGTTTTAAAAACAGTAGCGAGCTGAGCACAATTGTGTCCTCAATCTCTCTTCCAGAGCTTCGGTCCAAGCAAGCAGTTAGCTAGCAGTTACATATGACTTGCAAGTGTAAATGCATTGGGCACATCTTTTGAAGTCACGGTTGCACAATAGGAAGCAGATTTTCAGGCCCTTCCAAACCACATCCCCTTCAAACTGTACATACTATAATATGCAAGTGTAAATAACAGGTTTTCTAGAATTAATATCTACGTGCATAGGGCCGTTTCAGAGCCAGTGCAGGGGTGGTTGGCACCCTAGACAAACCTTCAGGCTTACATCCACCTCCCCCCCCCTCCCCCCCACTAATTAACTTTCAGGCCTGCAGTCCCTTCTAGGTTTTGATAATTAAACTCAGTTATGATCACACAAACATTTTAAAAATGCAAGTAAAATTATGTGCTGATGGTTCTTTGAGTTTCTGTGGCTGTCAGGACTTATTGCCACCCCCCCCCCCCCCCCAAGAAGCTAATGCCCTAGGCGACTGCCTAGTCATGCCTAATGGTTGGTCCAGCACTGCCCATTTACACATGCAATCCCATTATTTTCTGTATCCCTTCTAAAATGACATCTTTATGCAATTATATTTATTTAAAAATATTTATGTTCTGCTAATCACTAGCAGATATAAGTGTTAATACAATAAAGCAAATGAAATAATAAAATAGACAAACTAAATTCACAACTCGTGCACTAAAATAGCAGATAAAATAAATATACTTCAGGTGAAACTGGAAGGAACAAAAAAGAAGCAACAGATCACCAAAAATTAAGTTCAAAATATCCAACTTATTCACCACTAAAACAATAAATATATAAATAATTACAAGCCTGATATGGCCATATTTTGACCTCTCAAAGGGTTGCGTCAGGGGCTTGAAACAGAACTGTTAATAAACATACAAAAACAACCTATATAATAATTCTCACCTCCAGCCTAACCTTTATACCTCTATTCAGGAAATCTAGACTGCCCCAATTTGACTGCCCTATTTGACTGACTGTACATTTGTCCTTTAGATTGTAAGCTCCTTGAGCAGGGACTGTCCTTCTCTGTTAAACTGTACAGCATTGCATAACCCTAGTAGCGCTTTAGAAATGTTAAGTAGTAGTAGTAGTAGTAGTGACCTGCCTGGGACCGTGGCTCCCTTGGAGGTGGTCAGGAAGGCTCCATAGATCAGACTGACGTCACTAGCCGCATTATGATGTGAGCCTAGCAGACCAACTCCGAGGGAGCCACGGTCCCAGGCAAGAAAGCACGTTGGAGGTGAGAGATCCGTCGCGTCGATAATGGCGCCGCAAACACCCCCCCTCCACCCCTTCTGTCGTTTCATGACCCCCCTCCCACTCCAGCCCTCTCTGGCCCTCCCCTTCATAAGAGCTGGCTGCTTAAAAGTATTTACCTCCTGCACGCAAGGACCCCGCTTCCGTCTGCCTTTTCTTTCGATTCTGTTTCAGCTGTTTAGCTGAAACACAAGTGAAAGAAAAAGCTGTCGGAAGCGGCGTCCCTGCATGCAGGAGGTAAAAACATTTAAGCAGACAGCTCTTACGAAGGCGAGGGCCAGACAGGTGGGGAGTGGGAGGGGAGTCCTGAAACGAAAGGGGGGGTCAAGAACGACACGGGGGGGTCCTGACACTACAAAGGGGAGGTCCTGAAACGACAGAGGGGGGGAAGGGGGTCCTGAAACAACACGGGGGGGAGGGGATTACTGGAAATCCACTGGAAGGGGAGGGGGTCCTGGAACTCGGAGAGGGGGGGAGAGGTGGAGTGGGAAGGAAAGAGGGGGGATAGGAAGAAGTGGGAGGGGGTCCTGGAACTCGGACAGGGGTGGAAGGTGGGGGAAGGAGGGGGTTCTGCAAACTCTCGGTCTCACAAAGAGTCTGTGTATCGCAGACATACTCTCACACTCGATCTCTCTCTCTCTCACACACACTGTATCTGTGTGAAACACACACACTCTCTCTCACTGTCTCACATACGCACTTGCACACACACTGTCATTTTCACACACACACACTCTCTCACAGACGCACTCGCACCAAGTCTCTCTCTCTGTCACACACACACACTCGCACAGTCACTCTCTCTCTCTCACACAGTCACTCTCACACACACACTCTATAAAACATACACGCTCCGAGGAAAACCTTGCTAGCGCCCGTTTCATTTGTGTCAGAAATGGGCCTTTTTTTTTACTAGTAATAGTATAAATAATAAAAAACAAAAAATATTAGTATAAATCATAAAATCAAAAATCTCAGTTATAATATAAATAATTAGTATATTGTCACTAATGAAGTGAAATATATTGTGTAATGAGCTGGTTTATAGGACTCCCCATATCCTATAGGTTTCATAAGTACATAAGTATTGCCATACTGGGAAAGACCAAAGGTCCATCGAGCCCAGCATCCTGTTTCCAACAGTGGCCAATCCAGGTCACAAATACCTGGCAAGATCCCAAAAATGTACAAAACATTTTACACTGCTTATCCCAGAAATAGTGGATTTTCCCCAAGTCCATTCAATAACGGTCTATGGACTTTTCCTTTAGGAAGCCGTCCAAACCTTTTTAAAACTCCGCTAAGCTAAGCGCCTTTACCACATTCTCTGGCAACGAATTCCAGAGTTTAATTACACGTTGAGTGAAGAAACATTTTCTCTGATTCGTTTTAAATTTACTTCATCGCATGCCCCCTAGTCCTAGTATTTTTGGAAAGCGTGAACAGATGCTTCACATCTACCCGTTCAACTCCACTCATTATTTTATAGTTTCCTTAACTATGTAATACGACTTTATCGGCCCTGCTTACTAAGCCACAGTATAGGTGCGCTAGTGTTTTTAACACACGCTAAAATTTAGTGTGTGCTAATGCTAGAGACACCCATAGGAATATATAGGTGGCTCTAACATTATCGTGCGCTAGCATTTTTAGTGCACCTTAGTAAAAGAGGCCCTTTGTATATATGTTGTCCTTATCACATTGCTATTATAAAAGAATCCAGAGTGCATTTTGTTACACATTTAGGGCCCTGTTTACACAAACACACACTAGCGAGTGTGTGCTAAAAATTAGCATGTGCTGTGCAGATGCCCGTAACATTCCTATAGGGGTCTACACAGTTAGCACATGCTAAAAACACTAGTGCACATTTGTAAACAGGGCCCTCAGAGAGTTAAGAAATTTAGGGCCCTGTTTACTAAGCAACGTTATAGGCATGTTAACATTTTTAATGCGCATTAACCATATACGTGCCTACTATATCCTTATAGGCACCTACAAGGTTAGGGCACATACTAAGCGTTGGCACGCTAAAAACACTAACACACCTTAGTAAATAGGGCCCTTAAACTCTGTTTTTTGTTGGTCAACATCACAGGAGAATGTATTTTTATGTGATATTTGATATTTATTTTTGGTATAGCACAAATATGGATGGTTAACAATGATATGTGTTCCTATGGTCTGTATTTATAACTGATATTTTATGATTTATACAAATATTTTTTGTTTTATTATTTATACTAACATGTTTTAGTATGTTTATTGACATTTCTGTTTCAAGCCCCTGACGCAGCCCTTTGAGAGTACAAAACATGGCCAAGTTGGGCTTTTAAATTATTTAAATATTTATTGTTTTTGTTGTGCATAAATCGGACATTTTGAACTTAATTTTTGGTGATCTGCTGCTTCTTTTTTGTTCCATGCTGGATCCTGTAGATTGATTGTCTGTTTTTGAGGAACATATTTATGACATCAACCCTGCCTGCATGAAATAAAAAGCAGTGAATCTTCCTAAAATCAAAATGTCTAGTGATGAAAACCAGTGCCTAGAACTGAACTGTTACTTTCCTCTGACATCACTCCAGTAGCCACCTACACTTGGGAGCCTAAATTTGGATGCTTAATCCTACTCAGATTTTGAAGGAGCTAATTTAGGTGCCTAACTCCCAACATTGGGTATCCAAAACCCTTCAAAATTGTCTCCTATGTGCATACCATAAAAGTTATTTCCCTTATATTCATTATCTGCCTGTTGCCCTGAGGAAACATTCCAACTTTTAAATAAATAGGCTTAGGTATCCTTTGATTTTGACAGGATCAATTCAACATTTCATGGCTTTATGATGAAAGAGGCCTTCTTTGTAATTTTACAACTTGCAAATCCCAAATACATTCAACACCCTGCATTTTTGCTAGTCAGCATGCTGCATTATTAACACTTCTCATAGTATATAAGGGCCTTGCAAAATTTACATATGGCATTGTTATAAGTCACAGCTTCTCAAACCTGTTCTGAAGTTCTCGTACAGCCAAAAGCTATTCACAATGACCATGCATGAGATAAATGTGTAAATACTGAGTTTTCAATACATGCAAATTTATCTCATGCATAGTCATTGTAGATAGTCTGAAAATCCAACTGGCTGTGGAGGTCATCAAGGCAGGATTCAGAAGTCCTATTTTAAATTTACACCATTCAAATTTTCTGCCTGCCTAAAACACACTGGGCAATTCACAGCCAAAATGATCAAGAGAATGGAAAATAGCTCTGAAAGGAAATAACTCATGAGAATACTGGAACCTATGAGAATCCTATGAGAGCCTATGAGAATCCTGAGCTAACAGGAAGTAAGTTCACATTGGAGATGGACACTCTGGGAGATGTAGTGAGAAAGCAGCAGCAGTTTAGAATACAGATGAAGGGTGAAGGTAATCGAAGCACCTGGAACTAACTGGAAGTCTGCGGATAAACAACAAAAGCTAGACTGCTTGTAAAAGCAGCAGGACAAGCAATAGAACTGAAGCATCACAAGGAACAGAGAAAAGTGGAAAGTACTGGGCTTAGCTGTCAGTCTCTGATGAGAGATGGAGCCTCATGGAAAGAATTCTACTACAGATTTTATTAAGAGATTATGAAATTGTCAATGTTTTGGGAAACTGATAGGAGGGCAATGTGTTTGATATAAAAGTTTCTGATTAGAAGCCATAAGGAAGCACCCATCTGGTAAGTTAAAAGAAAAAAAGCCAATTTTAGATAGGCCTGAGAGGGAAATTAAGACATCTAGGTCTGGATATAAATCAGGCACATGTCAAGAGTAATTAGGCCCTCCCTCCCCATTATTACTCACCTTTCCAAGCAAGTAAAACGAACATATGAACTAAGAGGAACTTTTTCTTTTGCTGGTAGCACTGCATTTTCCCGACACTGTAAAAACATGAAAGTATTAGATTTAATAAGTTTAGTCATGTGGAATGACCAGGGCCAGGTCTAGGCTAACCACTACCTTGTGTAAAATTGACACCCCACTTCAGTGGTGACAGCTCTGGGATAGTACCTCCTATTTTCTTTGTGGCAGTAGCTCCAGCATAGCATCCCCCTTCCCTTGCTTTTTCTTTTACACAGCACTCACTCCCCCCCCCCCCCCATCCAAACCTTGCACTTTATATCCTCCCACCTTTTCTCTCTACCCCTGCTTCACGCCATATCAATGCACATGTCGCACCCCTGAAAGACCAGCACTGGGTATGCCTCTTTAAACCCAGTGTGCTGGACCCAACTCTGGGGCATGTGAATCATGTATTCATAATCACAATCAAACATTTTACTAATCACCAACAGGAAATATGCAAAAAAGCAATTAGAGATTACAAAGCCTGCATGTGACACTCTGGGCATTTCACTCCCTACACATGGATTTGGGAACAGTGCACTAGAAAAACCCATGTCTTAGAGCTTTGAGTCCCTTCTCACCATTCATCTTTGTCCAGGGCAAGCCATTGTGATGTATGACCATACATGGTGCCATGGATAAGGTGACACACCGCCTATATGGAATAAAACTTAACTATGAACTATCCTGAATAGAAGGAGAGCAGAATACTGCCACTACTAAAGGAAATAACCCTGCTTGTAGCTGCTACCACTGGAGGGTGGGCATCAATTTCTATTTTTGCACAGGGTGCCAGTTTGTCTAGAGACAATCCAGTCTTAAAAATCTGAGTAATAGGATGCAGGCTACCTGGCAACCACAGAGCTTTCCGTATTGCCCATGAGAAAAACTGTTTTTTTGCAGTGAAAGCTCTTACCAGACCAGCAAAAGAATTATCCAGGGATGATGATCTATTCCAGGTTCTTGGTCTCATCAGAGGAGGACCCGTAACCTCTCCTACATGATTATTATAGTACAGGAAGCAGCAGCAGCTGTACAGGGTCTCTCAGCAGCCCAGTGTTTAAAGGAAGTTACTTCTAGCACAAGGTGATAAGACACCTCCCCAGTTCCTGTTGTTCACCATTGATGAATATGAAAAGGCTCCTTATCTCTCAGCATCTAAAAAGTAAAAATATCTTCTTTCCAGGTAGAGAAAAACTCTCCTTTATTTAGATGAAAGCAAACATGTATAAAGATTTATTTTATCGTAATAACACAATCAACTTTTATAGCTAGGGCTTAGAGTGCAGGCTTCAAGCTTCTCACATGTTTTAATGCCGTTCGGACTGATTTTGAAGGGGGAAAAAATGACCACACAGGATGCCATGAATAAAGTGGTGACGTGCCACCTACATCGAATAAAATTGAACTATGCTGGTACCTTGCTGTTCCAATTCCCATTGTGTCCTTACACTTCACATGGATTGGGGGGGGGGGGGGGGGATAGTGATGCACAGCAGAGGAAGGACAGAGAAAGCTAAGTTACTTACCTGTAGCAGGTGTTCGAGGACAGCAGACATATATTCTCACATGTGGGTGACATCATCCACGGAGCCCAGTGCAGACATTGACATAGTGCAGTCATCTGAGGCAGTGCTCCCACAGTGCATGCGTGGGTGCCTTCCAGTCCAACGCTCCAGCACGGGACCAGGAAAGGTAGGAGGGATGTGAGAATATATGTCTGCTGTCCTCGAAGAGCATCTGCTACAGGTAACTAACTTAGCTTTCTCCAAGGACAAGCAGGCATGATATTCTCACATGTAGGTCTAACTAGCTACCAGGCTCACAATATGTTTATGTTTATTACAAATTTGATATTATGCCAAATCTGAGACCAGGCCAAGGTGGCTTACAATACAATGAAAAATTAAAATTAACCATATAGGTGAAAAGAACATCAATGAAGATAGGACAGATTAACACAAATGCATACAGCAGCCATACAAGAAACTAACCACCTAATCAATATCATGACTATTGAAGCAATGCAGACCCAGCGGTCCTGGGGGAACCTAAATTCAATTGAAAATCCAAAAGCTTGCTAAATAAAAATATACTTTCAGCACTTTTATATTTGGGAAATGAAAGTTCTAACATGAGATAGTGGGGGAGGGGGGGGGCAAAGTATTCCAGTGGGATGGGGGTAAGAAATAAAAGGCTCAACTCCAGGTTAATTCTTAGTTACCATTTCTAGGGAAAGAAGAACTAACCGGTGAGAATCAAGGGACTGAAGTGAACATGAAGGAGTATAATTAATAAATAGTGACCAAGGAAAGCTATGCGGGAGAACTCAAATGTAAAGCCTTGTGCATTACACAAAGAACCTTAAACCAGTGTAGCTGGGAAAGTAGTGGAGAGATGTGGTAACAATGTTTAGCATTACATAGAAAGCGAGCAACAGAATTGTGAAGTGTATGAAGACTGTGGATGAGGTACCCCGAGATATCACAGTAGATAGAGTTGCAGTAATCAATACGGGTGATAACAAATGCATGAATAAGTGTATGAAGGGCAGGGAGGTCAAGGTATTACTTGATAGACAGAATTTCGGCGTATCCAATTAAAGCCCAATTCAACAACCTGAGAGACCTGACAGTCATAAGAACATAAGAGTAGCCATACTGGGTCAGATCAATGGTCCATCTAGGCCAGTATCCGTTTTCCAAACAGTGTCCAAGCCAGGTCACTAGTACTTGGCAGAAACCCAAATCGTGGCAACACACCATACTACAAATCCCAGGGCAAGCAGTCGCTTTCCATATCTGTCTCAATAGCAGACTATGGACGTTTCCTCCAGGAATTTGTCCAATCCTTTTTTAAACCCAGATATGCTAACCACTATAACTACTATTACCAAACCCTAGTATTTCCATATAACTTTGAGTGCCCCCTAGTCTTTATACTTTTGGAAAAAGTAAAAAAAAAAATTGATTAACTTCTACTCATTTTACACCACTCAGGATTTTGTAGACCTGAATCATACCTCCCATCATCCGTTTCTTTTCCAAACTGAAGAGCCATAAACTCTTTAGCCTTTCCTCATACGAGACAAGTCTGAAATCAAAAATAACTCCTATGTACCAAAAGAGTGTAAGAATATTAATTTGAATATTAAAATGATTAAGAGGGATAGATGAAGAGGAAAGTAAACCTGAAATCCAACAAGCTGTTTTTGAAGGATTGAGGACCATCTTGTGCTGAAGTAGCTAATCAGCAAGTAAACGTAAGCATTGTTGTAAAGGTGAGAGATTGGGCTCAGATGGAAATACTGAATAAAATCAGAAGAATGTCATCTGTTTATATGAAGAATTTGATATTACAATTCTGAATAAGAAGTGCTAGGGTATTCAAGAAGATATTAAATAGTAAGGGAGATAAGAGAGCCCTGGTACCCCGCAAATCAAAGATCTAGTGGGAGAAGTAGAAGAAAGAGTAGATACTGCAAATCTCCTATCAGAGAGAAGTGAAGAAAACCACTTTATGACAGTACCCAAAATTCCCAGAGATTGAACTAAAAGTAAAGAATGATCCACTAGGTCGAAGGCAGCAGAAAGATCCAGACAAACCATAAGAACAACCTGACCAGCATCTAAGTATGAGTGAAAATTGCTATTCAGTGCTGTTACAGTAATTTCAGTACTGTGCAAAACCCAAAAACCCTGTTTGATGTGGATGTAGAAAGAAATGATGATGCTAAAATTCTAAGAATTGTTCAAAAACTACTTTCTCGGTGACCTTGGATAAAATAGTAAGATTCGAGACGGTTCGGTAATGATAAGGAAGGGAAAGACCAGAAGCAGGGTTTTTCAAAATGGGCATAACTATTGCTTTTTCCCAGGGTACAGAAATATAATAATGAACCTGGCAACTACGTAAAAAGTGAGCCTGAGTGAGGGCCAAAGTGCAGAGATGACCTTTTAGTAGTAAAAGGTTTTTGCAGGAATGCTTGTCCAAACTGGCTATCCCACCTAGAACGCTGCTCCAGACAGTAATGAGCAGTGAAGATGTGGATAGAAGACCACACTGTTGCAATGCCAAGGCCATGAAGGGTCAGTCGAGCCTGAGCATATGTGCAGGAAATAGTACTTTTGGTGATGGAAATCTCTATTCTGTTAGGGTCGAAGGACACAAAAAGCTGGGAGGACTTCCTATGAAGTTTTGTACGCTCCAGATAAAAAGCTAGAGCATGTTTGCAGTATAAGGTATGCAGTGCTGCTTCTCCAGGATGAGAATGTGGCTTAGGGAAGAAGACAGAAAGTACATTAGACTGATTAAGGTGGAACTCCAATACCACTTTAGAAAGGAATTTTGGGTGGGTTCAGAGAACAACCTTATCATGGTAGAACCTAGTTTAATAAGGGTCTGCCACCAGGGCTTGAAGTTCACTTACTCTTCTGGCAGAAGTAAGCGCTATTAAAAATACATTATATGTGAGAAACTTCAGGATACAGGAATGGAGTGGTTCAAATGGAGGTTTCATGATAGATGTAAGGATGACATTGAGAGCCCACACCACCTTAGGTGGTTTGATAGGTTTCGTATGAATTAAACCTATCAAAGAATGAACAGAAACTGGTTTATCATCAACCCTAGAGTGAAAAATGCTGGTCCCACATTCGATCATTGGGCAGGAAGGCACCAGCACGTGTGGTAGGGGCATCAGTACTGGCTTATTTTAAATTTTAAAGTGACAGTGCACTATGGCAGTGTCTGCACCGGGCTGTGTGGATGACACATGTGATATCAGAGATAGAAAGGAATCCTGAATAGAAAGAGAGCTGAACACTACCACTACTAATGAAAGTGGCCCTGCATGGAGCTGCTACCACTGAAGGGTGCACACCAAGTTCTGTTAGACATTCTAGTCTTAATCTGAGTAATAGGATGCAGGCTACCTGGCAAACACAGAGCTCTCTATATTAGCCATGGAGAAAAACTGAACTTTTTGCTGTGACAGCTCTTACCAGACCAGCACAAGAATTATCCAGGGATGATGTTATGTTCCAGCGTTTATTCCAGTTTCTGGTCACAGAGGGGAGGATACCATTAAGTTCTCCTATGTGATGATCTTGGAATAATTCACAAATTGACTAAATAGAAGGCATGCAAGCACAGCCTACAAGAAAAAGGATTTTCTAGCTAGCGACCCTCTGAAAACCAATTATTATAGTACAGGAAGCAGCAGCAGTACAGGGTCTCTCACCAACACAGTGTTATCTCTCAGCATCTAAAACTTCCAAAATATCTTCATTTCAGGTAAAGAAAAACCCCTTTTCCTTTACCAAATTAATGATGTTAATTATGTAGATGAAACAAATATGTGCAAAGATTTATTTTATTGTAATGACCCAATCAACTTTTACAGCTAGGTCTTAGAGTGCAGGTTTCAAGCTTCCCATGTATAGATCTGTGTTTTACTGCTTTTGGGCCGATTTTGAAAGGGAAAAAAAATGAAGTGTCTTCAATCAATTATATATATATATATATATATATATATATATAGGCATCTCTGAGAACTGGTGGAGGGTAGCATTATACATTAAAGAGGGTCTTGAATCCAATAGACTAAAGTACATAAGTAATGCCACACTGGGAAAAGACCAAGGGTCCATCGAGCCCAGCATCCTGTCCACGACAGCGGCCAATCCAGGCCAAGGGCACCTGGCAAGCTTCCCAAATGTACAAACATTCTAAACATGTTATTCCTGGAATTGTGGATTTTTCCCAAGTCCATTTAGTAGTGGTTTATGGACTTGTCCTTTAGGAAACCGTCTAAGCCCTTTTTAAACTCTGCCAAGCTAACCGCCTTCACCACGTTCTCCGGCACTATATATATATATATATATATATATATATATATATATATATATATATATATATATATATATATATCTTTGAATTGCTACGGAAAAAAATTCCATGTGTAAACAGGAAAAGGATAGCAATAGGAGTGTACTATCACCCACCTGGCCAGGATGAACAGACAAATGCATTAAAGTTATTAGAAATTAGGGAGGCTAACAAACTGGGCAACACAATAATAATGGCTGATTTCAATTACCCCAGTATTGACTGGGTAAATGTAACATTAAGACATGCTAGGGAGGTAAAATTCCTTGCTGAAATAAAGAAAGGCTTTTTGGAGCAGCTGGTTTAGGAACCAACAAAGGGGGGGGGGGGGGGGGGGAGAGAGAAACAATTCTAGATCTAGTCCTTAGTGGAGCGCCTGATCTGGTGTAGGAGGTAATGATGCTGAGGCCACTTGATTACAGTGATCATAACCATCAGAACTGATATAATCTCTGGGGTAAGTACACACAGGAAATCCAATACGTTAGCATTTAACTATTCAAAAAGGAGACTATGATATAATGAGAATGGTTAAAAAAAAAAAAAAAATCAGAGGAGCAGCTGCAAAGTTTAAACATTTATATTAGGGGTGGATGCAAGTCAAAAATACCATCCTGGAAGCGCAGACCAAATATATTCCATACATTGAATAAAAGGAGGAAGGCAGGCCAAACAGACAACATGGTTAAAAAGTGAGGTGAAGCAAGAAATTAGAGCTAAAAGAAAATTCTTCAGAAAATAGAAGGATCCAACTGAAAATAATAGGAAACAGCGTAAGGAATGGCAAGTCAAATGCTAAGTGCTAATAAGAAAGGCAAAGAGACTTTGAAAAGAAGATTGCGTTGGAGGCAAAAAACAAATAGTAAAATCTTTTTTAGGTATATTAGAAGCAAGAAGCTGGTAAAAGAATCAGTTGGACCGCTAGGTGACTGAGGAGTACAAGGGGCACTCAGGGAAGACAAGGCCATAGTGGAGAGTTTAAATTAATTCTTTGCATCAGTCTTCACTGAAGAAGTTTTGGGAGGTTTTTTCCCCCCTCTTGCGCTTTTTTCCATGTGCTTATTGAGACCAGTGATGAGAATGGCCTCATGGTTGGGGCTATGAAATATGCTGGTAGGTGTACTACAGAGAGTTGGTCTCATTTTTTTTCTGTGGGCTGACCATAATTTCCCTCAGTCTGTTATAGCAATAATTAATATTTTGGATTGGTTTTTTTAGAAATGTTTTGCTCCTTTATTTGTGATCATTCATTGGAAATATACCAGTGCCAGTCTAATCTCTGAAGATGCCAAGGCAGCGAAACACGGAGACTAGAAATCTAGAAATTAGAGATTAAGACCTGAGCTTGAACAAAATTCTTTACTAGTCGAGATGTGGGAAAAGAGGAAGCAGTATTGCTATCATTTATAGGTCCTTTTTTAATGTTCCACTGGTCTCTCATTACAATTTTCTTGGTCTAGAAATTCTGGCTTGCACAATTGCTGATAGCAGCTTACTGGCTCCTTTTTGCTTAGTACTTTTCTATCGTCTACCAGGTAGTTGGCTACCTGTGGAAGGTTGTTTTACAGAGTTGTCTCTGATGTCTGTACTAGATTTTCTAATGTCCTGTTGTTGGGTGATATCAATCTGCATTTAGAAAATACCAGTAATTTATACACAATGAACCTATCTGATTATCTGGCTTCTTGGCAGTTTGTCCACACTGCATCACCTTCTCATATTGGAGGTCACCTTTTGGACCTACTAGCGTACTGGAGAGCAAATACTGGTATTTTTCTATTTAGGTAACCCAGGTTGGTCACATGTACCCTGGTCTGACCATGCAAACTTGAGTTTAATCTTTATTGGAGAGAATCTGGCAAAGTTGTGCCAGCTAGAAACCCTTTTCTTCTTTTTGTAAGTCCGGAACAAAATAGATATTGTTGTTTTCTAGGCTAGTGTATTCAATAGTCTGCTGTTCCCATTGCCAACTGCAGATTTTTTAGCTCTCCCCCCCTTAAACTTAAGCCTCATCTAATTTGCAAAGTGGCTCCCTAGTTTGACCAATCCCTTTTCTCTCTCAGGAGACATTATAGAAAGCTTGAATGGCAGTGGTCCAAAAGTAGATCTGCTGTTAATATATTGCTTTGGAGAAGAACTGTTAGGGATTACAAATATAAAATTTGGGAGGCTAAGGTGAGCTATTTAGTTAACAGATTGGGGGCATTAAATTAAATATCCACAAACTCTATCAGTTGGTGCACAGAGTTTTTTCCCCCCACCAAAGAGGTCACAGTTATCAATGTGATTATGTCTACAGCACAACAACTTGCTTCCCACTTTGAATTGAAAACAGCAATTATTAGGAGGGCAGTTCTCCAGTCCCCTGGCAACAATGCTGCTCTTCTAGCGTTGCGGGTTGATCATTGGGCTGGTATCCCTGCAGATAGATTTTGGCCTTTTCAGTTACCCTCCTCTGATACCATTACATTCTTCCTTTCAAAGTACTCCTCATCCCATTGTATCCTTGATGCCTGTCCAAGTAATCGTCTGAAGAATGCCCCTAGCTTATTCATTGAATTTCTCAGGGAACATATATCTTTCTTGTTTACTCAAGGCCTCTTCCCAGCTGAGAGGGCTTCTATGATTTTAACCCCTATTCCTAAAACTTCCTCAGGCTCACTGAGTGACATTGCAAACTACAGGCCAGTTGCTTCCATCTCCTTAGTGGTCAAGGTGATGGAAGGAATTGTAGCAGCCCAGCTCTCTGGTTATTCTTCCAGCTTTTGCCTCCTGCACTTTAGTTTCTGCCTTCAGGGAGGAAATTTGTTCAGGCAACAAGGTCCTGGTTATACAATTTGTGTGAATATTAGAGTGTTATTGAGTTAGTCTGGAATGAAGATTGAAGGCAGAATTTTGATGTTAGATAAATTATAAGTGATACAATGTGAATGTAAATTTCCATCGAAGCTTATAGAATAGTGAAAGAAAAAAAAAAAGGACTACTCAAGCCATAGGAGGAATATTAATTTTAAATAATGTAAAGATTAATGTAGTATGAGAGGTTATTAGTATGAGTGGTATGAATGGTGTGTATGATTAATATCAAATGGAAGAGCTAAGAAGCGTAGGTCAATATTTTATGTAGATATTTAATAAAGGTAAATTTGTGATTAAATACTTTAGTAGTTACTTGGTAAAATGGCATAGATATTTTGAAATAAGGATACTCAGTGAGATCTATATTGGTTAAGGATACCCACACTAGCCCACTCCTCAAGTCACTTCACTGGCTCCCTATCTGCTTCCTTATACAGTTCAAACTTCTCTTACTGACCTTTAAATGCATCCATTCTGCAGCCCCCCATTACCTCTCCACTCATCTCTCCCTACATTCCTTCCCGTGACCTCCGCTCACTGGACAAATCTCTCGTCGTCCCCTTTCTCCTCCACTGCTAACTCCAGGCTTCGTTCCTTTTCTCTCGCGGCACCTTATGCCTGGAATAAACTTCCTGAGCCTGTACGTCTAGATCCATCGCTACCTGTTTTAAAATCTATGCTGAAAACCCACCTTTTCACTACTGCTTTTGGCTCCTAGCCACTACTCATTTGCCTCCCCCCCCCCTTGTTCCTTCTCACCCAGTACTTCCCTCGCCCTTGTCTTGTCTGTCTGTGTTATTTTAGATTGTAAGCTCTATTGAGCAGGGACTGTCTCTCAGTGTCAGGTGTTCAGCGCTGCGTGCGTCTGGTAGTGCTATACAAATGCTAATAATAATAAGGATATTCTGAAAATCTGACCTACTGGCAACCCTTGATGATGACTGGGATTGAAGACCAAGGCCCTTTAGGATTACCATCCGACTCTATGCCCTAAAGAAAAGGTTTATCCAGTAATGGTTTTACACAGTTGTAGTTGATGCCCCTGTATAAGTCATTGGTGAGGCCCCACCTGGAGTATTGTGTTCAGTTTTGGAGGCCGTATCTTGTTAAGGATGTAAAAAGAATTGAAGTGGTGCAAAGAAAAGCTACGAGAATGGTATGGGATTTGCGTTACAAGACGTATGAGGAGAGACTTGCTGAACTAAACATGTATACTCTGGAGAAAAAGGAGAAACAGGGGTGATATGATACAGACGTTCAAATATTTGAAAGGTATTAATCCGCAAACGAACCTTTTCCGGAGATGGGAAGGTGGTAGAACGAGAGGACATGAAATGAGATTGAAGGGGGGCAGACTCAAGAAAAATGTTAGGAAGTATTTTTTCACGGAGAGAGTAGTGGATGCTTGGAATGCCCTCCCGTGGGAGGTGGTGGAAATGAAAACGGAAACGGAATTCAAACATGCGTGGGATAAGCATAAAGGAATCCTGTGCAGAAGGAATGGATCCTCAGGATGACGCGTCTCTCGCGCTTGCCGCGCTCTCGAGGACCTTGGCATACCTTCAGGCTTCTTCCCCGGGAGCGCGGGGTTTGTGAGTCCATAGGCCACTACCGTGGAGCGGCAGTGGCAGGCAAAATCGCCTTCCAGGTAGAGAGGAAACAAGACTGGACCGGAACTCCGGACTGGAGTGCTACACCGGAACACTCGGAACTGGAACGCACCGGACGGGTGCGCACTGGAGTGGGGCCCGCTGGACTGGACACACTGGAGTGGCCCCACTGGACTGGAACATACAGGAGTGAAACCCGCTGGGCTGGAACACACTGGAGCGGAACCCGCGGAACTGGAACACCCTGGACCTAGGCTTCACCTACACTTGACTGCCTTTCCCCGAGGGTTGAGCCCTCAGGTTCTGGCAGCCGGTAGGACTTACAGGAACAGCAGGAATGAAGATCCAGGAGTGCCCCCTGGCACCTAGGCGAAGGCAAGACAGACAAGCAGGGACTGTCCGGGTTCTGGCAGTCGGCAGGAATCAACACAATGACTAGTAAACTGTACCCAGGCTAATAGGAACGCTATACCCAGGCAAACCAGTCATACACAGGAACATACACAGAGCAAACTCAGGAGACTTGGAAGGCTATACACCAGCTAACAACTAAGCTGTGCCCAAGCTAACAAGTCATGCACTGGAAACAACACAGAACACTAGCAAAGCTTTACACAGGCTACAAGCCACACGGTGCCTAAGCTGGCTAGTCAAGTATTAGGACAAACCCAGGGAACTAGCAAAGCTATACACAGGCTAACAAGCCACACGGTGCCTAAGCTGGCTAGTCTATCAGTAGGAACAAACACAGAGAACTAGCAGAGCTATGCACAGGCTACAAGCCAGACGGTGCCTAAGCTGGCTAGTCTATCACTAGGAACAAACACAGAGAACTAGCAGAGCTATGCACAGGCTACAAGCCAGACGGTGCCTAAGCTGGCTAGTCTACACTAGGAACAATCACAGTCTCGGGAAAGTGGCTAGCAAGGGCGGCTAGTCTAACACTAGGAACAAACACAGTCTTGGGATAGTGGCTAGCAAGGGCGGCTAGTCTAACACTAGGAACAAACACAGTCTCGGGATAGTGGCTAGCAAGGGCGGCTAGTCTAACACTAGGAACAAACACAGTCTCGGGATAGTGGCTAGCAAGGGCGGCTAGTCTAACACTAGGAACAAACACAGTCTCGGGATAGTGGCTAGCAAGGGCGGCTAGTCTAACACTAGGAACAAGCACAGAGAACTAGCAGAGCTATGCACAGGCTACAAGCCAGACGGTTCCTAAGCTAACTAGTCATGCACTGGAAACAAACACAGAGAACTAGCAGAGCTATGCACAGGCTACAAGCCAGACGGTGCCTAAGCTAACTAGTCATGCACTGGAAACAAACACAGAGAACTAGCAGAGCTATGCACAGGCTACAAGCCAGACGGTGCCTAAGCTAACTAGTCTAAACAAACACAGAGCACTAGCAAAGCTATACACAGGCTACAAGCCAGACGGTGCCTAAGCTAGCTAGTCTACACAAACACAGAGCACTAGCAAAGCTATACACAGGCTACAAGCCACACGGTGCCTAAGCTGGCTAGTCTAAACAAACACAGAAACTCACACAGAGCAAACACTGAAACTGTGTACAGAGCACTTGTTTAAATTGAACCCCTCTTTACGCCCCGGGGAGACCCTTTCCCACGGAGGTGTACAGAGGGTTTGTGGCTCCACAATCTGTTTGCGGCGTTGTGGAGGCATCAGAAGGCTCAGTTCCAATCTAATTCCCATGACCACAGCTTTCTGTCTATCTGGATTTAAATGAATCCTTGGCCATTTGTGTTCCCACATATATTATGAGTCCTTAAATTAGTGCAAAGAGTGTGTATTATTTGTATGTGGCTTAGTTTGTAGTATAAATTGACAGGTAAGGAATACTTGAAAATAAAGACAGAGATAGATATCAGATAGAAGGCTTTATTCTTACCAAGTTTTCAAATCAGTACAGACATCAAACAGATTCTGGGTTCAGTTGCACAGAGCTCTGCCGTCCGAGAAGTGTTGGGGAAGGACTCCAACTCTCTGTCTAAATCTTATCTCTTTTATAGCCCAAGATCCTAATAGAAGTCAATTGTGAGGTACCTTTTTTCTAATATTTCTCAATTTCTGAGATCATATTTTCCTATCCGGCCAGATGCTTCCGTTCTAGCTATTGCAAATTATTGTGCAATTTCCTCTTTTGTCAACATGTTTTCTCTTCTGCCAGAACATCTTATTTTTAGCATATCAGTTTCACTTCCTCTTTTTTTATCATCTTATGATCTAAGTTTCATCTTATAGAAAGACAAACTCCATTTTAATAAGTGCTACATTCAATTTGTACCTGATTTTGTTAAGACTCATCTATAAGGCCATTAGTAGGTTATCAGGCCTAGTCAGTGCTTTTCAACTGTACAAAGCTATGTAGCTTGGCCCACCACTATCCCAGTGGATAGATCTTAAACTAGAACGCATATTAACTTGCAGGAAAAGCAAGTCCTTGCTCAGCCAGTCATAGATTTTTAAACCTAGCTGGTATTTTTACAGCCTGAGTCCTAAAATCAGGCCTTCCACCCTTCCGGTGGGCATCCAGTGAGGGCCTCTTGCTGTAGTATAATTATACATTCCCCACTTGTCACCCCCTCTGAGGAGGGGTGACACAAAGCTTGTCAAGCTCGTCATCATCCATTCCAGAAGGTGGCAAGCTATCAAACGAGAGGGGGAGTTTTGGTCTTACAAATTGTTAGAAGGTATGGTGCAAGATAGGAAACTTCATTCTCAGGTTATATATTATTTGGGCATATGGAATTCCCTTTATATTACCCAACCCCTTGGGCTTAATCCTGATGTCATCTCTCTTGAGACTTACTCAAACCTGTAGTGAGAGAGGTTTTATGAATGGGACAAATCCATGAGTTCATTTACAAAATCCCATGAAATATAGGTATGCGGGTAATAGCAATTTCAGGTGGATCATACTAATAAATACTTTCAGGTCTTTCTATGGCTTCTATTATATCTGCTGCATAGTGCATGGGGAGATAATCTAATGTATCTATCTCAGTGGTCTTGGGAAGGAACAGTGGTTTCGATTAAGCATTGTTATGGTGGCTCAACAAATATATGGTTAGTACTCAGATTGCAGGCTGTTTTAGGTTGTAGGTATTCAGAATCCTTAAACAGGTCGGAATGCCTGGACCTTACTATTACTCATCATTAGCATTCAATCATGAGCACAAAAAAATGGATAGAAAGTATGAGGTTGCCTCATACAGCAAAAATGGTGAATCCTAGGAAAATTTATATTAACAAAGGTCATGCATGGATCTTGACATATGCATAATGACCTGGAAGTATGGGAAGCATTTTATATATCCGTTACCCCACTTGGAGCTTAGTCAAACCTACAGAAATACATGCAGCTTAAGTAAGCTTAAGTAAGCCTACACCAAAGTTAAACAATTGCATAACGGGTTGATACTAACAGGGTTTACACCTACATTATGATATCATAGCCAGTATTAGGGTTTGATGTTACCCTTGTATCTGAGCAGCCTCTTGCTGTAGTATAATTATACACACTCTATACACCAGGACCTTTAGATGAGATGCAAAGGCCAGCACTGTAATCTCCAAGTGATTAATAAAGCCCTTCAACACCAGAGCCACAGCTGCAGCAATCACCTTGCAACCAAACAGAGGCTTGACACACAGAGCAGTCAGCCCATAGAAAGGAACAGCGGGAGCCATCTTGGATACTGGCAAAGAGGAGGAGGCGGCAGCCATCTTGGAAGAGGCATAGCCCACACAGGTGAGGTTCAGTAGGGCAATCAGCACACAGAGCCAGAGAGAACCTAAGACAGACACAGACACAGAGACAAGCAGAAGCCAGCACAGACACTGACTCCCAGAAACAGGGTAAGTCCGAGGGTTGTCATGGCCACAGACGGGACACAGGAGCTTAGTCAAGATCGGGAGGCGGGGCTGGTGGTTGGGAGGAGGGGATAGTGCTGGGCAGACTTATACGGTCTGTGCCAGAGCCGGTGGTGGGAAGCGGGACTGGTGGTTGGGAGCCAGGGATAGTGCTGGGCAGACTTATACAGTCTGTGCCAGAGCCGGTGGTGGGAGCCAGGGATAGTGCTGAGCAGACTTATATGGTCTGTGCCAGAGCCAGTGGTGGGAGGCAGGGATAGTGCAGGGCAGACTTATACGGTCTGTGCTCTCCTGCTTCCGTCTTCTTATTGAAGATGACGCAGCCATTTTGTTCAATAAGATTAAAAATTTAAGATGTACATGTTATAAAATAAAATGAAAAATAAAGAAGGAATTAAAAATTGGACACAAGCAATCCTATGAGTTACCACAGATACATGCCTTTAAAAATGGACACACTAAAACTATAAGATAATGTGTAAGATCTATCCTCAAAATAAACAGCAAAAATATATAAATAAGAAATCAACAAAAAAACTTAACAGTATAAAATCTGAAATAAAAATGACAAAATCATAAACTTATTAATATAATCTCAGACTAACACATTTGTATCTACATAAAAGACAAAACTAGCAAGAATATCAATGACCCAATGAATCATATATATACTTCACATGCACCCAGTGTGAAAGATACGACATCATTTATAAAACCATCTAGTGAAAACATCAAGTCTTGAAATATACATCTCCATAAAAACAATACCTAAAAGGATGACATAACCTTATATATACTACTTTTAGATTGTAAGCTCCTTGAGCAGGGACTGTCCCTCTATGTTAAATTGTACAGCGCTGTGTAACCCTAGTAGCGCTTTAGGAATGTTAAGTAGTAGTAGTAAATAAGATTCACACCTCTATATAATATTGAAAGACAAATACCCAATTGGAAAATTTAATACATTTTAAGTTTATAATTTAAAAACAGACAAGAAAAAGTGTGAAATCATCCCGCAGATAACTGCCGAGGGACATGCTAACATACAAAGGTGCAATGATTACTAAACTGTAAAAGAATTCAGTGATATTAAAAAAAAAAACATGCAGCATACACAGTAGTGAAAGACACAAATATATGAGAAAGTAAATAAATACCGGGAAATAAGAAACACCGGGCAACTGCTCTAGGGCAATCGAAACAGCCCCTAATCAAACGGAAAATCTCCACATTTCTCAATGATAGTCACTTACCGCTTAAATCAAATGCCAAACTTCTGGCTCTACTACAAAGGTAAACCCCACATTAGACTACCTACACTATATGAGCTGCCACAACATTCTATTTTCTCATCAGATGATGTCAGAAATCATTAAAAAACAAAGATAAAACAATTTGACTATCATTAAAAAAGAATGTGTGCTTCTATTAAGCTAAGTTCTTACTATCAAATAATGCCCTGATATTAATTTAAAGCCCATATATGAAAGAAAAAATAAAGGTCCATATGGCAGAGTAGACAGCTGTACACTGTCAGCTTGTGTAGGGAATCCTGATGCTACCGGTGGCAACAATACAATAACAAAATTAAACAAAGAAAGCTATAAAATGTACTCCCTATAAAAATAAACCCAATATCAATTTTAAATGCCATATATTGAAGAATCATGCCAGCGCGTGTATGGTCTTTATCTGCTATCATCTACCATGTTCCTATGAAAGACGGTGGAAAGCTTGAATAAACTTTACCAAACAAAAACCATTTTTAAACAATCTGCAAGTTAATGTATTGCTAATTCAGTAGACAATATCATTTAATTGAGTTAGCACTAGGCAATTAGCTTTATATTTTCAGGGGAAGGCTTAATGGCCACCATTAAACTTCTAGTTAATTAGAGAATGATTTGACACAGCACTGATCACTATGGAGCACATAATGAGAAACTAGAAAGTCATCATTCCCCACATATTTCTCAGCTAGATGAGAAAAACATACAATTACAGAAGCAGATGTATAACATATGGGATCAGAGTACAACATAAATTATGGGCCCAATTTAAATTTTGTGGGTTAAGAAAAGCTGCCAAGTGACTCTGCTTTAATTACAGTGAGATGCCACTGTAAACCATCCCTGATGAAGGGCTTCAGTTATTGCTAGGGAGGTAGCACCTTCCTATCTTGTCACAAGTCAACATGTCCAGATGCAGGGTTCCCTTTATAACAATCCAACCTAATGGTAATTGCCATACCTATGTGTCATTGCTGGGATTAAATCCATTCCATATCAAGCCTAACAGCAGAAGCTATATACCTCTACTGATCAGCACAATGAAGGTCATACAAGAATGGCAAAGAATACTTTTATCATTGCGCTGCTTTATCCACCAGAAGTGTTCAGGGCCGCCGAGAGACTGAGCTGGGCCCAGGGGAGGGTCGCCTCCACCAGGCCCGTCCCCCCTCCCTAGGATTGTCGCTGCCACTGCCGCCACACCCACAAGAATTGTCGCTGCTGCTGCCCGCCAGCCCGCCGCTTGGCTGGCAGGGATCCCAAGGCCACGGCAGCAGAAGAGTCTTCTTCCAGCGCTGCTCTTCTTCTCTCTGCCACATGGCTTGCCCCTGCGGCTGCTTTTTCTCTCAGGTTGCACATGCTCGGTTTGAAAAATGAGCATGTGCATCCTGAGGGGAAAATCAGCCGCTTGGAAGGCAATGCGGCAGACTGTGAAGAAGTGCAGCACTGAAGGAAGATCTTCTGCTGGCAGGGCCCCCCATTAGCCTGTTGTGTCTGCTCCTCCGGGTCTTATCAGGAGCAGGAGAGAGAGAAACTCTGGCACTGGGCCCCCCTTGGAGCCTTGGGTCTGGGGAATTTTGCCTCTCTTGCCCCCCCTCTCGGCAGCCCTGGAAGTGGTGATAAGAACCTAAGTGGCATGATGAGTTGGGCCAATGGTCCAGCAAACCTAATATCCTGTATCCAAAATGGTAAATCCAGATCACTTAGAAGTACCTGGCAGATTCTAGTGTAGTGTTCCCTTTTGTAGTGCTCACACCCAATGTAGGAGGGACAAACCCCTTCTTTCTCAAACATTATTTTATTTGGATTTACTGTATTTTTGAAGAACTTCACCCAAGGTGAGGTACAGCAAAAACAAGTTGAACATAGGCAACAGACCATTACAGCAGTAAACATTCAAATAATATACAGTGGGGGAAATAAGTATTTGATCCCTTGCTGATTTTGTAAGTTTGCCCACTGACAAAGACATGAGCAGCCCATAATTGAAGGGTAGGTTATTGGTAACAGTGAGAGATAGCACATCACAAATTAAATCCGGAAAATCACATTGTGGAAAGTATATGAATTTATTTGCATTCTGCAGAGGGAAATAAGTATTTAATCCCTCTGGCAAACAAGACCTAATACTTGGTGGCAAAACCCTTGTTGGCAAGCACAGCGGTCAGACGTCTTCTGTAGTTGATGATGAGGTTTGCACACATGTCAGGAGGAATTTTGGTCCACTCCTCTTTGCAGATCATCTCTAAATCATTAAGAGTTCTGGGCTGTCGCTTGGCAACTCGCAGCTTCAGCTCCCTCCATAAGTTTTCAATGGGATTAAGGTCTGGTGACTGGCTTGGCCACTCCATGACCCTAATGTGCTTCTTCCTGAGCCACTCCTTTGTTGCCTTGGCTGTATGTTTTGGGTCATTGTCGTGCTGGAAGACCCAGCCACGACCCATTTTTAAGGCCCTGGCGGAGGGAAGGAGGTTGTCACTCAGAATTGTACTGTACATGGCCCCATCCATTCTCCCATTGATGCGGTGAAGTAGTCCTGTGCCCTTAGCAGAGAAACACCCCCAAAACATAACATTTCCACCTCCATGCTTGACAGTGGGGACGGTGTTCTTTGGGTCATAGGCAGCATTTCTCTTCCTCCAAACACGGCGAGTTGAGTTCATGCCAAAGAGCTCAATTTTTGTCTCATCTGACCACAGCACCTTCTCCCAATCACTCTCGGCATCATCCAGGTGTTCACTGGCAAACTTCAGACGGGCCGTCACATGTGCCTTCCGGAGCAGGGGGACCTTGCGGGCACTGCAGGATTGCAATCCGTTATGTCGTAATGTGTTACCAATGGTTTTCGTGGTGACAGTGGTCCCAGCTGCCTTGAGATCATTGACAAGTTCCCCCCTTGTAGTTGTAGGCTGATTTCTAACCTTCCTCATGATCAAGGATACCCCACGAGGTGAGATTTTGCGTGGAGCCCCAGATCTTTGTCGATTGACAGTCATTTTGTACTTCTTCCATTTTCTTACTATGGCACCAACAGTTGTCTCCTTCTCGCCCAGCGTCTTACTGATGGTTTTGTAGCCCATTCCAGCCTTGTGCAGGTGTATGATCTTGTCCCTGACATCCTTAGACAGCTCCTTGCTCTTGGCCATTTTGTAGAGGTTAGAGTCTGACTGATTCACTGAGTCTGTGGACAGGTGTCTTTCATACAGGTGACCATTGCCGACAGCTGTCTGTCATGCAGGTAACGAGTTGATTTGGAGCATCTACCTGGTCTGTAGGGGCCAGATCTCTTACTGGTTGGTGGGGGATCAAATACTTATTTCCCTCTGCAGAATGCAAATAAATTCATATACTTTCCACAATGTGATTTTCCGGATTTAATTTGTGATGTGCTATCTCTCACTGTTACCAATAACCTACCCTTCAATTATGGGCTGCTCATGTCTTTGTCAGTGGGCAAACTTACAAAATCAGCAAGGGATCAAATACTTATTTCCCCCACTGTACCTTATGGCATAGTATGCTACTTACAATTGAGCTATTACTGCACCTGGCCAACTGTCTATACCTTAACCATATCCTCTTAAAATTTATGGATGATCCTGCTATATAGAAAAAAAAGCCAGCCTTTTAAAAGAAAATAGATTCTATAGTGTAATTCAACCACACACAAAGAATGAATCACCATCCACAATTCCTCTTTGAAAAAAAAATTGTCGAATTAAAACAAAGTTTTCAAAGATCTCCTAATTCTAATGTCTCATGCATATTCATTGTGCCTATCCTGAAAACCGAACTGGCTGAGTGTGCCCCGAGGACTGGGTTGAGAATTTTTGTATTATAGTGGGTATTATAGATAGGGAACAAGTGAGCCAGTGGTTAAAGCAAAAAGGCTGCATACCAGGGAAACCAGGTTTCAAATCCCTATTACCATTATATTATATTAATATCACACTGATCATTACTCTGTCATAACCTCACTTTGTATTTGTTTCATATTGGTAATGGCGATCACTTCTACTGTACTATGTAAGCCACATTGAGCCTGCAAATAGGTGGGAAAATGTGGGATACAAATGCAACAAATAAATAAATAAATTGGCTACCAGCTAGTCGGAGAATTCAGTTTAAATTGCTGGTGTTGCGTCCCTATATTTCTTATAGTCCCAGTGTGCTGGATTACGTATTCTCCCTGAAGTGGATCTTTTACCTCTATTAGGTTAAGGGCCCTTGCTCTCTCTTGTACGATGCCATTGTTGTGGTTCATGTGCTGGATGATTTGTTAGATTTTTTTATGTTTGCCTAAACTCAGTTTGTCACCTGAGGTAGAGAAGGCTATTTGAGCTCAGTGTTTCCCAAGTCAGTCTTGGGGTACACCCTTGCCAGTTGTGTTTTCAGGATATCCACAATACATATGTATGAGATTGATTTGCATACACTGCCTCCATTGTATGCAAATCTTTCATGCATATTCCATTGTTTATCCTGAAAACCTGACTGGAAAGGGGATATTCCGTGAACTTGAGAAACAATGTAGTAGGAGATAGTATTGCTTTTTTACTGTATTGTCTTATGTGCTGCTATGACTGCTTGTTTTTGAAGCAATATATTTACATTTTATAGGTGTTATTACATATCCTGCCTTGGATGTTTGTGTAGGGCAGTCTGGGCACTCTACTCTTCAGTGCCTCAGGTACTACCATTAGAATGTAAACTCCCCTAGGAAGAGAATAATCAAACCTGAAAAAATGTTGTAAACCATTACGAATTTTAAAAAATTGGGAAATGGTCTAGAAAAAAAATTATGCTAATATGTTCAGTGCTATAACACTAATTATAACCAATTACCAAAGTGTGAGTAGAGCCTATATATTTTATTTCAAGAGTTCCTGTGAACAAAACATGAAATTAACCAGGTCAGCAATTCCTGCTGTGGGCATTCTAGCATAATAGTACTTGCCTCTTGAAAATGTTTTCCTCTCAGGAATGTTTACAAACTTCATGTCAGACTGTTAGAAGCAAACAAAAAAAACAGCACCACGGGCCTTTAAAAATGGAACACAGTTCTTTAATGAATGAGCCTTGACAAAAAGACCCGACACGGGCCGTGTTTCGGTGACTAGCACCTGCGTCAGGGGTCACAGTGATGACGTGGAAAACTTGGGGAATAACTCGAATATATTCCTCTACAATATATTATTCCTTACCCCACGTCTCAGTGCCTTGGTGCTTTGTAGCTTTTACTACATGAGACGTGGGGTAAGGAATAATATATTGTAGAGGAATATATTCGAGTTATTCCCCAAGTTTTCCACGTCATCACTGTGACCCCTGACGCAGGTGCTAGTCACCGAAACACGGCCCGTGTCGGGTCTTTTTGTCAAGGCTCATTCATTAAAGAACTGTGTTCCATTTTTAAAAGCCCGTGGTGCTGTTTTTTTTGTTTGGACTTTAGTTTGTACTTCGTTCCCTCTCTTTTGTTATATCCAAGACTGTTAGAAGCACCATAATTGAGATGATTGGTCTCCATTCTTCTTTAGAGATACATCAATTTCACACCGAGGACTAAATTCAGCAAATGGTGTCCAAATTTGGCCACCAAAAAAAAATGTATACTGAGCGTTTCTATAAACGGTGCTCCAAATAGAACTTTTAAGCACGAGGCTTTATGTCAACTGAACCCTGGTGTAAATCCCCACACTCTAATTAGGCATGGATTCCCAAATGTCCATGACCTACCCATGCCCGTTCCATGGTTACGCCCCATTTTCAGTTGCATGCTAAAGGATTTATGCGTGCTTCTTTATAAGATAGCACTTAGCAAGATGCACATGTAAATCCAAATTGCTGCCGATTAGCACACAGTAATTTGCGCTAATAGGTTCATTACTTAAATTGCACACATGCCTAAATTTGCATGCACAATTTTGCACGCCATTTATAGAATTCCCCTGCGAATGTGCTTCCAAATGTCTTAGGTTTGTCCAGTTCTATTGTGCTCTCATCCAACCAGAACTCACCCTGAAGGACAAAAGTCACATTTAATCTTCTGAGGTCACAGCATGTTAGGTTTACCGAATTATTGCTTCTAGCCGAGGATTAGTACATAAGTACATAAGTAGTGCCATACTGGGAAAGACCAAAGGTCCATCTAGCCCAGCATCCTGTCACCGACAGTGGCCAATCCAGGTCAAGGGCACCTGGCACGCTCCCCAAACGTAAAAACATTCCAGACAAGTTATACCTAAAAATGCGGAATTTTTCCAAGTCCATTTAATAGCGGTCTATGGACTTGTCCTTTAGGAATCTATCTAACCCCTTTTTAAACTCCGTCAAGCTAACCGCCCGTACCACGTTCTCCGGCAACGAATTCCAGAGTCTAATTACACGTTGGGTGAAGAAAAATTTTCTCCGATTCGTTTTAAATTTACCACACTGTAGCTTCAACTCATGCCCTCTAGTCCTAGTATTTTTGGATAGCGTGAACAGTCGCTTCACATCCACCCGATCCATTCCACTCATTATTTTATACACTTCTATCATATCTCCCCTCAGCCGTCTCTTCTCCAAGCTGAAAAGCCCTAGCCTTCTCAGCCTCTCTTCATAGGAAAGTCGTCCCATCCCCACTATCATTTTCGTCGCCCTTCGCTGTACCTTTTCCAATTCTACTATATCTTTTTTGAGATACGGAGACCAGTACTGAACACAATACTCCAGGTGCGGTCGCACCATGGAGCGATACAACGGCATTATAACATCCGCACACCTGGACTCCATACCCTTCCTAATAACACCCAACATTCTATTCGCTTTCCTAGCCGCAGCAGCACACTGAGCAGAAGGTTTCAGCGTATCATCGACGACGACACCCAGATCCCTTTCTTGATCCGTAACTCCTAACGCGGAACCTTGCAAGACGTAGCTATAATTCGGGTTCCTCTTACCCACATGCATCACTTTGCACTTGTCAACATTGAACTTCATCTGCCACTTGCACGCCCATTCTCCCAGTCTCGCAAGGTCCTCCTGTAATCGTTCACATTCCTCCTGCGACTTGACGACCCTGAATAATTTTGTGTCATCGGCGAATTTAATTACCTCACTAGTTATTCCCATCTCTAGGTCATTTATAAATACATTAAAAAGCAACGGACCCAGCACAGACCCCTGCGGGACCCCACTAACTACCCTCCTCCACTGAGAATACTGGCCACGCAATCCTACTCTCTGCTTCCTATCTTTCAACCAGTTCTTAATCCATAATAATACCCTACCTCCGATTCCATGACTCTGCAATTTCTTCAGGAGTCTTTCGTGCGGCACTTTGTCAAACGCCTTCTGAAAATCCAGATATACAATATCAACCGGCTCCCCATTGTCCACATGTTTACTTACCCCCTCAAAAAAATGCATTAGATTGGTGAGGCAAGACTTCCCTTCACTAAATCCGTGCTGACTTTGTCTCATCAGTTCATGTTTTTGTATATGCTCTGCAATTTTATTCTTAATAATAGCCTCCACCATCTTGCCCGGCACCGACGTCAGACTCACCGGTCTATAATTTCCCGGATCTCCTCTGCAACCCTTCTTAAAAATCGGAGTAACATTGGCTACCCTCCAGTCTTCCGGTACTACACTCGATTTTAGGGACAGATTGCATATTTCTAACAGTAGCTCCGCAAGTTCATTTTTTAGTTCTATTAATACTCTGGGATGAATACCATCAGGTCCCGGTGATTTACTACTCTTCAGCTTGCTGAACTGACCCATTACATCCTCCAAGGTTACAGAGAATTTGTTTAGTTTCTCCGACTCCCCCGCTTCAAATATTCTTTCCGGCACCGGTGTCCCCCCCAAATCCTCCTCGGTGAAGACCGAAGCAAAGAATTCATTTAATTTCTCCGCTACGGCTTTGTCCTCCTTGATCGCCCCTTTAACACCATTTTCGTCCAGCGGCCCAACCGACTCTTTGGCCGGTTTCCTGCTTTTAATGTATCTAAAAAATTTTTTACTATGTATTTTTGCTTCCAACGCTAATTTCTTCTCAAAGTCCTTTTTTGCCCTCCTTATCTCCGCTTTGCATTTGGCTTGGCATTCCTTATGATCTATCCTGTTACTTTCAGTTGGTTCTCTTCTCCACTTTCTGAAGGATTGTTTTTTGGCTCTAATGATTTCCTTTATCTTACTGTTTAGCCACGCCGGCTGACGTTTAGTCTTTTTTCCCTTTTTTCTAATACGTGGAATATATTTGTCCTGAACCTCCAGGATGGTGTTTTTAAACAGCATCCACGCCTGATGCAAGTTTTTTACTCTGCGAGCTGCTCCTTTCAGTCTTTTTTTCACCATTTTTCTCATTTTGTCGTAATCACCTTTTCTATAGTTAAACGCTAGCGTACTTGATTTCCTAGTTTCACTTCCTTCAATGCCAATATCAAAACCGATCATATTATGATCACTGTTATCAAGCGGCCCTCGTATCGTTACCCCCTGCACTAGATCATGAGCACCACTAAGGACTAAGTCTAGTATTTTTCCTTCTCTTGTCGGCTCCTGAACTAGCTGTTCCATGAAGCTGTCCTTGATTTCATCAAGAAATCTTATGTCCCTTGCGTGTACAGATGTTACATTAACCCAGTCTATATGCGGGTAATTGAAATCCCCCATTATTATTGTGTTGCCCAGTTTGTTTGCGTCCCTGATTTCCTTTAACATTTCCGCATCCGTCTGTTCGTCCTGGCCAGGCGGACGGTAGTACACTCCTATCACTATCCTTTTCCCCTTTGCACATGGAATTTCAATCCACAGTGATTCCAAGGAGTGTTTTGTTTCCTGCAGAATTTTCAATCTATTTGATTCAAGGCTCTCGTTAATATACAATGCTACCCCTCCACCAATCCGATTCACCCTATCACTATGATATAATTTGTACCCCGGTATGACAGTGTCCCACTGGTTATCCTCCTTCCACCAGGTCTCAGAGATGCCTATTATATCTAATTTTTCATTTAGTGCAATATATTCCAACTCCCCCATCTTATTTCTTAGGCTCCTGGCATTCGCATATAGACATTTCAAACTATGTTTGTTGTTCCTAAGTACATCATGCTTAGTACTTGACAGTATTAATTGGCAATCTTTTGTCTGATTTTTATTGTTATTTAAAGATACCCGATCTACTACAATCTCTTTTGCAACCTCACTATCAGGATACTCTATCTTCCCTGTTATGGTGATATCTTTGAAAGATACCTTATCCCGAACCATGCTCTTTTGAGCGACTGTCGGCCTTCCCCCCATTTCTAGTTTAAAAGCTGCTCTATCTCCTTTTTAAACGCCGATGCCAGCAGCCTGGTCCCACTCTGGTTAAGATGGAGCCCATCCTTTCGGAATAGGCTCCTCCTTCCCCAGAATGTTGCCCAGTTCCTAACAAATCTAAAGCCCTCCTCCCTGCACCATCGTCTCATCCACGCATTGAGACTCTGGAGCTCTGCCTGTCTCTTGGGCCCTGCGCGTGGCACAGGTAGCATTTCAGAAAATGCTACCCTGGAGGATCTGGATTTCAGCTTTCTACCTAAGAGCCTAAATTTTGCTTCCAGAACCTCTCTCCCACATTTTCCTATGTCATTAGTACCCACATGTACCAAGACAGCCGTCTCCTCCCCAGCACTATATAAAATCCTATCTAGGTGACGCGTGAGGTCCGCCACCTTCGCACCAGGCAGGCAAGTCACCAGGCGATCCTCACGTCCACCAGCCACCCAGCTATCTATATGCCTAATGATCGAATCACCAAGTACAACAGCTGTCCTAACCTTTCCCTCCCGGGCAACATTTGGAGATATATCCTCGGTGCGAAAGGATAATACATCCCCTGGTGGGCAGGTCCTGGCTACAGGAGTACTTCCTACTTCACCAGGGTGATGCTCTCCTTCTAGGAGACCTCCCTCCTCCAAGGTAGCACAGGGGCTACCTGACTGGAGGTGGGACTTCTCTACAACATCCCTGTAGGTCTCCTCTATGTACCTCTCTGTCTCCCTCAGCTCCATCAAGTCTGCTACTCTAGCCTCAAGAGATTGTAGCATTTATAGGTGCTGAGATGGCTAGTGATGCTTAGAAAGAGTCAACAAGGGACAAAACGCTGGTCATCGGCGGCTGACCCCCCATTGTCCCCTTCCTCTGTTAAGGCAACTGCAATGCAGAGAGGAAATTTCAAGTGAACAAAAACAACTTCAGAGGACAGCTGGGCCGTTGAGTGTACAAGCTTCAGGTCACCATCTTTCCCCTCTCCCTAATTTGGGACACTCTTTGTCTGGTTTCTCCTCAGAGGCCTGTCTGATATGGGTAACCCTTCAGCATAGCCCTCTGAGTCATTGAAACACGGAAGCCCCTCCACCAAAATTAACAAATCGTAGGGTGTTATAAATTTAGGCATTCATCTGCCTAGATTTATGCATCTAGTCCTGAAAATCACTGCTAAACTCCTTTTTTCCCGTGCCCTAACTCCAGCCCCATTGCCACCCACTTTATATGCTCCTAAACTTAGGAATTTAGTGAAGCACTCAGGCCTACTAAAGTTTTCAATAAGTCCAATTTAGAAGCCTCTCAAAGTTAGGAGCACAAATCCTTTGAATATTAGGCCCTTTGTGTTAGACCACCAGAACATTTTGTGGCCTTTCCTTAAGAAAGACATGCATAGTGGTGTATCTATATCCTGAGTGGAACTACCTCAACCACCACTGAAGGTCCTTTCTTGGTATCTTAAGACATTCCACGTTTTTCTGGGTCTCAAGCTCTGAACAATAGCATAAGTGAGTACGCAGGATAAGATTACTCGATAAGAGCTTTTTTGGATTCCCAACTCTTCCTTGAGAGTTGGGAACTCCTGAGAAGCACACACTTTGTGATTTGAACGCTGCAAACCTGAAAGCTAAGTGTTCCTGAATGTATATGTTTTCAGATTTGTATGTTTTGGTTTGATTCAGACTCTAAACTGCTCTCTTACCTTTGTGTCCCCCTCTTTCTTACTTTATAGAAAATTTGCTGACTTTACCTCCATCTATCCTATACCGGGGGTGGGGGGAATCTTTCTTTCTTCTCACTAGCACTGCTGCCTCTTATAATTTACTATATTTGTCCTCCTGCTGACTTTAAAACTGTTCTTTTGCTAGATCCAGTTCAGCTCCCACTCCCTCCCCCCTGAACAGGATGAAGCGTACTCCTCCTCCCAGACCCATCCATAGGCCCCTCCCCCAGGCCTTCCTTAATCTTGGTGGTTTAATGGCCTAGTAGGGACAAGAGCAATCCCCCACGCATACCTGCTCATACTGTCTCTGCTGTTAAAATGGCTGCTGCAACTTTCAGCTGCAGTCTCGCGATATTGCCACTGAGTGTCATGGCAGCCATTTTGAGATTGGAGCTGGCATAGGCAGAAGCAACTGAATCACCTCTGCCTATGCCAAGTTCCAATCTCACGACTGACAAGACAGCTGCTGAACGTTGCAGAAGTCATTTTAATAGTGGAGATGGCATGGGCAGGAGGATAGAGATTGCGCCTGCCCCAACTTGGCCACTAGACCACCAGAATTTAAAGGTAGGTTAGGGGGGGAGGGGTGTCCTCTTGTTTTGGGAAAGACCCAGCCCCAAAAGTTTTTCAGCCAAAAATGCACCATTTTTGACCAAATACAGATTTCTGGCAGGTTTTGGCACTGAACGCAAAATTCAGTTGGTGTCTACTCACTAGTTCCCTCCAAAGCTTCATACAGAACCTAGTCTTCCCCCATAGCACTTGCACTGCATAAGAAGTTACCCCAGTTAGCCTCTCTTTCCCATGAATAGTGCAGTCTTCCCATTGGCTAGATCCTACCACAGTCTCTGTACTGGGAGTATTGGATAGCTAATTTCTGAAAAGGCCCATTGGTTCTCTGTGTAAGAAAAAGCTTTGTATTTTACATACCACTTGAATTTGGGTGTTGGTAGATGCCGACTGTCTAATGTGTTCATGCGAAAGAGGATGTATGTATTTTAGAGAATTTGAATGAAGCAACAATAGGCATGGGTGTTTGAAAATGGAGTATATGTACTTGTCAATTTCCATTTGAGCTTTTTGTCTTTCATCGTGTGCATCTAAACTTCCACTGTTGGTCTGTTTGTGCATGCAAATTCTAAGGCACAGAAAATATACATGCTAAAGAGGAGACATGTAGAAACAGGAGTCAGTTTACTGCAGCTGCTATAGTCAACATGCACTTTCAAAATTTATACAATTATTTAGAAAATAAATGAGTTTGGCATGGAGGCGTAGCATAAGTTAGTGCAGTGGGCCGAGAACCAGGTTCAATTCGCACTGTAATTCCTTATAATCCTGAACAAGTCACTTAACCCTCCATTGCCTCAGGTACAAAACTTAAGTTTGCAAGACCACAAGAAAGCACCTGTACACAATATGTAAACTGCTTTTGCTGTACCACAGAAAGGTGGTATAATCACATAAATAACCATTAATATTACCCTATGAAGGGGAAGGGCATGGATACTGGTGTGGAGTGGCCTAGTGGTTAGGGTGGTGGACTTTGGTCTTGGGGAACTGAATTTGATTCCCACTTCAGGCACAAGCAGCTCCTTGTGACTCTGGGCAAGTCACTTAACCCTCCATTACTCCAGGTACAAATAAGTACCTGTATACAATATGTAAGCTGCATTGAGCCTGCCATGAGTGGGAAAGCACAGGGTACAAATGTAACAAAAAAAAACAAAACTCATAAGGAATTCTATAGAATGTCAAAAATGCCTAAAAATCAAGGCAGCTCTCTGAACAAGCCATCTTATTTATTATCTGTCCTGGATATACCACAAGGAAGCCATTGAGGAGACTATGCAGTTTACAACAGTTAAAAATAATCAGGGGTTGAACACAAAAGGGGAGGGAAAAGTTCAGGAGAATGGGCCAAAAGAATCAAACACATGTGGCTTAAGTATCTGATCATTATGTGCTTTCTGCCCATCTGGGTAAAAATCTGTGACAGTAGCTTCAGGGATTCTTAAGGATTATGGGCAGGTCACTTAACCCTCTACTGCCCAAGGTAAACTCTCATCCCCTTTCAACAAATCCAAATAACCCCAAATGGTACAACAGCACATTTACTCAGTTTCTATGCTCACACATCACACACTTGAAGCACATGTCCATGTCGATAAAGTTTAAAAAAAGAAAACCTCAAATCTTTAAACATATTGTAAAAATAAAAATTCTATGCACTTTGTATATAGACCTTTAATTCACAAGTCTTGAGGATACAGAAATTCTGCTCTGGAAATAAGTTATTACATGACAATTACACTAAAATATATAGAATCAGTAAAAGTAATACAAGTAAAGCTGCAATTAAATTCACTTATTGAACTGTTCACAGGCAAAATATCTGGTGATCAAATGTAACCGTCCCAGCATTTCTACTGGGTGAAATATTAATAGTTGCACCTATGGAAAAAAGACAACAGTGACTGAGAATGGAATGAGGGGGAAGCGGTGTTGGTGGATGGATTCCCTGAGTCTAAAGGGTTGAAGTGGGTGGGGTGAAGGGGAATAACATTCATTTTCAGTGCACACATACTGTACATCACCAGACACAAATGTTCCAAAATACATGGGGGTGTGCCTTCAGTAACCATTTTTTGCTATTGGTACTTGGTGGTGGTAGTGGGTGAAAAAAATATGGAACTTTTACAGATCCTCGGTCAGTACAGGGTCAATTTTCATATAGTACTAAAAATTAGCAGTACTGGACAAGAAGCCTTCCAGTCCCCACTTCTAGGAGAATCATTTGTTTCAGAACATTAGATTTTACACAGTTACAGTACATAGATTTATTTTTCTGTGCAACACCAAAAAAAGTCCTAAAACTGTATTAATCTCCAGAACTTAGAAACCAACAGGGTTACATGTATGTATGTGCACGTCTCTCCAATTTAAAACAAACAAAAAAAAAGCAAACCTGGTTTCCCCCATTCACTAAAATATTTCTCTTACTGTAGGAAGAATTTGCAAAGCTGGATACAAGCACAAATTATGGATTTATACATATACAGGGTATCCCCAAAGTTACTGGGGAAAGGTGAGGAGTAGAGGCTGAAGACACCCCCAACTTTCTCTCGGAACAGCAGCACCAGGCACTGGTTTCCAGTACCAGACATTTTGGTGTGATAATTAATGTACTGCTCTGAGAGAATGAGAAGGGTAGCTTGAAAGGATGAGGGGGAGGTGAAGGAATAAAATAACTAGCCCAACACAAGGAAGTAGGCCTCAGATTTCAAGTAAAGGCAAAAAATCCACACCAAATGTCTTTACTTCCAATGCAGTGAGTTATAATGAAGATCAATTAAAAAACAATGGGTTTCTTTGGAAGAAAGCAATTGATAAAGTTACAGACATTAGTAAAAGCAGCCATTTCTAAAGCCTGGTGGTGACGTTTTCAAATAATGTATAATTTTCAAACTACATCTTAAAGAAAACAGTTCTCTATAAATGACACTAGAATTAAGAAATTCAGATTTTAAAAGGGAGAAAGATCCCTTTTCTTGTAGTTGTACTTACAAATTCCAGTGAAATACTGCAGCAAGTTATATAAAGATTTAAGATTATATAAGATCATAAGAGCAAATTACAACTTGAACTTTCTTGCTGGAAGGCATGCAATTCCCTCCTGCACAGTGCAACTCAAGAATTCCCTCTGCAGCCTTCTGCTTCCTGGAAATGTTTCAACCTGCTAACATTCAGACTGTACTGTAAAATGTTTGTTTTGGAAGAGACAAAAATGCAGTGCAGTTTTACAGTCTTAGACAAAAATTAACAAGGCTAGAAGCTAACAAGCAAATGTTAAAGACTTCAAAGAATAACAATTTGAAACTTTTAAATGTACAATGTCTGATGATGATCCTTGACTGAGGTTTAATGTTAACACACAAAATTAAAATAAAAATGCATAATACTGAAATTTCTCTAGCCCCTTTTTTGCAGCATTCCCTAGGAAGGGATTTATACAGCGCTACAAAGTGTACACAGTAATGTACAGGGACACAATCCGCTGTGTGCACACTTAGCTAGTTGATATAACTGGATGTTCAGGTAGCTTTTGATTAAAGTCCCTTATGAAGGGCTTCTTGGGAAATTAAAAAAAAAATTGTGTGATAGGAGGTGCTGGTAAAGATAGGATACAGAGCAGGGCTAAATGGTCAGTGTCCTAATGGACAGAGAGCAACCGAAGAAAGCATCAATGATCTGTACTGTAACCAGTGCTTAACATTTAATCATATACGATCAGGAAAAGGAAGCGATGACGATCAAATTAGCAAATAAAATTATTCAAAGTTGTCAAACCATGAACAGTTTGTGAGAAACTACAGAAGAACCCTACCAGACTAGGGAACTGGGTATCTAAATGGAGATTAAATTTAATGTGGACAAACGCATGGTGACACACATATGGAAAATAAATCCTATTAGGAGTCAACCATACAAAAAAGGATCTTGACATCTCTGTGGACTATACACTCAAATCCTCCATTCAGTGTGTGGTAGTGATCAAAAAAATATCAGAAAGTATTCAGAAGGGAATGAGCATTAAAAAAATAAAGATTATCGTAATGTCCCTGTACTTTCTATTGTGCAGTGTCATCTTCACTAATATACTGTTTTTGATGCCCCATCTCAAAAAGATATAGCAGCACTAGAAAAATATATCATTTTTGTTACCCTTCTCTGTAAAGGGAATGACGTGGTTCCCTTATGAAGAAAAGGCACAAGTTAGTCTGGTAAAAAGACAACTGAGAAGGGATATTAAATCACAAAGGGATGGGGGGGGGGGGGGGGGGGGAGAGCTAAATCAGGAATCAGTTTACGCTTTTAATACAGCACCTTGTAAACATCCACACTCATTCTTCCACATTCTGCTATATATAAAATACATTTCAAAATGCATTTCCCCCCATCTATCTACATAACACACTCTCAACCTGAATTATAGAAATAACAAAGAAACCAAAATGTCTTGACTGCATAAGTCGTAAAGCAAACCCACACTAGTTCCATCTCCTAACAATTGCCCTACAAAGGCCCCTAAATAAGTTAAATAAAGCTCACGTGTGCCCAATCACAGTACTTGAGTTGGTTCAAGCACTCCTGGATGAAGAGAATCAAACTGTTTCTGCTGTATGAAATGAATCTGAAGCAAGAGTCTAAACATACCAAAGGCACACACTGGGCAAGTTATAAAGAAAATTTCAAAGTGCTTGAATAGCCCTTAGGGGACTGACAGCTCCATCAATGTAAAGTGGGAACAGGTTAGTACCACCATGACACTGAGTCTGAAGTCAGGTCATCTCAAAGTCAATAGCCACAGTAGGGTAAGGAAACTGCTGAGGAGTCACTGTTCAACCCAAGAATTTAAGAGTACCACAAAGGTCTCTGACTGCCCCTGGGGGAAACGTTGACTTCAACAATTTACGATTACAAACAAGGCCTGTATCGAAGGATGGCTGGAAGAAAGCTGTAGCTGCTGCTGCTGCAGAAAAGCCATATGATATGCTGCATTTGCAAGGGGACACTGCACACATGGAAAATTTTGTGGTCAAATAAGACCAGTGTATAACTTTGTGGTCTCTGTGCTAAAACAGGTGTGGTGTAGAACACAGCACAGTATCCTGTTAACACCATCCTGATGTAAAAAGCATGATGGTGGCATTATGATGTGGGGATGCTTTGCACTAGCAAGGATAAGGCAGCTTGTGAAGACTGAGGGAAAACTGGATGGTGTAAAGTACAGGCAAATAGTGGAACACCTGTTCCAGTCTGCTACAGACCTGAGAATGGGATGATCCTAAACACAAAGCAAATGCCTCAATATGAGCTGAACGGCAAGAAGCTCATGTCCTTGAGTGGTTCAAAGCAGACCTGAATTCAATAGAAAATCTGTCAAGATGAAGACTGCAGTCCACAGAAGACCCCAGCTATTCTGTTAAACATGGGCAAAAGCTACATACACTGTTCCACTGGACAAAGCTGGTAGACACTTATCCTAAATGCCTCATGGCTTATCACTGGGGGGGGGGGGGGGGGGGGGGGGGAAGCAGCTTTACTTCCATCAAGTATTCAGTCTAACAGGTGTGAATACTCATGTTATCAAGACTTTCTGGTTTCTTACTTACTTCTTAAATATTTAAAATTTGTTCTCTCACATTGGAAGCATATGGTCTGTTGTGTGGATCAATGAAACTCCCATTTTTAATGCATTTTAAACTATAGTTTTTAGACAACATAATGTGAAAAAATGTACACAGGTGTAAAGACTTTTCAAGGCATTGTAGTATTAAAAGTTAGAGGACACTCCCACTAACTAGCAGGCAGACAATTTCATACATACTAGGAAGTATTTTTCTTTTCACTCAGTACACAATGAAGTTGTGGAATTTGCTAGCATTGCTGGAATTAAGAAAGATTTGGATAAGTTCCTGAAGTAAAAAAATCCATAAGCTATTATTAGCTAGGATACAGAAAAATCATTGCTTATTCCTGAGATAGTGCAGCACCTCAATAAGCTGGACTGATACGTACATAAACCGGCTCTTAGATATTTATGCAAGATAAACTTTTATGTCCCTATTTTACAAAGCCAAGATATGCACATATCAAACTCAAGTGGAGGCAAATAGAGAGGGCGTAGTCTGGATAGGACAAGGGCATGACAAGTTCATAAACTTTACTTCCCATTTCAGAAGGAAACTAAACATTTATGTACTAAAAGACTGACATCTGGAGTGACACCTGCTACTAAACACATTTAGGATTTGGTCAACAGCTGCTACCGAGCAGCATTATACTGGAAGGGTTGGGGGTGGGGTTATCCCCTTAATCCCCCAGTGGTTTGTCCCTAGCCCCCCCCCCCCCCCCCCCCCAAATTGCAAAACTGGCAAGGGAAACTAGTCACTGTGACAGCATCAGGATAATATCCAGTTATGTTTCTAAGGTTGCAAAAATAACCGGTTATGTTGCCATTGTAAAACATAACCAGTTATGTGCTGGCTTTAAATCCATAATTATACACATTTTACTAAAATGGATGTCGTCACATGAACCTAATGCATATATGCTCTTTTCTCCTGTATTTTAGAACAGTATCTATGTCAGCAGATTTTGTTCAAAAATACAGGTGAAACTTGAGACCTGTATGTCTGAATTCCTATAAATGGGGCTGTAGGATTGGCTTGATTGAACTTTGATTTGTTACAGTATGGTACACATCTTCTGTTCTTACAACTAATGAAGATCTGGGGTAAGGTACACACATACAACTTAGAATATGAGCCTCCAAAGCTGTGAAATCTGGAGGGATGGAAAAATTATGGGGCTTGAAGGTTAAATAAGGAAGAACTATGAAAATGCATTGATCTGGAGAACATTTCACCATAAATGGCTTTTTGAAAATGACCTCAACCTTGGCTTATTTCCTGTAAGCTTAAATCAACAGATTATGGTTGACATTCACCCCAAATTTGAAGCAGATTGTTGTAATTTACAAATAGTTGTTTGCCCATCTAGAGACAAGTCTTATCACCCTCTTTAGTAATCTGCTGACATTTTGAAGTGTCAGAGCTGCAAGTGTAATCCTTGCAGAACAGAGGCTACAACAGAGGGTTTTAGAAATAAGCCCTTTAGTTAGTAATGCAACTACAGATCAAGTTTAGAAAGATACATTGAAATGCTTTGTTAATGGCTGTAAATGCCTATTGGTCTTGAAAGCCACTGGAAGCCATATTCACTATATTTTCAAGTCAAGAAAACCAAGAGAACAGGCCACAAGAGGGTTTCATAGATTACCTTATGCATGAAGCAAGAGTGTGCTTACTTTACAAGTCATAGCTACTTAAAAATCCAATTCCTTACAGTATATAAAGATTTAAAGCAGCAGTGATTTAATGCCAATATTAAGTACTGCAGACAACTTTAAAAACCAATCAGTTAATCTGAAAGCACCAGAAGACAAAGTTCAAGTCTTCAAATAGCACAAAAAATCTAATATATTTATCTACTGCCAACCAGTGTGAAGAAATCCTAGTAAGTCTGTGATAGAATTTCATTGCATTGTTACACTGTGCACTTACTAGCACTCCCTTGAGGCAGCTAGCTGGCAAAACATGGCAGGTAGAAAAATATGGAAAGTGACAGGGACCTCTGAAGATGCTCGTTTGATCAACTTCTGGGGGAGGGGAGGCCGAGGAACAACAACAGTTTTGTACTATGTTGATTTCATCTACTGCACCAGACAAGTCTTCTTGTGATATTTATAACTTTGTTTTCTGGTGCTTTCAGATGAACTTACTGTTTTTAGTTAAGTTCATGTCTAGATAATGGCTAAAAAAAATAAAATAAAAATCACTGCTGCTTTAAAAATCACAAGACAGCTATGTAAGTGAACACAATCCCCCTAATTCTAAACAGCAAAGTTGATTAGTGCGTAACTGCGAGGGGGTGTACACATGGCCCATCACCAAGCGTGTGTTACATGATGCACTTAGGCTCATCAATGTACATTATCCTGTACCAAGGGACACCTAAATTTTGGCGCATCAACATGGCTTTGCGTGAATGTTCTATGACAACTTAGGCGCACCCTGAAACCATTGCAGAATTAGTGCTAAGCGTGCCCTATTGTGGCGCCTACATCTTGGCACAGAGTTATAGAAGTGCCCCCAAAAAGCAAACATTTGTAACCTCTCTTTACCTCCGTAATTTTCAAGTTTCATTTCCCCTAAATGCAGGCCGTTATTGACCTGTTCACTGATTTATTGATATAGCTGTTTCGAACCCTTTTCAGTATTGAAAGGACATTTCAATATAGCCTATATCTCCTGGAGGCCCACCCTAGAAAGTTGCTTTCAGGATTACCCCAATGAATATGTATGAAAAATATATACATACAGGGCTGGATTCAGTAAATGCTGGTTAAAATTTGGTGTCAGAAAAATCCGTGTTAACGCAATTCTATAAAGGGCGCGTACTCCTTATAGAATCATGCTTAGTGCCGATTCCCATGTCTAACTTTAGGCGCCAGACTTACACCTATTTAAACCTGGTGTAAATGCTGGTGCCTACGTTAGGTACGCTGGGCCATATTCTGTAATTCTACATGCAACTAATCAGAATGCCCCTGACGCCCATGGCCATGCCTCCTTTGAGTTACACACTAGTAGAGTTAGGTGCCATGTGTTATAGAATAGCACACAGCCAGATGCACATGCAAACTTAACAATTGCCAAATGACATCAAATATTGGTTGTTAGCACTCAATTATTGATACTGTCTTGCTATACAATTAATTTACATTTGCATCTTTGCCGTGTAATTTTGGGCACCTTATATAGAATCTGGGGGACAATGTTTCCAATATATGCAAATTTCTCTCATGCATATCCAGGAGAGGGTTAAGAAGCACTAGCCTATATTACGTTGGTATACTTACTACATTCAACATACTGTCAAAGAGTAAAATAAAGCACCTATAACAACACTGGATTCTATAGACTGCAGCTCACTTCTCTTAAACTTCTGTCCTGAAATTCTACACTGATCATCTTCAAAGCCAACATCAGGAGGAGCAATTTGGGAACTGAAAATTAAACCTGAATCGTATCTAGTCATCATGCCAAAATATCTTTCTGCAAAACTTCTGGATTTGATACTGAAGGAATATGTTTGGTATTATTTGCCAAATACAAGTGTATACAATATCACGTCAGGAATTACAACCAAGATCAAAACTTCTCAAAATGCAGAATTATGATTGCATCTCCATTTTTTTTTTTGGTTTTAACAAATGGGTTGAAGTGTTTTGGTCTCACACAGCTGAAAGGAAAACCCCAAAATATTTTGTGCATCAAATACCCATTAGATGAGGATGTTTTGTGTACTTAGCAGGTTAAAAAATCCAAGATAGGAAAATAAAGTTGCCTTCTGTAGCAGCATCAAATTCCAGTCCAAATGCCATCCATACATAGCTATTTAATGCTAGTTGGGTTCAATGCATTACAAGAACATGTTAGATAGGATAACAGAATCAGGTATTTCGCAACTCTGATATTTGGATTGGCATCTTATTCAACACCAAGAGAGAACACCTGGATTCTAAGTGGATTTCAGTAACTGATCAGATACTGCTGTTTGCAAGTTCACCTCTACAGAATACTAAACACCACACTGTACCCTACACATCTAACGTCTATGTTTACTAATGTGCGCTATGGGTTTGTTAGCATTTTTAATGCATGTAAATGATTTATGCGTGTTAAACGCTATCGCGCCCCATAGAAATGTATAGGTGTGTTATAGTGTTTAACGCGCCTTAAATTTAAAGGTGCATTAGAAACGCTAACGCACCTTAGGAAACATACCCCTAAGTGGATTGCTGTCCTTTTGTCCTATTACTGTATGAAGTGCCATGACTTTCTGTCATTTTTACATCACAGTGGGGATCACCACTATTTAGAGCAATGCTAAATACCTCACGCAGTTGGAATCCTATGGGAATAAGACTGGATGTAGAAGCCTACATTTGGGCTCAGTATTAGTGCATTACAAAGTGAGAGAAAAATATTCAGGTGCAAATGGGCAACTCTCCCAGAGATAGGTATGCCTGTCATACTCCCTTCTAATGTATCTCTACCTGTTATACTGAGTTTCTCTCGACACCTATCAAAAAACTACAAGATACTAAGGACAGTTTGACTTACCCCTTTAATATTAACTTAAATATGAGAAATATTAGTCAACTATAGCACTGCAATGTACTTTGACTCATTTAAAAAAAATAATTATAAGGCAGCTCACATTATAAATACCATCATGCCTCAGTGTTGCATCCTTTTCTTTTACTCCTTAAAATGTTCACATACAATGATGTTAACAAGTACTGAAGAGATCATCATCATCCAGCACATGACAGAGCTTTTAGCCTGGAGACTAAGCTCTCCAATCATGTAGCTGATTATCATTGGCAGACTCAAATGTATTTTATGCACCCCACAGATACCAATGCTTCAATGGCAGGCAAACACTTCAGACAGATGAGGTCCTTCAAGCCCTGAATTGTCAGAAGCTGCAGGATTCTCCTCTGGGTCTATAATGTAGTGCAGGAGTGGGCAACCACAGTCCTTGTGGGCCACAATCCAATCGGGTGTGCAAGATTTCCACCATAAATACGCATGAGATTGATTTGCATGTACTGCTTCCAGCTTACACAAATAGATCTCATGCCTGTTCATGGTGGAAATCTTGAAAACTTGTGTTGTGGCCCTCAAGGACTGTGGTTGCCTACCGGTGCAGAGGGAGGAAGATGGGATTGCCCAGGGAACCGAGCACCATTAAAGAGGACCAAACTGCAGCTGGGAGTCTAATTTTGCTGCTATAAAAGATTAAGTGGGATGCTGTTAGTTTCGTTTCTTGACCACAAAGAGGAGTAGAAATGGTCATGTCACCCCCCCCCCCCCCCTTTCAATGAAATTTGGAAGATGATCACCCATTTAGCATACCTTATTTTAGGTTATGAGAAATACAGAAAGTTTTGCATTCTAAATTTGAGATTCTGGAGTCTACCACCAAAGAATGAACTATGGGGATTCTGGAGGGGAGAGAACCTTCTGGAGCAAAACCTATGCCTACTGCAGGGATTAATATTCTACAAAGAAAACAGAAAAATTGGAACACATATCCAAGAACAAACCATATTTTGTTGAACTTCCTAAAATGACAGTCAGCAGCTGCTAATTTTTAAGCCCAATTTGCAAGAAGCATGCATGGCCTCCCCCCATAAAGCAGATCTCACTGCCCATAAGGAGACAGAACGGGATGGTCAGCTTTGCTGTTATCCACATTCCCTAGCCATCCTAAGAGGAGATGGAAGCAAAATTCATGCTGATTGTTTCTTCTGCACTAGAATCAAACATGAACTGAACACAAATGATTTCCCCCCTCAGACATATTTTATTTCTAAGTCTGAAGATACTTGGGTTCAACCCCCACCCCATGCCTGCAGTGCAAATTGGATTAAATGAAGAGGTTTTATGCTATGTGCAGGAGCATTTAGGGGTCCTTTTACCAAGCTGTGGGAAAAAGACCTCATGCACACATGGCCATGTGGTAAGAGAACTCTTATCGCATGGCCATGCTACGGGGAGCCCTTACTGCCACCCACTCAGGTGGCGATAAGGGCTCCCGTGCTAACCCGGCAGTAACCGCCTCACAAGCTATTTCTGGGGGGTTTCTTTTTCCTCCGGAAATGGCGCACGCTTGGGACGGGACTACTGCCGTTGGGCTTACTGCTGCTCTATAAAAGGGGCACCCCAATTCCCATGTTGAATTTTTTTCCTCTGAACCCCACTTCGAGTGCCCCAAGTGATCCAGTGTGTATTTTTAAACCTGGAACTTTTGAAGGCTTTATTTTGTAAAATAAGACCTACTGGTGAGACAATCTTAGCCTCGGGAGTAGCAACTGGTTTTTAGTTGAGCCTAGTCCAAAACCTGACCTTTTCTGTATTTTTTCTATTTTATTTTCTCTTAAAAATTTTCTAAGATTTCTTTTCTCTCCATATCTGGAAGCTGATATACTAAGGCTATCCACACAATTTAATCTATTATTGGCCAAGCTAATGGCAATTGTTTTCTGAGAAAAACTTTTTTCTGTAATTGCATTCTTAAATTCTATAAATACATTGACATAAAATTTAAATTACCAAGTCTTGCTAAATAAAAAAAAAAAAAAAAAAAAATCAAACCAGAACACTGACTTAGCATTTCCCTCTCCCCCTTGACATAATTCACTTATTCTGGGGGCAATATTCAAAAATGAACGTGTCAATACATGTTTACTCCCCATAAAAGCTGGTTTTGAAAATGGCTGCTCCTCTTCCAGGCAAAATTACTGTAGATTTGCATAAAAGGCGGATGGAGGTAAGTTGGAAGTATTGAAGTACATACAGTGATTTGTATTTTCAAATCACTGCTCACATTGTCTGGTGCATACTCTGCACTTGTGCCCATGCAGATGGGAAAGCACACAGGTGGAACCTGCACTGTTCATGTCACCTGAATTTTCAAAGGAAACTTCTGCAGACAGTTTTCCTTTGAAAATCCACTTGCAGGTCAGTGGGTGAAGTAGCCACAAGCCTACTAAAAGCTGCCTGGATCCTCGATTCTGACTGGCTGAGAACCCAGAAGTGGACATGGCACCCGTCAAAACCAATTATGCAAATAGCTTTAACAAAAGCCAGTGAACATTACTACTCAAGTGTTTTGAAATAGCCCTGCTCCTGTACAAAAAGAATTGACTAGGACCATCCTCGTACAGTAATGTGTTTCCACCTTAAAATACAGAAAATCAAGTCAGCTATATAAATATGTCTTGTTTTTGATAAGAATGGGCATAGCAAAGTTTAGTTAACACAGCACAGTTAGGAAACTGAAAGAAAACAAATTAAGCAGTGGCAAACGAGAATCATGATTTTGGTTTTCTTGAAATACATAAGGTGCAATAATCTTCCTCCTCAAGAGGTATCCATGGGGACATGCCTTCATTTATTTATTTTTTAGCACCAGCTGCTTTACTAAAGCAATAGGAGTATAGAAATTGGGGGTGGGGGTGGTTGAATTGGCAAATAAATTACTCACATAAAAACAGCAAACATTGGCCTGAAGTTTTGTTTTGTGCAAAGTTTTTGTTACCTGAAAATCCCCTCTACCCCGAGCAGATTCAGTGCACTTTAACAATTCCAAACTGATAAAATTGAGACATTGCTCACAGACCCCAGGCTTGGAGGGACTTTAAGTTTGCAGGATCCAGCATAGAGTCCCTTTCTGACCCTAAGCGCTTAAAACTTAAGCAAGCCTACACACATCAGTAAACAGTCATATCCCATAATGATCCTCTACCACCAACCAGTACCAGCACAACAAACAAAGCCACTGAGGTACAGGAAACAAGCAGATCAAGTTAGTTAATAATTCACATAGCAAAAAAGTAAATTGATTTTTCTCTGTCTCTTAAAAAGGTATCATAGTTATACAGAAATATCTTAAGCAAGAATATTGAAATTTCATTAGAGAAAGATGGGGCAACGGGAGTTCTGGCAAAAATAGAGCTATGCTAATAAAGGTTTCTATCAGAGGAGCGTGTCAGTACCACTGTTTTAAGGTGCGTCACCAACAACATGGGGGATTTTTTTGGGATTTCAGCTTATTAGGGTTTTTTTTTAACTTCTGCTGGCAGACAGACCAGAATTCCACCATCACCCAGCACTTAACAAAATTTTAAAAATAAATAGTTTTTTTTTAAAAAGCGTAGCTTAAATTTTATTTTAAACACAAGAGTACTGTAAAAAGGGAAGGACGTTTCAAGCTCTACAACTAGTTGCTCAGAAAGGTTTTGTTTCCCTGTTTCGTGTAAACCTAGACAGGAATTAATGCAGAATGTGCTCCAGTGGCCTTACACTATTCGCTATCTTCTTCATTACTCATTCTTTACTAATGACGGGGGCTCAGAAAAATATGGCTTCTGCATTTCTAGAGGAAGCACAAAGTGAATGGAAGCTGCGCCTCCTAAGGAGGGTACCAAAACAGCCATCAAAAATGCCTTCCTTCCTCTCAAGTTACCTGCAATTCTGTCCTTTAGAATTGTATAAAGGATTGCAAAAAATTAAAAATAAATTAAAATTATTCATAAGATGCAAGCATTTTGTTTTCTTTTCCTAGTAAGTTCTTACAGGGTCTGGGAGCTTGCCAGACTCTCTCTTGCTTTTTACTCAGTGCATCTGAGGTATCCTCAGCCCTCAACTCTGCCCAGTTACTGATCTTGCACCTCAGAATGCAGGAAACAAAGTGAGAGCAGGGGGTCTGGCTGCATGCTAAAAAAACTCAGACCAATGCACCAGCATCTGGTGCTATATTTGATCTTATTAAAACAGAAAACTAAGAAATTGGCCAGATGTGGTTTACACCTATGCAACAGACAGCAACCAGCAGACACCACAATCCAGTTCTAGATACACAAATGATCAAATCTTTGTGTGTCACTGCTTCCTTACATAACTTTCTGTCAGTTCATGAGCTAATCATATAGCTAGTTCAAAGCACAACAGCTGGGCCTCTTTACACACTTATTCGTCAATAACAGGTGTATGAACTTCTTCTGTTCAGATGCTTTAAAACAAGGCATCAACACTACAGGCTTTTTATATTTCAGCTACCTTCCCTGTTTTATATGTGGACATCATCTCTCATTTAAAGATACCACTAATAAAAATATTCTTTCACATTTTACAGCGACAGGGATAGTTCTTCTTGCTGTGGCAGCTACAGTATACGTCACCCTCCTCCTCCACTCCCAGAATGCCCTCATCCCCTTCTCTAATACTGAACCCCAAAATGGCCTGGGAGAATTCTTAGGTCATCTGCCAGCAGAGCCTCATCACCACAACGCTGGACACAGGAAGTCTGTGAATATATCGACCACACGGAGCCTGAGCATCTAGTCCAGAAACAATGGCCCACCGGCAGCGCCATTTCGGCTGCCATTACAATATAAATGTAGGCATAAACTATTATATAAACCATCTCAGAACTTAAATCTCCATGTACAAAAACAACTGAAAATTTCTAATAACTAGTGCAGCGCGTCAAGTGTTATTTAATTTGTATTTTTTTTTGTTTTTGATTTTTTTTAATAACTAGATATTATACGAAACTAGTATTACACTCTCTGGTTGGTAAAAGAGATACTTATGTGAGCCATAGGTGGCCTTGTCCAAATAACCTCCTGATTTATTGATAAAAAGCCTTCGACAGAAAGCAGGCCTCTCAGATCCTCATTCCATAACTGTTCATAACTGGAGAGAGGGTGCCCACCCTTGCAAATCTGTTCTGATGGGTGGACCTGGCCCGAACTGCTAATTTTCTGGCTTCAAGTGAAATTTTGGCCCACTCAGGGCAGCAAACACTCATTTGCAGTTTATAGTTTCCATCCTCAGAACCAGCTAGAGCTCCTCCTTGGTCAAGACAAGGCTAAGATATTAGGTAAAAAGCACAAAATTGTTTTTTTTTTTTTTTTTTTTTTACAAGCACAGAGGGCTTCACTGGTCAGCGCAGGATATGAGCACTGGAGGCTGTGGCATTTCATTCTGCTGTCCATCTCGTGCTGCCCTCGGACTTCTGCAAATCAAAGAGAGGACAACATGTATCAGAAAAATGATGACTTTGGATGGTATTTTAATGTCTTTTTTTGTTTACAAATGCGTACATTTTAGTTCCATGTTTTTATATAATACTATGTACCCTCTCTGGTTTATACCTATGGACATTTGGACCCTGCCTGCACCTGTGAACGCATACCTCTGAAAACCACGCATGCGCACGCCTGAGAGGAAAAGCAGCCGCTCAGCTGGGTAGAAGTGCAATGCTGGAGGTGCTCTTCCGGGTCCTCCCCAGCCTCCAAGGGAGGCCAGGCCACGGCACCTGAGTTTTCTCTCTCCTGTTCCTGTCGGGATGCGATCACTCAGGTCCCAGCAGGAGCAGGAGAGAGAGCGAGAGAGAGCGAGAGAGACCCTGGCGCTGGGCCCCCCTTGTAGACCAGGACCCGGGGAATTTTGCCCCCCCCCCCCTTCGGCTGCCCTGTTGCAGTGCATTTACACATAAACTACCTTAAGCAAAAAGTTAGGTTGCCCCCTGCCTGTCAATTCAAAAAGTGCAAGGAAAAGTCAGATTTACAAGATAAAGATCTCTCAATGCTCATAAAAACCTAAGCTTTTTCACACATGCAATCAACCTGGTCTATCTCACAAGTTAAAAAGGGGGCACATAAACCTTTGAAATTAGCCGTAACCTATATATATATTAAAAAAAAAAAAACAATCAAGACGGCACTAGAAGTAGTTAACTGTGACAACAGAGCATAAAATCATCATCAATATTGTTCCTTTGTGCCTCTTGATTTGCTGTGTGGCACCAGGTGCAGAGAAACTCTGAAACCCAGAGCAGCGAGTTCAATTTGAGAATCCATACCTAAAAGCACTGTTTAGGAATGATGCTGCAAAGATCCTCAGCCATGTACAGAGAATGAAACATTTGCCAAATAATCTATATAGCATATTCTCACGCTTACAAAGAAAAGGTCTGGTTTTGAAGGGGATAGGGGTATGGAGAAGGATATGTTTACACTTTGCCAGCTCAAATTAACTCCCAATTGGAGGAGAATCTGCACACCCTTCTGACATATGAAGCATGGAAAGTGGGGAGGGCAGATACTGACCTGTGTGCATTTTCCATGGCAGCCACCTCTGCCAGGGCAGTGAGGCTGAAGAATGCAGATACAGCTGGCATGTCCCCCGCCACGCTGTGAGCCTGCCCCACCAACCCACTTTTGCAGCTTTCTGTCTTTGTGCAGGAAACCACCCCATCACATGACATTCTTCGTGGCTTGTCTTCTGTATAGGAAAAAGAGAACCCACACATGTATGGAATATGTTCTCTTTCAGGAAATGCATATAAATACTCTGGCACCGATACTCACTAGCTTCTAGCTGAACAATGCCATCATTTTTAAGGTGCTTATGCTATTGTAGAAAGCTTGGAATAGGATGGATCCCCCACTACTTAAGCATAGCATATTGAACGGTATGTTCCAGTGCGAGACCTTTGATTTGTTCGAGGGAAATTACTTTTGCTACCATCAGTGGAGAAAGGAACAAAGATTTTTTGGGTTGCAACACTGACTATGGATTAGGCTTCCTAAAGCTTGGGCCAAGATAAAGATTATTTGGGTTACCATGAGACAGTGAAGGCTTTGTGGAAACAGGAGTATGGGCAGGTGATGATGTTTTCTTTTTAAGGCAGTTAAGACATTATATTGAATTAGTAGTGTTGGAGGTGATCTAAATGTTTATTAAATGTTTCTATGGTTTTGATAGATGTAAATACTACATACATTTTAGGCTTTTAAAACACACCCCTAACCCTTGTATACTCTGTCCATAAAAAAACATCTGTACAGTTATCTGGACAGGAAAAGGGCAGGGCTAAAGGTATGGCAACCTGACAGATTTAGCCAGATAGTACCATATTAGGGACTGTCCAGCTAAATTTGTGCAGAAAAGCTGGCCAACGCAAACTACAGGGATAAATCCAAGTACATGAGTTTGTCCACTCAGATTAGATACTGAGCTTTCTTTGAGGACAAGCAGGCTGCTTGTTCTCACAATTCGGTGGCGTCAGACAGCAGCCCCAGATCGGAAGATCTTCCTAGCAACAAAGTTTGCTAGCCCCCGCGTGGACATGCGCGAACCACGCATGCGCGACCATCTTCCCGCCCGTAGCACGAGCGTGCTCCTCAGTCTCTTCTTTTCCACGGCTCAGGACGGCTGTTTCACGGCGGCTCTGTGTCCCAGAGAGGCCCCCGCTGCGTTTTTGCCGTTGTTTGCCTTTTTCGCCGAGTTTCGGCGTGTTTACGAGTTTGCTCGTGTTCTACTGTTAAAAAAAAAAAAAAAAGGTTTCCTCTATTTCTTTAGTTTTTCCCCGTAAGTTTCCTTTCTTTGTCGTGAGCGGCCATTTTGGCCGCCCGTGCGGGTTTTTTTTCCTTTTTTGGTGCCTTGTTTTCGGCACCATCGCGAATTTTGACCTCGCTGGGGCGATTTTTCCACCCTATGTCCTCGAAGCCTGCCAGCGGCTTCAAGAAGTGCATGCGGTGCAGCCGGACAATCTCACTCACTGATAGGCACATCTCGTGTCTTCAGTGTTTGGGGGCTAGTCATTGTTCCAACGTCTGCACGCTGTGTCTTCAGCTAAAAAAGAGGACCCAGGCGGCGAGATCGGCTCAGTGGAACCTGTTGTTCGGAGCCCGGTCCTTCGACGTCAATGGAGCCAGCGGTACCGAGGTCATCGCCGGTACTGATGTCGGCATTGGAGGGTGCATCGACGTCCGGAGCGCACGTGATGGCTGTCCAGAGATCCCACGCTGATAGCAGTGAGCCATTGAGTGGGTTTCCACCTGCCTCAAGGGCTCCTGCAGTACAGACCCCCCAGGACCGCCCTTCTTCGGACCCAGCCCCGAGGAGGCGTGTGGATTCCACGTCCTCCTCGTCGGTACCGGGAGGTACCGCTGACGTGCTTCGAGCGAAGGTGAAGAAGCACCATCATCGGTCACCTTCCCGTCACGGTACCGAGAGCTCTGGGGCGCCGAGGGAATCGGCACCCGAAAAGCGTCGAAGCCGGGAGGACCGCTCACCCTCCATTCAGGAGGTGTCGATGCGCACTTCTCCGGACAGCCTGGTACCGCCTCCGCGCCCCATACAGATTCTGTCCTCGTTGCCGGTACCGGCCCCACAGCCTTGCTCGACGGACACTCTAGACGAGCGCCTCTGAGCCATACTTCCGAGGATTCTGGAAGGACTGCTGCGACCTTCTGCTCCGGTACCGCCGGTGCTTGCGGCATCCGCGGCCACCCAAGTTGACTCCCCGTCGACGTCGCTGGAGGGAGCTTCGTCGCCGGCGGCGAGGGAGTCTTCTTCTTGACATCGCCATAGAGGACTTAGTTACTTGGCGTCGAGATGGGCTCGGCTTCGGACCGAAGTTCGTGAACTGGTGTCCGATACCGAAGGTGAGGCCTCGTGGGAGGCAGAGGAAGACCCCAGATATTTCTCTGATGAGGAGTCTTGTGGTCTTCCTTCTGATCCCACTCCTTCGCCAGAGAGAAAGCTTTCTCCCCCTGAGAGCCTGTCTTTCTCGTCCTTTGTCCGGGACATGTCTACGGCCATTCCCTTCCCAGTGGTTACTGAGGATGAGCCCAAGACTGAGATGTTCGAGGTCCTGGACTATCCTTCGCCACCTAAGGAGTCCACTGTTACCCTTCATAATGTCCTGAAGCAGACACTGTTGGCGAACTGGACGAAACGCTTAAGTAATCCCACTATCCCCAAAAAGACTGAGTCCCAGTATCGGATCCACGGGGACCCCGAGTTGATGAAGACCCAGTTGCCTCATGACTCTGGAGTTGTGGATCTGGCTCTCAAGAAAGTCAAGTGTACTAGAGATTATGCCTCGGTGCCCCCGGGGCGGGAGTCTAGGACTCTGGACTCTTTTGGGAGGACACTGCTATGCTCGTGTCCAAGATTCAGTCCTACCAGCTCTACACGAGCATCCACTTGTGGAACAATGTGAGGAAGCTGACGGACTTGGTCGATAATCTCCCGTCGGAGCGAGCCAAGCCTTTTCAGGAGGTGGTCAGGCAGCTGAAGGCGTGTCGCAAATTCCTGTCCAGGGGTGTTTACGACACTTTTGATGTTGCGTCCAGGACCGCTGCTCAAGGTATAGTGATGCGTAGACTCTCATGGCTGCGTGCCTCTGACCTGGAGAATAGAGTCCAGCAGTGGATTGCAGATGCTCCTTGCCGGGGGGATAATCTTTTTGGTGAGCGGGTTGAACAGGTGGTAGAACAGCTCCACCAGCGGGACACCGCATTCGACAAACTCTCCCACCAGATGCCTTCAGCATCTACCTCATCGGGTAGACGTTTTTATGGGGGGAGGAGGAATTCTCCCTACGCTTATAATAAGCGTAGGTACAATCCACCTGCCCGCCAGCCTGCTCAGGCTAAGCCCCAGTGCGCTCGTTCACGTCAACAGCGTGCGCCTCAACAGGCCCCTGCAGCTCCCCAGCAAAAGCAAGGGACGGGCTTTTGACTGGCTCCAGACGAACATAGCCGATATAAAAGTGTCTGTGTTGGACGATCTACCGGTAGGAGGGAGGTTAAGGTTTTTTCACCAAATGTGGCCTCTTGTAACCTCCGACTGGTGGGTTCTCCAAATAGTCCGGCTAGGATACTCCCTCAATTTGATCTCCAAACCTCCAAATTGCCCACCGGGAGCTCAGTCCTTCAGCTTCCAGCACAAGCACAAGCAGGTACTTGCAGAGGAACTCTCCACACGGCATGTTTCTCCAAGCCACGTATCTGGCAGGCGTAAACAACAGTCTGGCCGACAGGTTGAGCAGGATAATGCAACCTCACGAGTGGTCTCTCAACTCGAGAGTAGTACGCAAGATCTTTCAAGCGTGGGGCACTCCCTTGGTAATCTTTTTGCCACTCAGGTCAACCACAAGGTCCCTCAGTTCTGTTCCAGACTTCAGGCCCATGGCAGACTAGCGTCGGATGCCTTTCTCCTTCATTGGGGAAAGGGCCTCCTGTACGCGTATCCTCCCATACCCTTGGTAGGGAAGACTTTGCTGAAACTCAAGCAGGATTGTGGAACCATGATTCTGATCACTCCCTTCTGGCTGCGTCGGATCTGGTTCCCTCTTCTTCTGGAGTTGCCCTCCGAAGAACCGTGGAGATTGGAGTGTTTTCCAACCCTCATCACTCAGAACGAGGGGGTGCTTCTGCATCCCAACCTCTAGTCCCTGGCTCTCACAGCCTGGATGTTGAGAGCGTAGACTTTGCCTCCTTGGGTTTTTCTGAGGGTGTCTCCCGAGTCTTGCTTGCTTCCAGAAAAGATTCCACGAAGAGGTGTTATTCTTTCAAATGGAAGAGGTTTGCCGTCTGGTGTGACAGCAAGGCCCTAGATCATCGTTCTTGTCCTACACAGACCCTGCTTGAATTCCTTCTGCACTTACAGCCTTTAGTTGTTCGCTTCATGAGAGGTTTGCTTTTGTCAAAGCCCCCTATCAAGCCTCCTACAGTGTCATGGGATCTCAATGTCGTTCTCACCCAGCTGATGAAACCTCCTTTGGAGCCACTGAATTCCTGCCATCTGAAGTACTTGAAGGTCATTTTCTTGGTGGCAGTCACTTCAGCTCGTAGAGTCAGTGAGCTTCAAGCCTTGGTAACTCATGCTCCTTATACTAAATTTCATCATAACAGAGTAGTCCTCCGCACTCACCCTAAGTTCTTGCCGAAGGTGGTGTTGGAGTTCCATCTGAACCAGTCAATTGTCTTGCCAACATTCTTTCCCCGTCCTCATACCTGCCCTGCTGAACGTCAGTTGCACACATTGGACTGCTAGCGAGCATTGGCCTTCTATCTGGAGAAGACAAGCCCATTCAGACAGTCCGCCCAAATGCTTTTTCTTTTGATCCCAACAGAAGGGGAGTGTCTGTCGGGAAACGCACCATCTCAAATTGGCTAGCAGAATGCATATCCTTCACTTACGCCCAAGCTGGGCTGACTCTTGAGGGTCATGTCACGGCTCATAGTGTTAGAGCCATGGCAGCGTCAGTGGCCCACTTGAAGTCAGCCACTATTGAAGAGATTTGCAAGGCTGCGACGTGGTCATCTGTCCACACATTCACATCTCATTACTGCCTACAGCAGGATATCCAACGCGACAGTCGGTTCGGGCAGTTGGTGCTGCAGAATCTGTTTGGGGTTTAGAATCCAACTCCACCCCCCTAGGCCCAGTTTTGCTCTGTTCCAGGCTGCACTCTCAGTTAGCTGGTTCTATTTAGGTCAATCTCAGTTATGTCCTCGCCGTTGCGAGGCTCAATTGACCACTGTTTGTTGTTTTGAGTGAGCTTGGGTGCTAGGGATAGCCTGCTTGTCCTCGGAGAAAGCGAAGTTACTTACCTGTAAGCAGGTATTCTCTGAGGACAGCAGGCTGATTGTTCTCACAAACCCGCCCTCCTCCCCTTTGGAGTTGTGTCTTCCCTTGTCTTTTGCTTTCTACTGGACTGAGGAGCACGCTCGCGCTAAGGGCGGGAAGACGGTCGCGCATGTGCGGGTCGCGCATGTCCACGCGGGGGCTAGCAAACTTTGTTGCTAGGAAGATCTTCCGATCTGGGGCTGCCTTCGGACGTCACACAATCGTGAGAACAATCAGCCTGCTGTCCTCGGAGAATACCTGCTACAGGTAAGTAACTTCGCTATACTGTCTGCTGAGAGAAAAATGTAACCATGTGGTGACTTGTAGCTCCAATTCTAATAAGGGTCCTATGAGGAGTGTTGGTACTGGAATACTTTACACCAACTGGCCAAGCTGCCAGAGTGGAGGAGCAGCGTAATGGTTAATGCAGTCACTTAACCCTCAATTGCCTCATGAACAAAACAAGTACCTGTATATATAACATATAAACCGCTTTGATTGTAATCACAGAAAGGCAGTATATCAAATCCCATCCCATCCCCTTTCCTTTTTCCCTTTCACCGTGAAGTGGGCCTTTGACTATCAATACATATTAGGTTTAATTTTTCTTCTTTTGTGGGGGGGGGGGGGGGGGGGGGGGGGAGGTTAGATGGAGGCTCAGAAGAACCATATATTTATTTTTGTTACATTTGTACCCCGCGCTTTCCCACTCATGGCAGGCTCAATGTGGCTTACATGGGGCAATGGAGGGTTAAGTGACTTGCCCAGAGTCACAAGGAGCTGCCTGTGCCTGAAGTGTATTCCACAGCAATCCCCCCTAACCCATTTTTACACTGCTCCATCACAGCAAATTGAGGATTTCTCTCTTTATTTTTCTGTTACAGTTTTATTCTCCTTACCCACAATGCCTCCAGCTGGTGACACCCGACCATCTGCCGTGCGAACAAGATGCGTGATCTTTGTTTTCCTTGCCTTCCTCTTCTGGCTCCCAACTAAGGGCCCCTGCACAGTTGCCAACTCTGGAATGATTAGGGCGGCTACAGAATTTGCATTTTTCTGTGCAGAATCAACGGTGGGCTTGTCTTCTAGCTGTATGGCTGCAACAGGACAAAAAAACCCCAAACATTAAAAAAAAAAAACTTTCCCATCCCAGGTAACATGTCCATGCTTCCACCCGCTTGCACAAAGGGAATGTTCCTCATCTCCTATCACCCCCAAAATGGAGGAGCACACTCAAAATTGGGAATGTTGAAACACTGCCAACATGTCTTCTTACTTTTAAATGAAACCAGAAATGAATACAGAGCTTAGAAGCATTATTCCAAAAGACAATATCCAGCAATATGGAGGTCCTGGCTGGTCCTGAATTACACCTAAGCTCTTTCACTCTTCTGCAGTTCATGGACAGTGTGAATAAAAAAAGGCTAATTCTACAAGTCACAGAAGTTGTGTTGCTTATTACATTTGCAAAGTAACTTTAATTTTTTTCTATAAATTGCTTCTGGGACATAGTGGTGTAACCAGTGAAAAGCATATTATGAAATTAATACAGCACAGCAATAATACAGTAACCTCAGTTGTTTGTTGTCAGGAAATGGAAGCTTGATCGTTCTCTCTGAACATCCTGCTGAACAACGTAGAATATCTGGTAGCTGACCCATTCGTAGGATGTCTGGGCAAACTCAGACCTGAAGCTGCTGTACACAAACCATTCCCATTCTCGTGTTCAGTTCTGTATCCCCCCCCCCCCCTCTTCTCTGTCACACTGCAAACATGGCTAAGGGCTAACATCCATTTGTGCTCAAACTCAAATCCTGGAGAAGGTTCCAAAGCTGTATTCATACACATTTAAACCAGCAGGTTACTTGTGGAATAACCAGAACAAGGCAGGAACTTCCATTCTACAACAGGATTACTTTCATGAAAACCTGCTCTGCAATCTCCTTTTGGTGTGAACAGAGTCATGGTGTTAGGATGCCTTTGAAAACAAGAGTAAATTATATATTTAAAATAACCTCCCACCCCCAAAAAACATATTTCACAAAGCAAGAGGTACCTTTATCTGGAACATTATTAGGCTTCTCCTTTTTGTGCTTATATTTGCTGACAATTTTGTGAAACAATTTCTTTTTCTGAGACTGGAACGAACCTGTGAACAACAATGTGAGTTTTAAATCAACCAAGCCTTTCCAGAAAACTACAAATCACTTAGTAAAGAAAAAGAAAATGATTCTTAAGATTATTTCCAATCCACCTAAAAGTCGCAATTGCGTTTTCTCTGAAATAGTCATAGTTGTCTGCATAACCAAAGTATAACTTGAAACTTGATCAGCTATGTGATGACTGATAAAGGATTTGGTTCATAAGATGCTGGAGATGTCAGAAGACTGCATAACTGATACGGACACAATCACTGCATATCAGACAACTTGTGATGCTGTTTGAGATATGGATGATTCCTTTCAGGGGGCCTGCACAGTCATCAATATCACCTTATTGGGCTTCTATAAAGTTACAAAGTGGTGACATTTTCCACCGAAAAAGAAATTCAAGGACAAGGAATCACACAGTGAAGCTGGAAGAAGAAATTTTTTTTTTTTTAAACTGAGTGTAACAGATGCCTGGATCACCAAACACCAGAGGGTTAGACACCAGTACTGTGATGAAATTTAAAGAATGCTTGGAACAGAGGGCTGTGGTACATAAAAGGGAGAAAGAGGAATAAACAATTGGCAGGTCTGGTTTAAAGTAACCTCCATCAACAAACTGGACTGAATCAGGCACGTAAGTGGGTGAGGTTATTGGATGGCACTGGGACAGAAGAGCTTTTCCAGAGCTCAGAAAATAGTGTAAAGTTCTACGCATGTGCATCCTTATGCAGAGTAGTCCCCACAGTTCTGATTTCTACATACAAAGCTCTACCAAAATTTCTCATTATCTTATTTCACTTTTGCAAGTGTTATTTTAACGTCTTCATTGTGGGACCCGTGAACCACAGCATACAAACCTAGGTTTCCAGGCCTGTCCAACTTGTGAGAGATGGATGTTAAACTGATACTAAAGCCAGATGTGTCATCGTTATTTAGAAAAATGTAGAAGATTTCTGCAACACAGATTCCAAGGTCCTGTGCCAAACTATTTAGGCTCACATAGTAAGGAGAGATGCAAGCACCATGGGCACATGTCTATGGTGAGCCTGAAGGGACAGATTTAACTGGCCTCAGAACCAGTGAAGCAGAAGTTTCTTCTTGAGCAGAAAGCCCAACGCAAGGCCTCTTCAGTGCAGAGATCGGTAGACTTGAAACATTCTAGCAGGTCCACCCTTTGCTAATGTCTCCATTCCCCCTGCTTTGGCTTCAATACTCCAGACATGCAAGGTAACTCCTCTACCTTGATGCAGGTCAGTTGAGACTTCTACACCTAAAGCATATCTCTCTCTGGCACAGTGACACAGATTTGGGCAGCACACAAACCAAAAGGCCTCAAGACTCTAATAGAAGAGTAGCTATGCTGAGAACCAGGAAAGCTTGATTCAAACCTTATCATGGCTTCTTATGGCATTTAGCAACTCACTTACACCCTCCATTGTCTCAAGTGCAAACAGATTGAGAGCCCTCCAGGGATAGGAAAATACCTATTGTACCTGACAACCTGCCTTGAGCTACAACTGAAAAGGACATGAGCCAAATCCAATTAAACAACTAAAGAAACACAATTGAGAAGCAGCAGCATCACATCACAGAAGTCCATGGTACCACCTCCTAACACTAAATTAGGGCATTCCTCAAATAAACTTGCCTACCAGCAGTGACAACCCAAAGATGCCCCTCTATTGCTCAATGTACCTATCTCCAAATCAAGAACAGTATAAGCTAGCCATCGAGTGGACTTGGCCCCTCTTCTACGCTTATCCACTCCTCTTTAGTTTCAACCTAAAAGGAGGCCTATGCCCTTGTGAAATGCACCTACAACCTTCTCCACACCAGACAACTACAGTCTTCTTGATTCACTCTGACAAGGACAACTTAGATTATTTTATTTATTTATTTACCTTGCCCTTGCAAGCACCACAAAACAAGACAAATGGGAATTAGTCACTTTCAAATATTGAAGGAAAATACAATGTCCAAAAGGTGAGAAGTTCCTATGCCCCTGCAATGCTCCAGCCTGTGAAAAAAGGGAGGGAAACCAGCATGATTCAAATGAAACGGTGAAATCACCTTCAGAAAGGGGGGGGGGGGGGGGGCGGGGGATGACAACGACGACTAAATGAAATAACAGAAAAAAAGGCAGGTACTGATCCCATTGTAGCTCTGAAACAGATGGCCACCAAAAGATCACATTTAGATCCTACAAGAGGACATGCTTTAAAGGCTAAAAGAGGAAGGCCAGCCATGCACTGAAGCACAAAATAGATGACTTTTTTTAAATGTGAATTTTATGGATTTTAGTTTCCCATCCCAATAGCTGAGGTCTTCAATCTTTCATAAGGGAGAAGTTTATTTGGTGGATTTATCTGGGACAGTTGCAAGAAGTGGAAGGACATCAACAGAGCATTCAACTAAAGATAAGTGATTTTATTTTGTTTTCAAATATCATCATGAGAGTATCTAGCATTGCTGGTGCAGTGATTTTCATCCAATAACTGTAATTTCCCACAAAGGGATGTACTGAGCACTATTTAGGCAGTTTAATTGTACTTATATTTTTTCAGTGATTTAATGTAGGCAGATACATAAGAGTCAACAAAATATACTGAACTGAATGCATATTCATTAGGGATAAGGTTTAAGTTTAATAACATATTTTGCTTATATCTAAGCAAATTCACAACAAAACAAAAAACACAAAATAAAACACTAATTTGCAACATTAATATTGTATGTGGTAATATATGTTAACACCTGCTGTCTCTTGCAACAATCATTGCCCATGCTAACTTCAGCTCCCAACATCATAAGATAAACAAACGATTCTATAAATAATTTCATAGCCTGCTTTGCAATACCCATACCAACACCAAAAGCCTATCTTGAAATCCTGGCCTGTTGGCAGCCCTCTGTGATTGGCATGTACATCAAGGCTCTCTTCTCTTCAGAAACCAGCCTATGAGTGGCCACAGGGAAAAAATGCAGAGCAGTTTGACCAGCAGCCAGGGCTAAATCCCACAGGAGCCCTTCTTCAGCTCTAGAGCCAAACGACTTCCAGTTTTGATGAGTGGTCATTAGGTCCATTGGGGAGGGTCCCATCGATTTACCATCCTCTGAATATTCCCTGATCTACTCTCCACAATCTAAGGTATTCCTGCTAAGAAAAGTTAGTCTGGACACTTAACCTCTAATATATGAGTAGCTGCAATTCCCTGTAGATTCCGACCTATATTCTTCCTTTTACTAACCTCATCACTGGAAAGAAATGTTTTGTCTCCATCTGCTGGCAGGAAAGCATTAGCCCACCATTCTGGAAAGATCTAGGAGGACGAGAAAGAAATGCCCCTTCCCTGCTAGGTTATGCTTCAGATATGAGCCACCGCTGTTGCCACAGCTCTTCTGAAGTCTGCGTCATTGGAAAGCATTTGCAAACCATCAACCTGCTCATTGCTTCCCACTTTCACTTCATACTACTGCCTAAACTAGTCTTCAGACAGACAATACTGTCAGTCAAGCAGTACCAAGCAATCCAGCTTCATGGACAAATCATCCCTCACCTACTCAACTGACAGGATTGCTCCTCAACAATGTTATCTACAAACTGGAGCAAATCTGAGTTAGGAAATCACACATTATGTGCTTGATTTATTCCTTCTGCTGATGGAGAAAGCAAACTGTCTTCAGAGACTAGTTAAGCACACAATCCTTCCCAGATCCAACAGCTGCACTCCCCTTCGATTCATAGAGCTAAAGGGACTAAGGAGACTGCTGCACACAAGAAGGGCTGAACATGTATAGAACTTTACACTAGTTTTGTGTTTTGGGAAAGCTATTCCATCCTGGCACCATCTGCTGCCTTACCGTGGAGAACACCTGCTACAGGTTAGTCATTTTGCTTTGCACAGAAAGTATATATTCATCTGCCCAGAAAAGTAGAGGGAGATGACATATTGCTCCAACAGGCTAATTTGGCAACACTTGCCAGCTAGGGATAAAGGAGTGACCACCTGCAGGTGATCAAGCCTATACAGCCAACAGCCAGGAGATACCCTTGAACAGTGAAGGTGAGGCAACATGGCAAATGAAGTGCCAAATGGTCCTTAGCTGCCTACATCTATTGTGTTACTGGTCACCTATTTCTCTGCGATGTTTCATCAGTCAGAGCACATGCATCAAGTCCCCGGAGCTGCACCTGCAGAATTTGAGGAAAAGAATCTCAAAAGATGTATAAGTTGAATTATTATTTATTAATCTGTAGGCACTCAAATTAAAATCGGACCAAGGCTTTATTGACAATATACTTTTCTTCTGGGACTGCTGTGTGATCTGTAGGTCTTTTGTTTCTGTTCAGTATGCCGAGTAATGGCTGAAATGAGGCAAGTAACTTATTCATGTTTTGCTGGCTCTTTTCTATACTTTCCTATTAGTTGAATGGTGTTCTCCCTCTCTCTCTTTTTTTTTTTTTTGCTTGTTTTAACTTGTAAACTGCTTTGTTTTTAAGATGGCAGTATATCAAACAAAAGTTACCATAACTGTGGTTGGTGATACCATGGTCCCCAGACATATACGTGCATAACATGAAACGGCGATTTTTAAAACTGCTTGGAGAGTGTTTTACCTGCAAGTTTTGCCATCAATTTTCAAAGTGAAAACACGGCAGTTTTGAAAATGCAAACACACATGCACTGTCTCATTTTGCCTGCAAAACACCTTTGCACAATACAAGTGAGAGCTTTACCTGCACTGAGGGCAATTTTCAGACAAGCTTTTAGAATTTGCCCTTTATGTGCTCCATTTTCAAAAGTAAGCAAGTAATTGGCTGGGCTGTACACTCAGCATACTATTTGCTTCTGATTTGAGAAGACTGCATAGAAGATTCTTACTCTGGTTGGTTTTCTGCTGCTCAGATACACCTGTTCCCAATTTCCTTTTCCTGGGAGTTGATGCATTTTTACGGTCGAATGTCACTGGACTGTACTGAGGAAGGCTGTTGAATTTCTTTTCAAATTCTTCCTCCAGGCTGCCATAACTAAAATGAAAGTGTCAAATAGAACATACGTTAGAGAAAGATAAAAAGACACACCAACTGAAAAGAATAAAGAGCACAACTGTACCTGCGAGCAGTGCAGCATATCCAGGGCCTCCTTTATCAAAACATGCCAGTGGTTCCCACGTGGCCATGCCGACGGAGCCCAAAGTGAATGGGCTTTGTTGGCATTACTGCACCAGGAGCCGCTAACACGGCTTGATAAAAGAGGCCCTCAGCTCATTATCCATTTGGTTTTACTGGCTAGTCTCCCTTGCTAAAGTGAACGTATGTGCTGAAGTACTACAGAATGAATACAGATGGCAGAGCTGGAACTACTGCCAGAACTTTAGTGGGTGTTCTGGTTCAGCAGAGGAAATGTTTGCTGGACAATTTCACTGGCCCCTATTCAGGAGTACTCCAAAAATGTCCCATAAAAACTATTGATACAATATGAGTCCCTTCTTTGATCTCAGACAACTTCCCGACATCCTTAGAGAAATGCCTGATCATACTAGCTGCATAAGGATGTCATCCTGAACCCCATGGGTCCACTTTGTCTGTGGAGATCCAGAGGAAGTGAAAAGTGCAGAAGCCAGAGTTCACAGAGCAGTCACGCACAGACAGTATGGAGGCCTCATCTTTACACTGACTCACTAGTTTGGAGAATGTTGAACGAGTGACCGATGAGCAGCAGGGAATGGTTGGGCTTCGTGGAAGTAAAATGATATTCATGAGATACTAAGTCACAAAAAGAGCAAAACTATCAATATTTGGATTGTTGTACGGGAACAGTGTACAGAAGCAGGGAGCACAGGTAGTCCATTAACATCCTCCACATTTCTATTTGCCTCCCAAGGTGCTCCGGCACAAAATGTATTTATTCCTGTCTCCTGTTAAGTCTGGCCTTGCAACGCTTTGCAAAGAATTGTGTACTGATCTGGGCCGCCTCATGACATACATAAAATTACAAGTGAGACAAAGGCCCAAACACATACTGGAACTATTTCAAGCTAGAGGTGCTGCAAAGCGTTCCTCACTCAGTTTAAAGATGTTGGTTGTAACACAACTACATCACTCTTATCAAATCAGAGTGTTAATTATGTTCCTTACATCAAATTCGGAAGCTCATAGTTTAGAGAAGTAAGGCAGCGACAGCCCTCTCCCCCCCCCCCCCACCATGGTTATCTAAAAAAAAGACAAACAAGAGCCTCTCAGTCCTTTCATTTTCAAAGGAATCCATGAAAGCTCTATAGAGAAATGAATGGATAAGCACATGTCACATCATTAGAATAAAATATTAAGCAAAATATTTGAACATGTCATCAAAAAGGTCTTGCTCCTCTCAAATGTCTACAACCTTTACTATGAAGCAGTTTTGCAAAAATGCTACAATTACTATTTAGTGAAATATTCACTTTTTTTTTTTTTTTTTTACAAAGGAATAATGAAAATATCAAAATTCTCCCAAATCAAATTTCAAAACAAAAAACTAAATTAGTCAAACCCCATTTCACAGGAACACATTTTGAATTTTACAGCCAAAGAAAAAAAGTGGAAGAAATGTTTTTATACCCATTATTTATGGCAGGGGGCACAATGGGGAAGCTCTGGGATGTCTGCAGCTAGCTGCTTCACCACCACAGCTGACCGCCAAAATCATTCTACATTTGGCACACCCCGGGGCATTCAACCATTCCTGTTTTCCAGAGGGCAACTTCTCTCTCTCTGTTCCTCTTTTATGCTTCACTGCCTATCAGGCAACAAGCTGTCTCCATCTGTCTCGGCCTTGACAAGTCACTCACCCAGCCAAAAATTCTTCCTTTGGCTTTGACTTCTTTAACTTCTTGCTCCCACTGCTGGTTCCACTTTGTGTGAAGACCCAGCTGTCCTCACTCCAACAACCCTCTGGATCTGAAGAACTGCCTTTCCCCGAGTTTCGTTTGCCTTTGATGAACGTGAAGACAACAGTTATATTTTTTTTGTCCTGAAAACACATCAGGTTTTATACTACAGTGAAGCCTAAACTGAAGGTGATGTCAAATCAAATTATTTTCAAGGAATGTATCTGCCTGCTGCAATCAGAGCACTACTGTGTGCTACTGGTTAATTCTAGGCATTTTGAATATTCACCCCTCTCCCACCCCCCAACACACACACCTCAGCAGCTAAACATTTACCAATACAGGTTTGCAAATTGTCTTAAGTTTAACTTCCTAAAAAATAAAAAAAATGAAACCCCAGGGGCATGGTTAGATCTGGGAAGGGAAGTGGGCAGGTTATCTTGGACATCCACATTTAGCAGAATCCATTACACTCTTAAATCTAGCCAAATTTGAGTCTGGTTACATTTAAGCCTGCTCTCGGTTGCAGTCTGGCTAGATAGAGACAGAGACTGAAAAATCTGTTTAAATTTGGCTGGCCAAGTGAGGCAACTAGCAGTACTTTACAACTATAATCTAATTCTGCTAATTTTAGAAAAATCTCTTCTCCCACCCCTTCACAAAAAACCAATGTAATCCAAACAAAGGGCCCTGTTTACTAAGCCTCACTAGAATTTTTAGCTCGCTAAACGCTAGGAGTCGCCCATATGTTCCTATGGGCAAGTTAGCATTTAGCATGAGCTAATCATCAGCGCACGCTAAAAACACCAACGTGTCCTTAGAGCTGCTTAGTAAACAGGAACCAAAGAGACAAAAAAAAGTTTTTCTAGGATATCTGCCCAGAGGTGGCTATATGAACACTTCAAGGATACAGGCACTAGTCATATTATGAAAACAAACTGTAAAGAGCACTGAAATCTGTACACAACAGAACACAATTTATGAAGTGTTTTGAAAACACAGGGCTATATCTTCAGGTGTCTTATTCTGACCTTTGAAGACAGGATCTACATTGTCTCAAAAGCATCTCTAGATGATTTTTATACTGATACAAGAAGAGAGCCATTAACATTTCTCTGAAAGGGTTACGGATGTAATGCAATCGTTTTTTCCTCTCTCTCTTTCTAAATCAACATGCTTACCTCTGTCAACGTTGGCCCGCAGTGATGTCAGCATACCTTCAGACACCAGAGTTTTGTACAGAGCACCCTTGCAAGACCTTTCAGACTTCCTGGATCCACAGGTCTCCGCCTTCTTGTGACTGTCACAGTCATCCGCTTTAACAGGTCCAAGTAAAATGCTGGGCAATATCTCTTCTTCGGTTGGGGTGGACGGTTCCGTTTTCATGGCCTCTGCAGCCTCATTAAGCATCTCCTCCCCAGGAACGATGCTGCAGATTCCTTCTGGAAGCTTCTCTTCTTTGGTAGTCTCTGAAGCTTTTTCCTTCAGCTTCTGCTTGGACTTAGCTTTCTTCTTTGGTGGTGTTGAATCTAACAAATCCCCCTTTAGGCTGGCAGCAGGGCGAAGTTTTTTGCGGGGTGATTCGGATAGATGCCTGGAACCCCAGTCCCCCTTCGCCACAGCATCGATCGTGTAAATTACACTCTCAATGTCCGATTCGGATGATTGTCTCTTCTTGCACATCTTCTTGGGGCTCAACTTCTCAGAGGCGTGACGCTCTGACTTGTTCTTCTTTTTTTTCTTTTTTAATTTCTCTGGTTTGTTCACTCCTAGGATGGGGAGGCCGTCTAGGGAGGAGGGCTGCTGGGAGTGGCCCAGGTGATGTTTTTTCTCTTTACAGTCCTTTGCATCTCGTTTCCCACAGAGGTCCAGAGGACCAAGGTAACTAGATTTTTTAGTCTTTCTGGGATCTTCCGTCCTCTCCTCCTGGGGGTCCTCCCTTTTCACAACTTTAGGTTCTTCTTCTTTTACTCTCTCTGAGCCTTCGACTTTTACCCCCTCAGATGCCAAGCACATCTAAAAATATAAAACAGGACATTAAATTACAGCTAGGACCTTTCAGCTTAAGGCAAATAACTCCTTTTGTACAGCATATATTATTCTAAAGCAGATATGTCCAAGTGCAACTCCAGAGGGCCGCATACCAATTCCTTAGATGAACTTGCATACAGTGGAGGCAGGGCATGCAAATATATACCTCATGTATATTCATTAGGAATATCGTGAAAACCTCCAGGACTGCAATTTAACACGCCTTGAGTCTTAATCCGAAGACAACTAACTGTGCACTGCTTTATTGTAAATGATCTTGGAGACACATTCCACAGGCTGCCATGATTTTGCATGCCTCGTATCACAACTCTTCATTTTTATATGCTATTGAAATAGTGAGAAAGCGGCAATGCTGGCTGCAGGAAATATCTGCTTGCAGTGACCTCAAGTGACAAGTTCTTCGTCACAAAACTATGTCAAAAAATATATATAGTTATACTAGTAAAAAAGGCCCGTTTCTGACAGAAATGAAACGGGCGCCAGCAAGGTTTTCCTCGGAGTGTGTATGAGATTGACTGTGTGAGAGAGAGTGAATGTGCGAGTATGTGACAGAGAGAGTGAGACTGGGTGCGAGTGTGTCCATGAGAGACAGAGTGTGTGTGTGAGAATCGGAGTGTGTGCCAGGGGCCCCTCCCTGCTCCATCCCAATTCCAGGGTCCCCCCCTCCATCCCTCCCTCCGAGCTCCAGGGTCATCCCCCCCTCCGAGTTCCAGGGTCCCTTCCAGTTTCAGAGTCCCCCACCACCCTCCCTCAGAGTTTCAGGGTCCCCACCCTCCCAGTTCCAGGGTCACCTTCTCTCCCTCCCTCCCAGTTCCATAGTCCCCCTCCCAGTTCCAGGGTCCCCCTACCAGTTCAAGGGTCGCTTCCCCTCCCTCCCAGTTCCACAGTCCTGTCCCCTACCTTCCTCCCTCCCTCCGAGGTGCTTGGTGGTGGTGGGGGGGGGGGGGGGGATTTGCTATTTGCTATCAACCTAAGGAGACACTGCTTCTGGCGTCCAGCAGCTAAGTCCTGTCGTGACCCACAGGCAGCTGGAGGTCCCTCATACTGTTCCAGTGACACACATTGACAGGCAACGGCGGGGCTGACGCAGCCACGGGCACCCTGGATAAACTTTGTATTGTTGACAAATGATGTGAAAATACAGAGTTTAAAATTGGTGTTTCTACCAGGTAGAATCATTTTTAAAGCTGTTTTAGTGATATTTAATTTAGATTTCATGATATTCATATGTACAGATGGGTAGCTTTCAAATAAATTAAAAAGGTGTGCAGTAAGAAAACAAAAACCTTTTGTCCTTTACCTGTTAAGGTGCAGTTTATCCAGCAGAAACAGCTTTAGACGTGTTTCAGATGTAAGAAGGAAAAAAAAACGACAATCTGGATCAGCAGCTCCTAGGTGTGCTTGGTTTTGAGTGTATGGGAATGACGGCTGTGTTGGGGAGTGGAAACAGAGATTAACCAATGGGCTTCCTTGCTTACAGTGTAGTTGATTGGGTCACTTATATATATATATATATATTTTTTTTTTAATTTGTACTCCGCACTTTTTCCCACTCATGGCAGGCTCAATGCAGCAGGCAATGGAGGGTTAAGTGACTTGCCCAAAGTCACAAGAAGCTGCCTGGGCCGGGAATCAAACTCAGTTCCTCAGTTCCCCAGGACCAAAGTCCACCACCCTAACCACTAGGCCACTCCTCCACTTCCACTCGTGTGTAGTAATCGTCCTGCTGCATGGCCAGAGTCGGAGAGGAGAGGGGTTGCGGCGGAACGGTGGAGCGAGCGGCTGCAGGAGGGTGGGTGAGGGGGACTGTGGGCGGGGGGACGGGGTGCAGCGGCAATTTTGTTTGGTTTTGAGTGTATGGGAATGACAGCTGCGTTTGGGAGTGGAAACAGAGATTAACCAATGGGCTTCCTTGATTTGTTGAGTGTCTGTGCTCCGCCCTAACGTCATCACGTTTGACGTGAGGGCGGGGCAGACACTCATGGGATCTACACAACTACAAATTTAGAATGTTGAAATGTTGGAGGCTTCATTAGAACGTTGGGGTTGTGAATTATGTCTGGATGGGGCGTGGCTGAGGGCGGGTCTATGAGTGAGAGTGAGTGGTGCTGACAGCCTAGCCTACCAACAGTGCAGGGCTTCAGTGTTTCCCTGCCACACAGTGAGCTTCAGAACGTTGGAGGTGAGAATTATTTATACAGATATTCAGAAGAGGCAGACTAGGTCTTAAAACAGACTCGTTACAAAACGCCTCAGAACAATTCCTAACAGTCATTCAGGATTTACTCTGTGGAAACTTGGAAGGTCTTGCCAAGTGCTGATCAGGTCCTGCCTGTACCTGTGTCCCAATGCTTGCAAATCACCATCCACCAAGTCGGCTGTTGGGCAGCAAACCTACCCTGGAAGCTATTCCCTAATGGTTTCTAGGGACAATGACCTGCACAAAAACTCAGGGGGGTCATAGTTCCTAGAATTGCACTTACAGATCAAATTAAAAAAAAAACAAAAACTGAGAATTCTACTTCCATGTCTGTGGCTTTTCAAACTGAATAAAAAAAATGAACAATTGGAAAACAATGAAGAAAAATAAGTGTTAATGAAAACAAGGACTCATACAGATGCCACTATCTAGACAAGTTACACTGTACTTGCCAGCATCTGGGGAGAATCAGGAAAGCTTTTCACACTAGAATGTGGGACAGGGCCTCGGCACAAATCTGCTACCTCTGTATTCCTAAGGCAAGAATGGACCTTTCTGGTGATTTCTACAACAGTCTTCTGTGCAACCAAAGGTAGCCCAGGAGTTCCCTCATCAACTACAATACAGAATGCTGCAAACTTACATTTCTTGCAAGACACTGGCAAATACGCTGTCAGGTCTAACTCAGCTGATGCTGCAAGGTAAGAACAATATCTGTAGGCTAACTTAAGGGAAGGGAGTTAGGCTGCCACCTACCTGTCAGATCAAGGATTGTAATCAAAAGAAGGGCTACTGGCAGCGGCATACCAAGGGTGGGGCGGTCCGCCCCGGGTGCACGCCGCTGGAGGGATGCAGAGAGCAGTCGCGCGCCTGTCGGCTCTGCTGGTTCCCTGCTCCCTCTGCCCCGGAACAGGTTACTTCCTGTTCCGGGGCAAAGGGAGCAGGGAGCCAGCAGAGCCGAGAGCTGCGCAGATGCTCCCAGCAGCTAAGTATGCACCCGGGAGTGGGGGTGCGCGCTTCGGCGATCTGCCCCGGGTGGCAGCCGACCTAGGATCGTCACTGGCTACTGGGGAAACAAAGGTCTCAACTCAATGCACAAAAAAAAAACATTTTACCACAATACTGCTTCGAAAATTATAACCTTTTGTAGTAAAAATGACTGATTAGTGTTTTCCTTGTCACAGCTTTAAAAAATGAATTCCTCCCCCTCCACACACCCTGTGGCATTCCTCATTTCAAAATGAGCAAAATGGACTAAGCATGAGAATGGAATTGGAATGTGCTCCTCAGGACACAAAAAAAAAAAAAAAAAAATCAAGAGGCCATAGGCAGATAAGGCACACAAGATTTGGGGTTCAGGAGCCCTGTCTGAACATTAACACACCAGGGCTATGCTACAAGACTGTCCTAGAATCTCCCTACTTCAAAATTAAAATCAATAGTCCTTATCTCACCCACCTGAAACAGTGCCAATACCCATGCTACTCTGCTGATTCAGGAGGGCCTGAATGCAATGTACTTCAGGAAGTCCAAAACCAGAAACAGAAAACACAAAACCCACCAACTGTCAGAGTGAGAACATTTAATTATTTTATTTGTTACATTTGTATTCCACATTTTCCCACCTACTTGCAGGCTTAGTGTGGCTTACATAGTACCGTTATGGTGTTTGCCAAAATACAAGGTGATATTGTGGTAGAATAGGGACCATGTATGGAAAATATATTGGGGGAAGAGAGGAAGAGGAAGAGTTAGGAAATGTCCAATTACAGTCTTTGGCTTTGTTATGCCGCAGGTACTCAGGTTTTTATGCTGGGTCGGTGGGGTATGCCTTTCTGAACAGGTTTGTTTTTAGTGCTTTTTGGAAATTTAGGTGGTTGAGCGTAGTTTTTACTGCTTGTGGCAGTGCGTTCCATAGTTGTGCGCTTAAATAGGAAAAGCTGGATACGTAAGTTGATTTGTATTTGAGTCTTCTGCTGCTTGGGTAGTGGAGATTTAGGTATGATCGTGCTGATCTTGTAGTGTTTCTGGTTGGCAGGTCTATAAGGTCTGTCATGTGTCCTGGGGCTTCGCCGTAAATAATTTTATGAACTGTTGTTGTGCAGATTTTGAAAGCAATACGTTCTTTGATTGGGAGCCAGTGCAGTTTTTGTCGGAGGGGTCTGGCGCTTTCAAAATGCGTTTTTCCAAATATAAGCCTGGCTGCTGTATTTTGGGCAGTCTGAAGTTTCTTTATGATTTGTTCTTTGCAGCCCGCATGGCTTAGTACCATTGATTCAGATTGCGAAATATTTCCCTCGGGAAGAATGGTTTCACGCGTTTAAGTTTCCACACTGAGTGAAACATTTTCTTTATTGTAGATTTCCCTTGTTTCTCTAGTGAGAGGTTCCCTTACTGTCCTTTTCCTATTTTCCTGTTTCTATCATCTACCCATATACCTGTTGGGATGCCACTGCTGAGAGAGTATTAATGGAAGATTGCTTCAGAACCAGAACCCTGCCACAGATGCAAAATGGCCGACTGACCTTAGTAAGCAGGTGCAATACAATTATTATAATGCATCCTGGGTTATACCTAGAGAATGTGGGACATGGCAACTTTGCCACCCTGGAGCAATTTTGCATCAGTGATTACCTAATAATAGGCGACGCGTCAAGGATAGGACTGGTACGAGACATTTAGAGACTAAACTGGGTCTCCAAGATATGCTAATTTCTCTCATGCATGCTTATTGTGGATACTCTGAAAACCTGACTGGCTTTTTTTTGGGGGGGGGGGGGGCGGGGGGGGGGGGATCATCAAAAGTCCTGTCCTGCACAAATCACCTGTATTTTTCTTTACATATCCTATTAAATCACTGGAGAATTATTAGGAGAGCTTTCCTGGGATCCTTACCTCTGCCAGATCGAGCAGTGTTGACTTCCCACAGGGCTTCACCTGCTGCAACGTAACAGAAGAGATCTGAATCAAAAAGAAAAAGCAAATATACCTAAGCTTCAGACATTTCAATATCAGCAGTCACCCATTTAAATTTATCCTCTGGCTAGAGGAAACGAACGCAAAAGTGTTCCAGTTTTGTAACTAAGATTCACCTACATGTGTTCATTATTTATGGATGCAATTTAAAGAGTAACATCCGCCCCCATACACATGAAGGCATCACAACCTGCCTAGAATTCAATACAGCCCCATGAACACCACAATTTTCACAGAAACAGCTCAGAAAAATAAAACTCAAAGCCTCTCTCTCAGTTAATTGCAACTTACCAAATTCAGACAGTAGGGACTAAGATGATGGAAAAGAATCATAAGGAATATCAGTATGTTTAAACAAATTATCCAACCAACATGTATAATACAATAATAATGATTAATATTGCATGCCAACATGTTTATTGCTATTGTTAACTTGCTTATGGCCTTTGGAAAGGATGAAATATCAAGTGCAACAGATAAACCAAATCTCATTTCCTGCGACAATGCTCCTGGACTGCTGTTTCACTGACCCACTGACTCAGTGGCAATGCTGTGGACTGTCACGTGGAAGGTCTCCAGTTTGACTGGTGCATCTGGGGCTTGCCAGGTACTTGTAACCTGGATTGGCCACTATTGGAAATAGGGTACTGGGCTTGATGGACCTTTGGACTGTCCCAGTATGGCAATACTTATGTATTTTGGTAAGATCCCAAAAAAGTACAATACATTTTAAGCTGCTTATCCTAGAAATAAGCAGTGGATTTGTCATCACCTAATTGAGGGGTCCTTTTACAAAGGCACGCTAAATGCTAGAGACACCTATAGAAATATATGGGCATTTCTAACGTTTAGTGCTTGCTAAAAATGCCAGCAAACCTTTGTAAAAGGACCCCTGAAAGCCTAACAAGTTAAAAGTAATAAACCAGCTGGAATGGTGCGCAAATTTTAACACAACATATTCGCTTTTTATTTTCAGTCTCTTAAAATCAAACAGTAATGTTGCATAAAAACCTGCAGAAAGACGTGCATGACTGAACAAATACTCTGACCCTTCTAACCTTTCAGGTTGCAACTGTTTTGTCTGCTTTCAAAAATGATTAGATTTTCACTAAGAGTTCTGAAAAAAAGATAAATTTCTAAGGGATGCATTAGATTATAAGAGAGAGAGAGTATCTACCCTCAGGCTAGAGCTAGACCATATGCCAAACCTAGAAATGATTTAAATATCATCCATAACATTAAAAGATCTAAGACAAGTAGTCATGAAACACAGGGTAGTAGTAAGAAAAGAATTAGGAGCGATTCAGAAGATCTTTGTACATCTCCACTTACAAGTCCAGTGCGAATACCTAGTTTAGTTAGATCACCTCCTCCAGCACAATTACCATCATCTCCAGATCCCCCTGATTCCTTTTTAGAGTGGATCTGGAATTCAGATCCTCCCAAGTTTCATCAGCACAACATAACCAAATTGCCAGATTACAACAGGAATATTCATACGAACTCTCTCAGCCCAAACTATAGCACACCAATCAACAATATTATGCTCCACAGAGAAGTGGCCCTCCCACACGAGGCCATGGGAGAGGCAGAGTAGTCCATCATCAAACCTCCTGGAAGTAAATATTCCTGTTTTTTCACTCTCCTCTGTCACATTACCAGATGGTGAAAAAGCAAATTTTTCAAAAGGGACTTTTTTTGTCCCAAACACTAGATACAACGCTTTCTAACACACAGATTGATCTTTTTAAGTTTACATGTAAGCTTCAGATTTTGCAGTCTTTTTCCATGATCAATGTTTCACACTGAACACTTCTATTGTTAAAAATCCATCCACTTGAGGAGTCACGTGATGCAGTTGGAGCGATAGCAACGTTTTGCTGCTGCTCCGCGGACCCCGCTCGCTCCCGGCGCCCTACAAATTGATTGACCTCAAACTATACTAACCTCGTCCCATCAAAGTGTGGTGGAAGGTGCATGGACCCATTTCTCGTACCCATGCCGCTTGGAAGCACGAGGAAGAGCTCCAAAAACGAAAAAGAAAAGATCCTGATAATGAGCGGCGAATCCAAGATGGCGGCCGCGTCGCCGCGAGGCGAGGCAGAATTTACCGCCAGACAGCTCTCGCAGCTAGTAGCGGCGGTGGGCACAGCGTTAGAGCCTCGATTCCTCACATTAGAGGGGAAGCTGGAAAAACTGGACAGCCGATTGGGAGAAATCAATAGTAGAACCGCGGAGGTGGAAAGGAGAGTATCTGAAATCGAAGAAACTTGGCAACAACAAGAACCAGAACTTTCCAACCTAAAAAAACGCCTGGCCGCCCAAGAGGAGAAGCTGGATGAGCTAGAAAACAGAGCCAGGCGATGCAACCTTAGGCTGGTGGGACTGCCTGAAACAATTCCGGATAAAAATCTGGGCACGCTGCTTGAAAGTTGGATGTCTAAAGAATTTGCTATTTCAGACAGCAGAGGCCCACTATGCATTGAAAGAGCACATAGGCTGGGGAAACCACGCCTAAATGGAGCTAAACCTAGAGTGGTAATTATAAAAATTCACAACTATATCCACAAAGAAGAAATCCTACAGGGATTCCGCCAGAAAAGAGATTCGCTTAACTACGCAGGTGCAAAGATTCGCATATTTCAAGATTACTCAGCCAGTATACAAGAAAGGAGAAGGAAATTTCACCCGGTGTGTACAACTTTGATCGAACAAAATACCAGGTTTATGTTGCTTTACCCTGCCACTCTAAAAATTATGGAAAATGGGAAGTGGATATCATTTACATCAGAACACTTAGCACGACAACATATTAATCAAGAGCTGAAAAGCCAGGAAGCGCCGGCTTGAACCAGTTCTGAGCACATGGTGGTGAGCACATTCTGCAGTTGATTGAACTGTCTTGATGGGACAAACAGCACTGTAAAGACTTGATACATAGAGGTCATAGTTTATGTGTTTTATTATTGCATTGATGGGCCTGGGGGTGAGTGGGGAACCGGCATGTTGTGATTCTGCCTAGATGGGGTTATCCATCTTGGGGCCAATCTTGGAGCAAAGGGGGGGAATAAGGGGGTTAGACACAGGGAGGGAGGGAGGGAGGGAGGGAGGGAGGGAGGGGGGTGGGTAAGGACGGGAGGGCAGAGATAGCAGTGGAGCCATGTTATAAAATAGCGAAGAAGTTCTTAATAATGTTTGTTCTCACAAATGGAGTGTTTGGGACAATGGAAAATCTCCCACATTCTGAATATACCCTCTGGGGGAGGCTGGGCCCCTGGAGGAATAATTTGATGATGTTTAAAATAGTTTCAATGAAATGCAGAAAAGATCAGTCGAACTAGTCTTAAGATTTTGTCATGGAATGTCTCAGGAGTCACATCACCTGTAAAACGATACAAAATTCTGACACAGATAAAGAGACAAGGTATAGACATTGCATGTTTACAGGAAACAAAGTTATCTGACTCAGAACACAAAAAATTATGTCAACGCTGGGTGGGGGAAAGCCACTTCTCCTCTTCGGGTAATAGGAGGAGCGGGGTAGCAATACTTATTCGTAAGGGATTACCCTGCACAGTAAAGTTAATCCATAAAGACAATGAGGGACGACTTGTACTTCTACAAATAAACTACCAAGGGCAAAAGTTTTACGTTTGTGCAATATATGCCCCAAACACATATAGCTCAGCTTTTTTCCAGTCCCTTATAGCACTAGGACTACAACACAGCGATGCTCCCTGGATATGGGCGGGAGATTTTAATCAAGTGCTAGACCCGAATCTAGATAGATCCTCGTCAACCGCCATTCCCGGGTTAGGTAAAGGAAAGGGGATACCAATGCTCTGCAAACACCTCCAACTAATTGATCCATGGCGCACCCTTCATCCCACAACAAAAGACTACACACATCAGTCTAAAGTACATTCCTCCTGGTCCAGAATTGACTACATACTAATATCACAACACTGGTTCTTTAAAGTCCAGCAAGCCATTATTGGCCCGATGGAAATATCGGACCATAACATGATATGGGTGGAGATCAATATGGGTGGAGGTAGTGGAGGAAGCAACAAATGGAGATTTCCTGCATACTTATACTGAGATAAGCAATTATTAGAACACATGCAAGAAAAATGGCAATTGTATGAAGATACAAACTTATTATCATGTGATTCTCCTACAATATACTGGGAAGCCTCTAAGGCGGTCATGCGGGGAGAAATAATAGCATTTCAGTGTGCTAGGAAAAAACGCCTGGCAGCCGGCATACTACAACTAGAATCAGCTTATATAAAGGCCAAGAAAAAATACTTAAGTAATCCCACAATACTTAATAGAGACCTAATGTCGGCAGCCTTAGTAGCATTGAATTCCCTGATACATGAGCAAACAAAGAAACAATTAATAGCGCGGCGTTTGAATTTTCAAAGATTTGGGAACAAGTCTGGGAAATTATTGACAAGAGTGGCCAGGGCAACTACCACCCAGCGATTTATCCCCTCGATTGAAAATGCCAGGGGAGACAAGTTCAATCAGCTACAGGACATAGTAAATGCATTCCATGAGCACTTTTCACAGATGTATACTTCACAAAATAGGGTCCAAGGCCCCCTAACTAAAGATTACTTAGAGGATGCAAAAATGCCACGATTGCCAGAGGAAGCCAGTCAAATACTATCTAAACCTTTGCAAACACAAGAAGTATTCAAAGTAATAAAAAATTTACAAATAGGGTCGGCGCCAGGATTGGACGGCTTCTCTCATGAGTACTATAAAATGCTAACGCCACAACTATGTGGAGCACTAACTGACTACCTAGAAGCAGTGGTTGCCAGGGGAGCCTTTTCACCCAGAGAAAATGAGGCGTTGATCACCCTAATACCTAAACCAGGCAAACCTAAAGATCAAGTAGAATCTTATAGGCCTATTTCCCTCATTAACGTCGATGTAAAGATTCTATCCCGAATCCTGGCAAATAGATTGATGCGTTACTTACCAGTATTAATTGGAGAACACCAGGTGGGGTTTGTAAAAGGCCGTCAAGCAGTTCAGCAGGTACGGAAAGCACTATTGGCAGTGGCATATGGGCAAGCTACAGGGGACCCTCTCATATTGGTTAGCCTAGATGCAGCCAAAGCATTTGACAAAGTTAATTGGGACTATATGTTCCAAGTACTTGAATATACAGGCTTGGATGGCTGGTTTTTAAAAGCTACAAAAACACTGTACAAAAACACTACAGCACAACTACTAATAAATGGTACCAGGTCTAAGCCATTTGGAGTAGAACGTGGTACTAGACAGGGGTGCCCGCTTTCCCCTTTACTATTTCTCATATATTTAGAACCGCTGTTGCGTACCATGCTTTTGGACCCAGACATACAGGGAGTTACGCTTCATGGGACACAAATTAAGACCCTGGCTTTTGCCGATGATATGCTTCTCACACTCACTCAACCAAAAACCTCAGTTCAACGTCTATTAGAAGTCATAGACGAATTTGGGTTCTACTCAGGATTGCAATTAAACCTGCAAAAATCACTGGCCCTTTCAGTACAGGACGCGGTGCAGGAGGAGTGGGAGGGTCCTTTTCCCTTTCAATGGGCGCAGGGCTCACTTAAGTACCTAGGGGTCAAGGTACCGAGAGATCTAACAAAGCTATATAAGGAAAATATGGACCCCTTGATGAGACATACAGGGGAGGCTCTGCAGGGGTGGCAGGGCTTACCTTTGTCTTTAAGGGGAAGAATCACTATGTATAACATGTTTATATTTCCCAAATGGACATATACCTTCCAGATGATTCCTGCTGTACTGGGATATAAGGAGAGGTGGCTAAAAAAAACCCTTACAACCTTTTTGTGGCAAGGAAAGCGCGCACGTATTGGCTTACATAAACTTATGAGACCGTGCCTAAAAGGAGGGCTGGGGCTGCTTGACCTAAAGCTTATTTCAATTGCTTGTAACCTGAGACATTTATCAGATTGGTTTCGTTCTAGAGAGTTTTTCTCCTGTACGAAAGTGGAAACCCTGTTGATGGCCCCAATGGGATTTGCTTATTGGCTGCAAGCCCCTCCAGGGGAACTCCCAAACCTGGGCTCATATGGATTTCTATTGAACCCTTTGCGGAAAACATGGAAATGGTTGAGTAAAAAACACAAATGGAATAGTGGGGTGTCCCCATTATTACCTATTAAAGGTAACTCAGCATTCCCGGAGGGAGGACAATCTATGCTATTTAGGAAATGGGAAATATGTGGCATTAAATATCTATTCCAAGTGGTGTCGGAGACAGGGATTATTAAAACATTTCAGGCCCTGTGTACAGAATTTGGACTTGGACAAAAAGACTATTTTCAATATTTGCAACTTAAACATTACATATGCACGTTGCCGGCCATGGCTCTCACCCAACAAATATGGGAATCAATGAGCGAGATGATGGGCCTAGAAGCACAATTAAAAGTACCACTAAAATACTTTCATCATCACTTAAGAGACTTACAGGAAACACCTGACTACACGCAGGTGTCACAGCAATGGCATCAGGAGCTCCGATGGAAACTGGATCCAGAGCAGATAAAACTGAGCTTAAAGAGTGTGTACAGTGTGACGGAGAATGTAACCTGGCAGGAGATGCATTATAAATTTATCATGAGAATGTATATATCACCACACCGGGCCTACAAGGCGACTTTGAGAGCAACAGACGACTGCCCAAAATGTGGAACGAGGGGGGCATCTCTGGGACATATGTTCTGGCACTGCCCAAGGGTAAAGCCCTTCTGGATAGAACTTGGACATCAAGTATCACAAATGTGGAACATACACTGGCAGCCAACACCAGGACAATTATTTGATGTCTTTAAAATTGGTGGCAAGTCACCAGAGAGACTCAAAGAGTTTTTGAAAAGAGTAATTCTGATGGGCAAACGTACCATATTACAACTATGGTTACAACCAGACCCACCCGAAGCACCACAATGGCGTGGTGCTATGATGCAATGTTGTATGTTGGAAAAAAAAAAAGTGGGAGACTTAGCCTCAAGGAAGGGAGACCAGTTCTGTAAAACCTGGCTCCCGTTTTGGGATACCTTGACACCCGTTGTGAGAAGTAGGATATTGAATTGTTAACAGAACTTGTAGCGGAATAGTTGAGGGGGGGAGAGGGGGGGGAGGGGGGAGGGAATATACAAAAAGTTGATGACATTATTGTATGTACTGTTTGCATTATTTGATGTGCTATGTTCATGTTATCAATAAAATGATATGGAAAAAAAAAAAAATCCATCCACTTGGATACCTCATGGACCAGCTGATCCCTTATTTATACTTTCAATCAGCGTACTCAGAGAGAAGTCCAAGTCTTACAAAAATGCAAAAAATCCCCCAAAGGTATTATATACCTTGACTACACAAGAATTTAGAGCCATTAGTTATAAAACCTGCCAATAAAGGAGGGGGCACTGTTGTCCTCAACAGGACTGACTATATCAAAGAGGAACAGAGACAACTAAATGACAGATAATATTACATTCCATTAATTGAAGATTCCAGGTCAAATTTATAAAAACAAATTAGCCAAAATTGTTGGATTTTGCTGCACAGATTGGATATTTAACTTCAAAAGAGAAGGAGTTTTTGAAAGTAAGATGTCCAGTTACACCCACCATTTATATATTACCCAAAATTCACAAGCCTACAACAGATCCTCCAGGTAGGTCCACTGTCTCTGGCAATGGGTCTGTCCTTGAACCATTATCCAAATTTGCCTTATGCCCTTATGTTCCGTTAATTAAATCAAACGTCAGACTACGCATGTCACCAATATTCTCAATGATTTTGATGGTGATTCATAGTTACGTTAAGAAGCAGAACTATACAAAGAATCCCTAATCATTTAATTCTAACTATTGGTACAATAGATTTAAAAGTTATTTTTGATTTGAAGACATTTACTATCAACAAATTAAAGGCACAGCTATGGGTGTGACTATGGCACCAGATGATGTTAATCTGTATGATGCTTCTTTTGAAAATACCTTTTTAGAAGATCATCCCTTTAAAGAGGAAATTTGTTTATATATATATATGCTACATGAATTAAATTTTTATGCTGTAGACAGGTACTTCAGACCAGCCTTGTCAATTTCACTCATGGCTTAACACAAGAGATGTCACTCAATTTAAAATGCATTTCCATCACGAAGAGATTATTTTCTCAACATTTTGATCAAAAGAGATTAATTTTTTTAATACATCCATTTACAAAACACCCACAGACAGGAACACATACTTGCACTACACCAGTTTTCATGACAAGAATCTTTAAACGGAACCTTCATTTATGCCAATTTCTAAGACTTCACAGGCTTTCTAGTGATTTCTTTGACATCACAATTCACAAAGTAGAGGCTATCTAAACAAATTTATATATGAGGGCTATCACAGGGCTAAAATCAGTGATAGAGATAAAATTACTCATAAGTAGGTCAGACAGACGATGTTTACATATTAAAATATTCACTTTCAGCTGGTGATATAAAGAAAATTATTCATAACTACAGGTACATATTGGAAAGTCATGAATGTTTTAAAGACAAAAAACATATAGTAGTTTACTCTAGGGAGTGCAATCTGAAAGACCAGTTAGTACCATCTGTTCTCCCAAATATTTTCTCTCTAGCACAGACTGAACAGCCAGTAGGTCATTCCAAGGGCAGTTCCTATAGCATTTACATAAGTACATAAATATTGCCATACTGGGACAGACCAAAGGTCCATCAAGCCCAGTACCCTGTTTCCAATAGTGGCTAATCCAGGTTACAAGTACCAGGCAAGATCCCAAAACAGTACAATACATTTTAAGCTGCTTATCCTAGAAATAAGCAGTGGATTTTCCAAAGTCTATTTTAATAATGGCTTATGGACTTCTCTTTTAGAAAGTTATCCAAACCATTTTTAAACCCCGCTAACTGCTTTTACCACATTCTCTGGCAACGAATTCCAGAGTTTAATTACACATTGATTGAAGAACTAAATTTACTACTTTGTAGCTTCATTACGTACCCCCTAGTCCTAGTATTTTTGGAAAGAGTACACAAGCGATTCACATCTACCCATTCCACTCCACTCATTTTATATATCTCTATCATATCTCCCGAGTCGTCTTTTCTCCAAGCTGAAGAGCCCTAGCCATTTCAGCCTTTCCTCTTAGGGAAGTTCTCATCCCCGATATCATTTTCGTCACCCTTCTCTGTACCTTTTCTAATCCCACTATATCTTTTTGAGATGTGGCGACGAGAATTGAACACAATATTTGAGGTACGGTCACACCATGGAGCGATACAAAGGCATTATAACGTCCTCATATTTGTTCTCCATTCCTTTCCTAATAATACCTAACATTCTATTTGCTTTCGTAGCTGCCGCTGCACACTGAGCAGAGGGTTTCAATATATCAACGATGACGTCTAGATCCCTTTCCCGGATGGTGATTCCTAATATGGAAACTTGCATTACATAAATATAATTCAGGTTCCTCTTTCCCACATGCATCACTTTGTACTTGCTCACATTAAACATCACCTGACATCTACATGCCAAGTCTCCCAGTCTCGTGAGGTCCTCTTGCAATTTTTCGCAATCCTTTTGTGATTTACAACTTTGAATAACTTTGTCATCAGCACATTTAATTACCTCACTAGTTCCTCCCCATCAACAGATTATTTTTTAAATATGTTAAATAGCAGTGGTCCCAGCACAGACCCCTGCGGAACCCCACTATCTACCCTTCTCCACTGAGAATACTGACAATTAATCCTAATCTCTGCTTTCTATCCTTTAACCATTTTTTAATCCACAACAGGACACTACCTACTATCACATGACTCTCTAATCTCCTCTGGAGACTTTCATGAGGTACCTTGTCAAACGCCTTTTGAAAATCTAGATACATAATATCGACCAGCTCACCTTTATCCACATGTTTGTTCACCCCTTCAAAGAAATGTAGCAGATTGGTGAGGCAAGATTTCCCTTCACTAAATCTATGTTGGCTTTGTCTCATTAATTCATGCTTTTGAATATGCTCTGCAATTTTGTTCTTTATAATAGTCTCTACCATTTTGCCGAGCACCGTCAGGGCTCACCGGTCTATAATTTCCCAGATCATCAGCATTACATTGGCCACAATCCAATCTTCCGGAACCATGCTTGATTTTAAAGATAAATTACACATTAATAACAATAGTTCAGCAAGTTCATTTTTCAATTCTATTAGTACTTGGGAATGAACACCATCCAGTCTAGAAGATTTGCTACTCTTCAATTTGTCAAATTGAGCCCCATTACATCTTTCAGGTTTATAGAGATTTCATTCAGTTTCTCTGACTCATCAGCTTTGAATACCATTTCTGGCACCAGTATCTCTCCCAAATCTTCCTCGGTGAAGACCGAAGCAAAGAATTCATTTAATCTCTCCGCTCTAGCTTTGTCTTCCCTGAGTGCCCCTTTTACCCCTCGATCATCTAGTGGTCAAGCCGATTCTTTTGCTGGCTTCTTGCTTTTAATATACCTAAACCTTTTTTTAAACTAAGTCTCTCTTTGCCTTCCTTATCAGCACTTTGCATTTGATTTGCCATTCCTTATGCTGTTTTTTTATTATTTTCAGTCTGTTCCTTCTTCCATTTTTTGAAGGATTTCTTTAGCTCTAATAGCTTCCTTAACCTCACTTTTTAACCATGCATGCTGTCATTTGGTCTTCCTTCCTCCTTTTTTTAAATACACGGAATATATTTGGTCTGGGCTTCCAGGATGGTATTTTTGAACAGCATCCATGCCTGATGTAAATTTTTGACCTTCAAATCTCTTCCTCTAAGTTTTTTTTTTCACCATTCTTCTCATTTTATCGCAGTCTCCTTTTTGAAAGTTAAATGCTAACGTATTGAATTTCCTGTGTATACTTACTCCAAAGCAGATATCAAATCTGATCATATTATGATCACTGTTATCAAGCGGCCCCAGCACCATTACCTCGTGCACCAGATCATGCGCTCCACTAAAGGCTAGGTCTAGAATTTTTCCTTCTCTTGCTGGATCCTGTACCAGCTGCTCTATAAAGCAGTCCTTGATTTTGTCAAGGAACTTGACCTCCCTAGCATGCCCTATTACATTTACCCAGTCAATATCAGGGTAATTGAAATCACCCATTATTATTGTGTTGCCCAGTTTGTTAGTCTCCCTAATGTTTAAGTTACCAAGCACAGAATAAAATAATGTCACTTACCCACAGAAATGTCCTCTTCTCTTAGAACTTCTCAGAAAAAAAGTGGGACCTTTCCTCTCTATATAGTTTGGATTCTAAGAGGACTGTTTCAAACAAATCCTTTGAAGCTAGCCCAGTAATCAGGTTGCCCTTAGTAACCTTTGCAAATATTCTACTTCTTCACACCTTAATTAACACCTAATTTAGGTCAGTAGGAGTGCTATCTCTCTAGCAGGCAAAAACAGAAAATAACTTTCTTTTAGGCCAGTTTAAGCCTTGCTAGTATCTTTTTTATACTCTTAGATGTTAAATTTCTACCTCTAGAGAAAGCTTCAGTTTAAAACTATAGGGAAAAGGGTTGCATACTATGGAAACTAGTTAATAATGCTTGCTTCTCTTTCTTTTAATTTTATTTATTCTTTAAGACTGAACTAGGCCCTACTGTGCCTTCTACAGACTACGGGTACGGATACTAACTAATGAAGTTTGCTTCTTCTTTTTTAATTCTAACTATGTTTATCAATATTCTACTAATCCTCTTTTAAACCCAATGTTTAAGTTACTAAGCACAGAATAAAATAATGTCACTTACCCACAGAAATGTCCTCTTCTGTCAGAATTTCTCTTAAAAAGTTAAGTGGGACCTTTCCTCTCTATACAGTTTGGATTCTAAGGAGACTGTTTCAAACAACCATTTGAAGCTATGCCAGATCGGCCGGCATGGTAGCACAGCAACAATAACAGGGGGTATCCTTGAAAAAACCGCAAGGCGGTGAAACATGACTCATGTCGGAACATCATCCCTCTGAAGCTGATACTACGCTTTCACTGAAAAAGCTAAGTAAATTTATAGCACACTATAACTTTAAAGAAAGGATAAATAATAAATTATGAAAAAAAGAAAAAACAAAGAATTTTCTAAAAACTTGGTTTCATCACAAACACGAGTACATTAAAGGGAACAGTGATGAGTCAGGAGCCTTTAAGCATTCACGGTAAATAATTGGTGTGCTTGAAACCCAAAACTGAGGTCTCAGACAAAAAAAATTATACTATAAGCAACACAGACATCTTGTTGTTATACTTGCACAAATTAGTTTGTTTGGTTTCGCAAAAAAATTCTAGGTCTGACTTATTGTGACGGTTATAAACATGCCATCACATGCTTTCTGGTCTGCCACCGAGAGGAAGCTTTCTGTGCCTGCACTAACTAATTTTCAATTTGCTGAAACATCGTCCTGTGCCTTCTCAGTGGCAGGTCCGAAGTTATGGAACGCATTACCAGGGCACATTTGTTTTTGTTCGACACAGCAATTATTCAGAAGAGTTTTGAAGACACACTTGTATGTATGAGCTTTTGGCCATTCTTGAGGCTTAACAAGGCAATTTCCCCAGCTCTAGTTTTCTCTATATGATGTTTAAAATGTATCTTTGTTTTGATTTTCTATGCATGTCGCTTAGGAATAGGCGGGATATAAATAAAATAAGGAATTTATCTGGGTTTCCAAGATGGTACTTTTAAACAATGTCCACAGCTGATTTAAAATCACACAGGGCAAACCTATAAGCTGGCGCCTAGTGTAAAATGCATCAAAAGCACCACTGACAGGCATCTATGTGCTCTAAGCACTATTCCATAAGGTAGCAGCTAACTACAAGGGCATGTACATGTGGGTGGTCCATAGGCATGTCTCCCAGTTACGCATGTAGTTAATAAAATACTATAAATTATGCACATCACTTGGTACATGTTAGGCACACTAGCTTACAACCTGCCACTGACATGGCCTAAGAGGATGTGTGTAAAAATGTCTGTGTCAATGCCAAGATACATTAGTATTTTATAATAGAATGTTGGCGCCAAGATGTTATAGAATTGGTGCTGCTCCTTTTAGCCCCGCCCCCATTTTCTTCATTTTACCATATTTGTCCTTTTTAAAGTTAAATGCTAATGCAATTAATTTTCACATTAACTCACATTTTATCAAGTTACAATCACTATCACCAAGCAGTCACAACTCCGTTACCTGTTTCACCAAGTTTTGCATTTCACTAAGGACCAGATCTAAAATAACTGCCCCTTTTGTTGGTTCCTGAACCAGCTGCTACATGAAGCAATTATTTATTTCATCTGGAAACTTTATCTCCCTAGCATTTAGTATTTTTCCCCTCCACTTTCTTTTGCTTGAGAGATTTGGGATGGTGGTATAACGATTGGTTCCGCTCCTTTTAAACCCTGCTGGCTGTAACTATAGTGTTATGAATGCTGAGGTGTTCCATACCCTTATTCTCTCAGTGTTATTATTCACATCACTTAGCTCCAAGGCAGTTGTAGCAGTTTATTTTGTTTTTGGTAACAGTATACCCCACATTACTATTCACTTTTCCTTCACAAATGGAATTTCTATCCATAAGGATTCCATATTGGATTTTATTTCCTGCAGAACATTTATTCTGTTAGACTAATAGAAAAGCATAAAGCACCACCCTCCTCCAAGTTTTCATCTTATGTTTACCTAAAAGCCTAAATTTGGCTTCCAAAACCTCCAAACCTCATTTTCCTATATCATTAGTACCCTTGTATTATCAAGGCAGCTGGTTCCTTCCCCAGCATTGTCTATAATCTTATCTAGGTGATTAGTGAAGTTTACCCCCTTTACACCAGGCAGGCATGTGACCAAGCAATACCCATGCCCACCAGCCATTTAGCTATCTTCTATATATACTAATGATCTAAGTTACAACTAAAATGGCTGTCCTAGCCCTTCTCTCCTGGTCAGAAGCCCCTAAAGAGAGACATCCTTGGTGTGAGAGGATATTGAATCCTCTGGTTCTGGCTACAGGGTCACTTCCTGCCTCACTAAGGTGGTGATCTCCTGTCAGATGACATCTCTCCTCCAAGGCAGAACACAGATATTCTCTGTATACCACTTGTCTGCCTCAGATCCTCCAAGTCTGCCATTCTAATCTCACGACATGGGACTCATCTGAAAGCCAGGAACTCTGCACCAAGTGCGCACACATAACCTTTCATCACGTGGGAGAATCATACATGTGGCACTCAATGCAAAAAAATACTGAATATTCAACTCGTATGAGCTATTTTTTTCTTTTTAAAAGACGTTCAAACAGATTTTAACCAATAAACCCACAAATTCTCTCCTATCTCAAATAAGTTGTTAAATCTCCTGGCAAAGTAATGCTCACTTACCCGAGATATTCCTCTGCTCTCAGCAGCTCCTCAAAACAGTTCCATTTTTAATATATTCTGCCTCATTCTTACATGCAGTAAACATTTCTATCTTGTACCTCCATCCAATGTTATAGTTCCTTATCAGAATCCTATCCCCTCCAAAAGCCATTCTGTTTCCTTGCCAAGGGGAACAAAACTGGGTTCTTATTTCCTTTTCTGTCCTCACCTACCTTATGTATGCTAGCTGAAAGACCAAGCCTGGCTTTTGTTTGAAACTATTTCAGTGTAGCCCTCAGGATGTGGGACTGAAGCTGGTTCTCACAAACTATGACAGCCACCAGTTTCAAAACAGGCTCCCTTCCTCCAATCTGTTCAAAACGAGGCCCATTGTTTCTGAAGATGAAAATGTGCTTTCCAACAGTTTAAAAAGGTTAAGGGTACAGGAAGCACTCAGCTGAAAAGAAACCCCTCTAGTTAACTTCCTTACAGTAATGCAGGGCCAAGAACAGTAGCTCACCAAACTGAAAGAGCTCCGTTCTTTGACATAAAACTTTGCCTAGGCTGGCTCCAAATCAGACTGTGACATGCTTGAGAAAATCTGAATGGATAAGCAAATAATAATAAAAAAATAATCTCCTTTTGTTTTTCTCTGTTATGACACTATCTTGTTTTCTACATAAGTACATAAGTAGTGCCATACTGGGAAAGACCAAAGGTCCATCTAGCCCAGCATCCTGTCACCGACAGTGGCCAATCCAGGTCAAGGGCACCTGGCACGCTCCCCAAACGTAAAAACATTCCAGACAAGTTATACCTAAAAATGAGGAATTTTTCCAGTCCATTTAATAGCGGTCTATGGACTTGTCCTTTAGGAATCTATCTAACCCCTTTTTAAACTCCGTCAAGCTAACCGCCTGTACCACGTTCTCCGGCAATGAATTCCAGAGTCTAATTACACGTTGGGTGAAGAAAAATTTTCTCCGATTCGTTTTAAATTTACCACACTGTAGCTTCAACTCATGCCCTCTAGTCCTAGTATTTTTGGATAGCGTGAACACTCGCTTCACATCCACCCGATCCATTCCACTCATTATTTTATACACTTCTATCATATCTCCCCTCAGCCGTCTCTTCTCCAAGCTGAAAAGCCCTAGCCTTCTCAGCCTCTCTTCATAGGAAAGTCGTCCCATCCCCACTATCATTTTCGTCGCCCTTCGCTGTACCTTTTCCAATTCTACTATATCTTTTTTGAGATACGGAGACCAGTACTGAACACAATACTCCAGGTGCGGTCGCACCATGGAGCGATACAACGGCATTATAACATCCGCACACCTGGACTCCATACCCTTCTTAATAACACCCAACATTCTATTCGCTTTCCTAGCCGCAGCAGCACACTGAGCAGAAGGTTTCAGCGTATCATCGACGACGACACCCAGATCCCTTTCTTGATCCGTAACTCCTAACGCGGAACCTTGCAAGACGTAGCTATAATTCGGGTTCCTCTTACCCACATGCATCACTTTGCACTTGTCAACATTGAACTTCATCTGCCACTTGCACGCCCATTCTCCCAGTCTCGCAAGGTCCTCCTGTAATCGTTCACATTCCTCCTGCGACTTGACGACCCTGAATAATTTTGTGTCATCGGCGAATTTAATTACCTCACTAGTTATTCCCATCTCTAGGTCATTTATAAATACATTAAAAAGCAACGGACCCAGCACAGACCCCTGCGGGACCCCACTAACTACCCTCCTCCACTGAGAATACTGGCCACGCAATCCTACTCTCTGCTTCCTATCTTTCAACCAGTTCTTAATCCATAATAATACCCTACCTCCGATTCCATGACTCTGTTTCTGATATTTTTATACACAATCCGAAATGGACAGAAACTCCATGGTCTGACCACTTCAAGCTAAACCTAACCCTTTACTGGAAAGAACATGACCCCACCAGTTGTACTTTCCTGTGAAGTCCTGTTAGAACAGGGGTGGGAAACCATGGTCCTCGAGGGTCACAACCCAGTCGAGTTTTCAAGATTTCCACAATGGAAGCAGTATGTAAATCAATCTCATACACATTCATTATGGAAACCTTGAAAACTTGACTGGATTATATCCCTTGAGGACTGTGGTTGTCCACTCCTGTGCTAAACTGCAGTACTCCCCTGGGGGGTAGCAGAGTAAGTGAAGGAGCTGCAGCTATATAAAGAGGCGACAGTAGCCTCTTCTGCCCAGGGAACAGAGTATGGAGGAGGTAGACAATTTCTAGGAATTGTAAAGATTTCTGAAGACATCCTTTCCTACAGCCAGAGGTAAAGCAAGGCAGATAGAAAAAAAAGAAGGATGTGAATCAACACTCTGTTGATACTTTGAACTTGATAGTATTTGAAGTTCTGTGGAGGTTGAGGAGGTTTAATTCACTCTACGGTAGGTACTGGAATTAGGTAGTGAGATGATATTTGGAATAAGGATGCTTCTTTTCTTGGCAATTAGATTATGGGTTTTCCTGACTTATGTAAGAAAGCTCAGAAGAGTCATAAGGAGTTTGTGAGGCAGAAAGTTAGCTTCCCTGGGGCTCACTTTCTGCTTAGGTTTCCTTGTAAGTATTATAAAATTTTAAAACACATTTTATAAGCTAGAGCAACTGAATGTATTTCCTGGAGGATAACTGCCTACCTAGCAATGTTGTAATCAAAGTAGGAGCTGGGTGAAGTGTTACAGGTGGTCTGGAGTTTCTGATCTGCCATTATGTTCTCTGTAATCCATTTTTGTTTGTTTTGTGTGTGTGTGTTATTTCAGTTTCAGGTCTAACATGAACATCAGGGATTTAAACATTTGCCTGCATTAGGATTATATTAATTTTTTGCCATTTATTTTTACCTCAGTTTCTTGCTTTCACATTCAAGTATGTCATTGCTATGACATGTACAAAACCAAGTATAAATAAGGAGTTTTTAAAAAAGCTCCATCCACTGATTGGAAATGCTGGACCAATGCAAAAATAAAGCCAAAAATACAAACTACTATGTCACAAACACAAATTTGATCATGTCACCCCCTTACTATACAAGCATCATTGGCTTGTAGAGAAACGGTTAATCTTCAAAGCTCTTACTCTTGCTTTCAAAATAGGCCTCCCTCCCTACAAGACTTCTTCGGCCCCTAAACGACAACCGCTTATGTCTCCCTACCCCTAGATTTGCTTCAGATGGAATCTCCTAGCTATTGTGCTTTTTATTTTACTGCTCCCTACCTCTAGAACTCCATGCCCCACCACTTTGCGCTGACCTCTCTCAAGTCATTTAAATCTGCCTTGAAAACCTGGCTAATACATCAAGTATCTGACTCCATCTAAGATGGTTAGCTGTGAATTATCAACCACACACTGTCCACAATATTATATATACTCTTGCAGTGTTAACACGATCAGTATTCCCCAGATTTTTTCTGTTTCAAGGGTTTTACATTTTTTTATTTGGAGGAAAAAAGACCTATGAAACCTACCATGCTCAGTGTCGCAGCACAGACAGTTTTTAGCACTAAATAGGTACACAGCTCGATCATGGGTCAAAAAACCTCCATTTTTTTTCTTTTTTCTTTGCAATTAAAATATCAAAATAGAACTTCTTTTATCAAGCACAAATAGCCAGCACTTAACTTCTTGCAGCAGTCCTGACGGGGACCCGTTTCGCCACCGGCTTTTTCAAGGGAACTGCCTGCTCTTATCTTCTGCCTGTACCCCATCTGCTGAGATAATGACAGATGGGGTACAGGCCATGGTTCAAAACGACCTTTATGGTAAACAGTGTGCAGCCTTAACGTTTCATGTTCTTGTATGATTATAGCCTGGCATCAACTCACTTTTTGTCTCTGAACCATCCCCATGCCGCTTTACTGATATTCTTTCTGCCCTGCAATGCATTTGTGGGTCATAACTCTAGACTGGAGTCATGAATATAGAATAATCTTCCTGGGTTGGTTCTGGTTTCTTTTTTCTTTCTCTCTCCCTAAAGAACACAATACAACTCACACTCTGTTCAGTGAGGCACTTAACAGCAGGACCACATTATGACTTTTAGGGGCCCTAGGCACTTTTGTCTTTTTTTGGCCCTTCCCTTGGTGGCATTTAAAATATGACTGAGCTTTTATTTTGAATTGTATGTATATTTTATTTGTATTTCATTTTTATTTTATATATATGTTTTCTATTTATTGTGTACATTCGCAAGGCCGAAAAGCAAGATATGAAAATAAATAACTTCTACTTCTTTTTTATTCTTTCTGATTTTAAACAAAAAAACAAAACAAAAAATGTTTTAGTAGGCCCTAGGCTCTGTGCCTATTGTGCCTAACGGAAAAGACTGCCCTGATTCACAGCACTGATGCTTTGTGTGAACACACTTACCTCTGCAAACTGTAACAGAGCAGACTTTCGACGCAGCTGTGAGGAATCTGGTGCACTGGCCTGGCAGGTATTCGAGGAAACCTGCAGATGGGAACAAATAGCAAAAATCACCATGGTAAGCAATGGCAGCCCAATGGTTAGAAAAAGGGTTGTGAACCAGGGTTCAAGCACCATTTCTCCTAGTAACACTTCTTGTGCACTTGGGCAAGTCACTATCTCCTGTTCCTTCAGGTACCCATTTGGATTGCAACCTCTTTTGGGCAGGAGTTTATAAATCTGAAAAACCTTAAGAACTGCCATGAGATTAAAAATTTAGTTTTAGAAAGGCAGTCTAGAAATATTAACATTCAGGAAAGGATGGAAGCATTACTAAATAAGTATGGCTGTATCAGGAAGGGCTCTCCCTCCCTCCCCTCCTCCCCAAATACAATTATCTCCAGAATCCCATCAAATCAGTGTTTTGCACTTAAGTCCCCCCCCCCCCCCCCAAACCAGGTAGAGAACTGCTGTACTGCTAATAACTTCATATTTTCAACAGGCATATGACTCGTAATTCTGTGTGTCTGGAAAAAAAGGTGCAACATTAAAACAGTAGTAAGAGTACCATCTGCTTTCAGCCAAGCATGCATCCCCAAGAACACAGCCATCCTCAGAGCCACAGGTCGAGGTCATAATCTGCTAAGCAAAGGGCTGCAATTAACTGTGTTCCTACCCAAACATCAATGAGAATGACATTCTAATTTGTTAAAAAACATGTTTTTTTTTTTTTAAATCTCAGACAAGGGACTAGTTATAATTACCTCCTTCAAAAGAGTCTTTTCATTCTGTAAATCTAGGGAAAGCTGTGGAAATGCTTCAATCTGTTTTTAACTAAGTGCTGTACAACAGATTTACTTCTGTAAATGATTTTGTTTTGGCAGCATCATGACCACACAACCGACCACACAAGGGGGCATGGCGGCTACTGTTCTCCAAACATTACACGAACAGAAAAAAAAAATCCTTGCTGAAGGGCTCACACACATTCTCACTGCCCCTTCTCATAGGAACCAAATGTTTGCAATAATAAGGGGAGGGGTATAAGACTATACAAACTAAGCATCATACTAAAAGCTAAAGAGGGAAAAACAAATAGGAAAAGAATCCAGTGAGAAAGCAAGTGAGCTGCTCACCTCCTGTGCAGTCAGGGCATGCTCACCAGCCAACAGCAGCATGCTGAGTCCTCCCATCTGGGTGGGATCTATTAAAAAATGAAACCAGATCTTTTGTCATTAACACTTGCTTAACAATGACAACATTTAACACACTGGGGGAATTCTATAAATAGCATTCAAAATCTAGTGCATAGCGCCGATTCCTATGCCTAACTTCGAGTACCAGTCTTATGCTTGCTGAAACCTGGCGTAAACACTGATGCCGAAATTAGGCGCGCTTATCCAGTATTCTATAACTACATGCGTAGCTTTTTGGAATGCCCCCGACTCGCCCATGCCTCGCCCCCTTTTGGATACACGTTATGAAAGTCAAGCGCACTGCCTTATAGAACAGCCAGATAAGTATGCAAATTTTAATTGGGGCCAATTATCAATAATTGGTTTCAAAGCTCATTAACCAATTTGTGTGCAGAACTCGGCAGTGCCCCCACATGTGGGCGCCATATACAGAACCTAGGGGACCACTTCAAAGAAGCTGACACGCTGACACGCTGACACGCTGACACACACACACACACACACACACACACACACACACACACACACACACACACACACACACGAGCCTGTAAGTCATTTTGAGGCTAATTCTATAAAGGAGCCATTCTAGAAAAAAAATGTAGTCTTCTACTTTTCTTTATAGAACACTGCATAATCAAGGTCTGCATGCACTAATGTTTTTAAGCACAAGCACTTAACACCAGCCACAGCTGCTGATGCCTAGATTGGGGACATAAGCATGTAAATGGTAGCATTCTATAATTTATGCGAGTTAGGTTGCTCTCTGCCCATGTGAACGTCCACCTGCAAAATACATGCGATTGATGATGTGTGTACTTACAGAATAGTGCCATTATGTGTGTATATGTTCACATACATGCACCTAGACAATGATTAGCATGGTCTGGGTGTCTCTTTATATAACTATTCCCATTATGCTGAATCATCAGTAGAAATGCAGCCTGCATGTGCTCCAAGGCAGAAATTAAACTTTTGTTTTGCAATTATCACTGATAATGGTAAAAATGCACCCCTCCACAATCCTCCAACACAGAGGATTCTCAATCACTATTAGCCCTAGGATGTTTATGTGGTTTTTTTTTTTTTTAGCATTCTAGTTTTTATTGAAACCAAATTACCAACCTTTTGAACATCTTACAAATTATAGTTTCCAAGGAAATTTTCTTGCAGATTAAGCTCCCGCCTATCCACTGTGGTGGTTAGCCAAATCAATTCAGGGGTTTGTAATTCCAGGTCCTCTCTTAATCTTGGTCATTCCCAGGTAATGAAAGCTCGTTGTCAGTCTCTGCATTAGTTCTTATTCCAAGCAATATATTGTTCCCAGTCCCGCTCAAGCTACAGTAATTAATATTAGTCTGTTTAAAACCAAGGATCCCAATTGGTCCAGCCACCACCCTCACAGAAGGCAACTCTTCTTTACATACTTTTGCCAATACTAGGCATATCACCAGTACACAATTTTGTACTACTGGGGGCATCATGTCTCTCCCCCCCTACCCCAGACAGATGTAACAAATACTTGGGGAGGGCTCAGCAAAAAGGCTGAAGTCCGATTCTACTCTCTGGATGACATTTAATATTTACTACAGTTAAATGAAAAGACAAGGATAGGGTTTTTCCAACTGACCCTAGCTTTTCTGCTGTCTTGGGTCTGATAGATTCCTTCGTTTTGTTTTGTTACATTTGTACCCCGCGCTTTCCCACTCATGGCAGGCTCAATGCGGCTTACATGGGGCAATGGAGGGTTAAGTGACTTGCCCAGAGTCACAAGGAGTTGCTAAAAGTCGCTGATTAATTCACCAGGAAAAGGTGGCTTGGCATTTTCCCTGGCTTGAGACTACTTTAAGCCCCAAAGAGAAGGGCAACCAATGGTATCCTGCTGAGGCGTAAGTGCCAGAGGGGCTTAAGGTGGACAACTAGGGACTGAAAGTTCACCCTTGGAGAGTTTGGCTTCCATGGTTAGAGCACCTGGTCTGGATGTTCTAAAATATCCAAGTTTCATTTGGTTAAACATGCAGAAATTTCACTTGACTCAATTAGGTCTTCTGCTGAAGGACTTGGTAAGACTGTTGGGCCAGTTGCTCCAAATTTCTTCTCAAGTGCAAGTTCTTATAACTACAGTTGATTCTCACATGACTGAAGAGACTTCAAATCTTAGAACTCTAAAGTATTTGTTTCAAGAAGAAAATCTTTTGGGTAAGGATACTACTCTTATTTATAGGAAGACTGAAAATTCTGCTAAGAAGAATTGAATTTAATTTTCCTACATTTTCTCAGATCTCTCCATAAAGAACTTCTGAAGAAATATTTTGTGGATATCTTAAAAATATCTCCTGATGTTGCGTTGCTAGTCTCAACTGCCTTTTACATTCCTCCTTTTATGGATTGCCAACAGACAGCAGATGGACTTACCCTAAACATCCTCTGATAGTTTAGATTTAAACCTATTTCTTGGGGCATCAACTGAGGCAAAGTGGGAGACGATTGTGACATTTTTATTTAAGGCTGATGGAGATCGAATGTTTAAGTTCTACTATAATAACAAAGTTGATTTTTTCCTGATGCTACTAAGGTCACACAACAAAAGGAAGAAGCAGTTTCTTATAATGTGCCCCAAGATACTGCAGACAGGAGCAGTTTTCTTTCTGAACTTGGCTCAGCTGGGGGGGGGGGGGGGGGGGGGGGGGGGGTTTGATCCCGTCTGATAAGATTATAAACACTCTCTGTTGGGTGAAGGGAGATGTTCCTAGGTGTCTAGTTAGAGGCAAAAAGGTCTTCTGAAGTGGTAGTACCATTTTAGGATCTATTCTGCCTTGAGTGAATTCCTTCAAAATGGCGGTAAATAAATCCTGATAAATATTCAACAATGATTTCTTGGTTAATTTTATTTTCCTTACTGTATTCAATCCCTTGGTATTATAGGGGACTTTATGAAGTGTAATTGCCTGAACTGAATATTGGTTTTTCTTTTGTTTTATTTCCTTTTTCTTCATTTTCTATTAAAAGTGTAAACTGGCAAACTATTTGAAATAAATATTAAATAATAAAAAGAAAAAAAAGTATCACTCAGAATGAGTAGCTATTAATAACCAATATGGTTTTAAAAGTTGAGTAACCTTTTTACAAAAGCCATGGGCAAATGAGCATTGCCACCACATAAGGAAGAAGGTGGTTTTGCCAACATCCATTACTAACGTTTTACTTAAATCTGTAAGGAGAAAAATGTCATTGAAACAACTTTTTATGTCCAATCGCTGAGAGGAGAAAACAGACACTGCAGATCTGGTCGTTTGATTATAGACAACTTCCCATTCCTCTTTCTCACTATTTTAATTTTTTATATTTAGGTTGCTGTTTTGTTTTGATTATTTCATAAAGTGCCTGGCAGTGGAAAAAAAATATGTGCTGGTGATACAACGAGGACATCTGAATCAGAACCAAGAGTACCTAAATGTAACTTTCCTTAAGCTACTAATGAAAAAACATGCAAGCTAAAACCAACTATTTTTTGTGAATTGTATGGGGAAATACCCTATCTCTGCTTGCCAACTATTGTTTGGGGGAGGGCTTCTGAGAATGCAAAGTATATGAACACACAATTCCATGACAAATGTGCAGTGAGTCACATATGTGCGCATCACCCCTGTGTTCCAATGGAAAAAAAGGTTGACAACCACTGCTCTAGAGTATGGCAAATAAGAATTAATGATAAAATACGTCTACTTCGGGAAGAAAGGCAGGAGAGGAGACATTTGAATACCTCTGTAGCATAAATACACAGAAGGCAGGTCTCTTTAAATTGAAGTGATACTCTGGAAGGAGGGATCATAGGATGAGGGTGAAAGGAGATAGACTCAGAGTAAGGAAATATTTTTTTATTGAAAGTTTAGTGGATGCGTGGAACAGCCCCCTAGTGGGAGAGAAGACCTCCGCCTTCTACATGATAAACAATAAAACCTCATAACTGGAAAAAAAGAAAAAAAGTCATGCTGCTCTCCCCATTAGTCCATGATTGTTTTGGTATTTCCTCTCCCACTACTGCAGATGATTGACATATATAAGGCAAACCCTGCTTCCCCTTACAGACTCATTTTCCCTCCAGATTCTTTTATGTATGCTACCGATGTGTCCTTTATTTATTTATTTTTTTGTGATAACCACAGTCAGAATTAGAGGCAGTAACTCACCTGCCATGCTGAAGTTCAACTGGGGCATATCTTCAGTCCTAGATACTTTCTTGGGGCTTGGAAGATCATTTACAGGCTCTGCAGGGAAGGCCCAGAGCTTCTTTCTGGTGGTAACAGTAGGCGACGGGGTTTTCACAGGCTTATTTGTAGTGGGGCACCACTTGTAGCCAGGATTTGCTTTCATAAATGCATCCTTGTACTGTGGAGAGAAGCCAGAGGTACAACTGTTAATATTTTCAATAGGCCCTACTCAAATTCCAGTTCATTCTGTACGTACATAATCTTCATATAAACATAAAAATACAACATAGTAACATAGTAGATGATGGCAGAAAAATACCTGCATGGTCCATCTAGTCTGCCCAAGATAAACTCATATCTTGAATTTGTACCTGTCTTTTTCATGGCACAGACCGTATAAGTCTGCCCAGCAGTATTTCCCGCCTCCCAACCACCAGTCCCGTAAGTTACATAAACCTTACATAAGAATGGTGTCTTGCCTGAATTCTAAAATTTCGTGCCATCTCTAATCCAATAACCCATAAGCATTACAAAATAAATAAACCTTCAGAGTTTTCCTAAATATGCTCGTGCCTGTTATCAACCCAATCTGCTTAGGCAACCGATTCCAAGCTGATCGACCGGCAATAGGAAAAGTACACTTTCTTTCATCAAAATGCATCTTCCTCAAAGTCGGAATAAGCAAATGTTGTAAACCCTCCGAATTTGGGACATCAATACTAGCAGTACATTATATCACATGGTATCCTCATCACCTAGCCCAAAAGAAACTCCTTGTCCTCTAAAGCAATCAGGGTTTGTGCATTATAACAGCAAAGTTAAACAAAACGCATCCTAAAACTTACTTTCAACTATGTGTCGCGTCCCAGACCATGTCTCTCTAAACAAAACCTCTCTACTGTGTGCTGTGATCAGAAACTTAACCATCACCAACTCCATGAAATAAAATCTAGAAAGGTAAGGGAAAAAGGAAGGAGACCCTCCATTCCTGTGAGCAAGTCTAGCTTTCTATCCCCATAGTTGTCTCCCCCAGCACCAAAAGCAAACTAAATCAGTCCTACTGTGCAAACCTTGAACTATACAATATTTGTAAAAAGGTTCTGTGCAGGGTATATATAATACCTCGCAATTACTTGGAAACAATGAAAAGCAAACACATTGGAAGGAGGGTGGGAATGTGTACAGTGAAATGTTAGCTGTGAACAGTTATTGTACATTATTTATTGAGATTTATTAATTTAAAGTCAATTTTGAAAGTAATTTATGTGAGTAAAAAGGGTTTTAGTTTCATTACGTACTATGCAATTACCCATGTAATTTTAGTTATACCGAAGCAGATACAAAAAAACCCCAGTGAGTGCATGTGAGAATGTCTGCTTCTATCACGAGTGCAATACCGTGGCAAGCAAGTAAGCTAACTGCATGCAAATTTAATGCATAGAACCTGTGTACAATTTTTTTTGAGGGGGGGTGGTGGTAGTAGTGGGGGATACCCATGGCAAAATTTTCAGAAGTACACACATTTTTGCTTTGAGAATTTGTGCAACACTGCATATAAAATGAGAAAACTGACCCTTATGATCCAGTCCCATGTGGAATTATTCTGTTAATGAATTATTTTGCTTTCATTTCTATTTCAAAGCAACAACACAGTCACTGGTAATCAGAAAGGTGCCCAGAGGAAACAGTATGAGCAGAAATCAAGTTTAAGGAGGTAAGACAAATAAACCCTTAAGATATAATCTTGGAAGCATTTTCCACCAGAAATCTTGAGCTAATTCATGACAGCAATGGTGTTCTGGTCTTGTTGTATTCATCTTTTCATGAAGTATTCTCATATTATCATTTATCCTGGCTCTTTGCAGCCAGTGTTAATGACCAATTACAAGGAGGTCTCTGATATGAAAATAATTTTTCTCTGAGACTAGTCACAGACTAGAGACTGTAAATTAGCTGTGTTTAAGTAACCTTCCAAGCAATGTTGTTCTAGATGAACTATACATTTCCTTCCTTTGTCTGGTCATTGGAATTCTCTTGTGGCTCACAGACCGAGCTCCTGGAATAGTTTTACTGTGAATTACAGCACATGAGCCCTGAAAAGGTGGAGGATTCTTAAATTAAGAGCTGCTCCCGACTGCCAGCTCTGGTTTTCATCTACCACTGGTAGGATGCAGCTCTCAATACTACAGTAGGTTACAAATCAAGGTAAGGTACACACAAAAAGTAACACATATAAGTTTATCTTGTTGGGCAGACTGGATGGACCATGCAGGTCTTTTTCTGCTGTTATCTACTATGTTACCTTTGTTTATTCTCTCATTAGTCTACCAATTACATTGCTCCTGGATGCAACTGATTTGCAACAATTACTTTTTACTAGGCTAAAATAAAAGTAACCAAGCTAATACAGCACTTCATTTCTGAAAAAAAAATTCCATTCTGTAGCAAGTTCTTTAACACCTCCCCCCCCCAAACGACAAAAAAGCGAATGATACATACCTGTAGCAGGTGTTCTCCGAGGACAGCAGGCTGATTGTTCTCACCTACCCTCCCTCCTCCCCTTTGGAGTTGCGTTTTCCTCATTCCTTTGCTTGTCATTCAACTGAGCGGGAACGGTCGCGCATGGGCGGGAAGACGGCCGCACATGCGCGGTGGGCGTGCCCTGCGTGCGGGACCGCCCGCGAAGTTTTTGTTCCAGTTGGTGGGGGCTGCCGTGGACGTCAACCCAGTCGTGAGAACAAGCAGCCTGCTTGTCCTTGGAGAAAATCTACTTCTTGCATGCTTATCAGGTTTTTAGTTAAGTTCATCACCAGCATATACTGACCTAACTTAAGCCACAGTTCTCCCTTTTTGGCCCAATGGCCCAATGACTGACATAACCAAAAATTATGCTCTCCTGTGTGCCAAGGAAAAAGGAGCAGCTGCTATGCACTTATTTTTTTTTTATAAACAAAAGAACTAAGATTTTATTACATTACTTGTACACTAGGTTTCATTAATCTTAAAATTGTTTCCAGACAGATAAGATGTAGCTGGCTTAAGTGCTCACACTCCGCTGGGTATACTGTCCTAATTATATACATTGGTAATTAAGTGTTCAAATCTCTGGAGGATGGGGGACATGAATTAACATTTTAATAATAATAATATTAAACAGCTCTAAAGATTTCAGCCACCAAGCCCCATCAACTAGTTTGAGGAAACCAAACACAGGTCAAAAGATCAGATGTGAGCAGTTTTGGTAGTCAACTGGGTCCATGGTTTTTCATAACCTGTCAAATGTAGCTGAATGGGCTATTTTGGGGCTACATACAGATGCTACCTGTCAGTTCACATATTATCAAGATGGATCTGAATCCCCAGTGCAGCATTACATAAGTCCACTGGTTAATTATGTACAAAGCTGACAGTTACATTCCTCCCAACTGACTTTACTGGCAATACTCTTTCAGATCAGAATGCCTAACTTCTAAACACAAGCACTTAGCTGTGCAACTCCAGTAATCTGGAACCAACTAGAAAATTTAGGGTCGCCTCATTTTCTGTAAGCTTTTTTCAAGAGCCCAGTTACCAACTGAAGGAGCCACAGGCATCTGGTGGGTGAGGCCATCTTCTTGAATGTTCCCCGAGGTTCCATAAAGCTTTGGTGTCCCCAAAGAGAGGCGCAGCTGTGTAACATCATTCTTAAGCTCACCTGGAACAGCAAAAAAGCCAGCAACTCCCATGGCGCTCAACCGAAGGAGCATGCCAAAGGGGCATGTCTTGCCCCTTGGAGCACCAAGAAGTGACAAGGAGCCGTTACAATATTTGAAATAACGCTTGTTAAAGGGAGGAAGCGGAAGGTACAGGCCAAAGGTGTTGCAGCTGTAAGTATTCCCCTTCAGTGACCTCTGGATAAGCATGTTTCTTCAAATATTATAGACACTTCAGATCCGCCCATCTTATCTCCCTCTTTGGAAGGAGCTTCTATAAGCTCACCAAAGAAAAACACCTCCACCCATATCTAGCACCTCCTTATCTACTTCTCTCCAAGGCAAGTTCAGGATATTACTTAACAAGATATATGATCCATGGTTACTCGAAGTAAATCCATCATTAGTTCTCAGGTGCAGAAACTTTGTACCTTCACTCAGGAAACAGTAGAGAAGCTAGTAGAAGTTGATGTGAGATTTGCCTCAACTAATAACAAGCTCCAAGTTATGGAGCATCAAATTACTAAACTGCAGGCCATGGGAGTTACTGCTATTAAGGATAGCAGTTCAATCCATCTGGGGACAGAGACTGGAGAATTCTTTTCGATCTAGAAACCTCAGGTTTTGAAATTTCCTTATACTAGATTGCTTGCTTACTTCTGATTATTTGCGTAATAAATATTTTAAGGAGGTGCTACAAAATTCAACATCCAGAAGAGATAAATATTACTTATAGTTATATTTCTAGATGGTTTTGTGTGGAAAACTTCCACTGAGGGAGGCCTAGATACATTGGGAGGAGCTAGTCTTGATCATACTAATTTTTTGGAGAGTGCTAATGATATAATTGGTACCAGGGCTACACTCGTTACTTTTTCCACCGAAGAACAAAAGATTATGGTATTGAAGGCTATTTTAAAAATAAAGAGCTGCATTTCTGTGGTCAAAGGGTTCAGCTCTTTCCTGATGTGGCTCAAGCAACACAATTTAGAAAGAAACAATTTTTAGGTATGAAGTCTTAAGGTACCGGATTTGGGAGCCATTTTTTTTTTTAAGTTCCCAAGTTAAGTGCCTGATAGGATGGCAGAGGAAGAGTTTTGTTTTTTTTTGACCACGTTCAATTGGAAACTTTCTTGGAAAAATAATAAAAAGCGTGTCTAACTGTTAATATGGATAAGGTTTAAATGTTCTCAATAAATACTTCTTGATTAGTTCAGAATAGGTTCCTAACATTAGTTTGGTTTTCCTATTCTGTTAGATTGTTAGTATATTTTTTCTTAGGGCCCTGTTTACTAAGGCGTGCTATCGTTTTTAGCGCGTGCCAACGCTAGAGACACCCATATATTGCTATGGGTGCTCATCATTAGCACATGCTAATTTTTAGTGCATGCTAAAAACAATAGCTCGCCTATAGCGTAGCTTAATAAACAGAGCCCTTAATTTGATAACTTGGCTTTCTTGATGTGAGCTATAGCAACTTAGTTATTTTTCTTTAATAGCAGTGTAATTTCTTTGCATATTATTTATGTGCATACATTTTGAAACTTTAAACAATTTTTTTTAAAACCTTTGTTTTTTCAACTCCTTTATTTTAATGGGTTTTAACATTGACTCAGAGATCACCGAAGATAATGGTGTGTGAATTCTGATTATTTTAATATTTTAATGACACCTCAAGTATTAACACTTGTAAACAGAAAATGCTATCCATTTCAAGGTAATAAAACAAAAAGAAACCAAACAATGGAAGAAAAATGGAAATAGTTCACATTATCAACCCCAAAAGGGGCTATTCTGGTGTAGGGAAGAACCTACTTGTTTGTTATTCTGGAAATTTCTTCCAAAGGCTTTAAAGGTTATATATTTTATATGAGACTAATCATTCTGTACAGCGAGCACCCAAAATAGGAGAAAAAGCTACTATTGGCCCTGGAGGTGTTCTAGCTTCCAAAAAAATTTCTTAGATTAACTGGATCAAGAAAAACAAAAACAGTTTTATCCCCAAATTTAATTACACACTTACATGAAAACTGAAGGAAATATATTCCTCCCAGAGCCAAAACTTGAGGTTTAAAAGCCAGAAAGGCTTTTCTCCTCATACAACATTCTGGCAACAGGTCTACCAAAATGAATGGCCAGCAAACACAGACACCGTACAATTCCTCCAAGAATGGGATAACACATGTAAAACAATATTAGACACAATTGCCCCAATCCAAACCAGAACATCCCACAGGAAAAAATCAAACCCATGGTTCACCGAAGAGCTGAAAGAACTCAAAACGCAAGTCAGAAAACTAGAACGCGCTTGGAACAAAAAGAAAGATGAACCCACACTGAATGCATGGAAATCACTCCGGAGGAAATACAAATACACCATAAAACAGACGAAAAGACTACACTATAAAACTATGATTGGACCAAATTACAAAGACACGCACAAACTCTTCCACCTGGTAAATAAGCTGCTAGATACTACACCTGTTACAAACAATAACAAAGAAATACCAGGGGTCGACGACCTCGCGAAATACTTCAAAGAGAAAATCATACAACTACGACTCAGAATACCTACCAGCCCTACCGAATACACCACATTCCTGAACTACCTAGACCCTGAAGACGGAACATACCCAGCAGACAGGATCTGGACCGAATTCGAAGCACTGTCAGAAGACCTCATCCTTAAAACGCTTAATAAATTCGCCAAATCCCAATGCAAACTAGACATCTGCCCAAGCAACCTCATGAAATCAGCTCCTCAACAATTCATACTAGACTTAACGAACCACCTGAATTTCATGCTACAAAACGGACTTTTCCCAAAGGAAAAATCTTACTCACCCCAATACCCAAAGATACAAAGAAAAACGCTAGTGAAATAACTAACTACAGACCAGTTGCATCCATACCACTAATAACCAAAATAACAGAAGGAGTGGTAACCAAACAACTCACAAGTTATCTCGACAAGTTCTCAATACTGCATGACGCCCAATCAGGATTCCGTTCGAATCACAGCACAGAGACAGTACTAACTACCCTACTGACCAAATTTAAGCAACGGATCGCAACAGGCTCTAATATACTCCTCTTACAATTTGACATGTCAAGTGCCTTTGACATGGTTGACCACGGAATTCTATTACACATTCTTGAATATTTCGGCATCGGAGGCAATGTCCTAAATTGGTTCAAGGGGTTCTTAACCTCACGCTCATACCAAGTCACATCAAATTCAACCACATCTGCTGCATGGACACCTGAGTGCGGAGTACCGCAAGGATCTCCCCTTTCACCAACAATTTTCAACCTACTGATGACCCCACTAGCAAAACTTCTATCAAACCATAACCTTAACCCTTACATATATGCCGATGATGTAACGATATATATTCCTTTTAAACATAACATCAACGAAATCTCCAACGAAATCAACCAAAGTCTACACATCATGAACACTTGGGCAGATGCATTCAGACTGAAATTGAACGCAGAAAAAACTCAATGCCTCATACTAACCTCCCAATACAACACAACAAAATTTACCGCCATCAACACACCTAAACTAAACTTGCCAATTTCTGAAAATTTAAAAATCCTTGGAGTCACAATCGACCGCCACCTTACACTTGAGACTCACGCGAACAACACAACAAAAAAGATGTTCTTCTGCATGTGGAAGCTGAAAAGAATAAAACCATTATTTCCAAGATCTGTCTTCCGCAACCTGGTACAATCACTCGTACTAAGCCATCTGGATTACTGCAACTCATTATACGCAGGCTGCAAAGAACAAATAAAGAGAAAACTTCAGACAGCCCAGAATAAAGCAGCCAGACTCATCTTCGGAAAACCAAAATACGAAAGCGCAGCACCATTACGTGAGAAACTACACTGGCTCCCACTCAGGGAACGTGTCACCTTTAAAGTATGCACGTTAGTGCACAAAATCATTCACGGTGAAGCCCCTGCATATATGTCTGACTTGGTAGACTTGCCACCCAGAAATGCCAAAAAATCATCCAGAACCTTCCTCAACCTCCACTTCCCAAAATGCAAAGGCATAAATTATAAAGCACTACATGCATCAACCTTCACCTACAAGAGCACGCAACTTTGGAACGCACTGCCACGCGGCCTGAGAGCGGTCTATGAGTTGACAGACTTCCGCAAACGATTAAAGACCTACCTCTTTGAAAAAACATACCGCAAGGATTAAAACATATAAATCCCATATACATCATAATAATGCCTCAAGACATTACCTCACGTACTCCACTTCCCCATACTCTCTCCCACTCAACAATCTACCCACAGATAAAAACTCTCTACCCATCACTCTCTTGCTACTATTCGACCACCGTAGTAATTCCCCAACGACATATTCTATAGTTTCTACGCCCCAAAAGTGACCGATATAACTCTGTCTTCCTTAACTATTCACAATGTAACCATAATCGTAATGTAACAAACTGTATTTCCATTATTTACAATGTATTGTAAGCCACACTGAGCCCGCAAATAGGTGGGAAAATGTGGGATACAAATGCAACTAAATAAATAAAATAAATAAATAAATAAATAAATAAATAAATATGCATAGCCCTGGAAAGGTCATAAAATACACAAATTATTTCCACTTCAGGGATCAAACATTTTTGGATCAATTCTGATTTTTAGCATGAAGAAGTTGATAAAGATCTGTTTTTATTTCTTGTATGTTTACACTGCCTGCACTTTAAATTTGCATTCTTTTATGAGGTAATTTTAATTTTACATCAGTTCTGATGTTTAAGTACTACTGAAACCAGCTGGCAGTCAGGGACAATGCAAGCATATTAGGACAGGTATATTCAAAGCGCTTAGGGGCCCTTTTACAAAGCTGTGTAAGCGTCTACGTGCACCCAACACGCCAAAATGGAATTACCACCCGACTACCATGTGGCTCTTGTGGTAATTTTATTTTTGGCACGCATCCGATATGTGCATCCGAAAAATATATTTTATTTTCAGGCGTGTATAACGGACGCACGCCAAGAAGAATCTGGTGCGCGTAGGTCATTACCGCCTGGTTACTGCGAGAGTCTGTACTGCTAGGTCAATGGCTGGCGGTAAGGTCGCAGGCCCAAAATGGACACACGTCCATTTTCAGCAAACATTTTTTACAGGCACACTGAAAAATGGATCAAAGCGCGCCTAAAACCCACGTCTACACTACCGCAAGTAATTTTTCAGTGCACTTTGTAAAAGCACCCCTTAGACTTACAAAGTTCTATAGGTTACAATGAGGTGTATTTTCAAAGCACTTAGACTTACAAAGTTTCATACTAACCTATGGAACTCTAAGTCTAAGTGCTTTGAAAATGAGCCCCTAGGAAACTCTGTAAGTCCAAGTGCTTTGTTTGTTTGTTACATTTGTATCCCACATTTTCCCACCTATTTGTAGGCTCAATGTGGCTTACATAGTACCAGAGAGGCGTTTGCAGAGGCATTTGCAGACTCCGGTGTAAACAAATACAAAGCAATGTTGTGGTAAGATAAAGTACGTGACACAGCCACATTAGGAAATTGTACAATGGAAGAGTTGCGTTATGTCCATTATGTACTTTAGTTTCGTTGTGTTGCAGAGATCAGGCATTTATGGTGGATTGGTAGGGTATGCCTTTTTAAACAGGTTAGTTTTTAGTTTTTTCTGGACGTTTAAGGTGGTTGTACGTGGTTTTCAGGGCTTTTGGTAAAGCGTTCCACAGTTGTATGCCTATGTAGGAGAAATTGGATGCGTAAGTTGATTTGTATTTGAGTCCTTTGCAGCTTGGGTAGTGCAGATTTAGGTACGTTCATGTTGATTCGGATGTGTTTCTGGTTGGTAGGTCGATCAAGTCTGTCATGTATCCCGGGGCTTCGCTGTAGATAATTTTGTGGACCAGAGTGCAGATTTTGAAAGCAATGCATTCTTTGATTGGGAGCCAGTGTAGTTTTTCGCGGAGGGGTTTTGTGCTTTCAAATCGTGTTTTTCCGAAGATAAGCCTAGCTGCCGTGTTTTGAAAATGAGCTCCTAGGTGCTCTAAAAATTTCAGCCCTGTGCCCACAGGCCATGCCTCCCAGAATAATCCCTGTGAAAACGTGTAACTGTAAACCCCCTGGATTCTATAAAGGGTGCCCAAATATGCATGCGATCCAGAGTTGTGCACGCAACTAAATTAGTTAATGTGCCACTAACCAATGAATTGGCTTCTAACATTAATTGGCACTAATTTGGAGTTGAATATGCAACTGTCTAGGTGTGATTCTATGAAGAACCGCATCTAAATTCTCTTGCATGCAACCTAAAAGGGGATATAGCCATGGTAGGGGCAGGTCAGGGAATTCCAAAATGTTGTGTGCAGTGTTAGAGAATTTGGGGGCAGTGCGCCCAACTTGCATTCCAGGATTTATACCAGGTTTCAAGTTCTTGTGCCTTAAGCGCTATTCTATAAAGAGCGCTTAGCTTGGAGTGCTGTTTATAGAACAGTGCTGAGTGCAAATTTTTCCATGCACCTTTGGTGCCATTTATTAAATCCAGTCCCACATATTTAAATGCTAAACATTTTTAGTACACACCTAATGAGGGCAATTTCCAAAAGCCATCTACCTGAATAAGTGGATTATTTGGAAAGCCTCACTCCCCCTGTGTGTATAAAAGTACAGGCTGATGGTTCTTGTGAGTCTGTGTTCTTGGCACTATTGCTTTGCTTGCAGCTGCTCTTTGCTGCTCCCTTCCAAGCTGCTGCCCTAGGCAGCTTCCTAGTCTTTCCTAATGGCTGCGCTGACCCTGCTGGGAGCACTACATCAGTGATTTACCAGGATTAAGAAATGCTGAAATAATTAATATTAAATCTGGCCTGGAGAATGTAGAGCCAAAATCTTAACATAGCAGTACAGCAATCGGTGGCAGATTAGGCACCCTAGGATAAACACATATGCTTTATCCAAACTATGTAATTACAATACTGCATCTCAAAATTGTATCCAGAATGACTCCAATTTAACACAAATATTCACATGCTTCAAGATAGTCTTAAGATTAATGCTGCTACACATACTACCCAAAATTTGTAATATAGCTTCTACTGTGGAAGGCAGTGTTAGATCTTAGCAACCTGCAATTCTTTCCCTTACATTTTTTTTTGGAGGGGGGATTGTTGTTTAAATTGGGGGGGGGGGGGGTTAGACCGGGGGAAGAACACGCACACCCCTACAAAAACAAATCCCTTGCATGACTCAATCTATGCTGGACCTGCTCACAGTCAGCTGTTTTGACGAAGAATGCCTCCAACAGGAGGCAAATCACATTAAATCCATTGATAAATTGCAGGAGGCCATCATTAGCAAAATGGTCAATTACAATTGAGGTTTCTAGGGAATTGCATTTTGTGTCTGCACAAGTGAAACAAAAGAATGATGAACATGGCTATAAAGCACTGCTAACGAAGGACAAATGATTGGATTTACCATGAAACATCATCATTAATCCTGTGTCACAGTATCTAACAATACAGACCTGGTGCAAATGTGCAGAATGCAATGTGGTACAGAGAACAGAAACAAGTGCGAAAGGAGTGCCCCCATTGGGTAAGAAGTAGAAACACATCTGCTCTCCACTGCAGCTTCTCTTGGACAGGAGCACACTCTAAGAATGTCCCACGTAAATCCAACAGTGCACAGAGACTAGGTAATACGAAACTCCAAAGAGCCCACACAGTTACTACACTGGAAATAATGAGCAAAAGTGGAGATTTATTGGAACAAATAGTCAATGTAGCCATGTTTTGCCCTCAGGATTAATCAGGCATACCCTATTACTTTAGTAAGAACACTGGCTGCCTTTAAACTAATGTCCTTTGCAAATAAAGATCCATTATTCCGGTTTGCCTTTATTTCATTCAAACTTAATACGATGGCTTAGGTCTTCTCAGCATAACTGCCTTGTAGTTCCTTTATTTAGAATTATCCAATTGGACACAATTAGGAGCACATTATTTAGTGTTACAAGGCTTTTTCTAGAGCATGCTCTTCTTCCTCACCTTAATTTAGCATTCCTTCCAGAAATTCAAACCTGGGCTGAAAATGTTCCTGTTTCAGGACTCTTTTGGTCTATAACTCTTCATATATAATGTAGACATGCTACCTCCAACCTCTGCTGCCTGCTGGGGGATGTCTTAGGTGATGTGCCTGCTTGACTGGTCTCACCCTGAGGACTGTTTTTACCCTTCCCTGTCCTGCTATGAAGGTTGTAACTTTTATTTCCTTTCTTTTGATCTAGTTTAATTTGATGTATGTAAACCACTTAGAAGGGTTTCCATTGGGTGGTACATCAATATTAAACTTGAAACCTGGAAAAAAATCATAAGAGTGAAAGCACAAACATAAAAGCATACATGAGACTGGCCTTTGAAATTTGAAAATTATAGTCTTTGAACTGGTTTTGACTCAAATGGATAGTTTTCACTATTCATACATATGTAATCTTTTTATTCCAGTTATGATTTTTTAATGTATTACATTCACATGAAAATTATCACAGTGATAATGTCTTATGTATGCTTTTATATTGGTATTTTTGGTCTTGTGACAAAGCCTGAGAGTGAAATGTGGCCACATCAGGTATTTGTTTCAATATATCTTCACTTTTACTTCATGAAAACTCAAGTCATGCACTAAATCAAAACCATCACCGATACTTTCGACTTACCAGCTCACCACGTGTGCAAGAAATGTACTACTTCAGACTAATGAAAACTTCAGGTAAGGTTTATTTACCATTAGTTTTAAATCTAAGACTAGACTAATCACTCCAGCTCTGAAGAGCTGCCACTAATTCCATGCCTGAGATCAGTTTAAGATTTCTTTTTAGCTTTTAAAAGCACTGAATAAGCCTCAATATTCAAGGGATTGTTACCTGTTACACACCTCAAAGTGAGCTCTCTGAACCTCTCAAGAGAACCACCTCCAAATAACCTTCTTCACTTTAGCAGAGGGAACTAGTGAGAAGGCATTTTCACTTGTAAGATATAAACTGAAATATTATCCCTCAAGAACTGCATTTAGCAGGGGATTTATGGGGGCTGTTCAGGTCTATTTACCTCTGCTTTTTCACAATTTTATTTTATTTATTTATTTGGATTTATTTATTGCCTTTTAAAGGAATTCACTCAAGGCGGTAGATTGAACTTTGTTTCTAAGTATTTAACATTTTCTGAAGACAGAAAACACATCTGTCTACTTGTTTTATAGTATATACTTGTTTTATAGTATTATGTGTATAAAGTATTTTAAAGGTAACTAATTTAGTAGTAAACCTTTTAGTTTATTGTTTTGGTTTTACATTTTAATGTATAATTTTGTATTATGTCTTGGGCACTGAACGGGCAGCTATAAGACATTTAAACAGGACAGTGCACTAACTGGTTATATTTATTTTTTGGAATCTACTGCCAATGCCATTCATTCATGTTTTCAAGGTCACAAAAGATTTGCTTTTATAATTGCAATGGAGCAATTTATTAAAAAAAACAACAACTATGCATTGCTTACAGGTCTGCAGGTACTTTGTAGTACATGCCTGAAAAATCGCTTACCATTGGCATGGCAGCACTTTCTATCCAAGAGCCTGCAACCAAATTTTGCAAAGGAGGCAACCTATGGAATTCCCCTTTGAAAATTTGGGGGTCCAATTTAGCACCAAAGCCTTGTAGGGAGCTCAAAACTAGATCCCACACACTTTTTTTATCATCCTATTCTCTCTCCCACCTTTCTTGCAGCCCTATACTTTACTCTGCAAAAAGGTAATGCAATTTTCAGCTGCCATTACCAGTGTGCAAAAAATTATTTGAAAACAAGTGGACATTTTATTCATGATTTTTTTCACCACATTGTCCTCTCCTTGGCTTAAATGCTACATACCTCCTTGGCCATGTCAGTGTACTTCTGTTTCTCCTGCGGGTCCAGATAAGCCCACCAGTCTGCCAGGATCTTTGTAGCACCACGATTGTCTAGCCGGGGGTGTTCCTGTCGCACAAGAGAGCGGTGTCGTTTGCAGAATAAGAGGAAGGCGTTCATCGGCCTGCGAGCACGTTGCTCTGAAGACTCACCATCTTCTGTCTCATCGACATCCTGCTCTAGGCCATCTTCATCAAGAAGGTGAACCTGCAACCCCCAGATCATGGATGTTACTGGCATACTGCAAAATGGATATTACTGGCATACTGCAAAACTTATTCCGTATGCTAGAAAGACCAGGCTCAGGGCATCAAGGATGCCCACCTGACAAACACAGGGTACAATAAGGCTAATATTGTGAATCTTGTATATATTTGATGAACTTCAGTCATCTATAATTTGGTGACCTTTAACAGATGAGTGACCTAGTCTGTGAATGGAGACTATTTTGGTCTGTCCCCATTTTCTTAACTTACATCATAACGCGTTGAGCTACTTGCAGTACCAGCTAATATCATTTAAAACTGGCCCTGCAGGTACCAGACTACATCAGGACGGGTACGTCTAATCTGTGATGGCCTAAAATCCCTCTCCTTTAACAGAGTCACTTGGGCATCTTTGCTACTCATTTTGAACTTCCTACTCACCTATGCACAAACGTAGCACGTTAAAGTTTTATTGTTTACATTTAAGATTTTAAAATTTAATATGCAATGATTATTATGTGCTCATATCCAATGTTATGTCCCCAAGCATGTATTACACACTGTCCAGAAGGTTCTGCTGAGTATAAGGCCACGTTTGGAAAACAAAAGTGGAAGAAGACTTACATAAGAGATGATTGGCTGGAACAAATTACCCCATGAGCTGAGAAATTTATCAACTATTGAAGGCTTTTGTAAGGCTTTCAAAGACATATTGGGTTAATCTTGTAATAAAGGTGGTTAATAAAACCCAATAATAAAAATATTTTTAAGTGATGTTTGAGGTTTTACATATTTGTATTGTATCTGATTCTGTTTTTAGATTGCATATTATGTTTTTGCAAACCATCATGAACAGCTCTAGCCAACAAGAGGGTCTATGAAGTTTTTTTGTTTATTTTTAAATACCAGTAACGCCTCCCCTCCCATCTTGACTGCTAAACTTCAACCCTACCTGTTTTTTGCACAAAGGAAAAATGTATTCAATTAAAATGAATTTATTTACATCCCCCAACATCAGCATTTCACAAATCCAATGACTGTCCGGTTTTCCAAAGTGATGCTACAATCACCAATTTAAAAATCTAACTGATGAGCTGTGAAAGTCTTCACAAACTGAACTAAAAAAAGAAGCTAACCTTCTTAGTGAGCTACACAGTAAAAATATGTGTTTATTTAATCTGTCTGACATGCTTTTCATACATAGGGGTCAATGCACAAAGATGGTGCAGATGGTAGTGCACTGTTAACAAGACATCTGTACAGCCATTCAAAATGCATGGTTTGGATCAAGGTATCTTTCAAAGGTATCACCAAAACAGGGAAGATAGGATATCCTGATAGTGAGGTTGTAAGAGAGACCACAGTAGATCAGATGTCCTTAAAAAAAATTTCAGACAAAAGATTGCAAATTAACAGTTTCAACTATTCAGCAAGATGTAAACAGGAACAAAACAACATACTTTGAAATGTCTACATGCAAATGCCAGAAGCCTAAGAAATAGGATGGGAGAGTTAGAATATATTGAACTAAATGAAAAATTAGATATAATAGGCATCTCTGAGACCTGGTAGGAGGATAACCAGGGACACTGTCATACCAGGATACAAATTATACCGTAGTGATAGGGTGGATTGAATTGGTGGATCGGTAGCATTGCATGTTAAGGAGGGCCTGGAATCAAATAAATTGAAAATTCTGAAGGAAACAAAACACATCTTGGGATCCCTATGGATTGAAATTCCATCTGTAAAGGGAAAAAGGATAGTGATAGGAGTGTACTACCGTCCACCTGGCCAGGATGAACAGACGGATGTAGAAATGTTTATCAGAAATCAGGGAGGCTAACACTGGGCAACACAATAATAATGGGTGATTTCAATTACCCTGATATTGACTGGGTAAATGTAGCATCAGGGCATGCTAGGGAGGTAAAATTCCTTGACGAAATCACGGACTGCTTTATGGAGGAGCTAATACAGGAGCCAACAAGAGAAGGAAAAATTCTAGTCCTAGTCCTTAGTAGAGTGCATGATCTGGTGCAGGAGGTAATGGTGCTGGGGCCGCTTGATAACAGTGATCATAATATGATCAGAATTGATATTGGCTTTGGAGTAAGTAAACAAAGGAAATCCAATACGTTAGCATTTAACTTTCAAAAAGGAGACTATGATAAAATGAGAAGAACGGTGGGGAAAAAAACCAACAACCTTAAGATGAGCAGCTGCGAAGGTCAAAAATTTAGATCAAGTGTGGATGTTGTTCAAAAATACCCATCCTGGAAGCCCACTCCAAATATATTTTGGGGCTCATTTTCAAAGCACTTAGACTTACAAAGTTCCATAGTAACCTATGGAACTTTGTAAGTCTAAGTGCTTTGAAAATACACCTCTTTGTGTATTAAAAAAGGAGGAAGGAAGACCAAACGACAGCCGGCATGGTTAAAAAGTGAGGTGAAGGAAGCTATTATAGCTAAAAGAAAATCCTTCTGAAAATGGAAGAAGGAATCGACTGAAAACAATAAGAAACAACATAAGGATTGTCAAGTCAAATGCAAAGTGCTGATAAGAAGGCAAAGAGGGACTTTGAAAAAAAAGATTGCGCTGGAGGCAAAAACACATAGAGGCATATTTTCAAAGCACTTTGGGAGGCTAAGTTCCATAGGTTTCTATGGAACTTTGGGAGGCTAAGTGCTTTGAAAATGAGCCTGATAGTAAAACATTTTTTTAGGTATATTAAAAGCAAGAAACCAATAAAAGAATCAGTTGGACTGCTAGATGACCCGAGGGGTAAAAGGGGCACTCAGGGAAACAAGGCCATAGTGGAGAGATTAAATGAATTCTTTGCTCCGGTCTTCACCAAGGAAGATATGGGAGAGATACTGGTGCCAGAAATGGTATTCAAAGTTGACGAATCAGAGAAACTGAATGAAATCTCCATAAACCTGGAGGATGTAATGGTGCAATTTGACAAAATGAATAGTAGCAAATCCCCTGCACCGGATGGTATTCATCTCAGAGCACTGATAGAGTTGAAAAATGAACTTGCAGAACTATTGTTATTAATATGTAATTTATGTTTAAAATCAAACATGGTACCAGAAGACTGGAGGGTGGCCAATGTAATGCCAATTTTTAAAAAGGCCCCTAAAGTCGGTGCCAGGCAAAATGGTAGAGTATTATAAAGAACAAAATTATAAAGCATATTGAAAAGCATGGATTAATGAGACAAAGCCAACATGGATTTAGGGAAGGGAAATCTTGCCTCACTAATCTATTACATTTCTTTTGAAGAGATGAACAAACGTGGATAAAGGTGAGCCAGTCGATATTGTGTATCTGGATTTTCAAAAGGCATTTGACAGAGTACCTTATGAAAGATTCCAGAGGAAACTGGAGAGTCATCGAATAGGAGGTAGTGTCCTATTGTGGATTAAAAACTTGATAAAAGATAGAAAACAGAGAGTAGGGTTAAATGGTCAATATTTTCAATGGAGAAGGATGGATAGTGGGATTCCCTAGGGGCCTGTGCTGGGACCACTGCTTTTTAACATTTATAAATGATCTAGAGATGGGAGTAACAAGTACAGAAATTAAATTTGCTGACAACACAAAGTTATTCAAAGTTGATAAATCATAAGAGGATTGTGAAAAATTACAAGAGGACCTTACGAGACTGGGAGACTGGGCATCCAAATGGCAGATGACGTTTAATGTGAGCAAGTGCAAAGTGATGCATGTGGGAAAGAGGAACCTGAATTATAGCTACGTAATGCAAGGTTCCACATTAGGAGTCACTAACCACGAAAGGGATCTAGACGTCGTCGTTGATAATACGTTGAAACCCTCTGCTCAGTGTGCAGTAGCAGCTAAGAAAACAAATAGAATGTTAGGTATTATTAGGAAAGGAATGGAAAACAAAAATGAAGACGTTATAATGCCTTGGTATCGCTCCATGGTGCAACTGCACCTCGAATATTGTGTTTAATTCTGGTCACCGCATCTTAAAAAAGGTATAGTAGAATTAGGAAAGGTACAGAGAAGCATGAAAAAAAATGATAAAGGGAATAGGACTTCCCTATGAGAAAAGGCTAAAGCGGCTAGGGCTCTTCAGCTTGAAGAAAAGATGGTTGAGGGGAGATATGATACAGGTCTATAAAATATGAGTGGAGTGGAACAGGTAGACGTGAATCACTTGTTTACTCTTTCCAAAAATACTAGGACTAAAGGGTGCGCAATGAAGCTACAAAGTAGTAAATTTAAATCGAATTGGAGAAAATATTTCTCAATCAATGTATAATTAAACTATGGAATTCGTTGCCAGAGAATGTAGTAAAACCAGTTAACTTAGCAGGGTTTGAAAAAGGTTTGGATTGCTTCCTAAAGGAAAAATTCAGAGACTATTTTAAAAATGGACATGGGGGAAAAGCCACTGCTTATTTCTAGGATAAGTAGCACAAAATGTATTGTACTTTTTTGGGATCTTGCCAGGTACTTGTGACCTGGATTTGCCACTGTTGGAAACAGGATGCTGGGTTTGATGGACCTTCGGACTGTCCCAGTATGGCAATACTTATGTACTTATTCGGCACAGAACTCTATGCACATGCATCTGGTATGCTGCCCTGATTAGCATGCAATTCTGTGTGCTTCAAATTTAATTATGATTAGTTTACTGCATTGATGAGCAAATTAAGTGTTATGGTCAAATTAGAAGCTGTGTGCTCAGCCACAAACGCATGGTTTTCTGCATCAGCCCCACATTCAGGAACATGCTAGTAGAGCTAGCAATGCACACGATAGGAAATGGGCTTCTTCACATACTGAAGACTAAAAAACCCTCCTAATGATGGAACCGATGCAGATCCGTTTGCAAACCAGTCTTAACCTTGTCGAGGTCGTCGTCTTCCTCCTCCTCCTCCTCTTCTTCAGAGAAGTCAGGAACCTTCTTTGCAAGCAACGGGTGCCACTGCAAACACTTCCTCTTTGGTCGTTTCCCAGCCCCTTCGCCTTCTGTTGACTGATCCTTATTCCTAGTGCTGCCTTTCATTACTATAACCTGTAAGTAACACAAGATGAAACCACAGGAAGAAGTCACCTGGTGAATGGAACACAAGAGACACAGAAGTTTATCACATTCTCTACCATGATTAGTATTTTTTGGTGGGGGGCAGAGGTGTAGCTACAGGTGGGCCTGGGACCACCCCCACTTAGGACTCAGGCCCACCCAACAGTAGCACACATTTAGTGGTAGCTGGTGGGGATCCCAAGCTCCGCCAGCTGAAGACCTCCCCCTGATGGTGCTGAAAGCATTGCTCTCCACTTCAGCAGTCTGAGCTTCCTAAGCTGTTAATACCATCACCTGTGAATGCTCAATTTTCAGCGCATGCCTGCTGCCAAGATGAAGAGCAGTGTTTTCCCACTAGCTGAGATATTTTTTTTTAAGTTGGTGGGGGAGGGGGGAAGAACACTTGGTGCCCACCCACTTCTTGTCTAGGCCCACCCAAAATCTGCTGTCTAGCTGTGACCCTGGGGGGGTGGGGGGTAAGGGAAACAGGTGCTGAAAGACAGGATAGGGTTATACACCAAATGGAAGGGAGAAAAATGAAGACCAAGTCAGGCAGTCATGACTTCAGAAATAAGATATAAAATTATAGCTTTAGTTAAAATCTGTACCCAGGGGATGTAACCAACCACTATAGAAAGGAGGTGAAGAAGAGAGGAAAGGGGGCAGGACAGTGGCTTCCAGAATTTAGGACTAAAGCTTTATTTGGACACAAAACTTCAAAATACCATGATAAAGATTTCATCACATGATCAGTTTTAGGAGTCAGTAAGCACTCACCATTAGACATTACACTAAACTCTTTGGGGGGGGGGGGGGGGGGGAGAGAAGAGATACAAACAAAACCTGCACCATCATATGCCTGAATTTCTATTACTGATATGGGCCTCTCTTATCAGATGCATTTCATCTGTAAATTTGCACAAAATAGCTGGAAAACCTCACCAAAAAAATTTGGTGCTAGTCAACTAATCTACGATGTGCATCCTGCATAACAGTCACTACTAAACACTTCCTCTGCCTCCAAATTTCTCCCATTTTGGAGACAAAGCAGACAGAATCTTTTGCCATATCCCTTAAAACCACAACTCAGTATAAATTTAAAAACAGTGATGTTGAAATTTTCTTTAGTGAATATTGTTAAAGTTACTGGGATTACCAGAATTTCATGCAACAATGCTGATTGTTGAACTCATTAGGCAGCAGACTGCAATTCCTCATTCATCCACAGTATTTTTATATGAGAGGTCCTTTAGAGTGAAGAATTCTAAAGGTGGTGTGTTGAAAATTTTTGTGTTATTTTTTTAAAGTAATTTAAAAAAAATCTCTCTTCAAAATGGCATCTAGTTCTTCAATGCAACATCTATATTTTTAACACCACTTAAATGCAATCGCATGGTTTCACTTAACTGACAGCAAAATTGTTTACGGAGAGAACTTATGACATAGCATGTGCTGGGTCAAACCAAAAGTCCACGGAGACCAGCACCCCACCTCAAAGCCCACCAGTACTTAAGCTTAACATTTAATTCTGATCTAGAAATGTGTTAAAACACACTTTTTTTTACGGGAGAGTTTAAATTACGGACGTTATAAATTATAGTTTTTAATTTTCACCATCTCACAATAGTTTAAGGCGAGTAACAATCAAATATATACAGGCAGATTGATAACACTTGCAAAACATAATTCTGATCTATAACACAATCTACTGTCATACAACGGTAACGGAGTTCAAACATGCGTGGGATATGCATACAGAATGGATTCTCAGAAGCTTAGCTGAAATTGGGTGGCGGAGCAGTTGGGGGGAAGAGGGGGTGGTGGTTGGGAGGCGAGGATAGGGGAGGGCAGACTTATACGGTCTGTACCAGAGCCGGTGATGGGAGGCGGGAAATACTGCTGGGCAGACTTATATGGTCTGTGCCCTGAAAAGGACAGGTACAAATTCAAGGTAAGGTATACACATATGAGTTTGTCTTGGGCAGACTGGATGGACCATGCAGGTCTTTTTCTGCCGTCATCTACTATGTTACTATGTAACAGACACTCACATACACATGATGGTACATATCTTTGCCTAGTATAATTTATCACCCACCTCCTCCCATACAGGGCTGGTCTTAGCAATAGCGGGGCCCTGTGCAGACCACTTCAGTGGGGCCCTCTTCCCCTGCCTGCCACCGCTCTGCTCTGTCCCCCACATAGCCTCTTCCCTTACTTAGTCCCATCCCTGTTAACAAGTTTTTTAAAAATTTAGAAAAAAAAAACAACTAAAATCCACTCACTCCATACATTAACATGCATCCACTACGTTTCAGTAAAGAACGGCAGGCAGCAGCAGTGATTTTCATATCCCATCAGCCGCTGAACTCAGAACCTCCTCGCTGCTGCATCCCGCCCTTGAGGATGCAGGAAGTGACATCAAAAGGGGGCGGAATGCAGCAGCAAGGAGGCTCTGGGTTAAGCGGCCGATGGGATATGAAAATCACTGCCGCTGCCTGCTGCTCTCTACTGAAACACGGATGCACATTAAGGCATGAAACACGGATGCACATTAAGGCATGTGGCACGGAGGTGTTCAGAGACAAGGGGACAGATGGAACAGGGATACAGGGCCCATAGGAGCGCGATGCCCTGTGCGACCACCCCTGTCTAAGACTGGCCCTGCTCCGATAGCCATCATATAACATTTTGTCCTGTTTGCTACTACCTCATGCCTCAGCTAACGCTTGCAAGATTAATTTGTCTTCAAATTATGGCAGAAATCTTGAAGGTCTTATGGAAAGCACTGCTATGAAATGAGGGCGATAACATTTGAGGCCCAAAACACGAGAAAGCCCTTACACCTGCAGTGTGAAGGTGACTAGCAGACAAAGAAGGAAGCATGTATGTATTTTGGGAACTTACACCAAGTGGCCAACTAGACACAAGTACATGAAATAGTGAAGTTGGATGCTCAGCAAACAATCCACAGGCAGCTTTGAATACAATTAGAACCTTGTATTCTATTTATATTCATCTGGTAACCAGTGAAGCTGCGTCACTACTGGGATAATATGCTCAATTTTTGACCTCCTGATCCAAGCTGTGTTGTGGTGCTCTGCAGCAATTGTTGACCCCAGCAGGCCACATAGAATCAAGTTACAGTAGTTGATATAAAGCATTACCACTGCTTGGAAAATAGCATCAAAGTCATCTTCACTCAAGAAAGGCCGTAGGTGTTGCATTTTTATAACATGCAGTACGCACAACCTCATTAAGATGTGGATGCATGGTCAGTTACTGATCTAATATTACTCACAAATAAACTCTTTCCTTACTGCAATTTCAATAAAAGTTATTTGGAACATTGAAAGGGGTATAAAGGACTTGTCTTGAGCTCAGTGACAAACCATTTGCTGCCATACAACTTGCCACATCAAACAGGAAGAAAACGATCTCTGTAGTGTGGGTTCCCTCTTTTAGGACAATGGTGCATAAATTATTAAGTCATCAGCATAAAAATTAAACAAAATAATGTGAGCACATATATCACATAACAGGCACAAGAAAATATTGGGCTGGATTTAGTAAATGGCGCTCAAAATTTGGCACTCCCCCTCCCCCCAAAATCAGCATTGTGATTCTATGAAATGCACGTGTCCATTATAGAATTGCGTTTAGCACTGATTCCCGCACTTAACTGTAGGTGCCACATGTCCACCTGCTGAAATCTAGTATAAATGCCTGCATCCAAGTTAGGCAAGCTGAGGCCACAATCTAGAATTCCACGTGCAACTTTTCAGAATGCCCCTGACATGCCCCCTTTTGAGTTACACCTACTAGTAGAGTTAGGCACCATACCTTATAGAATAAAGCGTAGCCAGATGCGTGTCAACACCAATAATTGGCTATTAGCATGCGAATTGGCTCGTAACTCAATTTTGTGCAAGCATCTTGGGTGTGCTTTCTGGACACCATATATAGAATCTGGGGGATTAGGTACAAGAACAGAAGCAACATAAACTAACTAGTGACTGTAGATGTACACAACTTCATTTGGGTAAAAATTGAGTGATTTTCAACATTCTGTGAAGGATTTTATACTAAGCTCCGGGAGCCCCATATAGGCAAACTTTGGCGCACGGAGTGCTCTCTTTTAAGGTGTGACACAAAACCTAGCAGCAGGATCTATGTCCCTGATGTTGGCAACAATTAAATGGAAGGACAACACACACCAATATCAAAGGATGTTTAACTTGAGGATTATGGAACATAAGAACACCATCAAAAGACAGATTAACAAGAAGCCACTTGTGGAGCATCCAAACTGGAAATACCTTTGAGGCAGTAGCGTAGGAAGGGGTGGGGTGAGAGGGGCAGTCCGCCCCGGGTGCACGCGCTCAGGGGGCGCTGGTTCCCTGCTCTCTCTGCCCCAGAACAGGTTACTTCCTGTTCCGGGGCAGAGAGAGCAGGGAACCAGCGGGGCCGACGCAGCTCCGAGTGACGTGCACTCGGGGCGGATCGGCCCTCCCGCAGGTAAGAATGCGGTATGTTAATGGGCTGCATACCAAACTACTTCTGATAGAGAAAAACTGTGCTAAAGGTTAAAAACAAATCCTGCAATATTCTTTAACACTAAAACTTCACCTCAGTAGCTTAAGTTTTAGGGTCCCACTGACTTCACTGTCAAAGGGACATTAAAGAGTGGCCTAGTGATTAGAACAAGGAACTGAGAACCAGAGAAGCTGGTACTCAAATCCAATGATGCCCTCTATGACTGCATGAAAGTCATTTCACTCTCTGTTGCCTCAGGTACAGATTGTAAGTCCTCTGGGGATGGGGAAATACCTAGTAAGCGCCACTGTATCACTCCATGGTGCAACCTCACCTTGAGTACTGCATTCAATTCTGGTTGCCGTATCTCAAAAAAAAAGAGAGAGTGGAATTAGAAAAGGTTCAAAGAAGAGTGATCAAAATGATAAAAGGGGATGGAACTCGTCCCATATCAGGAAAGGCTAAAGAGGTTAGGATTCTTCAGCATGGAAAACAGATGGCTGAGGGGGGATATAATTGAGGTCTACAAATCCCGAGTGCTGCAGAACAAGTAAAAGTGAATCGATTTTCCAAAGTACAAAAAAGGCCAGGGGATATTCAATGAAATTACATGGAAATACTTTTAAAACAAATAGGAGGAAGTATTTTTTTCACTCAAAGAATAGTTAAGCTCTGGAACTTGTTGGGTTTGCACAAGTTCCTGGAGGAAAAGTCCATAGTCTTATTGAGATGAACATGGGGGGAAGCCACTGCTTGACCTGGGATTGGTAGCATGGAATGTTGCTACTAACTGGGTTTCTGCCAGGTACTTGTAACCTGGATTGGCCACTGTTGGAAGCAGGATACTGGGCTAGATGGACCATTGGTCTGACCAAGTATGGCTATTCTTATGTTCTTATGTAGTACATAGGATCCTAACTTTCACCGAACTATTCATGACAGAGAGAGAAAAAAAAGACAGTTAAATCTAAAAAAAATACTCACTGCAGGATCCTGAAGGCAGAGCTGTCATGGGGGTGGGTGAGAATTTGACAAATCTATGATCAAGCTGACATCAAAGATGGCAGTAATGAGGACGATGAATGCCTTCCTGGAACCAAGTATTACTATAGGGTCCATCAAGGGAAGGTGGTGGGGGAATTTCAAAGGTTTAGGGGTTCTCTGTCAAAGGCTTTGTTGGACCCTTGCACTGAAAACCCGAGGTTAACATCTATTCTTATGTTGAAATTAAAATGGATGTAAATTTTATCTCAAAGTTAACTTTTAACACATTACTTCAGGTTTGGTGCTAGTTTTGATTTTCTTTTAAACTTCACATTTTGTTTTAGAACAAATGTTTATTTTACTGCTTTTTGCATTTAATTAGCGTTTTACATTAGGATTAAATAAAACTGCATTAAAAACCCTGTTATGTGAAGCTGCAAATTTGATTTAGCAAGGTCCAGTGACTCAAATGCTACAAAAAGTGGGACAGGGAGAGAAATTGTAATACATGAAGACATCAGTATGGTCTTCACAAGCCTCTGTTTCTAACTTAGGCCAACAAAAAAAAAAAAAAAAAAAAAGAAGAAAAGAAATAGATAAAAATATCACACATACTGGTGCCTAACATGCCTTGAGAGAAATCCTAGAACAAAAACTGTTTCACGCTGTATAATCTTAGGCCTCATAGGCAACAACAACTTTCTCCACCGACCTGTAAAAGATTTGCCATTGAGTTAATGACAACCAGGAAAAGGTTTAAATGATCTAATTTCACAGGTTAATTGGTAGTAGCAAGGTTCTCTGATATTTTTAATTGGACAAGCATTACAAATAACAAAAAAGTGTGGCTGTATATAAGGTTTCCAAGATCAGTTCTGCACTACAGAACAGAAATGCTGTTCTTCATTTATGCCAGCAGGAAGGAAACCTGTACACTAGTGCTTATCAATCTTTTTCTGGGTATGACTTCGTGATCATGGCCAAACAAAATTATATGACCCCCCCCCCCCCCCTTGCATCTGGCAGATGCAGAATAATGATGCATCTTTGGAAAGCCTACCCAGATTAAAATCCCAAATGTGGATTTTGTGATTCCATTGGGAGTCCTGACACCCAGTTTGGGAAGTTCTGCTGTACGCTCAGAAGTCTCAACCAAAAGCAATACACCTGTACAAAAATAAAACAACTTACGTTTTACCCAGAACTAATGAAGCCACTAGAAGATCAAACTGGGAGGTAAATTGCTCCTCTGGCACCAACAAACATTTAAATCTTAAATCATTCAGTCTATTTTAATAGTTTATACAAATTACAAAAATGGTATTGAATCTTCAATTTCCAGGCTGTTTTCCAGGTCCCTCTATCAAAAGGGAACAAGGATCAATTTATTGCTGGGCAACAGCAATCCTCAAAATCCTTCACACATTACAGAGCATATTCGCTTTTGTTTGTTAAGCAGACATCACTCATACCTCCAAAAGAGTGATCAACAATGTCCAGGCATTTTTACCACGTCCGTTTTTTTTTTTTAATTTGTAAGGCTACATTTCAACACATCCTAAAGTGAAACTCTTTCTTGCCCTCCTACATTTTCCCCAAATTCTGTACAGGCAAAATACTCAGCAGGTAGCAGAGTAATACAGATCTTGCTGCTGTTAGGACACAAGTACAGCTATTGGTTCAAGCTTCATCCTCTCCTAATGTCTCACCAAAATAGAAGCATTTTGGGGAAGGAAAAGAAAGACAATGCAAAAATGCACAGTACAACACTGACCATTTGATGCCTCCAGAAAGTTTCTTTTCATAGTCAGGTATAGCTAGACTGTTTATAAAAGGCCTCACCTCAGTGCATCAATGAAAGCAAGCCAACTGGTAATTAACGACTCTTCAGCTGTGAACAGTAGAGAATGCATTACAGGCCCAGTCAGTAATGAGTACTCCTAACCTGCAGTGAATTGATGGTTTACGGCTGACACACTGTGAATAAATGGGAGACTGAGAGCAGGCAAGAGATTTGTGGTGAAACCTGTGTCACTCTGCAGAACAAATACTCATTCAGACAGCTTGACTTACATTCCAGTGACACTTACTCTCATTACACCTTTTAAAATGATTTAAAATAAAACTGACAGCATTTTTTCTCCTGCTGTAGTACATATGGGCACTTCAAAGTCTGCAACTGTTTTCCTGTGTTAAGATGTTCTGTGGTCACCATACACACCTCATGCCTTCTACAAATGGAATTAGGTAATTTGGTTTTGCCCTTGCAATAATACCTCAAAATCCGATTTCCCTTTCTAAGCTTCTGTTCAACTTAAGACTTATAAAACTGTGTGTGCATTACATGGGTGTGGGTGCTCCTTGGAATTTCCTCACTGTTTCTTTCATACGTGTGGGTGTTTTACCCCATTTATAACTATGGGAAGAGCGAGGCCTGTGTGTACCAATCCTTTATAGAGGTAAAGATGAACTGACTTCAAAATAAAATGTATGATTCCAAGAGGGGAACGACTCAAAGGAAGGTGCAAACTTGACACTTTGGGGAAAATGAAGGAAGGATTTAACAGATGCTGTCTAGAATGTCACACTTTTTCTTGGTGGTGGTGTGGGGGCATGGGGGTGGATATCCTTATTAAACTCTTCTCCACATACCAAAATAAAATGTTAACATTCACCTCTGAGATAGAAAATAAGGGGAGAGGGGGCATTTTAAAGGCATATGTCCTTAACTTAAATGCATTTTAACCTTCTGCAGATCTGTGACATCTGCAAACCTCCCTCCACATCCTCAGGAAAATTCTCTCAGGTGAACCCCAGTCCCTGCTGGACCAGGAAAGGGGGGGGGGGGGAGAGCTGTATCAGTGTCAGAACTGTTCAAGGGCCCAAAACCAGAACTCGTGTTTATACCTACTATGAAACACATGCCCTCCTCTAACAGAGGACATGCATCCAGTGATAGAGGTGTAAAAATCACAGCAAAGAGGAACACCCAAAGATACATGCATGTATGCAAACTAAATACCCTCACAAAATTATATTATTTACTTGCACCTTTTTTTGTTACTTAGAACGTTTAATGACAGACAGAATTATATTAGATGACAAAAAAAGAAGAAACAGTTCTATTCCACAAACATTATTTTGTAGGGCATATTTACAGTAGAGAGCTGCATAGAACGGAGTTAGTGGGAATCCCGCAGGAATCCCACCGGGATGGGCACAGGTCCTGCGGGCATCCCACAGGGATGAATGCATATTCTGCGGGGTTCCTGCAGAAGTGTAGTGCCAGGCCAGCCAACCTATTCTTTCCCAGTGTTTCTCAGCTAGCTTAGCCATTATAATAGCACTAAGAAAAATGAATGAATATGGTTGGTAGCACTGAAATCCCCATAAGTACAGAGGGGAAGTAGTTATCAACACGGGCTATGTTGGGTTCTTTTAGTACAGGGGACGGGAGGGGATGGAGAAGATTCCAGTGGGGACGGGCGGTGATGGGTGAAATTTATGTCCACATGCAACTCTCTGATTTACAGTCCCATTAGTAAATGTATTTCCCTGGCCCTCATCCCTCTTCCATTGCCTTAAGTACAAACATGAACTCTTTCTCGGGGGAGGGGGGGGAATTTCCTCTGTTGGAGAATATAAACTAAGAGGTCTTTTTACTAAGGGGTGCTAATGGATTTAGCACCAGCTAACGAATTATTGTGTGTTGCCATGCAGTCCATAGGTATGCAATGACCTGTGTGGCATTTAGCATGTGCTAATCATTAGCATGCCATAAATCCATTAGCACACCTTAGTAAAAGGACTCCCGGGGGCAGGGAAATACCTACAGACTGATGCTCAGAACTCCCGTTGTAAAGCCAACAGCGCAGAACCCATACCGCCAGAACAGAGCAGAAAACTAGCTCACCAAAGCTCAAAGGAAATGATATACAAATTATATGCACGCTGTAAAAAGTGAAAGCAAGGGGGAGAACATGCTTGGCGCATGCGCAAAGAGTTTTGGAGTAAGGTCAACTCTTGCGCGCATGCGCCAGGCAAACCAAAAAGCGAAGCACACATTAGCGTCTGTTTTCTGTGCCTTTAAACAAACTTTTCTATTTTTTTTTTAAACTTGGAAGGCTTATATTTAAGCACAGGAAAGCCAATGTGTGCTTTCACTTTCGTGTTTGCTTGGACTTGAGCACATTTATTTCTTAGTACCAGCGCTTACAGGCTTGCATGGGCTTTCTTCCACTTTAAAATCTGCCAGTTTTGATTTCTTTTATAAGAAAGGAGGAGAAATTATTTTCTTTCCATTAGTTCTTCACACTATTCCAGGACGAGTGGGTAGTTATGTCCATCAACCAGCAGGTGGAGATAGAAAATACAGAACTGAGCACCACTACATAGATCCCTGAGAGCAGCTCAGCTCCTCAGTATCAGTCCTCAAGCAAGGAAGAAAGAACGCCCAATCAGGCACATGCAGTATACAGACTGCTGCTTCACAATACCAGAACCTACACTGACTTATAAGTTTCTCTGATGCCAAGATTGTCTACTGTCAGCAACCAACACATCCAGCCCCAAGAACCATCCGAAGACAAGGTCCCTGGAAAACAGGATACAAAGACCGAGCCACCAATCAGGGCGTTGAACCACGGGAGGGCTCCTGGAATAGAAAGAAAATTATCAGGTAAGTCCTAATTTCTCCTTCCATTACGTCCATTCCCACTATTCCAGGATGAGTGGGATGTTCAAAAGCTATCCCTACGAGGGTGGGAAGCCGAACCTGCCACAAGCAGAACTGACACCTCAAATGCAGCCACTGCCTGCGTGGCCCCAGCTATACTATCATGCTACTGAAGGAAAGCAGAGAAGCCCATGCTTCTGCCCTACAAATATCCATCCGAGAAGACAACGAAGCCTTTGCCCGAGATGTAGTCACATGCCCAGGAGAGTGTGCCTTCCAGCACGAGGAGAAGAGCCTCTCAGAATACAAGCAGAGACCACGGCCACCTTCACTCACCAGGTAAAGGAAGCCTTGGAAGCCATGAGACCTAACTGCTGTTTATCAAACTGCACAAAAGGTCTATACGAAAGGCGGAAGACTTCAGGAACCTCAAAAAAACACGAGAGTCCTGTGAAAGTTCAGAAGCCTGCAAGAGGCATATAGACGACTAAATAAAAAGAAGCCAACAAGCACTCGGGCAAAAAGGACAGTACTGCTCGAAATGAAACCCCGCCTCCAAAACAAAGACGAAGAAAGGGTCCTAAGAAGGAGCCTGAAGTTGCAAGAAGCAACAGGCCAACGGAAGCGCCCTAATAACACCGAGTTCTACGTGAGAACTATCAGCATCACCTAGCGACGGGGCACAAATGGAGAGTGCTGAAGCACCCGAAGGACCAGCATAAAATCCCATTCGGAAAAGGCACGCGAAGGGCAGCGTAAGCGACCCACACCTCTCTGAAAACAAATCACAACCGTAAGAGCCGCTAAAGAAGAGGTCTGCCAACGACCCTGAAAGTAAGCCAGGGCTGCCACTGGAACCCACAAGGAACCCAGCGCTAGCCTTTGATACTCCCTCCCGCAAAAATGCAAGGAAATGGCCCAGGGAGGAAGCAAAGTACTGGCAGGCGCCAAGGAAGAAGAGCGCTTCCTAGCCTGCAGCAGGGAAGCCAGGACTGAAACTAATAATCCTTCTTCCTCAGCCGAGCCCTCTCAAGGGCCAGGCCATAAGACCAAAGGGAGAAGAATCCTCCATGACCACCAGGCCCTAACAGAAGAACTTCAAACTTGAGGGAATCGCATTAGCTCCCCAACTAGGAGCTTCACAAGATCTGCATAGCACTGGAGCCGTGTCCAAGCTGGAGAACAGGAGCACTGTATTCCGAAGGTCTCCCACTCTCCCCCACTTCCGGCCTAACTTTGGCACGGGGGAAGGCTTACAGGAGCCCCTCGCTCAAACACAAACGCAGCAGGGTGTCCAGAACCAGAGTGTCCTCTTCTCTGCGTCGGCTGAAGAATCGAGGAACGGTGACATAGGAATAGGCCAAGAAAGCCAAACCCCATCGACACATCAGCAGCTGTAACAGCTCAACCTACAGCTCCCAATCACTGGAAGTTTGACCGTGCCTGCTACGAAGGTCGGTCCCTACGAGAGGGACCCCTCAAAACCGCCGAAAAGCACAACAGGTGTCTCTCTGCCCCAGCCATTAACCAGTTCGGCTCCAGAGCCAGCAGACTGCTAGGAATTCCCCCTAGCTAGTAGAAGAGGCTAGTGCAATAGCAACGTTCGAAAAGGCCCAAACCAAAGCATTCCCAACAGCGGGGCAAAAGCCTCCAGAGCTTAGCGCACCCCTCACAGCTCCAGAGGGCCAATGCGCCTCTACTGGAAACCAAGAACCATGCCAGGGGACCCCTACAAAGGGCCCCCCCAGCCCAAGAACCTGTCAACCGTAGACCCCACTTCCAAAGGCAGGAGCGGGGAGGGCCTCCCTAGGGTCAACGACTGGTGAAGCCACAACCACCTCAGGTCTGTCTGACCACCAGAGGCAAAGAAGCCAGAGGCTGTAACCCTCTGAAATCGGAGACCAGGAGCTGAACAGGGTCCTATAAATTGGCCGCATCCGAGGGTAAGGTACCACTTCCAGGGCCGCTGTCACAGAACCAAGGAGCTGCACAAAATCCTAGGCTTGAAGCTGGAAACAAAGCAGAAGCGAAGAATCCAGTGCACTAACTTAAAGCGCCATCTGTCTGTGAGAAACACAAGTTCACAGAGAATCAAAAAGAATACCTAGATGCTCCAAGTTGGTGTGCTGGCGCCAGCCGCCCCCACCGAAATTGAACACCCAAACTAGAAAAGAAAAAAACAAAACAGCAGGTGAACCATTGTTGAAGGAGCACTTGATATGCCAGCTTTCTCTTGTGACCCCTGCCTCCCAAGTTTGATGCCACAACTCATGCTCTTCTCCACAGCTGCTTTTGCCACCCCAGGCTTGATCCCCCCTTAGATATCCTTGTCCCACTCCCCAGGCCTTAGACCCAATCTTGCTGATGTTCAGCTCACTTTTTTCCCTGAGCTTAGCCCTTAACCCCATCTTCCTCTCCCCTCTGTCAAGGCTCAACCCCTTTTTCTCTCAGCTCTTTCCTTTTCTCCCCCCCCCCCCCCCCCCCCCCCATTTTGCTTCTTAGCCTCAGGCTCAACTAAGTTCCAACTCATCTTTTCTTTGTCTGCCCTGGCTGGATCCCACCACTGCTACTACTTGCCACACAGGCTGCAGCTGCCTCTTCCTGACAGCCATAGTAGGGCTGACCATGCTGCTTCCTCCTTTTCCAGCCATGTGGGCTGCAGCTGCCTCTCTGCTTGCCATGGGGCTGATCATGTTGCTGCCTCATTCTTCCAGTGTGCAATTCACAGCTACCTCTTCCCATTGCTAGGTCAGTTGTGCCGTCTCCCTCCTCTTCCTTTTGCACATTCTGCATTGCGCAGTTACACAGAATTCCCCAAGATCTAGAAGTCAAATAGTATCACCTCCTCACACCACTGCCCCTTCCCTTCTATTTGGAGGAAAGCTAACTAGCTAAGGCAACTTAAAAACATTTTTGCAAGCCAATAACAAGACAATTAATTCAAGCCTACAACATTGCCACTTTAAAATAGAGTGTAACCTGAAGTGAGACAAATCACCAGGGACACAAATACAAAAAAAAAAAGGAGAAAACCCCACAAGCTGTTTAGAACTGTAATAAATCTAGGCTTCAATTATCCAGCAAGCAAGCAGGCAGATTCTTCCAGACTCTGGTCCCAGAGGTGAAATCTCATTTACTGCTCAGTGCTGCACAACAAATTTGTGGCAAAGTTAGCCAACTTTTCAGCATTCCAGACCCTTACTTAGCCCCAAAAATCAGACAAAAAAGTTACACAAACGTTTTCCCTGTAAAACAGGTGCTCAATGTCTTCTGACACTTCCCTTGACCAATACGAGGTGCTACCACACCCCTCCCCCACCCAGGCCATTGTTAGTTTCTACTCACTTGAAAATGCCAACATTTGTTCAAATTTTCAACTCCCTATTTCTTTCTACTTATTAGGTGCTGTGCATTTTTAGCACACATTTGGTTTGTTTGGGCGACTAAATTTTTGTGTGTAGAAAAATCTATGGTATGTGTATGTGTGTATACCTACAAACTAACATGCACAATGCACATATAAAACAAGTGCATACAATGTTTGCATTTCGAAACAAATATGTGGGAAAAAGAAAAGACATAAAAGCTCAGGAAAATCTCAGAAATATGAAAACTAACCAAATGACTAGCACATCCATGCTAATCATTATTTTCCAAGGGTTCTGCATCACTGTTGCCTCTATTTATGGTTTATTCAGATTTGTTGAATCAACTTTTTTTCTTTTTTCCACAAAATAATTCAAGGTGATGTACAATAAAATCAACGCTTAGAAAGGAACTGCATTAAAATCATAGAAAAGCGAACCATTCATACATCTTGGCAGTCAACAGTAGCACTTCACATTTATGTACAAAAATGGGTTCATCATCTATCACTAAAAGTATCCATGCAAAAATGAGTTTTGAGGTTAATTTTAAAATTTTTAAAAGACAACTCTGCATGGATCACATGAGGCAAAATGTTCCAAAGGAACAGGCCATAAAACAAAATGCACTTCTTCTAGTTGACTTCCAGTCGGCCTGAGATGGACTGGGTAGAATGAGTCTATGGTCGTTAATAGAGCAAAGCAGCAGATAGGGATGTATGGAATTGTTACTTTCGAAAGATAATTCGGCAATCCAGTCTGGAATACCTTATGTGTCAGGGTAAGTATTTTGAACCGAATTTACAGGAAGCCAGTGCAATTTTCAGAGGAGCGGAGTGATGGGGTTGCTTCATCTGGCCATTACATAGTACACGAGCTGTGGTGTTTTGCAGCATTTGAAGTCTTTTTAATTCTGATTTAGGAATACCTGCATAAACAACATTACAATAATCAAGTCAAGATCCTATAAAAGCATGGTACAGAGTATGTAACAAGTTGAAATCCATAAAACCTCAAACAGATCTAATTTTACAAAGAGCATAGAAACTAGACTTTATTAATAACAAATGTGTGAAGAGAAACTTAAGTTTCGAGTCAAGGATAACTCCCAGATTCTTGAATTTAGTTTTAGACTTACTACCTTAATTTGGTTTTATATTTTTTATTGGGGGTGGGGGGGGGGGGGGGGGGGGGGAAGAAATAGGAGAGAGGCAGAAGAATGCTTTTCCCCCCCCCCATAAGCAACCACCATATCATCCCAAAACAGCCACAGTAGATAAAAAGGTTGCATCTTCACATGGAGTGGAGAAACAGCCTAATGGTTAGTGCAGTGGCCCTAAACATTTCTAACCCGCCTATAAACTAGGTTTGATTCCCGCTGCAAGTCACTTAACCCTCTATTGCCAAGGTACGAATAAGTACCTGTGAGGCAGCCATGGCATAATTATATATATATAAGAAATCATATGAAGGGTTAATTCTGTTAAAAGCTTGGTATTTGAATTGAATTCTTATTTCAAATTTCAACTTTTACTTTGTAAGTGAAGTGAAGGTATGCCAGATGGTTCAGATTATATTGAACTCTAGCGTTTGCCGGGCTGGGTTAAAAAGGTCAGAGACAGGAATTTCTTTCACCCTTGTGAATAATGAAAGCTGGCTCAACATCTGTACATTATTAGGCATACTGAATAGTTTTGTAAGCAGGCAGTTTGTTTAGGATTAAATAGAAAAATGCTTAGATAGAAAATACTATTTAGAGAGAGAGGCAATAGATTAGTATTTACAAGTTTTTGATATTTAGAATATGTCTTATAAGAAATACTGATTCTGTGTAGTTAAATGTAGAAAACCTTTTTAAATTCTGTATCAATTCTTTGTCTGATGTTTCTAAAGCAAAGACTGTAGTGAAGAGGCCAACATATGGTTTGATTTAGCCATAGTTCTGGCTGGTTCAATGTATAAGCTGATAGGTGAAAAGGTCAGGGCTAGTCAGCTCTCTTCTCCTTGATTAATTATAGGTAACTGTAGGAATAGTCTTGAAAGTATATCTGTATGCTATTAAGTAAGATTGACTTTTGACCTCTTTAATGAATACCAGTTAGCAGTTAGTACTAGGAATATGAGAAATCAATCATAATAACATGCAGGAGTTCTGGAGACCAAATGTCTGGCTTGAGGGGCCCCAGGTCACAGGTCAGTTTAGGATGTCTGGAACCTATGTAACTGATATTTTTAAAGTAATGATTGGTTGAGGCAAAGTGACCAATCTATTCCTTAACCAATTGGAGAGTAAGGGGGCTGGGCTAGGCTAGGCTGGATAGAACAGTATTTAAGTAGGAGCAGAAGCAGTTTACGTCAGAAGGAGCTCAGAAGAAAGAGAAGGACAGAAGGAACAGACAGAAGAAGGAGAAGACAGCATAAGAAGAAAAGAGAGCTGAGAGAAAGAGAAGAGAGCTAGAACTGATGTCTTGCTTTGTTTGCTGGCAAATAAAGAAGATTTTTCTCTCATACTGGTGTGTGCTGTCTGACTCCTGAAGCATCACAAATTCATGCATCCATTCCTGCAACAATTCTTGGTGGCAGCGGTGGGATGAATCCTGCATCAATCCCAGCACCCAACTGACTGGAGAACATTCGCCGGGTATGTATTCTGTATTGTAATTCTAGCTAGAAAATTGTAAATCAGCCCCTCAAACAAATTGAGGAAGGAGAGCCTGATCAACTCTCAGCGAAGGCCCTAGTACCTTCTAATCTAGAGGAGATTAGAAGCGAAAACGCTTGAGCTTATCTGTATCTGAGAAATCTGAAATTGTTGGGTGGGATTTTCTGTATGGAATGTGTGATGCGTGAATGATTATTGAGTGCGGACTTCTTATAGCTGCATTTCCAATTAACGCGAGTTCAATTGGTCAGCAACGGAAGGAAGCGATTGCTGTCTGTCTACCTAGTGTTTCGAGAGTGCGGACCCCTTACTGCACTTTCAAAAATTCCCTCCCTTTTTGTGTGTTGTAACTGTAAGCATTATGGGTGGGACATCATCTAGACAAATTGATACTCCCCTAGACTGTATGCTTAAGAACTTTAAAAAAGGATTTTTAATTAATGACTATGGACAGACTTTAAGCTCAAGTACTCTAAGAACCTTGTGTGAAGTTGAGTGGCCATCTATGGGAGTGGGGTGGCCCCCTAGTGGCAGCTTAGATATTGAAGTAATCCGGAAGGTCTACAGCATAGTTGTAGGAGAACCAGAATATTCTGAACAACTCCCTTATATAGATTCCTGGGACAGCCTTGTGACTGACCCTCCCTCGTGGTTGAAAACTTATATGGGATCCCCAGTAAAATTCATGTTAGGCCGTGTTCAAAGAAAGATTAGAAAATCTAAACTAGAAGAGGGAAAGAGCCCTAGGAAGCCTACCACCCAATCGGTGGCTTCCGCCCCTACCCTGTCCGAGAAACCCATACTCTCTGATGACCCCTCAGACCTTGAGCCACCACCTTATGGCCCATTGTTGGGGTTCCGTGCCACCCCCAGAGATCCACGCCGTCCAGCCCAAGCTTCTCCAGCACAGGCTTCTCCGGATAGTTCTTCCCCTCCTGTGCAAAACCTGCCACACCCTAGGTTGGACTTTTCACCCGGCCTCTACCCTTCTGTGCCACATCCTCTCCTGTTAACCTCTGAAGACCCGTTTTGGGTTCCACTCCCTGACTCCTCAACTCCCGACAGCCCAGCCTCTCCCTCTAATACCCCTACCCACTCATCAGGGGCCCGGCATCCCTTTCAATGGACTGACTCACCTGTGACCACCTCTCAGTCTATGAGTACCCCTCCCCATCCCTCAGGGGTTCAACATACCTCCACTGAATGGGTTAGACCTGCTGCAATCACCTTTGAGCATGATAGGAGGGTAGCTCCTAGCTCTACCTCAGGTTCCATTCCCACCTCCTCGAGAGTTCTGCCCCTCCGCCAGGTAACTACTACTCGACCGGATCCTAATAATCAGGGTCAGGTTATACAGGCACAGGCCTATCAGTATGTACCCTTCACAACCACCGATCTCCTGAATTGGAAGACGCATTACCCCTCTTATACTGAAAAGCCTCAGGCAGTGGTGGACCTAGTGGCTAGCATTATGGCCACCCATAACCCAACCTGGACTGATTGTCAACAACTTCTCCTGACCCTCTTCACAACTGAGGAGAGGCGGAAGATTTTGCAAAATGCTGAGGCCATCACGCGAGCACGTGCTCCCGAGAGGACACCGGACCTAGAGGGGTGGGTTAGAGCTCGGTTTCCTCGCGCAGCTCCAGATTGGGATCCAAATGATGGGCAGCACTATGAACTGTCTGGCTATTGCCGGGACTTGCTGGAAGGTATGAGGAAAGGCATAAAGAGGCCCATTAATCTGGCAAAGGTCTCTGAAATTCTCCAAGGGGCAACTGAATCCCCTGGGGCCTTTCTAGAGCGACTAATTGAAGCCTACAGAACATACACCCCATTTGACCCTGAAGCCCAAGAAAACCAGAGAATGGTGAATAGTGCATTGGTGGCCCAGAGTATGCCAGATATCTGGAAGAAGTTGCAGCGTCAGGAGGGATTCGCAGGGATGAATACCACCCAGCTAATTGAGATCGCAACCAAGGTTTTCATTAATAGAGATCAGGAGGTGCGCCGAGAGGCTGACCGGAAGATGCAGAAGAAGGCCGACCTTTTAGCGGCAGCCATTACTAATTCCACCCTTAACCGAGGTCGACCTCTAGCTAATGGGAAGCCAAAGTGGGACCCCGGACCACCAGCCAGGCCCCGAGATTCCTTCAATCAATCCCGGCCAAGGGGGGAGAATGCCAGACCAAGATTGGAGAGGGACCAGTGTGCCTATTGTAAGGAAAGAGGGCACTGGAAAGATGAATGCCCCCAGAGGCGCCAGGGACTGAGAAGGGGACCAGGAGATCGAGGAAGCCGAGGCCGAGTTCGAGAGGGAAGATATGAGCCTCCTGAATCTGACATCATCGGGATAGCCGAGATGGCAGCATGGGACGAATAGGACAGACCGGGTTCCTACAAACTGGGCTCCCAGGAACCTATGGTCAAGTTAACTATAGGGAGCCGCTCAATTCCATTCATGATTGATACAGGAGCTGAACATTCTGTTGTGACGGAGCGATTAGCGCCTGGGTCTGGAAAAACTGTCCGAGTGGTGGGAGCCACGGGGGTGCAGAACCGGAGGCCCTTCCTGACAACCCGTAGATGCCAATTAGGCTCACACATAGTCACTCATGAATTCCTGTATATGCCAGACTGTCCAATCCCTTTGTTAGGCCGAGACCTGCTGTCCAAGCTTAGGGCCCAAATTTCCTTTGACTCTGATGGCCAGACTTCAGTCTCCTTTCGGCCCCCAACATCCAGCCCTAAGGGTATATTGAGTTTCTGTTGCCCTCTTGAAGAAGAATGGCGGCTGCATCAGTCACATAGCCAAGTTGACCTACCCCTGGCAGACAGCTTTCAGGTCAGTGGAGTATGGGCAGAAGATAATCCCCCAGGGTTGGCCCGAAATATTCCTCCTGTCCATGTAGACTTACTTCCAAATGCCCGGCCAATCCATCTTCGCCAATACCCAATTCCCAGAAAGGCTCTGGAAGGGATCCAAGCACATTTGAATCGTCTGTTATCCTATGGAATTATTCGTCCTTGCCAGTCTCCATGGAATACGCCACTATTGCCAGTTCAGAAGCCAGGGACTGAGGACTACCGGCCAGTCCAAGACTTACGAGTGGTCAACAAATCCACTATCTCATTACACCCTGTAGTGCCTAATCCATATGTCCTGTTAGGATTGATACCTTCTGGAGCTACCCATTTCACGACACTAGACCTAAAAGATGCCTTCTTTTGTATTCGGGTGGCCCCAGCCAGTCAACTGCTTTTCGCCTTTCAATGGGAAAACCCAGTAACAGGAAGGAAGCTTCAGTATACATGGACCCGCCTGCCACAGGGGTTCAAGAATTCCCCCACCATTTTTGGGACTGCCCTAGGACAAGATCTTAAGACTTTTAAATCTGAGCCTTCCAGGCGAGTTTTACTCCAGTATGTAGATGACCTCCTGATTGCAGCAGTGACTCAGGAAGAGTGTTTTGAGGCTACTAGAGAATTGCTGGAGCTACTCTTGGATGCAGGCTATAAGGTCTCACGCTCAAAGGCCCAACTTTGTCAGTCAGAAGTGAAGTATCTGGGCTTTTGTATTTCCCAGGGAAGTCGGAGACTGGATGCTAGTAGGAAGCAAGCGGTAGCTGCAATTCCCCAACCCAAGTCCAGAAGAGAAGTTAGGGAATTCCTGGGAGCAGCTGGATTCTGCAGAATTTGGATTCCAAATTTTGCATTGATGGCGAAACCCTTTTACCAAGCCACAAAGGGGGGTGAAAAGGAACCATTTGAATGGGGACCTACTGCTCAACAATCCTTCATTGCCATAAAGAAAGCCCTACTCCAAGCCCCTGCGTTAGGCCTTCCTGATGTGGAGAAACCTTTCTCATTGTATGTCCACGAGCGACAGGGGGTTGCTCTGGGTGTGCTGACCCAGATGATGGGATCTTGGCAGAGGCCTGTTGCATACCTGTCTAAACAGCTGGATGGAGTGGCTAAAGGATGGCCAGCCTGCATGAGGGCCATTGCAGCAACAGCCTTACTGGTCCAGGAAGCTGATAAGTTGACCTTGGGGCAAGAACTGGTTGTTAAAGTCCCCCACGCAGTTCTCACCCTCATGGAGTATAAGGGCAACCACTGGTTTACAAATAACCGCATGGTTAAGTACCAAGCTAGCTTGTGTGAGAATCCACGGATACACCTGGAAACAGTGGCTACATTCAATCCTGCTACTCTTTTGCCAGCATCTGAGGGACCACCGGATCATGACTGTATCCAAACTATGGATGAAGTGTACTCCAGTCGACCAGATCTTAAAGATGTTCCTTGGAGGGACCCAGATGTAATTTATTTCACAGATGGAAGCAGTTATGTGGAGAACTCCAAGCGATTGGCAGGCTATGCTGTGGTGACAGAGGACAAGGTGATAGAAGCAAGAGCCCTGCCCCAAGGAACTTCAGCCCAGAAAGCAGAACTTGTGGCCCTCATACGAGCTCTGGAGTTAGCAGCAGGACTGGTAACCAACATTTATACTGATTCTAAGTATGCCTTCACAACCCTACATGCTCATGGAGCTTTGTATAAGGAAAAGGGACTCATAAATGCTGCAGGCCAACCTGTTAAGTATGGACCCGAAATACTTCAGCTGCTAGAGGCTGTTTGGGCCCCCAAGAAGGTAGCTGTCATTCACTGTAGGGGACACCAAAGGGTAGATACTCCAGTGGCCCGAGGGAATCGCCATGCTGATCGGGTGGCCAAAGAAGCTGCTCGAGGACCCCCAGCAAGTACTGTGACTCCCCTGTTCCAAATTCGATTGCAAGAATGGACGCCTATGTATACCCAAATGGAAGAGAAATGGGCTCAAGAAGAAGGTGCAGTAAGGAGACCTGATGGCTGGTTACATCTCCCTGATACTAGAGTTCTGGTGCCACGCCACCTAGCTTGGCCTGTAGTGTCTCAAGCTCATGACCTATCACACTTAGGGAAAACAGCACTAGCCCGCCTACTCAGTCGAGTAGTGGTGCTGGAAGGATTGGATAGTCTGGTTGCCACTGCCTCTGCCCGATGTACTCTCTGTGCCCAGAATAATGCTCGTCAGGGACCCCGTATTCCACCAGGAGTTCAGTCTAGAGGACTAACACCCTTTGAGTCTTTAGTTATAGACTTCACAGAAATGCCCAGGAGCGGTAGGCTCCGATACCTCTTGGTCATGGTTTGTACCTTTTCTGGGTGGGTGGAAGCATATCCTACAGTCACTGAGAAAGCCACAGAAGTAGCTCGAGCTCTCCTTAGGGATGTCATCCCCAGGTATGGACTGCCCCTTGCCATAGGTTCAGATAATGGTCCCGCCTTTGTTGAAGCTACACTTCAGGCCCTGTCCCGCGCTTTGCGCATTACCTGGAAATTGCATTGTGCCTACCGTCCCCAGAGTTCAGGGCAGGTTGAGCGGGCAAACAGAACCTTGAAAAATAGCCTAGCAAAGATTTGTCAGGAAACCCAATTGAAATGGCCACAGGCATTGCCACTAGCCCTCTTTCGCCTCCGATGCACCCCAACTAAAGGAACAGCCCTCTCTCCCTTTGAAATTGTGTATGGGAAGCCCCCAGCCATTTTACAGGGAATTAAGGGAGACATAGGGATTTTAGGGTCTGCCCAGGTGCAGGAGCAGGTAGCCCTCCTGGGTAAGATAATTTCTGAGCTTCAGTCTTATGTGAGAGAAATAAACCCTGTCCCCTTCCAGGCTCAGGTACATTCCTTCCTGCCAGGGGATAGAGTTTGGGTGAAAGACTGGAAGCTCCAGCCTTTGGGGCCCCGATGGAAAGGACCTTTTACTGTTTTGCTTTCTACCCCTGCAGCTGTGAAGGTCGCAGGGATTACTCCATGGGTCCATTGGTCTCGAATTAAGTCTGCTGACCAGACTGAGCCCAGCACGGATCAGACGGAGCCTAGACAGTGGAGAGCAGAAAGAGATCCAGCGGAGCCACTGAAGTTGCGCTTGACCCGAACCAAAGAATCTACTAGCTGAAAAGAAGGGTCAACTGCATACTGCAGGAGCGGCTGAACTTCGGCTTCACACTGAGACTCTTTCTTGCCCTGATTCTGGCTTTCTTGGAATTTGAGAGCTTGATCCTTGTCAGTTGAGGGTCTATCCCAACTGGTATAAGAACTCAAAGACTGAGAACACTATATGAGAATAATCTGTGATTAGCACAGACTGTTGAAATATTATTGCTTAATTAGTTTGCTGTATTTGTTTTAGATTAGGAAGAAAGAAAATGTTAGTAGTTTGGATGCTTTTGTTGTTTTCTACTCCTTGCCTCCTTGTTCCTAATACCCCAACTCGCTCCAACCTTTGGTTACACTCAGTCCAGGAACTAATTAGCCAGGCAAAGATTACTTCCCCTTGTATTGTGTGTTCCCGATTTTCTCCTTATACTACAGATGTCCCAGCTGTACCTGTCCCTGTGCAACTCCCAGCTCTTATACCTCCCTACTTTTCGAGTTCAGGCCCTTGGAGCCAGGATTATACTTGGTGGTCCTTTTATAATGCTACTTCCCCCTCTGACTCTTCTCTAAGGCCAGTTTTTACGTCTCCCTATCCAGCCTCTGGAGTGTTTTGTTTAACAAGAAGCATCTCAACTGTTCTTCCCATTCCCTGTAACTATACTAATGTTCTCCCAGAAAAAGGAGAATCTGTGTGGGTAGTTTCTCCAGGTACTCCTATGTGCCCTGCTACCATACCTGTAGATTATGACCCAGGTGATTATCTGGCTCCTAAGCGTACCACTGAGAAGACTATAGTGTCCAAGCTTATTTTCTACTTTCATAAGTCCCCGGGGTATGAAGAGTTACTAACAAATGAGCAGCCTGTCACAATTGGGGATTGGCGCCTATGGTGTGCAAAGTCTCCATTTCGTCTTCGTTCCCCCTGGGATAGGGGCTCGCATTATGGGCACCCTAAGTACCCTGTCCAGCCTGAGCCAACATTTATTGGGAACTTTCCTCACCCTCTTCTTGGTCATTACTGGCTCTGTGATAATGTCCTCCACATGATTCTTCCCCCTACATATAATTTTTGTGTATTGGTAACCTTGAATTATTTTCCTAAAGTTATTCCTCTTAAGCCACTATCCCCGCACCGCTCTAAGCGAGAGGCTTTGTCCTTACCCTCCTCCGTTGCCACAGAGGATGAGGCGATTGAATTAGCCCTCCAGTATATTAATTCTACTTATCCTCTGACTAAAAAGAGACTTGTAGCCCTTTCTGCCACAGCCTGGATTCCAATTGGAGGCCCGGTAGCGGGTATTACTGAACTAGGTATGGCTACCCGGAGACTTCAGTCCCTACTCCATGTTTTAGTTCATGAGCTGAATGTGGTAGTCAATGCATTGCAGGATCAAATTAATGAATTAAGTATAGTTTCTCGGTATAATCGTATGGGCCTTGACTATCTCTTTGCAGCCCAGGGTGGTCTCTGCACAGTGCTAAATTCTTCAGAGTGCTGTACTATTGTCATAAATAGGACGCATGTAGTTAGGCATGCCATGGATAAAGTCCTACAGTTGGCCAGCCTTAATGTGGAGGATTACCGAGGAGGATTAGACCTTACCTCCTGGTGGTGGTCATTGACCTCCTGGATACGTCCTTTGTTCATTTCCCTAATAGTCTTAGTTTTAGCAGGGTTGTTGTTTTGTTTCCTGGCCTCATGTGCTTCGGCAGTATGCCATCGGACCTTAACAAGTAGGGTAATGGTGATTCACAAGTCTATTCCTAATTAGGATCACTATAATCTCCAGAGTTTGAGTAGTGAGACTTATCTCTGCATAAGCTGATTTTAGTCTCAAAGGGGGGAATGAGGCAGCCATGGCATAATTATATATATATAAGAAATCATATGAAGGGTTAATTCTGTTAAAAGCTTGGTATTTGAATTGAATTCTTATTTCAAATTTCAACTTTTACTTTGTAAGTGAAGTGAAGGTATGCCAGATGGTTCAGATTATATTGAACTCTAGCGTTTGCCGGGCTGGGTTAAAAAGGTCAGAGACAGGAATTTCTTTCACCCTTGTGAATAATGAAAGCTGGCTCAACATCTGTACATTATTAGGCATACTGAATAGTTTTGTAAGCAGGCAGTTTGTTTAGGATTAAATAGAAAAATGCTTAGATAGAAAATACTATTTAGAGAGAGAGGCAATAGATTAGTATTTACAAGTTTTTGATATTTAGAATATGTCTTATAAGAAATACTGATTCTGTGTAGTTAAATGTAGAAAACCTTTTTAAATTCTGTATCAATTCTTTGTCTGATGTTTCTAAAGCAAAGACTGTAGTGAAGAGGCCAACATATGGTTTGATTTAGCCATAGTTCTGGCTGGTTCAATGTATAAGCTGATAGGTGAAAAGGTCAGGGCTAGTCAGCTCTCTTCTCCTTGATTAATTATAGGTAACTGTAGGAATAGTCTTGAAAGTATATCTGTATGCTATTAAGTAAGATTGACTTTTGACCTCTTTAATGAATACCAGAGTTTAGTTAGCAGTTAGTACTAGGAATATGAGAAATCAATCATAATAACATGCAGGAGTTCTGGAGACCAAATGTCTGGCTTGAGGGGCCCCAGGTCACAGGTCAGTTTAGGATGTCTGGAACCTATGTAACTGATATTTTTAAAGTAATGATTGGTTGAGGCAAAGTGACCAATCTATTCCTTAACCAATTGGAGAGTAAGGGGGCTGGGCTAGGCTAGGCTGGATAGAACAGTATTTAAGTAGGAGCAGAAGCAGTTTACGTCAGAAGGAGCTCAGAAGAAAGAGAAGGACAGAAGGAACAGACAGAAGAAGGAGAAGACAGCATAAGAAGAAAAGAGAGCTGAGAGAAAGAGAAGAGAGCTAGAACTGATGTCTTGCTTTGTTTGCTGGCAAATAAAGAAGATTTTTCTCTCATACTGGTGTGTGCTGTCTGACTCCTGAAGCATCACAAATTCATGCATCCATTCCTGCAACACCTGTACATATGAAAACCGCTCTGATTGTAACAGAAAGGCAATATATCAAATCCCATCCCCTTTCCATTTTCCTTATTCTCTCCCAAACACAAAGTTATGGAAGAGATGAACATACGTGAGAACATATTTAATGGCTGGGGCACTGAAGTGTGTCCTGGATAGCGCATTTCCCTAAAGAGAAATAGTGAATTACTACATTACTTTAGTTACTCGAAGAATCACCACCTCATCCAAATAGCAATTTGTTCCTTGCCTCTGAGCATTAACAAAGGGGAAAATGAAGACCCTCCCGGTACTGCAAGGGTGACAAATGTACTCAACCACCACTGCAAAAGGTTTTAGAAGAATAATGAAGTGATTCTCTGCCATACTATAGTCACTAATTTGGTAATATCAACCATAAAGTCAGTCACATACAGGAATTCCTAAGGCTTCCAAGATGCCCAATTTCATCCCACTTGTATTGGACAAAGATTCCTTTTTTGGAACACATGCCAAACTTAGAGAAACTAACAAAAAGCAAGAGTAAAACAAAAACAAACAAACAAAAAAAAAAAAAAGACTACAAAAGTTAGCCTGAAGTCCAGCAGAAGATAAAATAACTTAAATGTAGCCATGTGTAATACTGTGCATGGGACATCCATTTGGTAAATTAAGCAACGGACAGATATTGGAATATGCAAACTACATAGTAAAATGCTTTTTTGGTTTGTTCTGTATTCTCACTTGCACTAAAAGGGTATAAGGCATTTTCTAACATAAAAAAGGGAGGTGTAGAAGCTGATTTTCAAAGTACAGGCTTACAAAGCTAAACAGGTGTGCTTCTGCTAGCCAGCAGAGGCTTGCAGCCGCCCTAGCCACCCCTCTGAGACAGAGCAGTGGGTAGGCTGAAACCGCCCTGACCTTCTGGAGTGCCCCTTGAAGTGAAAGAACACAGAGCCTTTCTGCAGCAGCTCAGGGAGCTGGAGAGGCCATGCCTCCCCCAAACCCTTCACCAATTTCTCCAGGACCTCGCCAAAGAGCAACTGGCCCCTAAAGGGCCGCTAACAATAGCTTTTTGGAAGCGATATCTGCCACCCAGCGGCGAAGCCACAACCACCGGCATCTAACCACCCAAGTGGCCACTGAGAGGGAAACTAAGTGGACCAGATCATATATAGAACGCTCGCCAAAAAAAGGCTATACCCGACTCCAGGCGAGTCACCTCTGGGGACTCCGGGAGCTGCTGCAATGATCGCAGCATGGCCCTTGCCACATAACTGTAACAAATGGCAGCCTGAATACTGGACATCCCCACAGAAAAGTCCAGGCAGAGCTGCTGCCCCATCTTCTTGTCACAGAGCTCCTTCAGAACTGAGCCCCCCTGGACTAGCACAACAGTTGCCTTGGTGATCACCCTGACCAGAGCGTCCACCATTCAACCTTCTCCAGAGTAAAGGGTATAAAGGTGACTCAGAGTCTTGGCACCTTTAAGTGGACCATCAGGCTTTTCCCACTCTGCAGCATCATGTGTGTAAGAGCCTTGTGCAGAGGAAAATGATTAGGGGCCCAGTGAATCCCTCCAGCAGTGGATCCCCCTCAACAGATTGTTACCTAGGAGTGGTCGTTAGGCTTGACCATGCTATACGGCCACAGCCAGAGCACCACAGCACAACCTACCACCTACTGGAAGGTAGAGAAAAATATTGGATTGCTCCAGAGGGCACCACAGATTCTAGCTGGTCATGTCACTAGCTCAATTCAGTTCTCCATCTCCATCTGCTGATGGGACGAGATAACACCTGCTGATTCAAAACAATATAAGCTTGCGCTAAGAATGCAGCAATTCAAGAAGCGGGGATACTTGATTATACAGTGTATTAGTGGTGGTGGAACATTTTTATTTTTTGTTACATACATTGTGTAGCTGAGTTCTGAACAGACTGCTACAGAGAACTGCTACAGAGAATGTTCATTACACTAACACATACTTATCATCTGAGTGCTATAGTCACCCTATAGATTCTGCATACAGCTGCACTGTTTTAATACTGTTATACAGCAACATTTGTAAGTCTTCTTAACTTACCAGAAAGACTATTTAAATATTTGAAGTTAAAAAAAAAAATCTCTACAGACATTGATGTAGAGATTACAATATGACTAAAATATTCTTAACTATCTCTGCTTAAGACCACCCTAACTGAAGCTCAGGGCAGGAAAAACAAAAAGATTCAAACTAAGAAATGGTTCCAGGTGAAGAGTCTACCAACTGCAGGTAGGAAACTCAGGTCCTCTAGCAGGACACATGCAAATGGGTCTGGTTTAATCCTGAAAATTAGACCCATTTGCATGTGTGATCCCGGGGGTTTGAAAAAATGCCATCACAGGATTTCTGTAAAAAAACAAAAAACAAAAAAATACCCCAAAACAAAATGCAAAACTAAAGTGTGGATCACCAGCTAAAGTACTAAGGCTGCTCAGTGACAAGCACTGCAGCCCAAGTAATCTGTACAGTGAGACTGACTGCACTCCTTAATGAGTGGCCCTCAGGGGATCACAAACAGCTTTACTGCAAAAAATTAAGCAAAAAAAAAAAAGCAGCACACATACATAAACAGCATAAAGTCATATTTGTGACAACAATGGAACTTTCCTTAAATGTATAGGCTATTAAATTCTAAATGCTAGTTTTTCCCTATCTAAATAAAAACTCTACATTCGTAAACAGCAACAATGAAAAAATTGAAAAGGTCAGATTAGTTTTTCATCACATCTGGGTTTCATGGGATTGCAGACAATAATAACATCATGTATATATCAGTTTTAGGTGGTTAAGAGGATAAAGGATTTGATAGTATGGTTTTATTTTAAAAAAAATTAAAAACTAGGATTCTCTTTTAAGCTTTACTGAAGAGGAAGAAGAGGGAGATAAGCAACCAGAAATATGTACTCCAACAGGGAAAAGAGAACCTCGTAAAAAACAACATTTTTTCTTTTTAAAGTATTCTTTGAAAAACAAAATGTACTGGCTTTACCAAAACCACCTATGCAAGCTTTTACACAAAATTAAAAACATTCTTCTACAAGAAATTCCTTATGATCGATGCAACCAAGCATCAAGAACAGACAACATGACAAGCTATAACCAGATCATACTATTGCACTACCTCCTCCCCCCAGATATGCTAACTTGTCCATTTATCTCCCTTCTCCCTTTTCATGCACTTTTCCATTTATCTCGCTTCACCCTTTTCATGCACCCCTGACATACACTGGAATTTCTGAATTGTATACCTGTCCTCTATTTATATAACTGAATAACTTGTACATCTTTTAACTTAATGTAAGCCACACAGAGCTGAGTCCTTGACTCAGACGTGTGTGGGGTATAAATCCAATAAAGTTCCCTAGAATAATATAATTACTATTTATTGCTACAAATTTGAAACAGAGAAGGCAGACAGGCAGAAAACTTCATGCCTACAGAGGTTCAACTAAAGTGCAGGTTTTCCTAGAAAGTTGGTTCCACTGTCAGTGCATCACCAATAACCATCAACTTGAGGATCAGGAGAAAAGGAATAACAAATGTAAAAATAAAAAAAATAAAATAAAAAAAACAGTCAAGAAATGCAGTAGCACTACATCATGATGCCTGGATTACTGGCATACTTTTAGGGCTCTCACAAAGATTAACATTTACAAACTACTAAGCAAGAATCCCATAACATGACAAGTGGAATAAATTGGTGCTATAGCATAACGCACAATAAAACAAAAAAGACAGCAAGCCATAAAATCCATGTGGATCTAGGGTAGGTTAGACTAACAACACCTCATGTTTCAATTATAAATGAGGCACTAGTCACCTATATTTTTTAAAACTAGATATATTGGGAAGGCAGTCACATTTTAAATGAGTATCTGAAACACCTAATACATCAGCTATCCCATAACCCAAACACAACACCTTGAATCTTCATTCAAAATAACATGGCTAGGATCCCCAAGGCTTACTACTTCTCTCTATTCTGTTCTTGTGGCCATGAGCAGTTCCAGGGTCTTGTGCTCATTTCCAGTCTTCCTCCTAATTCACATAATAGCATTACAATGGGTACAGCAATAGTTCTGGTGTTTCTTAATGCAGGGTAGAGAGGTGTGGTAGTCGTGTTAGTCCAATAAAAAAGGTATCATCTTATTTTCTTTTCCATGTTTTGTTTGATTTCTATTGATAACCTTTAATGCAGGGTGCACACCATTCCCCATTGACAATCTGAAAATTTTAGGTATAATTATAGGCAAACATTTAACATTTGATACTCAAGTTTCCTCAGTAATCACAAAATCTTTCAGGTCTCTTGGAAACTAAAAAGGATCAGACCCTATTTCTCATCAGAAACATTCAAACTATTGGTACAATCATTAACATTATCCCAGTTCGATTATTGTAATGCCATATATGCTGGCTGTAAGGAGTACCTGTTGAAAAAACTCCAAACAGCTCAAAACACTGCAGCCAGGTTCTCTCCTTTTGAAAGTACCTCCCTTATATTAATCAAATTACACTGGCTTCCCATCAAAGTGATAATCACCTTCAAATTATGTACCTTTATCTTTCAAATCCTAAATGGCACAGCTCCAGACTATAAGGTACCATTAATAAACTTACCTCAAAGAAACACTAAATATGAGGCAAGACTACACCCTCCCAAATTGCAAAAATGTGATCTACAAAACTGTCCACTCTGCAGACTTCACTTACCTAGGAACCAAATGGTGGAGCTCCTTACCACCCAAAATAAGAAATATACAATAATATACTAGAGTCTACAAAATCCTCAAATCTTTCCTAGTCAAACAAACCCTCACAAAGAGCAACCATATCCCAAACAATGAATTACCTGAATTGGTTATTACTCTATTTGTTATTAACTTTCTCTTTGCTTCATGTACAATTTCTCATTCATAATAGATTTTCTAAATGTTAAACATCCATAGCTATTCCAGTATGTTGATGATACTGTATTGTAAAATTGGATTCTCACAACAAATTACTTTCTTATGCATTATTCTTTGTTATGTATCCTATACTGTTTACTGTAAGCCACGTTGAACTCAAACTTGTTTTGGTGGGATAATGTGGGATATAAATGTCACAAATTAATAAATACTTAATACAAATCAATGACCTTCACCTGCTTCCTAGAACCAAATCCTGGAACCCCGATATTCAAAAACAGCCATCAAGCAGCCATTCAATCTCTCTGAACTCGCTCTCCCAGGTGGAGAACACATGCCCAACAGAAAAGAACTCACTGCAGTATTATTTCAAGGCTGGATTTTATAAATAAAACTAGGTTCCTGGAACCTCACTGCAGCACCACATTGTGCACAGACAGGGAAAACATTAAGATGGAACTCTGGTAGTTAAGTGAGGGAAATGAGGACAGACACCTGGAAAGAAAAGAAAGTGAGATGGACAATGGGACAAAATAGTCAAGAGCAGAAACATTCAGGGGTCTGACAACAGGTGTTGACTCGCTTGTATGCCATTTCCCATGACTGGCAGACAGGATTTCTAAACTGAAAATTTTGAACACAAATCAAACATTAAGAGGTGTGATTACTAAGGTGTAATAAGCACAAAGCCTATTGGGAGTAAGTTCAGAAAATGTCCTGCAGTTAGCATGTAGAGCACCAACCTACCTCACAAGCCAAGGCCCAGATTAAATATATTGATGATAGTACAGATGCACAGGCTGTATCTGCCCAAGCATTTATATGCACTCAAATATTTTTTGTAAAAACCTAACTGGCAAAGCCTCCCAACCACCTACCCAATCCAATACTTCAGAAACTCCCACCCAGGCCTTAAACTTGGGGGTATCCCTCCACCCCTGCCCAGTAGTACCACTATTTTAAACCCTGGTGGAAACCGCATGGTAGGAGGATTGCTCTGGCCCCATCTGCTAGACTACCAGGGACATCCAGTTGTTTGGGGGTGGGGGGGGGGAGGATCAGGGGGCTGGAGGGTTGGTTGGTTTAGGGGCCTGAATTTGCTTTTGGGGGGGGGGGGCTGTGGCTGCAAAAAACGCCACATCTTGAGATGGCGATCAGTGCGCACATGCTAATCGGCACACCTGACAGCATGTTGTAACATACTACATGCTAACTGTTAGTGCTGTCCACTGCCTCTCTTGCCCACATCTGGCCAGTTTCCAACCCTAGCAGGTTGTGCAAGACTGTTGCCACACTGGCTGGTTTAATGCACAGTAAGCTTTAGCACACATCTATCTAAAAACTCCTGCTAAACAGATTAAAGAGCCCCACTTAGAGCCTGGGAAATTCAAGCAATGCCAGCCTAGTCATCTGGTGTCCTTTCCCTCAAAATCCTGCAAGTTACTTAAAAAGAATGGCTACAGGAAGAGATCAATACTATTCAGTACAAATGTTACTTTACTGCAGATGAATACAAGAAAAATGTTTAATCTGCTACCAAAAAGGCCAGCACGGTTCATGTTCCACATTCCACTTTTTGATATAGTGTATCTGGATTTTCAAAAAGGCATTTGACTAAGTTGCTCACAAGAACTTCCTGAGGAAATAAAAGCCATGGGATAGGGACATGGTTTCCTACTGTGGTTTGGGACCTGCCTAAAAGACAGCAAACAACAGGACGACATGGTCAGTTTTTCTCAGTTGCAGAAAGTAACAAAAGCACTTCTCTGGGATATTCCATTATCAAACATTTATATATGATCTGGAAAAGCGGATGAGTGAGTGAGAGGATCAAATGTGCAGATGATACAAACATAATCAAAGTTGTTAAATCACATGCGGACTGTGAGGAGTGGGCTAAGCATCTAAAACAGCGGATGAAATTTAATGTGGACTACTGAAAAGTTGATGCTTATAGGGAAAAATAATTGGATACTGGGTTCTGTATTAGGAGTCACCACCGAAGAAAAGACCTCAAAGGTCACTGTGGACAACCTTCAGTTCAGTGTGTAGCAGAAGTCATAAAGCAAATAGAGAATGTAAAATGAGGATAACAGCTCCATCCACACTGCAACTGCACTTGTCAGTATTGTGTGCATGTCTGAATACCTCATCTCGAAAAGCGATGGCTAAAACTAGAAAAAGGTACAAAGGAGGACTCCCAAATTGATAATAGGGATGGAGCAGCTTTCTTATAAAGAAACAGAAAACAATTTAAGGCTCTTCAAGTTAAGAGATAGCAAAGATGAGAACCAGCAGAGGTCAATTTACAAAACATTACATGGAGTGGGACAGAGGGAAGGTTGTTTACACTTTCAGATAGGAAACACTCCATGAAACTATGAGATAGTACATTTAAAACAAATCTGTGAAAGCCCCCTCCCCTCCACTCAATGTACATTAAGCTGTGGAATGTGCTGCTGAAGATGTGGTCAAGGCAGTTAACATAGCTGAGTTTAAACAAGTCCCAAGAGAAAAGTCCATAAAAAAAACTATTAGTCACAAAGGCCTGAGAAAGTCATTTCTTATCTTTGGTATGAACTATAAGAAACTAATTATTCCTTTTCATTCTACTGGATATTTGTGACCTGGGTGCCATTTTCCATACAGACTTTTCTTGGATGCTCTGGTTTCACACTCCCCTACTTCCCTTTTTCACCATTCACTTTTTGACCTTATATAATAAATACAACGCAATTTCACTTGCCACTGCAATATTTTATGTTCCTTGTTTTAATTTTTGTTTTTAATCAATCATATTCAGGGTAGCCATGCCACCGTGCAGTCTAGGTATCTGCCTAGGCAGCAGCAGTTGGGGAGTAGAAGCAGCAGAGCAGAAGTACAGCCTCTCATCTCCCTTTTTTAATCTTCTTTCTGTCACCAAAGTGGCAAGTGGATTCAGTGCTGGCAAGTGGCTTTGAAGCACAGGCCTGCACTCAAGTGCTGTCATATCCCGGCCCAGCCCTCCAAGCGAAAGTTCTGCATTAGAGGGGACCAGGACATGATGGCGCTTGAGCGAGGGCCAGCTGTCTCAAGGCCCCATGCCTGCACTGAATCCTCTTGCCTCTTTTGCTCCGGAAAAGGGAGGGCAGCAGTGGCAGGCCTGGTAAGAGAGAAAAGGGGAAGCTGCTGGGTACAGGGGGAGGGAAGACAACATATTGAATGAATGGTGGGGGTAGAGATGGGAAAATACTGGATTGCTGGAGGGAGGAAACGGGAAGAAAACGGGAGATGTTAAACTATAGGAGATAGGCAAGGAGAGAGATATGGTGTGGTATAAGGCCTTGAGCTTACTCCTGGGGTGGTGGTGGGGGGCTTATGTCTCAAGGTTCACCTAGGGAAGAGATTTTGAAACCTGCTCCTGGAGGCACCCCAGCCAGCCAGGTTTTCAGGATATCCACAATGAATATTCATGAGAGAAATTTGCATGCAGTAGAGGCAGTGCATGCAAATTTCTCTCATGAATATTCATTGTGGATATCCTGAAAACCTGGCTGGCTGGGGTGCCTCCAGGACAAGGTTTGGGAACCACTGACCTAGGACATCAGATATCCTTGGGATGGCCTTGATCTTATTGGTCTGGTCATTGTTTATTTTTATTATATATCCATACATTTTTAATGTTTTTTGTATTTTTTCCCCGATTAAGAGAAAGTTACATACATACCTTTACTATTTCAGTCTGCAACTCACTGCAGAATTTTCTGGAGAGGGTGATAAGTTTGCCAGCAAAATTAATATAATCTGTGCATTTATACTTTCTTGATCTGTTTTAAATTAAAAAAACCCCCAGGACTCTCTAGTGCTAAATAGACAAGGAATCAATGGCTGAAGTAAATGAAAACCAAAAAAGTTGTTAATTTGAGGCCAATGTCTGGATTTTTAATTAGCTTTCGAAGGTTGCCCTTCTTCGTCAGATCGGAAATAAGCAAATGTGCTAGCTGACAGTGTATATAAGTGAAAACATTCAAGCATTACTATGACAGTCTGACAGGGTGGGAGGATGGGGGTGGGTAGGAGGTATGCATGGGGACATCAAAGCATATCATTGATATTCTAACAGGATGGGTGTGGATAGGTGAGGGGTGGGGTGATCAACAGAGACATACAGCTTTATGGTTTATAATGGGCTAGGAACCCAAGATCCTTGTTAAGTCCTTTCTGTTGGGTGTTAAAATATTCAATCATTCTGACTTCAAAGGTCTTACGTTCTTGTATGGTTTTAAAGTTACCTTTCAGGATTCTCACTGTGAAGTCACTGGTACAGTGTCCTGGTCCTGTAAAATGCTGACCAACAGGCGTGGGAGCCCTACTGGCACCAGTATTGTTCATGTGATGTCTATGTAAATTGAATCTTGTCTTAAGCATCTGGCTTGTTTCTCCAATATAGCATCCTTCCTTACATTTTTTACACTGAATGATATATACCACATTGGAATATGAGCGAGTGAAAGATCCCTTTATGTTGAATATCTTTCCTTTGTGGATGACTGTGGGGTCCTGGGAAATATTTTGGCATAGTTTGCAACTGGATAAATTACAGGGAAGTGTGCCCTTCTGTTCCTTTTCAGTCGGTGATGGAAGTTTACTTCTGATTAGCTTGTGTTTTAAGTTGGGTGGCTGTCGGAAGGCCAGTACTGGTGGGGATGGGAATATCTCTTTCAGTAATTCATCATCCTGGAGTATAGGTTGTAGATCTCTTATGATTTTCCTCAGTTTTTGAAGGAGGCGGCAATATTCTTGGAGATTATTTTGGGGTTGTATGCCAACCTTTTTATGGCTGAGCTGGAAGAGACATTTCTGAATACACACCAGACCAAACCTCTAAAATACTACCGGTACATCGATGACATTTTTATGATTTGGACGGAGGGTGAAGAAACTCTGAAACAATTTTATTCTGCCTTCAATACATACCATCCTACAATCAGATTCAAAATTGACTACTCCCCAGAAAAAGTCAATTTTTTGGACACCAAGGTCTCAATCAGTGATGGCTGTATACAAACATCTATATACAAGAAACCCACAGACAGATGCAGCTACCTCCACAACTCCAGCTTCCATCCTTCACATACAAAAAGATCCATCATTTACAGCCAAGCCACAAGATACCACCGTATCTGCTCTGACCCAGGGGACAGAGACAGACACCTTAAAAGCCTGACTGCATCCTTCAAACAGAAAGGCTACAACCCCAAAATAATCTCCAAGAATATTGCCTCCTCCTTCAAAACATCCAGGGAGAATCTGCTACAGTACAAGGAGAAAAAATCCACAGACAGAATCCCCCTTGTAGTGACATACAATCCAGAGCTGGAAAAACTGAGGAAAATCATAAGAGATCTACAACCTATACTCCAGGAGGATGAATTACTGAAAGAGATATTCCCATCCCCACCAGTTCTGGCCTTCTGACAGCAACCCAACTTAAAACACAAGCTAATCAGAAGTAAACTTCCATCACAGACTGAAAAGGAACAGAAGGGCACACTTCCCTGTAATTTATCCAGTTGCAAACTATGCCACAATATTTCCCAGGACCCCACAGTCATCCACAAAGGAAAGATATTCAACATAAAGGGATCTTTCACTTGCTCATCTTCCAATGTGGTATATATCATTCAGTGTAAAAAATGTAAGGAAGGATGCTATATTGGAGAAACAGGCCAGATGCTTAACACAAGATTCAATTTACATAGACATCACATGAACAATACTGGTGCCAGTAGGGCTCCCACACCTGTTGGTCAGCATTTTACAGGACCAGGACACTGTACCAGTGACTTCACAGTGAGAATCCTGAAAGGTAACTTTAAAACCATACAAGAACGTAAGACCTTTGAAGTCAGAATGATTGAATATTTTAACACCCAACAGAAAGGACTTAACAAGGATCTTGGGTTCCTAGCCCATTATAAACCATAAAGCTGTATGTCTCTGTTGATCACCCCACCCCTCATCTATCCACACCCATCCTGTTAGAATATCAATGATATGCTTTGATGTCCCCATGCATACCTCCTACCCACCCCCATCCTCCCACCCTGTCATAGTAATGCTTGAATGTTTTCACTTATATACACTGTCAGCTAGCACATTTGCTTATTTCCGATCTGACGAAGAAGGGCAACCTTCGAAAGCTAATCAAGAAATGTATTAAGTTATGTCCAATAAAAAAGGTATCATCTTATTTTCTTTTCCATGTTTTATTTTGTTTGATTTCTATTGATAACCTTAAGAGTGGACTAACACGGCTACCACACTCCTCTACTTAATCATTTTTAAAAGTATCTTCACATTTTGATTTAAAATCATCCATGCAACACAAGATAAAAAATTTTGTTGGTTTCAAACTCTATTCTTGTCCCTATCTGAAATAGTTTTTTGTATCAGAAAAAGGTTTGTTAAGGTACCTGTTTTCTATTAACCACCATATGTTGTCCTAAAAGGATCATATCAACAAGAGGGAGGTTTTTGGCATGACATTCACTCAAGCATTTTGCAGCTAAGTGAACATCAATTGTTAATACAACACAAAGCAACCTTTCCCCAATTGGTTTGTATTTTTTTCCTAAGGTGGTTTCCTGACCTGTTAAGGGCTTAAAATTGTTTTTTTAAATGTAGACTGGGTCGAGAAGCACTGATCTGTCAGGTTTTTAGGATATCCACAATGACTATGCATGAGATAGATTTCCATACCAAGGAGGCAGTGCATCAAATTTCTCATATGCATAGTCATTTTGGACACCCTGAAAAATCTGACTGGCTGGATATACCCTGAGGACTGGGTTGAGTAGTACTGGACTAGACAGAGACTATTTTTCAAAATCTGACTTTTGATTGGCCAGTATCTCCTGGAGACACTGATAGCATCTAAAGTAAATGAGTATGATCTAGCACATTCTTAGCCCAACGGAGGCCCAGAATATCCATGGCCCTACAGAGAGGGCACAGTCATGTTAGTAATGAAAGAAAACAGGCTGTTTTCGAGACCAGCTTCAGATACTCTGTACTTTTATGTAGTCTAGATACAAGATAGCTTAAAACAGGGGTAGGCAACCATTGTCCTCGAGGGCAATCTGCATTCAATAGAAAACAGTATATGCAAAGGTCCTTAAGGATCTTGGCTGCCCACTCCTGGTTTAAAAAGTTATTTCCAATCCGGGCCAGCCCAACTATTAGGCATAACTAGACATTCACAGTCAAAGCAAAACAATAAGCAACTACATGAACTTAAGAGGAAAAAAAAAAAGAGGAAGTATTTTTACCAGCAGGGAGAGTGGGCAATTCCGAAGTAGACCATTCACTCACCCACATTTTCTGGAAGGGGTGGTGTTGCGTGATTGATAATTTTTTTTTTTTTTTTTGGGGGGGGGGGGGCAGAAGAGGCGCAAAGAGCCTAAAAAGTAAAAGTAAACTGGGGGGGGGGGGGGGGGGGGGGGGGGGGAGGGGCACAAAAGGATGCCAAGCATGCTTGTACTGACCATTTCCAATTCAGTTTTTATATTTGTAGATTTTAATTTTTCTAATTTGGAATGAGTTTCTAAAATTTCCAGAGGTCTATTTTTTTGAATTTTTTTTAAAACAAAAGGATCACTTATTAACAAGTGCATTTTAATGTTGTTTTTGGACTATCTACTGCAGGGCCCACTGCATAGAAGATCAATTCCATGGAACGGGCCTAGTAGTAGCTAACATGCAATAATGGCATTAGCGCACAATGGTCCCGATGCTCAAAACTCTGACGCTGTTCCGAACAGAACAACGCCCTAAAGCTAAACACTAATGACATGCAAAAATAGGCGTCCTCATAGTGTTGAGCATTAGGGAGTTTGGTGGGATGATTATGCTTGGTGCATGAGCAGAAGAGTTCCGTGATAAGCTCGGCTTCCTGTGCTCATGAGCCTGGTAAAACCTGTTTTCTGCTGCCTACACACAAACGGTTTTATTTAATTATTTATTTTTAAAAGCATAAATGCTTTAAATTTAGATGCAGGAAACAGACACCAACGTGTGCATTCACTTGGGTCTGCTGTTTCTAAAGACCAGCACTTAAGGGCTTGCACAGGCTTCCTTCTGCTTTCAAAAAACAACTGGTAGATTTTGCAGAAAGAATCATGAGAAAAGCGTGAGAATAATGAGAAATCCTCTCTTCCAACATCCTAACGTCTGCTCCGACCTGGCATTATTTTTTGCAGCGGTAAGGCAGCTTTATTTTGGATGCTGTTTTCTGAGCATTGGGGAGGAATACAAAATTCAATTCAAATCAATTCTTGTATACTGCTAATATCACATTTCCAGGGTTCAGTGCAGTTTACATTCTAGGTGAGACAAAAAGCAAAATATAGTGTTAGTGTGAGGTATAAGAAACATTAGAGACCATTGGTGTAATGCATGAGACTAAAAATATTAAGGAAAGGATAATGGTAGATATTAGGCGGTAGAATGACCTCCTTAACATGAGCTTGACTACATTAGCATGCTCATTGCGTTGTTCATCTGTACATTCATTTGTTCCCGTGCTCCAGGCCTCTGAACATTCTGCAAAGGTAAATGTGGGTGCTAGTACGGGGTGCTAATGGCCTCTAGTGCCCACGTTTACATTTGAGCATCAGGGGCCCTGTTAGTAATTGATCTCCAAAGCAATTACTATATGATGTTACAAGAGGTCAGACTAATAAAAAGTCATGCCAGAAAGACCTCTTATACTGACATTTTGCAGCTAAGTGAAGACCATATTAAAATACAGCGAATGCTACATACCTGTAGAAGGTATTCTCTGAGGACAGCAGTCTGATTGTTCTCACTGATGGGGTGACGTCCACGGCAGCCCCTCCAATCGGAATCTTCACTAGCAAAGTCCTTTGCTAGCCCTCGCGCGCCTGTGCGCACCGCGCATGCGCGGCCGTCTTCCCGCCCGAAACCGGCTTGAGCCGGCCAGTCTCATATGTAGCAAGACAAATACAAGGGAAGACACAACTCCAAAGGGGAGGCGGGCGGGTTTGTGAGAACAATCAGCCTGCTGTCCTCGGAGAATACCTTCTACAGGTATGTAGCATTCGCTTTCTCCGAGGACAAGCAGGCTGCTTGTTCTCACTGATGGGGTATCCCTAGCCACCAGGCTCACTCAAAACAACAACCATGGTCAATTGGGCCTCGCAACGGCGAGGACATAACTGAGATTGACCTAAAAAAATTTACCAACTAACTGAGAGTGCAGCCTGGAACAGAACAAACAGGGTCCTCGGGGGGTGGAGTTGGATCCTAAAGCCCCAAACAGGTTCTGAAGAACTGACTGCCCGAACCGACTGTCGCGTCGGGTATCCTGCTGCAGGCAGTAATGAGATGTGAATGTGTGGACAGATGACCACGTCGCAGCTTTGCAAATTTCTTCAATAGAGGCTGACTTCAAGTGGGCTACCGACGCAGCCATGGCTCTAACATTATGAGCCGTGACATGACCCTCAAGAGCCAGCCCCGCCTGGGCGTAAGTGAAGGAAATGCAATCTGCTAGCCAACTGGATATGGTGCGTTTCCCCACAGCCACTCCCCTCCTGTTGGGATCAAAAGAAACAAACAATTGGGCGGACTGTCTGTTGGGCTGTGTCCGCTCCAGGTAGAAGGCCAATGCTCTCTTGCAGTCCAATGTGTGCAGCTGATGTTCAGCAGGGCAGGAATGAGGACGGGGAAAGAATGTTGGCAAGACAATTGACTGGTTCAGATGGAACTCCGACACGACCTTTGGCAAGAACTTAGGGTGAGTGCGGAGGACTACTCTGTTATGATGAAATTTGGTGTAAGGGGCCTGGGCTACCAGGGCCTGAAGCTCACTGACTCTACGAGCTGAAGTAACTGCCACCAAGAAAATGACCTTCCAGGTCAAGTACTTCAGATGGCAGGAATTCAGTGGCTCAAAAGGAGGTTTCATCAGCTGGGTGAGAACGACATTGAGATCCCATGACACTGTAGGAGGCTTGACAGGGGGCTTTGACAAAAGCAAACCTCTCATGAAGCGAACAACTAAAGGCTGTCCCGAGATCGGCTTATCTTCCACATGGTAATGGTATGCACTGATTGCACTAAGGTGAACCCTTACAGAGTTGGTCTTGAGGCCAGACTCAGACAAGTGCAGAAGGTATTCAAGCAGGGTCTGTGTAGGACAAGAGCGAGGATCTAGGGCCTTGCTGTCACACCAGACGGCAAACCTCCTCCATAGAAAGAAGTAACTCCTCTTAGTGGAATCTTTCCTGGAAGCAAGCAAGATGCGGGAGACACCCTCTGACAGGCCCAAAGAGGCAAAGTCTACGCTCTCAACATCCAGGCCGTGAGAGCCAGGGACCGGAGGCTGGGATGCAGAAGAGCCCCTTCGTCCTGCGTGATGAGGGTCGGAAAACACTCCAATCTCCACGGTTCTTCGGAGGATAACTCCAGAAGAAGAGGGAACCAGATCTGACGTGGCCAAAAAGGAGAAATCAGAATCATGGTGCCTCGGTCTTGCTTGAGTTTCAACAAAGTCTTCCCCACCAGAGGAATGGGAGGATAAGCATACAGCAGACCCTCCCCCCAATCCAGGAGGAAGGCATCCGATGCCAGTCTGCCGTGGGCCTGAAGCCTGGAACAGAACTGAGGGACTTTGTGGTTGGCTCGAGATGCGAAGAGATCCACCAAGGGGGTGCCCCACGCTTGGAAGATCTGGCGCACCACTCGGGAGTTGAGCGACCACTCGTGAGGTTGCATAATCCTGCTCAGTCTGTCGGCCAGACTGTTGTTTACGCCTGCCAGATATGTGGCTTGGAGCACCATGCCGTGACGGCGAGCCCAGAGCCACATGCTGACGGCTTCCTGACACAGGGGCGAGATCCGGTGCCCCCCCTGCTTGTTGACGTAGTACATGGCAACCTGGTTGTCTGTCTGAATTTGGATAATTTGGTGGGACAGCCGATCTCTGAAAGCCTTCAGCGCGTTCCAGATCGCTCGCAACTCCAGAAGATTGATCTGTAGATCGCGTTCCTGGAGGGACCAGCTTCCTTGGGTGTGAAGCCCATCGACATGAGCTCCCCATCCCAGGAGAGACGCATCCGTGGTCAGCACTTTTTGTGACTGAGGAATTTGGAAAGGACGTCCCAGAGTCAAATTGGACCAGATCGTCCACCAATACAGGGATTCGAGAAAACTCGTGGACAGGTGGATCACGTCTTCTAGATCCCCAGCAGCTTGAAACCACTGGGAAGCTAGGGTCCATTGAGCAGATCTCATGTGAAGGCGGGCCATGGGAGTCACATGAACTGTGGAGGCCATGTGGCCCAGCAATCTCAACATCTGCCGAGCTGTGATCTGCTGGGACGCTCGCACCCGCGAGACGAGGGACAACAAGTGTTGGCTCTTTCCTCTGGGAGATAGGCGCGAGCCGTCCGAGAATCCAGCAGAGCTCCTATGAATTCGAGTCTCTGCGCTGGGAGAAGATGGGACTTTGGGTAATTTATCACAAACCCCAGTAGCTCCAGGAGGCGAATAGTCATCTGCATGGACTGCAGGGCTCCTGCCTCGGACGTGTTCTTCACCAGCCAATCGTCGAGATATGGGAACACGTGCACCCCCAGCCTGCGAAGTGCTGCTGCTACTACAGCCAAGCACTTTGTGAACACCCTGGGCGCAGAGGCGAGCCCAAAGGGTAGCACACAGTACTGGAAGTGATGTGTGCCCAGCTGAAATCGCAGATACTGTCTGTGAGCTGGCAGTATCGGGATGTGTGTGTAGGCATCCTTCAAGTCCAGAGAGCATAGCCAATCGTTTTCCTGAATCATGGGAAGTAGGGTGCCCAGGGAAAGCATCCTGAACTTTTCTTTGACCAGATATTTGTTCAGGGCCCTTAGGTCTAGGATGGGACGCATCCCCCGTTTTCTTTTCCACAAGGAAGTACCTGGAATAGAATCCCAGCCCTTCTTGCCCGGGTGGCACGGGCTCGACCGCATTGGCGCTGAGAAGGGCGGAGAGTTCCTCTGCAAGTACCTGCTTGTGCTGGAAGCTGTAAGACTGAGCTCCCTGTGGACAATTTGGAGGTTTTGAGGCCAAATTGAGGGTGTATCCTTGCCGGACTATTTGGAGAACCCACTGATCGGAGGTTATGAGAGGCCACCTTTGGTGAAAAGCTTTCAACCTCCCTCCGACTGGCAGGTCGCCCGGCACTGACACTTGGATGTCGGCTATGCTCTGCTGGAGCCAGTCAAAAGCTCGCCCCTTGCTTTTGCTGGGGAGCCGAGGGGCCTTGCTGAGTCGCACGCTGCTGACGAGAGCGAGCGCGCTGGGGCTTAGCCTGGGCCGCAGGCTGTCGAGAAGGAGGATTGTACCTACGCTTGCCAGAAGAGTAGGGAACAGTCTTCCTTCCCCCCAAAAATCTTCTACCTGTAGAGGTAGAGGCTGAAGGCTGCCGGCGGGAGAACTTGTCGAATGCGGTGTCCCGCTGGTGGAGCTGCTCTACCACCTGTTCGACTTTCTCTCCAAAAATGTTATCCGCACGGCAAGGCGAGTCCGCAATCCGCTGCTGGATTCTATTCTCCAGGTCGGAGGCACGCAGCCATGAGAGCCTGCGCATCACCACACCTTGAGCAGCGGCCCTGGACGCAACATCAAAGGTGTCATACACCCCTCTGGCCAGGAATTTTCTGCACGCCTTCAGCTGCCTGACCACCTCCTGAAAAGGCTTGGCTTGCTCAGGGGGGAGCGCATCAACCAAGCCCGCCAACTGCCGCACATTGTTCCGCATGTGTATGCTCGTGTAGAGCTGGTAAGACTGAATTTTGGCCACGAGCATAGAAGAATGGTAGGCCTTCCTCCCAAAGGAGTCTAAGGTTCTAGAGTCCTTGCCCGGGGGTGCCGAAGCATGCTCCCTAGAACTCTTAGCCTTCTTTAGGGCCAGATCCACAACTCCAGAATCATGAGGCAACTGGGTGCGCATCAGATCTGGGTCCCCATGGATCCGGTACTGGGACTCGATCTTCTTGGGGATGTGGGGATTAGTTAAAGGTTTTGTCCAGTTTGCAAGCAATGTCTTTTTTAGGACATGGTGCAAGGGAACAGTGGACGCTTCCTTAGGTGGAGAAGGATAGTCCAGGAGCTCAAACATTTCAGCCCTGGGCTCGTCCTCCACAACCACCGGGAAGGGGATGGCCGTAGACATCTCCCGGACAAAGGAAGCGAAAGACAGACTCTCAGGAGGAGAAAGCTGTCTTTCAGGAGAGGGAGTGGGATCGGAAGGAAGACCCTCAGACTCCTCGTCAGAGAAATATCTGGGGTCTTCTTCCTCTTCCCACGAGGCCTCACCCTCGGTGTCAGACACAAGTTCACGGACCTGTGTCTGCAACCGTGCCCGACTCGACTCCGTGGAGCCACGTCCACGATGGGGGCGTCGAGAGGTAGACTCCCTCGCCCGCATCGGCGAAGCTCCCTCCGCCGACGTAGTCGGGGAGACCTTCCTGGGAGGCGACGGCAGCCGGCACCGCACGCGGCACCGACGCCGGAGACCTCACCTCGGGCGATGGGCCAGCCGGCGCCACGCTCGACGGTACCGGTGGCGCAAACACCGCCGGTACCGGAGGGGTAGGGCGCAACAGCTCTCCCAGAATCTCTGGGAGAACGGCCCGGAGGCTCTCGTTCAGAGCGGCTGCAGAGAAAGGCATGGAAGTCGATGCAGGCGTCGACGTCAGAACCTGTTCCGGGCGTGGAGGCTGTTCCGGGCTGTCCAGAGTGGAGCGCATCGACACCTCCTGAACAGAGGGTGAGCGGTCCTCTCGGTGCCGATGCCTACTGGGTGCCGACTCCCTCGGCGACCCAGAGCTCTCGATACCGACACGGGAAGGGGACCGGTGACGATGCTTCTTCGACTTTTTGGAACGAAGCATGTCACCGGAGCTTCCCGGTACCGACGAGGAGGACGTAGAATCCAGCCGTCGCTTCCTCGGGGCCGAGGCCGAAGGAGGTCGGTCTCGGGGGGGCTGTACCGCAGGAGCCCTCAGGGTAGGGGGAGACCCACCCGAAGGCTCACCGCCACCAGCAGGGGAATGGACAGCCCTCACCTGCACTCCAGACGATGCACCACCGTCCGACGACATCAGCAGACGAGGTCCCGGTACCACCGACGTCGATGTAGCTATCCGATGTCTCGGCGCCGATGCAGAGGGCCGATGCCTCGATGCACTGGCGGCCGAGGATGAAGCTCTGGACGCTGAAGACGTCGATGCACACGATACCCCCGGTGCCGATGCCGACGAACAGCCCGAGAACAAAACGTTCCACTGGGCCAATCTCGCTACCTGAGTCCGCCTTTGCAAAAGGGAACACAGACTACAGGCCTGAGGGCGGGTGCTCGGCCCCCAGACACTGAAGACACGACGCGTGCCTGTCAGTGAGCGAGATACCCGGGCGCACTGGGTGCACTTCTTGAAGCCGCTGGAAGGCTTCGATGTCATGGGCGGAAAAATCACGCCGGCGAAATCAAAGTCGAAATGACGAAAGTGGCACCAGAAAAAGTTAGAGAGAAATTTCGACCGAGGCCTAAATGAGGCCTACCCCGACGACGAAAGAAAACTTACCGGGGCAAAATCTGAAAATACGGGAAGGGGCAAAACAAAACCCAAAGGGGCTTCCGGAGCACTTCCCGAACAGTTGAAGGATTTTCCGAAGAAAAAACACGTCGAAGAAAAGGACGCGCGAGGTCGACTTTCCGGGGCTCGACACGGCGAAAAAACGACCGTACCGAGTGCGGACAAAAGAAGACTGGCCGGCTCAAGCCGGTTTCAGGCGGGAAGACGGCCGCGCATGCGCGGTGCGCACAGGCGCGCGAGGGCTAGCAAAGGACTTTGCTAGTGAAGATTCCGATTGGAGGGGCTGCCGTGGACGTCACCCCATCAGTGAGAACAAGCAGCCTGCTTGTCCTCGGAGAAAAAATAAGATTTAGGGGCCAGGTTAACAAAGTGCATGTTCTCTCCATGTAAACTAGCAGTTTACTGCCAGTTACCGCATAGTGGCAGTGCTAGTTCATGTGGTAATGGTCTGCTGTGGGAAAGGAGTACAGAACAAGCATGTCATGGGCATGATCAGTACTTGCAGTTGAAACATGCTAAGTTACTGTGTGCTGTCAGTGCTGCAGATGGCACGGCCCAATACAATCAAAACAAAACCCCCCACTTGATGAGTATCCTTAAGCCCCTCTCCCAACTCTCCGATCAGCATTCCCATCTTCCACCAACTTGGCAGTTCTAGCAGTCATCTTGTTATCTTACAGTACCACCAATAAGGCAAGCTGCCATGCTTATGGGTTACCCCATTTTACCCTCCTTGTATCTCCAGTGATTCCCCACGCCCCTCCCCCCCCCACCCCCCACATCTAGCACCTAGGGGCCATGATCCCCTTGCTTTGGTATTCCACTGGGGCAAGGGGAAACTAGGTGGCAAAAAATAAAATCAGGGATGTGCCCACCCTGGAGAAGGGGCAGGATGGAACCTGGAGAATGAAACTGAGCAGCACTGAGCACAAGGGAAATGAGGGATTCAGGCTTTACAATACTGGAAATTACTCATAACAAAGGAAACACACACATCACACATGCACAGAACTTTCAGTTTATTTTACTCCTCAGAAAATTTTGTGCAAGAGAATTCTGCTATAGTGCTTAATAACTGGATTGTACAAGAAAGCAGATGGAGCCTAGTGAGTGAAGCACCTTCCCCTAGAAGCTGAGAATGAGGTGAAATGGTATCTCAGCTTTTTGACTCCTCCTACCACAAAAGGAGAGACTAGGGGCAATTCCAACTGGACTGAAAATTCTGCCAGGCCAACAACATGCACATAATTTCAGTCTACAGATCTCCCCTTGACCCTTTAAAAGTTATATCACTTAACAGTAATCACTGGATGTTGATTACACCTATAATGAAAAGCACCCAGCTGGAATAATATCTGACATGTAGCTTCCCCAAATGCATATAAGAAAGCATAGCAACAGCAACAAACGGCATGAAAATGTGGAGCAGTTAAAAATGTGTTTGAGGGTTGGGTGAAGAGGGAGGGAGAATAAAGCATTTAACTTGGATTTCAAGATCCTGTTATGTGCCTTCTTCAGACAGGACCATTTTGAAGGCCTATGTTCATAAACCATATCCCTTTATGACAAGCAAGAGAGGGTTAAGGCACAGGAAAGGTAGGCAATTGCCTAGGACCCAATGTTTAATAGAGTCCTTCTCACACATGCCAACTCAGTGACTCCCAAGGCAGATTTCTGCCCTCATAAATCAGCTGGATAAACCAAAAAAGAAAAAAAAAATAAGCAGCTACACAAAGATTCAAACCACAGTCACTTCTATGTCACCTGGCTGGAGGATCAACTCTGGCCAGGTGACATACAAGGAGATGAAGTTCTTAATTGACTGCTTGGAAAGCTTGGATTTCAACAGTGTTTGACAGGTATAGTCTTGTGTATCATCTACTAGTATTTAAATGTTGCTTGAAAGCATACTTGTTTTGTTTGTCTTGCCATGTTCTTGCTGGACTGACTTGACTGCTTGGGCAGCTTGGACTTCAATAGTACAAGAATGGTATCGTTTTATGTATTATACTAAAAAAAATGTGTTATGGATGTTGTGTTTATGTGATTGTTTCCTTTGTTTAGCATCCTGGATAAGAGCAGGTTATAAATAATAAATACAATCCAATTCAATCCTGCTCCCACTCTCTACAATCCTTCAACTGGAGATAAACGATAACTGAGCAAGATCAAAGAACACGTATTTGACTTGAGTCTTCAACCTATTTTGAGGACTTTTGATTCGACTCTGTCTTTTCTACTATTGTTACCTATGTTTACGATTTATTGTTCTTTTTTTTTTCTGTATAAGTTATGCTTGGATTGAAACTTACAAAATAATCAGTTGTTGGCAGAAAGATGAATGTACGGGACAAGAAAGTGATGGGAGCCAGAGGCACCTGCAGAGGTCCGTCTATTCTTACCACTGCAGTCAGAATCACATGTGGGACCCCCCATTTGTAGGAGTTTAAAAAAAATGTACTTCTATTCTGACCTTGGGGGGGGGGGGGGGGCAGGACAATCTGCTTTATTGGCTAGGGCACACTAAAGGGCTAATCCTGCCATGATGTTAAATCTATGATTTAACTTATTGACACTGATGAATAACCCCCCCTCCCCCCCACACACACACACTTTTTTAAAAATAATTGGCACAAAGATATTTTAGAAACTTGTTCAGCAACACCTCATCTGAAGCCCAGAAGCAGTCACATCTTGCCACCTAGTGGTGGAGTCAGTATTTTGGGTTACTATGCAACAAAACTAATCACCTGCTTAAGAAATAAAAAGGACAGTACAAGTCTGCTAAAGATCATGGAATATATCCAACATCACCTCAAAGAGCTACAAAAAAAGCTCTCCTGCCATTTATTATGGATGATGCCTACTGAGAGACCCTACATTTCTATATATTAAACATCTGGGATGGAACATAAGGTGCATTTAAAAAGCACAAGGACTGGAGAGTAGAGCCAAAAAAACTTCAGCTAGCAGCCTGTCACACTCATCAGCACACATGCATATGGATCTCTTTAACTGCTCATTTCCACAGCCACATAAAACATACTACGTAGACATAGACATATCAAACTGCAAGAGCTTGTCAAATGACACTTAACATAACCATATAGAAGTGACTTCTCTAGGATGTGCCATGTACAAGTTACTTCTTTAGGACAAAGACAAAACCTGCAGCTAAAACTTGCCTTGAGAAGAAAGGGCACATGGCCTCTGGGCACACCTGGGTGCATTTGTCTGGCTAATGCTATACCAGATGCCTCCATATAAGTATGTGCTGAGTACACCAGAGACATAGCTGGGGGAGGGGTGCAAAGGGAGTGGCTGCTCCCCCAAATGGAACAATGCCTATGCAGATCAACCCTTCAGCCTCACACTGACACCTCTTTTTACAAACGGACAGCTCTCCCCCCCCTCCCCCCTCCCAGCTATGTTCCTGGAGTATACCAGTAGATTTTAAAATTACTGTGCTACTTGCCAGTCCCCTGGCTATCTCCTTTCTCTACTATCTCCTACCAGGATGTTCCTAAGCACATCATAAGAACCCAAATGCCTGCAAGTACTCCCTGTGTGTTAGCAGCCAGCTCTACTTTCAACTATTTCTCTTTATCCTATGTTTAAAAATCATTTGAAAATAAAGGCCAAAATAAAAACTTATGCATCACAACTGTTTACATTACATGCCGTGATCATACTACTTTCACAATTACAGGAAATATTACTCTGGGTATGTGCTGTACACAAGGTTTCATTTCAAGGGGGGGGGGGGGGGGGGGGGAGAGGGCCTACAATACAATTCCACACTTCATTTCATTCAGACTCCAGAGCACTGGCAGGGGTGTTCTGCTCCAGCCCTCTCCTTCCAAGGCTGCCTGCAAGGTACAAGAGGGGAAGGGGGTCAGCCTGAAGCAGAAGAGGGAACAGGAACTCTGCTCCCAAATCCAGCCCCTTTTGCTTCTGTCCTCTCTAGTAGCTCCAGTTCCACCTTTTTTTTTTTTTAACATAGTAACATAGTAAATGACAGCAGTTAAAGACCTGTATGGTCCATCCAGCCTGCTCAAAAAGGCCAGAGTTATACCTGCTGCTCCATGCAGGTCCTCTATGTCCTGTTTGAAGTGTGAAGGCCATTTAAGTTTTGCTTTGATTCCATCCTCTTTCTATACAGCAATCCTCTATGTTTATCCCACATTTTGAATTCTGTCACTGTTTTTGTCCCCTCTACCTCTACTACCCTCCCCATAAAGAAGTATTTTCTGAGGTTACTCCTAAAGTCTACTACCCTGAAACTTCAGTTCATGTCCTGTAGTCTACTGCTTCTTCGTCTCTGAAAAAGATTTGCTTGCATATTAATACCTTTCAAGTATTTAAACATCTGTATGATTTTCTCCATCCCTGCTTTCCTCTATGGCAGGTGTCCTCAAATCCAGTCCTCGAGATTCAGAACCCAGCCAGGTTTCAGGACTTCCACGATTAAATCTATTTGCATGCAGTGGAACCACTGAATGCAAATAGATCTCATACATATTCATTGTGGAAATCCTCAAAATCAAGCTGGGTTGTGGACCTTGCAGATTGGATTTGAGGACCCCTGCTCTAGGGTATATATATTCAGTCAAGTTTCTTCTCGTGTGTCTTTTGGTGTAAACCTCATACAATTGTCGTCACCTTCCTCTGTGCCACAAGAGTTTACATCTTTAACAAGATGTGGCCTCCAAAACTGAACACAAAACTCCAAATGGGGCTTCACCAACAACCTGTACAGGGACATTATTAATTTGCTGCTCTAGCTTTGTCGATTTGGCCTATTCCATCTTAAAGGTTCACCGAGATGAGTCAGTTTTTCTGTATCATCATCTTTGTCAATTTGGTCTATTACATCTTACAGGTTTCTTACAGGTTCACTGAGAGGAGTTTCATTTTCTGTGTATCATCACCTTTAAAATACCATTTCTGGCATGGAGAGCTCCCTCAGAAAAGATCAAAGCAAAGAATTCATGTGGCAGCTCATTTTCAAAGCACACAGATTTACAAAGTTATATAGGTTACAATGGGGCTCATTTTGGAACTTTGTAAGTCTAAGGACTTTGAAAATATGCCTCTATGTAACTTGGTAAGTCTGTGAGCTTTGAAAATGAGCACCTTAGTCTCTCAGTTATGGCCTTGTCCTCCTGAGTGCCCCATTTACTCTCACAGGTTGTCTGCTTCAATTCTTTGTATCTAACTTGCTGGGGCTTATGCCCCTTCCTATTTTTTTTCCATTCAGATTCTTTTTCCATTTTTTGAAAGATATTCTTTTGGGTCTAAAAGCCTCTTTCAGCTCATCTTTTACCATGCCTGCTATGCTGCTTGGACTTTCTTCCACCTTTTTTAAACATGTCCAATAACATTTTGGAAGCTCAGATCAGATGTATTTTTAAAGAACATCCATACCCGATTTTAACTCAGTATTTGCAGCTGCTTTTAACCATTTTCTCATGTCATAGTTGCCCTTATGAAAGTTAAATGCTGACACAGCATATTTCCTTAATGTCTTCACTTCAGTTATCTTTTTGTCTTCAAATTAAGTCCTGTCTGTATGATATATACATAATTACTATATATTTTGCTACACTACAACTATAGGCCAATACAGCAACACAGCCATACAACAGCTCCAGGTTCAGAAACAGTTTAAAGTTACACTCATTCTGCAGACATTTCCCTAGCTAACATATTAAATAAAGTTCAAAGTCAACCCCATCAAAAACATTTTTGTATTAAAAGCTCAACTTTTTGAGTTGGGGAGCAGATGGAGGAGGGTGCTTACTATGAAGGCTATAAGCTTTCAATATCATTGAGGCAAAACTTCAGAGAATTTTTTTTTTTTAATATAAAAGCTTTTATAAAGTCTCCAGTTAAACATGTACAAAATATCCAGAATACCATTCATAAGGAACTGCAATCCTCAAATCTGCATCACTGCACACAGATTTCCTTTCACTTGGCTACAGAAAGAAGTCTTCAAGACATTCCACAAAGGGTGGATGGGTGCTATAGGACATCCTATAGAAAGGAGCCTTTTCCAACATAAATATGTCAAAACAATCACCTCAGGCAGTGGTCCCAAACCTGGTCCAGGAGGCACCCCGAAGCCAATCAGGTTTTCAGAATCCCCAAAATGAATATTCATGAGAGAGATTTGCATGTTGTGGAGTCAGTGCATGCAAATCTCTCTCATGAATATTCATTATGGGTATCCTGAAAACCTGACTGGCTGGGGTGCCTTCACGACCAGGTTTGGAAACCACTGACTTAAGGAACTTGTACAGGAAATATACCTCAGAAGAAATCTCAGTCAGATCAGACCACACTGTGATAACCACCAAGCATTTTGGAAGTTGTCTTGCCATTGGTTAGTATTCAAAGCATGCACACGTGTGACCATCTCTGGGAAAAGGCGACGTCACCAGAAACAAGAAATGAGTTTTTAATGAATTCTGTTAGAGCAATTTGTAACACAACAGCCCACCCCATCCTATCATTTTATGTGGGGAAAAAAAAAGTTACAGAAGTTCGAACATGTGACTGCTTATGGGACCCACTGAATGAAAAATCGACCACTCTCAACCTTTTGGATTTGCTACTTTAGTCGCCTTCTATGTTTGTTTATTCCACATTTGATATACCGCCTTTTCCCAGAGACACATTTCTGTATCAAAAGGAGGAAATCAGTATGAAAATGTTCAAATCTCCTGTTTTTTTTCCCCTGGTCTTTGAAGGAAGCATTCTTCCTTTTGTGCTGAATTTCAAAAAGAACTACCACATTATTATTATTTTTTTTTTGTTACATTTGTACCCCGCGCTTTCCCACTCATGGCAGGCTCAATGCGGCAGGCAATGAAGGGTGTATTGCATTTGCGCAAACAGTTGCAGGAAGCTATTGGGTTTTTCTTCTGCACTGCTTTCAAACATTAAGGACAAGTAGTATTTTATCCTTGTTTGCAAATGTTCTACTTTGGAAAATGCTATAAAAAGGGAGAGGAGGCTGGTGGTAGTTTTCTTGCTTTTCAAAAAAGAAACGGAAAGCTACTGCCAAATTAATAGTGGGGCTCTTAGAAGCCAAGAAATGTTCTCATCTCAAGATTGGGAGAACTAATCTAGCTTCCTAAGGAATAGCCATATTATTAGCTACGTCATCAATGAAGCACACAAACTTGCTTCAGCACAAGCACATTTATGTAAATGCAGTGTATATTTATTTACCTACTGTATATCTCCAAAGGAAATTGTAACATTTCAAAACTTCAGAATGATGAACCCCACTTCAATAGTGAGATTATTCCTAACAACCCAATCTACTTCAGGTTAAATAGATTTTTAAAAATATTTCGGGGGGGGGGGGGGGGGGGGGGTAGAGAGAGATGTGGTAAGAGAAGAGAGCAACCCAGTGGGGCTCAGTGGCGGTTCAGTGCACAGCTAGATAGAGGGTCTGGATTCTGCTCCCCAAATCAGCTAGGGATGGAGATGCTATAAACAATCGCTCACAGCCCCTGTAGAAAAGGCAGTGTCAGGCATAGGACAATGGTGATACCTATTGATTAGAATAGTCACCTGTCTTGACAAAGGCACAGTCTATGGCTAAAGCCAAAAACCATCACCACAATGGTTGGGCAAAGTTGGGATGCTATATATATATAAAATAGGACAAACAACAGCTACTTGTGAATGAAAGCTCATGGCACCATAGTACAAAATAGCCCAGTCCTGATTCTGCTGCAAGATATGAAATAGATTTTTGAAAGAAGCAACTAGCACCCTTGAGACGAAGTTTAAGGGGAAGGGGAGAAGACAGGAGACAGAAAAGTTGGCAAAGTTTCTGTACAATAAGGGACAAATCAAACATTCCATGATAACTGAGAGTGAAAGTAGGAGGGGCTTATGAGAATGTGGAATGAGGGTGTCAGGTAGGGGAGGAGTGGTGCTATAATTGGTGATCTGGGGCAGGGATAAGTTGTCAATACGGGATGAGTATATTCTTGGTTCTTATTGTTGAATGTGTGAATTAAGGCTGCGTTTCTGAAGTAGGCTGTGAAAACTATAAGGCTATTTATAGCTATTTTACATGCTGTTTTAAAGATTCTTTAAATATGTAATTTATCAATTTGTTGTTTGTATTTCTTATCTTTTCAGTACTTTATAATTCTTTAATTTCTTTAGGGCTGCATTTTGATTAAAATTTGTAATCTATTAATCATGTGACTAACCACACAAGTAAATGTATGTCATTTTTCCCCCCACTGCTTCTTGTGACTCTGAGCAATGGAGAAATAAGGGACTTGCCCAGAGTCACAAGGAGATGCAAGTGTGTGTGTGTGTGAGGGGTGGAGTGGAGGAAATGTTATAAAAAAAAATATATATATATATATATATAATATGTGTATACATACGCATAAAATTGTGATTAAACTTTTAATTGAAATGCTGCCCTAATTTGAACCAATAAATAAAACACTTTTTCAGCTTGAGTTTGTCCCATTGCTTCTGTGAATGCAGTCTTGAGATAGGTGGTAGTTTTCTACAGTGTGAGTATGGCTCACACTTTACAGAACTGTAAGGGTCAAATTCATAATCTGGATAACAGTTCTTGCTTTAATCCCTTTGCACACACGACTTAAAAAAAAAAAAAGAAGAAGAGTCAGCAGAGCAAGGGACTGAATAAACACTCAACTCATCTGCTGCCTCTCTCTGCCTCCTTACAGAGGACAGCAGCACTACACTAAATATGATTTTTAATCAAAGCGATAATCTTCTACTATTTCATTCCCTTTTAAGCCAATATGCAGGCCCAAAAGCCACCTCAAACATCAGAGTAAAACCAAATACTACAGGCTGCTATTGTTCAATTTCACACACACACTCATCAGGCTCTGATACACACTTGACTTTGTTACTCTGTTCTAAGAGCCTCCAGCTCCCTCTACTGAGCTACAATAAAATCACACTCAAACACAATCAAGAAACATATATGAATCAGAACACAGTAAAACTAAGCACCATGCCAACAGATGGCGTTGGTAACTGTCACAGGCACAGAATAGAAAAATGCTCTCACGGGTGCTCTCTTTTACAAAGATTCTTTCTAGTAAAAAGACAGTAGAGAAAAAGCCAGAAGCCCTAGTTATTTCTACTACAGCCTCTTTACTTGCTCACCATCAACCTTCCTTTTAATTCTTTCCAACCTAAAGGAAATTTAATGGAACAGAAGCAAAACATGGGGGGGGGGGGGGGGGGGGGGGGGGAAGGAGGAGGGAAAGAGAAAGATCACATACAAGTTCAAAAACGTGCCCAATTGGACCAAGGATTCCGAATAAAACCCTCCAGAAATTGCCCAATGCATTTCTATTGGAGAAGCCATTAAAAATTATTTTTATAGCACTACTGGACACATATGTTCCAGCTTCTGTATCACAGAAGTGCCGATATACAGAGGTTTGGAAACTGTTCCTTTCCAGAACACATTTTCTCTATTTCTCCTAGTTGCAGAATCCCACAAGACATGCTACATGTGCTTTCCCCACTATACAACCCTATCCCTTCTTTAGCTGCTGCTGTACCCTATCCATGTTGAGCTGGCACTTAGAGATTCAGATGTACATTATCATTATTTCCTTTGTTGTAAATTCTGTGAAAGCTGGTGACTGAATCATTTAGCTCTCTTAATCTTCGCTAAGTATTGTGACACCTAAAGCTTCTTTTACAAAGGTGAGCTAGCAATTCCCGCACGGCAAATGAGAGGAAGCCCATAAGAATTGAATGGGCTTCCTCTCATTTGCTGAACCAAGAATCGGTAGCGCAGCTTTGTAAAAGAGGACCCAATGACACTTGTGTAGTTTGCTATTGGTTTTTATGAGTACTGCCAACTAGTGGTAGAGAAGCACAATGCCTGATGTCATGGTACAGACGTGCCCAGTAGTTAAACTGTAAAATTCATCATATGAAATCCGCTGACAGTGACATCTAATGGTTAAATATTCTATCACACTTTGTTTCATTTTACTGTTCTTTCCAACGGAATATTTGAGATCCACTCCATTCAAATGGTTCCTCCCATCTCACCACCAGATCAAAGACAGACACACACAAACTGTTTGGCAAGAATTCATGAGTTTTCACCACTTGTTCAATCCTCTGAAGCTTCCGCTAGCTGTACCACAACTTTTCTTTTTATATACCATGGAATACAGTACACAATATTATTTTTACATTGGTCCATACAGATAATTATTTTAAAAAAATTACAAGTAATCTTTTCCCCAAGGCCAGTCAAACTTGCTGGAGCCCAGGGCAGAAACTTAATGATGATACCCTTGGCCAAATTACTATCCAACCAAAACCTCAACCCATACATATACGCAGATGACGTAACGATTTACATCCCATTCAAACAAGACCTAAAGGAAATTTCAAATGACATCAACCAAAGTCTCCATATCATGCATTCATGGGCAGATGCATTCCACCTGAAACTTAATGCAGAAAAAACCCAATGCCTAATACTCACCTCACAACACAGCACGAGCAAATTCACCACCATAAACACACCAAACCTGTCCCTTCCAATTTCAGTCACTCTGAAAATTCTTGGAGTTACTATCGATTGACATCTAACACTGGAGAACCATGCGAAAAACACAACCAAGAAGATGTTCCATTCAATGTGGAAATTAAAAAGAGTAAGACCTTTCTTCCCAAGAACCATTTTCAGCAACCTGGTACAATCAATGGTGCTCAGTCACCTAGATTACTGCAATGCACTCTATGTTGGCTGTAAAGAGCAAATAATCAAGAAACTTCAGACAGCCCAGAACACCGCAGCCAGACTCATATTCGGTAAAACAAAATATGAAAGTGCTAAACCCCTACGTGAAAAGTTACATTGGCTCCCACTTAAAGAACGCATCACGTTTATGTACCTTAGTTCATAAAATCATCCACGGAGATGCCCCAGCCTACATGTCAGACCTTATAGACTTACCGACCAGGAATGCCAAAAGATCATCCCACACATTCCTTAATCTTCATTTCCCCAGCTGTAAAGGTCTAAAATACAAGACAATGCATGCAGCAAACTTTTCCTACCTGAGTGCCCAGCTAGCATTGCCGCGCAACCTAAAAACGATATACGAACTAACTTTCGTAAATTTCTGAAGACCCATCTCTTTAACAAGGCATACCACAAAGATCAACAAATGTAACTGTACACATCTCCTACTACTCATACTCAGAATTGTTTTCATAATATCTGCTTGTTTTAAACTTCTACTATGATACTCAAAGTCTTTATGTAACACTAAATGTCTATTTTCTAATCTATATACCACCAAGAACGATACATTGTAAGCTTGTTTTAAACTTCTACTATGATACTTAAGGTCTCTATGTAACACCAAGGGTCTATTTTCTAATCTATATACCACCAAGAACAATATATTGTAAGCCACATTGAGCCTGCAAAAAGGTGGGAAAATGTGGGATACAAATGCAATAAATAAATAAACAAATTTGGGAGCAAGCCCCAGAGCCCATCAGCAGGCTGTACCTTCAACTTTAAGTAGGCTTAGGAATCACCTGTAACACGGGGGCCCAAGGAAATTACCTTATCCCCTCTCCCCCAATTGCTGGCCCTGTTTTTCCCTAGACTGTGTGTCTGAAGTGCATTTAAAACTGGACATCAGTTGACTAACCAAATCACTTACACCACTAGCTTGCTGCACACCTTGTAACTGAGACCAGTTTCACATACTGCATTCAACTATACCTGTAATTTACCCTCAATCTAGCCACCCACTTTTATTTGTCCCAATGCATTTGCCTTGTGATCCATATTGTCTATCTCTATGCTCCAACTGCACTTGCCCCCTTTGCTACATATTAAGATGTTTCATTTTATGGTGCATGAGTGTTCTACCATGCTGCCTACTCTGGTGTATTATTTGTATTCTACTGACACAGTATTATATTTCTGTTATCTGACTGTTCTATTGTGTTGCTTTAATGTGTACATTACTGATACTATCATTATTGCTAGGATTTAATTTTGAAAACCACAGAAGCACCAAGAGCCTTATGAAAATGGAACACGATTCTTTATTAGCAATTGTTGATATTCCAAGATAGACCCAACATGGGCCATGTTTTGGCGCCTGCGTCAGTGGTCTGTATTAAACATACGTAAACACATCAATTATAATGACAATAAAACAACTGATAAAAACATGTAGATTAAAAATTGTTTCATACAGTGAAAAAAAGGATTACAAAGAGGAAGTACAGCGTCAATTGTCAGACACCTCCTTCTACCTACAACTAGAAGAAGATCCCACAGAAGAACTTAAACATGAAATAGATTTCTGGATCAATTTTGGATTTAGTTCAGGTTTCCTGACATACAAAGAGAGGGAGTTTCTCATGGTAGAACACCCCATTATGCCAACAATATATATGCTGCCCAAGGTACACAAATCTTTAACTAAACCACCTGGACAGCTCATTGTTGCGGCTACTGGTTCACTTCTTGAACCCCTCTCTAAATTTGTGGACGCATAAAGACCTTTCATCCCTAAAGATGAATCATACGTAAGAGACTCCTCACATATAATCCAAATATTACAAGAATTCGATGGAGACACAACAAATATTATTTTGGTATCTTTCGAAATCGAGGGCCTGTACACTAACATCCCTCAGGACAAAGCATTGACCATAATCACCAACATTTTGAATGAAAGAACAGAAACATTGAGAGTACCAACATGCTGGTTAGGGTGGTGGACTTTGGTCCTGGGGAACTGAGTTCGATTCCTACCTCAGGCACAGGCAGCTCCTTGTGACTCTGGGCAAGTCACTTAACCCGCCATTGCCCCATGTAAGCCACATTGAGCCTGCCATGAGTGGGAAAGCACGGGGTACAAATGTAACAAAATTGGAAATTTATTATCCAACTAGCCACTCTGGCTTTAAAAGAAATGTTTTTCTGTTTTCAAGGACAATACTATAAACAAATCAAGGGGACAGCTATGGGAACCACCATGGCTCCCAACATTGCCATTTTATACGTCACCCAATTTGAGAAAGAATTTCTACAATCACATCCATTCAAAGTAGAAGTCAGATTATGGAAAAGATGCATTGACAACATCCTGATGTTGTGGAGAGGAAATGTGGAGAGACTACAAGATTTCCACGCATGGTTGAACACACTAGACTCTAATTTAAAATTCACAATGCATTATCATCATCAGATCACTCCCTTTCTAGACATCAATATTATCAAGAATACCTATGGTTCTGACACCTCAATATATAGGAAACCAACAGACAAGAATCACTTCTTGCACTTCAGCAGCTTTCACAGCAGACGTTTGAAAGAAAATCTCCCTCAATCACAAATTTTGCGTTTAAAAAGACTATGGGGCTCACTTTCAAAGCACTTAGACTTACAAAGTTCCATAGTAACCTATGGAACTTTGTAAGTCTAAGTGCTTTGAAAATACGCCTCTATGTAACAACTTGGAAGATTTTGAGCACCAATCCAAGCCCATGATTGAATGTTTTATAAATAGGGGATATCCCTCAGAGTGCATCAAATTTGGTTATATGAAAGCAAGGGCAGCTGCACGGGAAGATTTACATCAGCCTCGTACAGATAAGGATGCACCAGATATTGTCTGCAGTTTAAGATTTTCTCATCTCTCACATGACAAAGAAGATACTGAAGTAAAACTGGCACATTCTGGAAGGCCATCGCTGTTTCAAAAACAAAAAGGTAACTGTTGCACTGACTTGTGATAAAAATATCAAAGAAGTAATTGCACCTTCTGCACTACCAAGGCACACATTCATCATAATTTGAACGGTTCAGCAACGGGTTCATCACCCCTGTGGCGGATGTTCTGTTTGCACATCATCTATGGATCTTTTGGATTTTAAACACCCTTGGACTGGCAAGATTTACTATCTACCTAACTACACAGACTGCAGCACAGAACGTGTGGTTTACATCATCATGTGCCCATGCTCACTGCTATATGTGGGGAAAACAACAAGCAAACTGAAAACAAGAATGATAGAACACAGGAGCAATATACGTAGACATAATATTACAGCCCCACTCGTTCATCACTGCATGGAATTGTCACATACATTTGCAGACCTCAGATTTTTTGTGTACCAAGTCGCCAACACGTCATGGCATGGCGGTGATTTGGATTCAGTATTATTACAAAAGGAACAAAGATGCATCTTTGAAATGAATACCGTTGCTCCAGCAGGACTTAATAATGGGATAGAGTTGTCCGTATTTTGATCATTATACTGGTTCATGAAAATTTTCAGTGACTATTTTGAAGACATTTTTAAGTATATTGTTGAATATTTTTAAAATCATATATTTATTACATCCCTGTATTTCTTTAACATTTTTTTGTCAGATGATTTAACTAATATGTTTTTTCCAGCAACTAGTGTTGCCTTGTAGTGGACTTTCATTTATTTTTTATTTTTTTTTATTCATATATTATCATTTAAATTGTTTTTTTGTTGTTAAATCGACCATCAAAATTGCATAGATGAATAGTACACTGTTGTAATCCTCTCATCTATATTGATAAGATTTTTTATTTACTACAATTCCTTACGGATGTAACATTAGCACTGTTATTTTAAATATTACTCTTAGTTCTATAGTCATGTTTTTAAAATGTCACTATTATTGTTTTTGAAGCTGTTTTTATTCTGACCAAATTTAATTGTCTTTTCGTTATACCTAGTCATTATATATTGCCAAAGGTTTTTTGTAGTAACATGTTTTTTTTTGCAGTGGACTTTTATTTATTATTTAGATCTTCTCATTTATGTTCCATTTTTATATATAATGGATATATATATATTTTTTTTGTTGTTGTTGCTCATAATGACCATGAAAAGTGTATAGATGAACACTATACAGCTGCAGCTCTCCCACTAATATTGATGATGACTTTGTTTTATTTACTGTAGCTCCCTAAGGATGCAACATTATTTCATAATATTTTTTTATATTTGTTAAAGATTATTTTATCATCTTTACATGTCACTCTTATTGTTCCAGATACTGTTTCTATTATAGGCAGCGCTACCATTTTTGATTATTATTTTTTTTAGATCTACAAACATTATGTCGTTATACAGAGTGACTGAAAAAAAAAAGTTTGATTAACAACATTTCAAGCACTGTATACAACACTTATCTTGTGCTTAAAAAACGACTCATTGTTAAACCTATATTTGTAGTTTAAGTTTTATGAGTCCGGGTTCATTATGTATAGTCAGCTGTCTTCAAGAAAAACAATTAACACTCACGTCGATCGATACGTCACTCTAATTAACAAATTTAAATTGCATGACTCGATGGTGCATCCGTTTGACCTCTGAACTAAACACGAAGGGACTCGCCTTTCCTGTCACATCGAGCACAACTTGCTTTGAATCTATACTGGTGAGTTTAAGTCTGCTGTTTTTTAGCGCTTCTTATTAACGTTTGTGTTTAAGTATTATATTTCTTTAAAAACACAATCCAGCTTTAAAATATATATTTATTTTTATAAAAAAAAGAGTGGAAGGGATATTTGCGATATTAAAGATCATAGTATTTTGGAAACACTTAAATTACAGTCTAGATTGCTAAATTAGCTTTACAGATGTTTCCTGTTTCTCGATGTCTGTTTTTCCCGCGCTTTTTTTTAGACGTGATGCCCTGATCTAAAGTAACGTTGGTAAGTCTAAAAGACTTTGCTTTCATGAAGGGATGCATTTATCACTTGAAAATACAACCTAGGCTACCTTACACCCTGTGAACACAGTTTCTCTTTTGATATTTAAATTTAGTCAGCAACTTTACAGACGTACTGCACCTAAGATTTAACATTTGTAAGCGTTATCATTCATTTTTTTAACTCATGACCTACCAGTTAAAAGACTCAACTAAGATACTGCTGTTGCAACATAGGCAGCTTTTTTGATACAAATACACCCAACATAGCATATTTAGCACACTTAAAAAATAAGCATTAATTTTTGTTTTAGATTGTTATCCAACTAGATAGAAAACAAAAAAACAAAAAGGCACACAACTGCTTACAAAACAGTATATAAAAACCAACAAAGCAGTGGAATCAAATGCATTTATTGGAACAATACGCGACGTGGCCACGTTTCGCCCTCAGGCTCCGTCAGGGGTACAAACTATCAAAAGTGTATATAAATATATCATATACACTAAATAGTGGGATGAGAACCGTTATTCCAAAAATCTAGTTCCACTTATCTGCTACTTCCAACTGAACTGATATGCATTAACGTTCAGTTCAGTTGGAAGTAGATTTTTGGAATAACGGTTCTCATCCCACTATTAGTGTATATGATATATTTATATACACTTTTGATAGTTTGTATCCCTGACGCAGCCTGAGGGCGAAACGTGGCCACATCGCGTATTGTTCCAATAAATGCATCTGATTCCACTACTTTGTTGTTTTTTATATCCAACTTGATAGGAAAGAAGTTTCAGTCTTGAAAAACACCAGGTGAGCAGTTACATTTCACAAGGTGCTTACAGTATCGATGTGGACGCAGCTACAATCTATATAGCTTCATTTATCATTAAGTTTGACATCATTTATCTAGAATAATTATTTTGTGCTATGATAAAAACTGTGTTTTGCTAATATAACTCATTTTTGCTGTGTAGACAATTTTATTTATGTGTTACATTTGTATCCCACATTTTCCCACCTATTTGCAGGCTCAATGTGGCTTACATAGTACAATAAGTTTCTTTAACAATAATCCTTGAGCATAGCTTTATATAATGCTTTTTGTTAATGTTTATCCAGTAATGGTTTTTCATATATATTCCACAATAACAATAGAATTGATTACATATATATATAACTATATTGTTATGCAAATATTCATATCTTTGATACAATTTCATAACAAAATGCTTATGATTTGTGAACACATGGTTTTTTTCTTGTTCTTTTTTTTAAAAAATATTTTAAAATATTTTGTTAAAAATATATTTTTTTCAATTATTGTTTCTTATTAGTTTTTTTTCACTTTATGAAACAATTTTTAATCTACATGTTTTTAATCTGGTTTTTATTATTGTCATTATAATTGATGTGTTTATGTATGTTTAATACAGACCACTGACGCAGGTGCTAGGTGCCGAAACATGGCCCATGTCGGGTCTATCTTGGAATATCAACAGTTGCTAATAAAGAATCATGTCCCATTTTCCTAAGGCTCTTGGTGCTTCTGTGGTTTTCTGTACTTGTTTGTACTTTGGACCCTCTCTGTACTGTTTTCTAGGATTTAATTTTGCCGTCTTCAATTTTACCTCACTGTTCTAATTGTGTATTACGCAGACATTTGGTCATTTTACTGTTAAACAACTTATAAGTAGTTAACACAATAAGTAAGCTACGCATGTTGTTCATGTCTTGGACGACTTTCTTCATAAAGGCAATTAATAAATCTGAATAAATATTCTGGCTAATTGGAAAGCATTTCTGTAGATAGTGCTGACAGAAAGGACCATTTGTCCTGCCATGTGCTGCCTATTTGTGCCTCCTTACTATGATGCTGAAGACTCAATAGGATTAACCTATTTGTCAAGCCCTAGGCAAACAAGGACATTGCCCCCCACCCGCAAACCACCATAAATACATCTGTAGACTCCAATAAATGTATAAGCATCAGTATATTAGCCTCTACATCTAATTACATTAATAAAGTGGGTGTAATACCTCAGACCAGCAAATATTCTCCCTAACCTCTAAACTGTCACACCTATACATGGCTGTTTCCTGCTTCCTGTGCCTTCAGGTGCCATAAATTTTGCTTTGAAGGTTAAACACTCCAAATGGGCCAATGAGGCCTAAACACATCAAGGGAAGAAATGCATAGCAGCAGCTAATGATGCCACATCTTCTCAGCTGACAAGTTAACTACTCCAAATGGATGCCAAGCCACAGTGCCAGCTGATAACATAGATGGTTGAGGGTGGTACCATTTGTCATGTATGGCAATCTAACAGCCATGACTGAAAACAGTTTCCTTGACACATCTAATAGCCCCTCCCCCCCCCCAAAAAAAAACCCCAAAACCTCTGGACACTGGATTTAATACTGCCCCTGTAAAGATCCTTCCCATTCCCTTTCCCAGCTTCAACTCTCCCAAACATACCTTCATTTTACTTTGGCTGCTCCAATCTCCACTAGAAAGCTATTCCATGCATCCAACCCACCACCTTGCTAACAAAAGTACTCCTCTCTCATATTCCTTTTAATTTACATTCACACATTACATACCTTAACTGCTTCTAGTCCTACCAGAAGAGGCTCACGGTAAATACAAGAAGTTTCAGCCGTTTATCTCAAAAATCAACAAAATCCCTAGCACTGTTTCCAAACGAGACAGTGGTACAACAAAGCAACTTAAACCTCTCAGGACTAGTGTGCCAAGGACAGTTTCAGCAGAACTGCTGACATCATAAACCTTTTTCATTTCAAAGACTCTGATTGGCTTTTGGGAGGTCAACATTATTTAACAAGTCTTAGAACCTGTGATGTCAAACCTCAAGATGAACTTAGCAACAGGTTATGTTGTGGTCTTGTCACCATAACAGAAACAAGTACTGGCTAATCAGTCCCTACTACCCCTTCCCATAATCCTTTACGTTGCATTTCTACAGTAAGAAAGTCCAATGAAAAAATATACATATTTAATTCAGCAAAAACATCCTGTTTCATACTGTATCACCAAACAAAACAAAACAAAACAAAACAAAAAAAAAAAAAGAAAAAGATGCTTCTGCAATTTTTAGTTGCATTTACTATTTTGTGTAATTTATCAAGGGAGGGGAAATAGATGTAATAGGGCAAGGTAAAGAGTAGCACCATATAAAAATGAATTGATGCTAAACTAAAGAATGCTTACCAAGATTATAAATTATGATTCAAGATTAATATATTATCAACTGGGCCACCAATTTCATTTTTTTCCCAGGGCCATAATATTTTTCAAAGAACTGCTTCGAACTCCTAGAGGAATGCTGCTCTTGCAAACAGCACCTATCAGGTGGTACAAATAACAATGCAATTCAACTTCTACAAGCGGAAAACAACTGAAGGGCCTAGTTCCAATCCCTGCTAAGTCCACTTTCAGCAAAAAATGAGCTACAGTTTGTATGGACAAAGGATATTATCTAGTAGTGTAATTCATTGTTGAGAACAAATGTGTGTTTGTCCGTCATCTGCAACCAAGTTAAAATAAGATTTGTTTCCAAAATCAGCTATTTGCATGAAAAATTCATTTTTCTCTGACGCAACTAAATAGGACTCACTGGTTTTTGGAAATAAGCCCTTCAATTTATACCATTTTTTAATTATTTAGACCTGTAAATAAGGATTAAAAAAGCAAGCACATCTTATAAAGTTAGTATTTATTTTAAAACAGTGATAATTGTTTTAATATGAAGGATGTTTTAAATTAAGTGCAATACAAATGTTTTAACTATGTAAAGATATTAACGAACAGAAATTTTCCAAAGAAGGGGAAACTTGAGAGCTAGGAGACATAAGCTGCTACCAGGAAACAACATCAGAAATTTATTTTTCACACAAAAGAGTAGTGGGTGTCTGGAATGCCTTCCAAGAGGTGAAAGTGGACAACAAAAATGGAATTCAAAAAGGAGTGGGATAAACAGCAATGTTTTCTCCAGGGACTTTTGAACGGGCACACCACCCAGCTCATTTTACAGACCACTCAGATAACTTGACAGAAAATTTTCTAATACTGTCCAGTACTCCCACACCCCCACCTGGCTACTCTTTCATGCCACCCATTTGGCAAATTTCTTGGAAGAACGCTGAACACGGTATCTCTACATGGCAAGAGGATGAAAACAAAGCACAGAATGCTTGCAGTCAAAGCAATAGTTATGTGACTTTTGCACTTCCAAGGTGACATGGGTGCACAAAGGTGAACACGGGCATTTACCTGTACAGAGCCATAGTTACTCAGAGCTATGGAGTCGGTACACCAAACCTTCAACTCCATTTTTCTACTATCCAACTCCAACTGATATTAGGATTTAGATCCAGGACCAAAAATAAAGTATAAAATGATAAATTTACCATATTATGTTGTAAGTTTTTATTTTGAAGCGGAAGTCCATTTTGGTACATTTTTACCAACTCAGACTCCACAGCCCTGGTAGTTACAACCCCAAACAAATTTGGGGAGGGGGGGAGGATAACTTGCATGGGGTGATGGTTAGAACCCTAACCACTTTACTGGGCAAACTGGAAGGTCAACAGAGAACAGAAAAAGAGTGGGAATGACAGAAAAATATTCCAGAAGGAATGATAAATCCTTTACTGACAAGCACACATAAATGATGGCAGATAAAAACCTGTACGGTCCATCCACTCTGACCAACAAGATAAACTCATTTTACATGGTATGTGATACTTTATACGTATACCCAAGTTTGATTTGTCCTTGCCATTCTCAGGGCACAGACTGTAGAAGTCTGCCCAGCACTCTTCTTGAACTAAGTTCTGAAGCTAAAGTCGAAGCCCATTAAATTTACACTCCAGCCTATCCCTATCTATTCAGTCACGATCAGGGCATAGACTGTGGAAGTCTGCCCAGCTCCCATTTTGTTTCCCAATTACCGGCATCACCACCTAATCTCCGCTAAGATTCCGTGGATCCATTTCTTCAAAACAGGATTCCTTTGTGTTTATCCCACGCATGTTTGAATTCCATTACCGTTTTCATCTCCACCACCTCCCGCAGGAGGCAATCCATATACCCACCACCCTCTCTGTGAAAAAATACTTCCTGACATTACTCCTGAGTCTGCCCCCCAACCACAATTCATGTCCTCTAGTTCTACCGCCTTCCCGTCTCTGAAAAGGTTCGTTTGAGGATTAATACCTTTCAAATATTTGAACATCTGTATCAGGTCACCCCTGTTTCTCCTTTCCTCCAAGGTATACATGTTCAGGTCAGCAAGTCTCTCCTCGTACGGTTTGCAACGTAAATCTCATACCATTTTTGTAGCTTTTTTTTTGCACCGCTTCCAGTATTTTTACATCTTTAATAAGATACGGCCTCCAAAACGGAACACAATATTCCAAGTGGGGCCTCACCAACGACTTGTAGAGGGGCATCAACACGTCCTTTCTTCTGCTGGTTATGCCCCTCTATATGCAGCCTAGCATCCTTCTGGCCACGGCTATCGCCTTGTCACATTGTTTCTTCACCTTTAAATCATCAGACACCAAACACCCCAAGGTCTCTCTCCTGAGTCAAGTTTACTAATCTCTCCCCTTCTATTTGGTATCTCTCTTTGGGTTTCTGCACCCCAAGTGCATCACTCTACACTTCTTGGCATTAAATTTTAACTGTAAGACCCTTGACCATTCTTCTAAGGTTCGGAGATCCTTTTTCATTGTTTCCACTCCCTCCTGGGTATCCACTGTATTGGCTATTTTCTTGTCATCCGTAAAAAAAAGCACACCTTTCCTTCCAACCCTTCAGCAATATCTCCTACAAATATATTAAACAGAAGAGGCCCCTGCACCGACCCCTGAGGAACTCCACTGCTCAACTTCCTTTCCTCTGAGCTGATTCCATTTTCCACCACCCTCTGTCACCTGTCGGTCAACCAGTTTCCTATCCAGTTTACCAATTTCGGTCCTATGTTCAACCCTTTCAACTTATTCACAAGTCTTCTGTGGAGGACCGTATCAAAGGCTTTGCTGAAATCCAAGTAGATTATATCTAGCGCACGTCCTTCATCCAGTTCTTTGGTCACCCAGTCAAAGAAGTCAAGAAGATTCGTTTGGCAGGATTTTCCTTTGGTAAAGCCATGTTGCCTCGGGTCCTGTAACCCATTGTGCCTCAGGTCCTACAATCCCAAATTATGAAATAATAGTAAATGAACTTGATTGGAGGTGGACCCTACACAGGCTGTATTTCAGCTATGAAGCATTCATCAGGGATCCTTATTGATTGTATCCCATAATTTGGGATTGTCCAAAATTAAAAACACAAACTGGAAAAAAAAAACCCTATGGTGTACCACACCACAAATACCCAAATAAGAAGTACAAAATAAATATATTTTGCAGCGCTTCCGCAGTTTGCAAGATAGGAGACCACAAAATGTGTTTGCTCAGGACCAATATAGTGGTAATCCAGCCCTGCATTGCAAATCTGGATTGAGGGATACAGCAAGCATCAAAAACATCAAACATATAGAAGCAGCTTTGGAAGACAACATAATAAAACTGAATTTGCAGCCAGTAAAAACTGTGCTCTAACATGGAAGAAATTCCACATGCAAAACAATTTAATATACTCTGAAAAACGCCCCTTTTGGGAGTGGAGGAGCAACATTTCAACAACAATAGCTACATTTTGTGCAGTTCGGCAAGTCATGTCAAGTTACATCTGCAAAAAATCTCCTCTTAAGCAGACCAATATTATCAGATGAACCACTAGGGCTTGTTTCATTGATGCTTTTTTTCCTAGTAGGAAAGGACTTAATGGAATGCCAAATATATCTTTTGCTATCTTTTGGCGGGCTCGACGGCATCCAATTGGAATTCACTGCAAGTCAGTGGTTTTTCAAATACAAGTCTCATTGTTCTGCACCAACCCTTTTTGTGTTTCAACTGTGAGTATAAGACCCCTGAAGCAGATGGGTGTGTCCTGTCAAAACACGGCTCTGTGGCAGGTCTAATACACAAGTGGTGCTGAATAAAATTTGTTACATTTTACTTCTGGCTGCCAAGATTTTTTGGTCCACCCCTACTATTTGGATTTTATTCCAAATAACTACCATTCACCAAGGTCAAAAACAAGGCCAAAGGCACACTCCCAGCAATCAAGGGTTTCAAGTACCTAACTTAGTTCTATATATCGCGTATTCATTTCCTCACAGAAATCAAAGTGTATTCTATAACGGTGTGTGTAATTTAATTGGTTAACTAGCTAATCAGTGTTGTCAATTAGATGTTAATTACCAGCACTAATTGGCATTAAGATTTACACACACAGCTTGCTAAGTGTATTCTGTAACGTGATGCACTTAAATTCTAAATCGCACAGCTGACAAGGGGATGTGACCATGGGCAGGGCATGAGTGTTTCTAAAATCTATGCGCTTTGTTATAGAATACACCCGCTCTGTGCCTAATTTAGGTATCGAGATTTTCACCAAGTAAAACGGTGTAAATGGCTGCTCAGCATATTCTACACGCCATGCGGAAATTTAAACCTATTCTATAAAATGTAGGTGTGCCTTACAGAATACACCTAGGTGTATTTTTTTTCCACACTGAATTTTCAGGCACCATATATAGAATCTAGCCCCAAATGTTTAAACTGGCCTCTCTATAAACTGGCTAGAGCTAAATGCTTAAACTTAAGTGCTTAGTTTTACTAGGCACCTAAAATTTAGAAGCCTAAGAAGCATATGGATACTTAAAAATTAGTATCCACTGAAGAATCCAAACCTAGGCAAAATGAACTGCAGGCCTAAATTCAGTTTTTGACGTTTAGGATCCTGGATTTAATGCTTTTATGATTTTGGTGAAATTTGTTCTTGCCTGTTAATTTCCTTTCCTTGAGTCCTGCTGTTATGTCAGTTTACTAGCAGATGGAGGCAGACACTTGAAGATTCTGATATTACTATAACAGGTGGTGCAGCCAAGTACATTCCACTATGCTAATGTCAAAGCCACTCGGAGACTAAAACAAAGGAGGGGGGTGGAAGAACTACACACATCAAACCCTATAAGAGAACCAAACAAACTATAACCGAGGCCCCATAGGGTTACCTTTGCAAAACTGACTATGTATATAGAAATGCATATAGCAGATAGTGGCGCAGTATGAATCTGGATGTGGAGTGTGTACCGTACAGTTTTATTTCCCGCCAGCCCTTCAACAGGTATGGTACTGGTACCAGTTGTGGAGGGCTCCTGGCCTCAAATCTGGGGGGGGGGCCCTAAGGCCCCCGCTAACTATGTGGATATTAAAGTAGACAGAATAAGGAATTAGGCCACACAATTTGAAATTTTGGACCTTGATTCTAAGACACCACTGAATGTAAGTCACACCTACTTTCCAGAACATTAAAATTGGTAAAAAAGTGAATCTTAGAATTGAGGAAATATGGTATATCCAATGGATATGTATAATTAAATCAAACTATATCAAATGTTTTGAAAGTTGAAAATGAATCTTATCCCCAGATGGACTACTGGGGATTTTGATAAGTAAAATTTATTATTGTATTTTAAAACAGAATTTTGATGGTCCAATGATGAAAACAGTGCTATGAAGCATGCTCAGTTCTGAAGTTCCAATCTATAAACGACTTATCTTTTTGCAATATTGTTGCAGATCAGGGGTTTTTTTGTTGTTGAATTTTAAGAAAAAAATAGCGTCTGAAAGTTAAGCCCAGGCTAAATGCACCCTGGGAAAAAAAAATCAAGGCCTTTTAAGGATGAGAGCACTAAAAATCATCCTTAGGAATAAAAGCATGTCTTAATATTTATATCTACTGTATGATCAAACACTGTGCACCCTTAGGTTTATGTTTAAAATGTGAAACAAAATAAAAAAAAAAAAAAGCATACCTGTTGCTAAATTTTCCTAAATGATGCAAAGAGTTTATCTGGAGGAAACTACCACTCCAGCAGTCAAAAATATGTCTAGGATGGGCTGTCAGGCAGCAGATAGCAGGTTCTCAGATGTGGTTTCCTAAAATATGGCCTTGCAGTATGAATTGCCAAAAAGGTGTTGGAGCATTTTAAACATGAACCAGTAGTATGGCCAACAGGAAAAATGAGGAGTTTGTTTCTGTTAAGGTTACTGATGAGATTTTACCTACAATATTGTGTCTAGTTCTGGAGCAGTACATCAATACAGAGAGAGTAAAGGCAGACCAGCGACAATATCAAACTGGTGTAGATGTTACACCAAAAATGCAAGATGAAAGTTGATACCCTGGCCAGCTGGGTTTTCAGGATTGCTACAGTGCATATGGATATGATAGAGACCCACTGTAACAAAATATATGCAAATTTCATGCATTTCCATTGTGGTGGTTGTGGGACTCCAGTTTTGTTAATGTTCCCTTTGAAAAGTGGTATAAACTAAATCAATTACTATAGCATCAATAACGGAGCTGATCACGTACCCATGCCCAGAGGCAGAAAGCCACCCTATCTTAAAATGGCATCAAATGTGGTTGCTTTAATAAATCATAAACACTATCCAACACCAGAAAACAGGGGAAATTCCAGAACAAAGCGAGAGCCATTTCAGATGCCTATGTGAAGGAAGTAAAACTAAACAAAACAAATCAATACTGTGGTACTATTCCTTTAAGTGACAAATGCTGGAAGCATAAAAACACTGAAGACAATTATGTTATTGCTTGAATTTTTCTTAATTCTACATAAAAATTTAACTTGATTTTCCAGGGTATCTTTGAAAAGTCTCACTGGAGTGGCACTATAACCACCCTACTGCGGTTAAGGACTGAACATAGATATACAAGTGTTTTTTTGTTGTTACTGGTGTCAGCGGAAAAACATATTTAAAAAAATCACAAACACACTAGTGTGGGCTTTCAGCAACATACAGCCTTCAGTACACTAATGTCAACTAGCAAGTACTCAACTTCTTTTTGGCCTGGCAGTTTCATCTCAATGTTTAGAGTTTACCACAAATTCCAGTCTCCATGAGCCTTCTCTCACAACTTATGTGGACTGGGGCAATAGGGAGTCCCTTTACATCACCCCCTCCCCAGTCACTTAAATCAGTTGACTACTTGTTAGAATAAGGGTCTATAGACCACTATCCACATCTCTCTGGAACCTGGCTAGAGTGCACCAGGGCATGGCCACAGGTGTCACTACTGTGCAATGACTATCACCTTCTTCCCGCCTCCTTTCAACAGGAAGCCACTCACTGCAGTATCCCCAGGTAACCTAGGCAGAAGGCAGACTAGTGAACCTAGGCCCTCTCTGTGTGGCAAAGCACAGAACATGCCACTGACCCAGCCACAAGATCCATCTGGTGACTGAACCCACTGAATCATATCCACTTTACACACTTTCCCATTGCTGGTTTTCAGCAGAGTCTGTGGTGGGGGAGTGGAGGCCTGCATCCCAACCTCATCTATAGCTGGTGACATCACTTTTGCTGACACACAAATGTTATTTTTCTCCTGCAGACCATAGAATTGCTGTCACAGGTCAGGCCACTCGCACCACAACAGACAGGAAGATCACCACTTGCAGACCAGATTTAGACCAGGCAAGGTTCAAGGGTGGCAAAAGCTTGCCTCACTGGCTGGCCCTCAAGGGATCAAAAAAAAGCAGATCACATGTCAGGAGGATACAAACTATTCAACACGCCAAGCACAAAATTTAAGGAACAGTTCAAAGGTTATTGGGGGCAGGAAGGGGAGGATAGATTTAAGGCATAATTTTCCTATCAGAAATCGGGCTTAAAAAAAAACATAAAAAAAAAACCAGAAGATGCTTTGATGATTCCAAACGAGATTCTGAAGCTGGCACATTAAACTCAACAGCAATTCTGTTTTAGCGTACTCTGCACATTCAGAAAAAGAACTCTAATTCTACACAGACAAACATAATTATCTTTCTATGTAATTATTCTAAAAAAAAAAAAAAGTTGTTCATTAGCGTTAAGTATTTGGTTTTCACGGCAATATCTGGCTCCCATGGCATGTCTTGTATATGCAGTCAAACTTGCATAATTCTGACAACTTCAGTGTACACTATGCATATATTAACATTACTGTATTTGTCACTTAAACCAAAATGTATTTATTTGTTATATTTGTATCCCACCTTTTCCCACTTATTTGTAGGCTCAAAGCGGCTTACATAGTTCCGGAGAGGTGGTTACAGACTCCGGTGTGAACAAATACAGTATAGGGGTACTATTACAGTAACAAGTACAGTAAAGAAGTATCAGTAAATAGATTGGGGTGATTCAGACAAAATGTTAGGGTGTGATCATGCGTCGGGGTTGAAAACTGTCCGTTTCCTGATTAAAATGCCATATTTCATTATTCTATGTCAGATACTGTGGGGTATGCCTTCTTAAACAGGTGAGTTTTTAGGTTTTTTTGGAATTCTAGATGATTATTCGTAGATTTCATGCGTTTTGGTAGAGAATTCCAGAGCTGTGTGCATATGTAAGAGAAACTTGACGCATATATTGATTTATACTTCAGGCTTTTACAACTTGGGAAGTGAAGCGTTAAGTACATTCTGGCTGATTCGATTGTATTTCTAATTGGTAAGTCGATTAGTTGAGACATATATCTTGGGGCTAGACCATGTATTATTCTGTGAACAAAGGTACAAATCTTGAAAGTGATACGTTCCTTGATTGGTAGCCAGTGTAGTTTTTCCCGGAGGGGTTTTGCGCTTTCAAATTTAGATTTTCCATACATAAGACTGGCTGCCGTATTCTGAGAAGTCTGTAGTTTCCTTAGGATTTGTTCCCTGCAACCCGCATATACTCCATTGCAGTAATCGACTTGTGTTAATACTATTGATTGAATCATGTTGTAAAAAGTTTCCCTCGGGATGAATTGTTTTACCCATTTGAGTTTCCACATTGTGTGGAATATTTTTTTTGTAATGGCGGTGGCTTGGTTCTTTAGCGTTAGGCTGCTGTCAATAATAATGCAGAGGATTTTCAGGTTATCTGAGATTGGAAGAGTGTGTTCCAGGGTATGTATGCTGTGGGGTACTTTGTAAAATGTTGAGATGAAAGAATAAAGCAGTGTTTTTTTTCTTTATTGAGTTTTAGTTTGAATGTCATATAGCCTAGGTATCCATTAGGCTTAGCCTATTTTTTATTATATTGGTGATTTCTGAATATAATTTTTTGCCAAGTCTGCCCACATGAACACAGACCTCAGTTTTGAATTTATACATGAGCCATATACCATAAACAGCCCAATATCTGGAGAAATTCTAACTTTTATTTCTTCAAACACTCATGCCACAAGAAAAAAATATCCCAAAGATTTGCTCACTCGATCTTAAACAGGGGTATAAATCGTAATTTATTATTTTTTTAAATGAAAACATGGTGTATGATTGCAAATTGTTATTAACATAAAAAGAATCTTTCTACAACTGAAAATTGTAATTAACATGAAAAGAATCTTTCTACAACAGTACTTAAAAAGACATTTCTCAAAAAACTTAGTTTACACTCTGGGGTAGGTCTACTAAAGTGTGTTAGTAAATAGGCTTAGCATGTACTATATTCTTGGCCAGCTGTCTGTGATGTACCACAGGGTTCGCCGCTTTCTCCTACACTGTTTAACTTAATGCCAATTCCTCTAGCCGCAGCTCTTTCTAAACTTGGTCTCCATCCATTCATTTAAGCGGATAACATCACCATCTACGTTCCTTTTAAAAAAGACTTAGCTGAAATAGCTGCCATCATCAGTCTTAGATTACAAACTGTACGTGCATGCATGGGCGAACTCCTTTAAATTGACGCTCAACACAGAGAAAACTCATTGCCTTCTACTCACATCACCTTATACCAAGTACAATCCTACCACCTTAACTGCACCTGGGCTTGACCTGCCAATCTCTGCGTCTCTGAAAATTCAAGGAGTAATACTTGACAGAAATCTAACTCTGGTAGAACACACTAATGCAGCCGTCAAAAAGGTATTCTTCTCTCTTTGGAAATTGAAACATATAAAACCTTTTTTTCCCTAGAGAAGTATTCTGCAATTTAGTGCGGTCTCTTGTTTTGAGTCATCTTGATTACTGCAATGGTATCTATGCAGGGTGTATGGAACTACTTCTTAAAAAATTACAGACTGCCCAAAACACTGCTGCTAGATTGATCTATGGTAAATCGAAGTTCATGAGCTCCAGACCATTTCGTGAAAAACTGCACTGGTTACCTGTTAAGGATCGTGCCCTGGTGCACAAAATCCTTCATGGCGAAGCTCCAGCTTATATGGATAATCTTATCATCTTACCACCAAGGAATTTGTGCAAATCTTCTCGATCCTACTTACATCTCCACTACCCCTCGTGTAGTGGCCTCAAGTATAAAACCAGCCACGCATTTACCTTTCCCTACATCAGCGCACGTTTGAGGAATGGTTTGTCCAACTCAGTTAAAGCTACCTCCGAACAACAGGCTTTCAGAATATCATTGAAGACCGTTTTATTCAGGAAAGCTTACGCTGCAGCTCCGCACTGCCCTAGTGTTTTCTGACCTGTTACGTGACCGTATTGCATTCCTTACCACCTCTCTCTCTTCTCTCCCCACCGACTGCCTCGCCCTTAATGTGTTTATTACTAGATTGATGTGTCTTTCTATTCTGCTGTTAGCCTGCCCATGTAAGCCACATTGAGCCTGCCCATGGGCGGGAAAGTGTGGGATATAAATGCCATAAATAAATAAATAAATAAAACCCCATTTCCAGCACACCTAGGAAATAGAATACTATTTCCAGCATTTCTTTTTCAAGCTACTACTACTTATCATTTCTATAGCGCTACTAGACGTACACAGCGCTGTACACTTGAACATAAAGAGACAGTCCCTGCTCGACAGAGCTTACAATCTAATTAGGACAACCAAGAGATAAGGTACTCATCTCATCTATTATTCTGGTATACTTAACTTTTACCCTCTCTAACAATATTCTGTATTCCTTTTACTGTGTAAGCCACATTGAATCTGCTTTGAGTGGCAAAGCGCGGGATACAAATGTAAGAAATAATAATAAGGGAATATTAAAGTGAGGATGATAAAATAAGGGTTATGAACAAGTGAATAAGGGTTAGGAGTTAAAAGCAGCATCAAAAAGGTGGGCTTTTAGCTACACATTGAGCTTCTTGCAGTACCAGCTACTATCATTTAAAACTGGCCCTGCAGGTACCAGACTGCATCAGGATGGGTATGTCTAATCTGTGATGGCCTAAAATCCCTCTCCTTTAACGGAGTCACTTGGGCATCTTTGCTGTTCATTTTGAACTTCCTACTCACCTATGCACAAACGTAGTATGTTTAAAGTTTTATTGCATACATTTAAGATTTTAAAATTTAATGTGCAATGATTATTATGTGCTCATATCCAATGTTATGTCCCCAAGCGTGTATTACACACTGTCCAGAAGGTTCTACTGAGTATACCAGATAATGCCACGTTTGGAAAACAAAAGTGGAAGAAGACTTACATAAAAGATGATTGGCTGGAACAAGTTACCTGATGAGTTGAGAAATTTACCAACTATTGAAGGCTTTTGTAAGGCTTTCAAGACATATTGGGTTAATCTCTTAATAAAAGTGGTTAATAAAACCCATTAATAAAAATATTTTTAAGTGAGGCTTGAGGTTTTACATATTTGTATTGTATCTGATTCTGTTTTTAGATTGCATATTATGTTTTTGCAAACCATCATGAACAGCTCTAGCCAAGAGGGTCTATGAAGTTTTTTTATTTTTAAATACCAGTAATGCCCCCCCTCCCATATTGACTGCTAAACTTCAACCCTACCTGTTTTTCGCACAAAGGAAAAATATATTCAATTAAAATGAATTTATTTACATTCCCCAACATCAGCATTTCACAAATCCAATGACTGTCCGGTTTTCCAAAGTGATGCTACAATCACCAATTTAAAAATCTAGCTGACGAGCTGTGAAAGTCTTCACAAACTGAACTAAAAAAAGAAGCTAACCTTCTTAGGGCTAGATGCACTAAACAAAGGGAGCCTTTAACGAACAAATTTTTAACTGTGGCATGCATTAAAGGCCATTTTCCGACGACGCTAGCAGCTAACGAAAACGGAATGCAGATGAGCAAATTGTGCAGAAACCCTATTCTAATGAGATGCATCAAAGTTTACCGCTTGCCCTAACGGTGGAAATCGCCGGAAAATGTAACGAGAGGTTGTATCTCTCGTTGGGGCTGCCTGGCTAAAAAGTTAAATGTAAAAACAAAAAAAAATCGCGAAGGGGGCAAAAACGCGCATCTGGAGCGTCCTTTACTGACGCCCGAGGTTGCCGCTGCTTCCCGCTCCCCCTGCATTAAAAAAAAAGGGAAAAAAAGGATCGGGAGGGGGCAAAGGCGCTCGTCAGGAGCGTCCTGTATGGACGGCCTTCCCCCCTCCCGAGATTCCCGCTGCTCCCCGCTTCCCCTTGCATGAAAAATATAAATTTTAGCAGCCCCGGCCCCCCTCCCTTTCTCTATCTCCCCCCAGCTCCACCTCCCGCCATCCACCACCCCCCTGAGGTCATCGCCGCTGCCCCCCTCCACCGGGACCCCCTCCCTCCTACCGGGCCCGCGCCGCGCCTCTCACCTGTGTGAAGGCGCTGACGGGCAAGAAGAACAGTTGATGCCTCTTCGCGGAGTCTTCGGGCATCCTTCCTTTCCTCCTGGGCCCGCCCCCGTCTGACATAAGTAACCTGGCGCGTAGATTTATGTGCACTGGGCCATATTCTATAAATAAATTTTGTAACACCCATTTCCCTGACCATAACCATGCCCCTTTTTGCCTGCGTGCATTAAATTTAGACAGTGTGTTATAGAATACACTAAGGGAGCTGCGCACGTAAATCCTAATTATTGCCAATTAGTGCTCATTATTGCTTAAGTGCTGTTAACAATGCTGATTGGCTTAAGCCAGTTAACTTAATGCGCCGTTACAGAATACGCTTGGATTTTGGCGCAGATCTCCAGGCGCACTATTCAGAATCCGGGAGTTAGTGTGCACAAAGGCTGCGTACTGCAACATACTTTAATGCACTTTGCAGTAAGCATTTTAATATGCGTTAGAGCTTAACGAAATACCCCTTTGGCGTGATAAAATTCCAGTACCAGATTTTACCCGTGATTTGCTTATAAACCAGCGTATAACAGTGTCACAAGAGAGAAACGAGGCTCCCTGAAATTCTGGGATGATTCTCCATTCCACCAGGTCACTCACCTTTCAGGCCTACACACAAATTTCCACGGGGGACAAGGACAAATTTAAGAAAAACACCGAACTAAACTGAAATATCTTTGCCAAGAAATTCCTCTCCTAGAGCATGTACTTGTCAATGCACACCAAGTGTTTTGGAACTCATATTTTTGTGCATGCAGATTGCTTCAGCGTGTACATACCTACAAACTAATACACACACAGGCCAAAATTCTACATATGGTGTCAAAAAAAAAAAAGTGCTATTCTATAAATAGCGCTCCACGTTGGATGCAGTTTACAGAATAGCGCCTAGCACTGAGATCCGTACCTAAGATTCACACCAACTGAAACCTTGTGTAAATCCCCATACCAAAATTAGGCACAGATCAGGCATATTCCCTAATGGAGCATGCAAATTCTTGGAATTCACATGACCTGTCAATGCTTCTTCTACGGCCAACCCCCTTTTCAGAGCAGCACACTAGATTTTATGCTCGCATATTTATAGAATACACCTAGCAAGATGTGCGTATAAATTCTAATTGTCAATTAGCATTGATAATTGATTAGCAATTGTTGCTAATTGGTTCATTATTCAATTACATTTGGCATGCACCCAAATTTCCGCATGCAATTTTGATGACATATATAGAATCAGGGGGATACAATGTGGGCAAAAAACGTAAGTGTGAAAAGCAAAAAAAAAATCTCAATTCATTAAAAAAAGGAAGATTGACAACGTTTTTGGGGATGCACACACTATCTCAGCTTTTCTTTTCAAAATAAAAGCTGATTTTGAGGATGTGATATATTGGATGCATTTACAATCTCAGTACTGAAAAAAAAAATTTGCATTGCCCTCTAAAACACTGAAAAACATTCTTTTGCTGATAAGCAAATGCAGCACTGAGTGCACGCCTTAAAAAGGTAGTAAAATAAAATCTAATAAGCAAAAATCTGAGCAAATACCCATTTTTCTCTCTAACAGAAGTGAAGGGGAAAAATAAAAAGCTACTTAAAAAAAAAACAACCCCGTAGACAGAAAAAGTGTTATCTTTAAAGAATTAAGGGCCTCTTTTACTGAACCGCGCTAGCAATTCCCTCGCAGCAAATGCAATGCAGCCCACTGGGCTGCGGTGCATTTGTTGCACTGGGCATTGCTAGCACGATTTAGTAAAAGAGGCCCTAAATACGGAGTGTGCACTATAAAAAGGGCACAAAGAGAAAGAAGAGTAATCTAATTGGTTGGTTCACTGTACCATTGTTATTAAAAAGTCAAGTCCTGTCACCCAAGTTCCCAAGATAGGCTGCTGTATGGTTATGGGTGTTTCCATGTTATTAGAACAGGAACAAGAAAACTGCACCTCATTCTCAATGTTTTAATCATCCCCATGTTCTCCTTGCATTCACTGCCTTTCCCCCATGTTTACTCACCTCCTTGCACACACACTTCTCTTCTCCCCCCGCCCCCATCAAATCACCTGCTTTGTAACCTCTCCAGATCTTCCGATAGTGGGGCCTGGGCTCCCTAGCACCATGCCACTTTAAATGTGGGCCTGGTCTCTTACAACTCCATACCTATTTGTGTATTTGTACTATTGAAAGGAAACACAGATGGAGCGGGAGTGTGCAATGCTTTTATAAGAATCAAATATTCTTCTAGCAGTTAAAGGACAAAAGCTGTCTTCCAAACCTAAATTATTCAATTTGAAAGATGTTATTAGCAGCTGACCTTATGAAAGATCACAACACCAATATTTCAAAACATGTATTACTACTGTCCAATCATGACAGCTAAAACGTTAAGAGTCAAAGGGTATCTCCATTTTTAATATAGTATCTATAGTCTTTTACTGTTCCCTTCAAAGTATTACTGAAATGTTCTCCAAAATACTGCAAAGATACTTAGTGATATCTTATTTTAGAGCTACAATCCTGTTTCACTGTAAAAAGCTTGATATCTTATTTTAGAGCTAGAATCCTGTATCACTGTAAAAAGCTAGTGTTAAAATAAATCCCAAGCCAGGTCACCATGGTGCCAAGAAATCTAGCAATGCTGTCTGTAATTTGCACAGCCCTAAACATCTTTCCTAACAACCACTGCCACCACCAAACAGGTGGGATTTCTTCCCCTCAGCCTCCACTAGGTGGATCTCCATTAGTTTGAGCTATGCAGTGTTTGAACTGCTACCTCATCTTGAGACCAGTGCAGGAGTTCAGACAACATGCAAGAACCTTGCAGTGAAGCCTTGGGGTGGGGGGAGGGGAACAGCCCCAAACAGTTTTATACAGTAGAGGCAATGGAAGTGGAAGGATCACAAATGTGGTAATGATTCTGGTGACAAGAATAGAGGCTTACAACATGTTATCAGCAAATGAGGTGAGGAAGGGTGAATTGTTATGTGGGTGGGATACTGAGGGGGCCAAATTGCACATTTAGGACTCAACACAGAACTTTTTAAAGATTACCATAGATCAGGAATAGGAAAATAGCTTTAGTAAACTAGGCCATAAAAATCTACAACAGACATCTAAGGGATACGCCAAAAAAATAAAAGTACCTAGTGACTAGAGGTTTTTCTGAACCTGCCATCACATCCTCCCTCTAATCCTCCATCCCCCTATCCCACCCTTCAACCTTTATAGGGCCAACTTGACATTAAAGAAAGCTCTCAGCTATTTGGCTCCTAATTTATCTGGCTGGCAACTAGATTCAAAGCATATTTGTTGAGGTCTGTCGAGTACTTGTCTGGTGGATCACTGGTTATGCTGTATTAGATTCCCAGATCAGGTTTACTGCTCCTCAGGCTGACTGGAGATACTGCTAAGACAGAGTTCAAAGGCACTGAGCGAGGGTGAAGCAGAGGGTTCCAGTCAATGTACAATGGTGAAACCTGGCGACTAGATTTAGGACCTATGACTGGAGTTCCAGAAAGTAAGATGCACAGTACCCCAGCAAAGGACTATCACTGTGAGGACTACTAAAGAGTATGATGGATGAAAATTTGGCGATTTAAAATTGAATTTTTTTTTATTTAAAATTTTGTATTGTACAATTTTTATGGTTTATAAAGCTATCTCAAAAGGTATTATGAACAGTAATCCTAACTTAACTATCATGTTGCTCAATGTAACATTGTAAATAACAACAGAAAAGACCTGAATGGTCCATCTAGTCTGTCCAACAGTCACACTTATTATCAATTCATGATTAAATCAACAATGAATGTGATATTATATACTTTACAACAACAGACCTGATCAGCCCTTGTATGTGCACCTCATTCTCTATGTTTTAATCATCCCCATGTTCTCCTTGCATTCACTCCCTTTCCCCCATGTTTACTCCCCTCCTTGCACACACTCTTCTCTTCTCCCCCCCCCCCCCCACCAATGTGTTTAGGAAAAGGTAACTTTCAAAGTTATCATCAAAACAGGGAAGATAGGGTATCCTGATAGTGAGGTTGCAAAAGAGACCGTAGTAGATCAGGTGTCCTTAAATAAAAATAAAAAACAGACAGAAGACTGCAAGTTAATACTGTCAAGTACTAAGCATGATGTAAATAGGAACAAGCAGCATAGTTTGAAATGTCTATATGCGAATGTCAGGAGCCTAAGAAATAAGATGGGAGAGTTAGAATATATTGCACTAAATGAAAAATTAGATATAATAGGCATCTCTGAGATCTGGTGGAAGGAGGATAACCAGTGGGACGCTGTCATACCAGGGTACAAATTATATTGTAGTGATAGGCTGGATCGAATTGGTGGAGGGGTAGCATTGCATATTAATGAGAGCCTTGAATCAAACAGATTGAAAATTCTGCAGGAAACAAAACACTTCTTGGAATCACTGTGGATTGAAATTCCATGTGTAAAGGGGAAAAGGATAGTGATAGGAGTGTACTACTGTCCGCCTGGCCAGGATGAACAGACAGATGCAAAAATGTTATGTTTCAACAATTTTTTATTGATGATTTAGCGAAGAAAGCATCCAACAAATTCAGTATACAATGAATTGGAAACAATAAACATATCAAGCTAAGCATACCATCATCTTTTAAATTTTCCTCCCCACCTAATCTGGCCCTGTACCCATCCCTCCCCCCCCCCCCCCCGATAAACTATATATTCCAACATTCCTATTGATGGTACATCAAAGCACAAAGTGAATAAACTCAGGAATTTACCTGTTAAATACACCAACATAATAAGAAAAAGACCATGTGCCCGCCATCATCAATTAACCTATCCAACCCCCAACCCTCCTCCTCCCCCATCCCAAATAATAGACTCCTCAATGAGCAGTCTCCAACCCAACCCCCCTCCCCCTCTAACCTGCCCACTTACTGATAACTACCCTCCCTAAAGCATTTAACTCCCATATCTCCTAAAAGGTAACTTTATGTTTCAACATTTTATTAACGAAGGTACACATATTCATTTCTTCATCAGCTAACACTAAATGTAACTCACAGTGTCACAACTGGTAAACAATAAGTCCAGCTAATCATGCAACCAATTGCACCTCTCCTGTTTCCTTCCTCCCTCCTACCCAACTCCCCCCCTTCCCCTCCCACAACTCAACCGCCCCCCAAAACCATAGCTATTCTTCTGTGTACCTAGTAGCAGGAGAGAAAGAAATCCCCTTCCCTCCACCCCAACCAAAACCCCCACCCTGCCTCCCTACCTCCCATACCCCTTACCAGCCCCTATATATTAGACCAACTCCAATTACTTCCTACACACTTCTTATGCGTTAATTAACTGACCGGATGCAGAAATGTTAAAGGAAATTAGGGACGCAAACTGGGCAACACAATAATAACGGGCAATTTCAATTACCCTGATATTGACTGGGTAAATGTAACATCGGGGCATGCTAGGGAAGTAAAATTCCTTGATGAAATCAAGGACAGCTTTATGGAGCAGCTGGTACAGAAGCCGAAGAGAGAAGGAAAAATTCTAGACCTAGTCCTTAGTGGCGCGCATGATCTGGTGCGGGAGGTAATGGTGCTGGGGCCGCTTGATAACAGTGATCATAATATGATCGGATTTGATATTAGCTTTGAAGTATACATTGGAAATCAAAATCTTTAGCGTTTATCTTTAAAAAAGGAGATTATGATAAAATGAGAAGAACGGTGAAAAAAAAACTTAGAGGAGCGACTGTGAGGGTCAAAAATTTACATCAGGCGTGGATGCTGTTCAAAAACACCATCCTGGAAGCCCAGGCCAAATATATTCTGCGTATTAAAAAAGGAGGACAGAAGACCAAATGACATCCGGCATGGTTAAAAAGTGAGGTGAAGAAAGCTATCAGAGCTAAAAGAAAATCCTTCAGAAAATGGAAGAAGGAACCAACTGAAAATAATAAGAAACAGCATAAGGAATGTCAAGTCAAATGCAAAGCGCTGATAAGGAAGGCTAAGAAGGACTTTGAAAAAAAGATTGCGTTGGAGGCAAAAACACATAGTAAAAAATTTTTTAGGTATATTAAAAGGAGGAAGCCGGCAAAGAATCAGTTGGATCACTAGATGACAGAGGAGTAAAAGGGGCGATCAGGAAAGACAAAGCCAATTCTTTCCTTCGGTCTTCACCGAGGAAGATTTGGGTGGGATACCGGTGCTGGATATGGTATTCGAAGCTGACAAGTCGGAGAAACTTAATGAATTCTCTGTAAACCTGGAGGATGTAATGGGGCAGTTCTACAAACTGAGGAGTAGCAAATCTCCTGGACCGGATGGTATTCATCCCAGAGTACTGATAGAACTGAAAAATGAGCTTGCAGAGTTATTGTTAGTAATATGTAATTTATCCTTAAAATCGAGCATGGTATCGGAAGATTGGAGGGTGGCCAGTGTAACGCCGATATTTTTAAAAGGTTTCAGAGGAGATCTGGGAAATTATAGACCGGTGAGTCTGACGTCAGTGCCAGGCAAAATGGTAGAGACTATTATAAAGAACAAAATTACAGAGCATATTCAAAAGCATGGATTAATGAGACAAAGTCAACATGGATTTAGTGAAGGCAAATCTTGCCTCACCAGTCTATTACATTTCTTTGAAGGGGTGAACAAATATGTGGGGAGCCGGTTGATTATTGTGTATCTGGATTTTCAGAAGGCGTCTGACAAAGTACCTCATGAAAGACTCCAGAGGAAATTGGAGAGTCATGGGATAGGAGGTAGTGTTCTATTGTGGATTAAAAACTGGTTAAAAGATAGAAAGCAGAGAGTAAGGTTAAATGGTCAGTATTCTCAATGAAGAAAGGTAGTTAGTGGGGTTCCCCAGGGGTCTGTGCTGGGAACACTGCTTTTTAACATATTTATAAATGACCCAGAGATGGGTGTAACTAGTGAGGTAATTACATTTGCTGATAACACAAAGTTATTCAAAGTAGTTAAATCGCGGGAGGACTGTGAAAAATTACAAGAGGACATTACGATGCTGGGAGACTGGGCATCTAAATTGCAGATGACGTTTAATGTGAGCAAGTGCAAAGTGATGCATGTGAGAAAGAGGAACCCGAATTATAGCTACGTCATGCAAGGTTCCACGTTAGGAGTCACAGACCAAAAAAGGGATCTAGGTGTTGTCATTGATGATACGCTGAAACCTTCAGCTCAGTGTGCTGTTCCAGCTAAGAAAGCAAATAGAATGTCAGGTATTATTAGGAAAGGAATGGAAAACAAAAATGAGGATGTCATAATGCCCTTGTATCACTCCATGGTGTGACCACACCTTGAATATTGTGTTCAATTCTGGTCGCTGCATCTCAAAAAAGATATAGTGGAATTAGAAAAGATGCAGAGAAGGGCAAAGAAAATGATAAAGGGATGGGACGACTTCCCTATGAGAAAAGGCTAAAGCGGCTAGGGCTCTTCAGCTTGGAGAAAAGGCGGCTGAGAGGAGATATGATAGAGGTCTATAAAATACTGAGTGGAGATGAACGGGTAGATGTGAAGCATCTGTTTACACTTTCCAAAAATACTAGGACTAGGGGGCATGCGATGAAGCTACAATGTAGTACATTTAAAAGAAATCGGAGAAAATGTTTCTTCACTCAACGTGTAATTAAACTCTGGAATTCTTTGCCTGAGAATGTGGTAAAGGCGGTTAGCTTAGCGGAGTTTAAAAAAAGGTTTGGACGGCTTCCTAAAGGAAAAGTCCATAGACCATTATTAAATGGACTTGGAAAAAATCCACTATTTCTGGGATAAGCAGTATAAAATGTTTTGTACTTTTTTGGGATCTTGCCAGGTATTTGCGACCTGGATTGGCCACTGTTGGAAACAGGATGCTGGGCTTGATGGACCTTTGGTCTTTCCCAGTATAGCAATACTTATGTACTTACGTACTTATGTGGTACACACAGTCAAGCCTTTGCCTTTCTAAAAAGGAAAAGGCAAAGGTCAATGGGCAATTTGGGGCATCTGGGCACACAGTCATTATCTGGATATAAAATGCAAAAAAGGGGAGAATAGAAAGTGAAGAGGGGCGTTTATTTTTTTCTTCCTGGGATTTTATCAGTGTTTACCAGAAAAGCAAAAATGGGAAGTGAAAGCAATGGAAAATGTAACACTGCTATCTACCTGTAAAAACTATTTTGGTACACAAAAACCAGGACAGTAAAGTACTGATTTTAGTTTATTTTATATAATTTTGTAAAACATATAGTTATTTAAAAGGATACTCGATCAAATATTGAAAAGTTAAGTACATATAAGCCTCCATTGTTAATCTCACTTCTTAGCTCTCACAGCAACTCTACTGGGTTTGATTCCCACCACAGCTCCTTATGACCTTGGGCAAGTCACTCAATGCTCCATTGCCCCAGGTAGAAAAACTTAAGATTGTGAGCCCTCTAGGGACAGAGAAAATAAGTGCATAATATGTAAATCACTGTGTATGTCTAGTAGTGCTAGAGAAATAATTACTACTACTACTACTAGTAGTAGTAGTAGTAGTAATACTCTTGTCCATCTTATCAACCAATCATGAGACAAGCATTGAATTATGCATACCATGTCTATGTTTAATCAGGTATTTGCTATACCACTTTTCATGAACAAGCAGCAAAATGGTTTACAATTCAAAAATTCTGACATAAAATAAAGGCCAACATAAAATAGGAAAGAGGAACTCATAGCCACCTGCATGTTTGCCCCCCCTCCACCTAGCACAGCCTAAGGGTTCCCATTCCACTTACACCCCAAATGCAAGCTCAAAGAAATAGGTTTCAAGTCCAACCTTGAACATCTTATACGTTTTCAAAGAAGGACAGACAAATAACTCCAAAGGGTTGGCCCTGGGAAGAAATAAAGCTGTCTAGTGGAGTCAGACCTAGAACAAGAAACGAGGAATGGCAAGGTGGTTTTCATACTGCAAGTGGAAAGAGCAAGAAGGGGTACAAAGGCACAAGCAAAGCTACCAATGTAGAAAATCATATGTACCAAAAGGAAGAAATAGGTTGCCAGTGGTTTTGAAATAAAGAAGTAGCATGGTCGAATTAAGTGCATTACAGAGAATCTTAAATCGTAGTGTTTATTATGGTTTGAAGATGTTTAAGATCAGAAACCCTAATCCCAAAGTAAACACAGTTCCAACAATCAAGTTGCATAGTAACCAGCACATGGGCGACTGAATGACTAGATGGAATAAGAATGTAACAGCAGCCATGCTTGGTCATCAGAGCAATGGTCCATCTAGACTAGTGTCATGCTTCCAACAGTGGCCATTTCAGATCACAAGTACCTGAAAGAATCCCAAATAGTAGCAAGATTCATGCTACTGATCCCAGGGACAAGCAGTGGCTTTCCCCATGTCTCTCTCAATAGCAGACTATGGACTTTTCCAACCCTTTTTAAACCCAGATGCACTAACTGTTGATACCACATCCTCTGGCAATGAGTTCCAGAGCTTAACTATTCGTTGAGTGAAAAAACATTTCCTCCTATTCATTTTAAATGTAATACTATGTAACTTCCTTGAGTGTCACCTAGTCTGTACTTTTTTTTGACAGCATTAAAAAAAAAATTGTTTACATTTACCCGTCCTACAACACTAAGTATTTTGTAGACCTTTATCATATCCCCCCTCAGCCTTCTCTTTTCCAAGCTGGAGTGTCCTAAACTCTTTAGCCTTTTCCCATATGAGGATTTCCACCCCCTTAATAATTCTGATCACCCTTCTTTGAACCTTTTCTAATTCTGCTATATCTTTTTAAAGATACAGTAATCCAAACTGCACACAATACTCAAGGTGTGGTTGCACCATGGAGCGATACAGAGGCATTATAATATTGTCTTATTTTCTATCCTTTTCCTAATTCCTAGCTTCTTTTGGCCGCCACCACGCACTATGTAGAAGATTTCAGCATATTGTCCACAATGACACCTAAATCTTTTTCTTGGATGCCAGCTCCTAGGGAAACCTAGTATCTAAGTAGTGTTTCAAACAACTATTCTGATGTGAAACAAAGTCACTCTGATAGCATCATACACTTGTGCCCCAAATGGAGTGGAGTAGCCACCTAATGGTTCATGAGGTGGCCTGAGAACCAAAGGACAGGCGAATCCTGAAGAGGAGGTGAAACAGATGAATGGGAGAATCTCCCAGTAAGCCATGTGGCCACCGATTTAGATGAATTAAGAAAAAGCATGGCTAAGAAATTAGATCATATCACCCCTTTTTTTGAAACTTCACTGGCTTCCTGTGAAATACTGAATGTAATTTAAAATCCTTCTTTCCATACCTATAAAGTTTTAAATACAGGAAAACCTTATTTATTATCCATGATCATCCCCTAAATCCCAGCTCAAGCCCTTCGATCTTTGGATTCCAATCGTCTGGTTATTCCTTGTGTGCCACAAGTCTACTAAGAAACAGCCTATTACTTTCTGGTACCGTACTTATGGAATAACTTATCTTCAGAACTTAGATCTGAGCTTTCACTCCTGCAGTTTAAAGCCCAGTTAAAGACCTATTTGTTCAACTGGCTTTTGATAGCCTTCCAAATTAAGAAACTTTTTCTTTGTTCACTCCTGTAACATACTACAAGCACAGCAGTTCTTGCCTATTAGAGGTGGAGGAGTGGCCTAGTGGTTAAGGTGGTTGACTTTGGTCCTGGGGAACTGAGGAACTGAGTTCGATTCCCGGCACAGGCAGCTCCTTGTGACTCTGGGCAAGTCACTTAACCCTCCATTGCCCCATGTAAGCCGCATTGAGCCTGCCATGAGTGGGAAAGCGTGGGGTACAAATGTAACAAACATAAACATTTTAACTATACAGTTTGAGTTGTATGACTAGATTTCTTTTTGAATGTGTCTTTCCTGTCCTGTTCTTTTCTTTTGTAATTTTAATATTACTGTGATTTTATTTTTATTACTATTATAAACCGCTTTGATCTCTATGTAGAAAAGGCAGTATACCAAGTGCTATTAAACATAAGGCAGATCATTGAGCTGAAATCAGATAGAAGAGTGAATGTAGGAGACTGGAATAGACACCAATATCAAGATCCTGAATGATATCTGCAAGTGGTGAGTGAAAAATATTAAAAAGAGGAAAAAGAACTGAACCATGAGGCACCCTGCAGGTTAGTAGGTGAGGGAGGGGAGGAAGAACTCATGGACACACAAGAAGATCTCCCTTGAAGAAACAAGGTGAGCCAATGCAGGACCTATCCTTCTCAGCTAAGCTCACCCAAACAGAATAGAAAGAGATGATGTCTATCAGGTCAAAAGAAGCAGAAAGATTCAGAGAACCCACCAGAGCATCCCTTCTGGTGTCAAGGAAGCTATTAGCATTACTGTGGTTGTCAAATGTTAAGTCTTTTTTCAAGTTTAGGCCTTCATTGATGAATCTATTTTCTCAGCTAGCTTTGAGAAGGTAACACAGATTTGACATGAGCTGGTAACTGGATAGGACTGAAGTACAAACTGGATGATTGCCTGCTTCCACAGATCAGGAATGCAACCTGAGAACAGATCATCATCGATGGTTATTAATAAGGTGAAAAAGATCCAGCACATTTAGATGGTAGAGGATCCATGAGAGAAGTAGTAGGCCTTGCTGAGGCTGGGGTTTTACAAATTTACTTGTGTTCCAGGGATGGCATCTCACAACAGTGGAGACAAACGGGTAGTTGAGTCCTTGTGGGACTACTGCAAAGCCCATTAACCTTTGGGACAATGTGCAAACTCATCAGCAAATGGTTACTGAAACAAGGTCACTGCATGTCCAGGTACTGGATCACTAAGGCTAATGAATAAGAAGAAAAGCTTAAGATAATTAGTATTGATCAGACAGGTGTAACAGGATTTCTTGGCTTGTTGCACACCCAATCTATAGTGGTGGTGGCGCTTCCAACAGTGGGCCAAGGTGTGCTGTGATCTATTCGTAGACCAATTGCCCTCTGCCACCCATGGTAACGTAGTGGGTTTTTTTATCTGCTCAAAACATCAGGCCAGAAAGACAATCTTTAAGGCAGCAGTGGGAGGCTCAGAATGGGCCAATAAGATCTAAAGCTGTATGTATGCGAAGTATGATTGCACAGATTAGACCGGTCAACCAAAGAGGGTACTGAAATCTTAAGGGAACTGAGAGTAGAAGAGAATAAAGATGTCTAAGCTAAAATTTCTAGAGTAGAAGCAGCAGTGTATACCAAGAGGAAGGGGGTGGGGGGGGGATAAAAAAAATGAAGGACAGAGTAAAAGTCACCAGAAAGTGATCTGACCAAGATAAAGGATGCATGGCAAAACCCCCTAATCGCAGGGATTAGAGTACTGGTGAGAAAACTAACTCAAAAGCATTTCCTACAGCATTCATAGTGCATAAAAATGGCAAGTGAAATCCAGGTTATCCATATGAGATAAAAAGGACTTATGGGATCAACTTGAATTGTGAGGGTGACAAAGTCACCAAGTTCTAGAAGGTTATGAAAAAGAACAGCAGCATTAGAAATGGCAGAAAAAGCCATGTCCCAGAAAGTGCTGCTCAGGGAAGGGGGACAATAAAACAGCAGGTGGACTGGGGATGCAAAATCAATAGGTGCAGCAAGGCTTCATGATATGAGTGAGCTAAGTTTCATGGCTATATGATTCAACAAAAATTAGGGCAGGGCCACCTCTGGACCTAAGGCTTATTTTAACAGAGGAGGAGGAATGGCAGGAAGGAACTAGTGGGAAAAGAAAGTGTCTCTGATCTCTTTTTGCAAAGTGTCAGTTACACAGAATAGATCAAGACATTTATGTTGAATAAGAAGTGTGGGTTTTGAGCGTAGAGATTTGTGTTCAGGCAAGAGACATCAATGAGGAAAAGCGTTAGCTGATGCAGGGACAGAGGGCATACAGTATATCAAAGATGCCTCACCTCGGGAAATGGCTGAGTCAAGGCAGCTTGATGGTTGACTGTGACACCACAACACCAAGACTGGAAAAGAAGGCATTACCACAGGGAAAGAGATGGGGACTGAAAAGACTTGGAATTGAACCAGACATCTGGCAAAAAGAGACCACAGGCAGTGAAAAATATCAAATTTATGCCACACTGTGTTAAAATTTGGGTTAGTGGTGTCCAATGTCACCTTTGGGAGAGGTACCTGCATGGGCAGGGCAAAGGTGGAGCAATGGGCGGAGTCCAACACAAAATGAACCACGCGTCTCAAACCTCCTATGAATCATGCAAAGTCACAGTGCTGCCAAGTGAAATGATGAACTTTCTCCCTACCTAAAACAGCCAGAACTGGTAAAAGTCAAGGCTGGGGCCATGGCTAGTACTTTGAAAACCACTGCTTTAGACCAGCCAAAACTGGGGTGGAAAAACATTTAAACCAATTTTCAACTTTGCAAAAAATCCAGGAATTTACAGAAGACAAGTTTAAACTGATAATGAAAGACCCTGAAAGAGAAAGAGAAAGAAAAAGTGAAAAACAAATTCCTGCATTCCAAAGGAATACACACTCTCCACTGAATTTGAGATCTGAGAAACTATAGAAGGTAAAAAGCTATCTTGGTTGTAAGAGACCCCATTTGTGAATATATTTTAATGAGATTCCAGGTTCTACAGGTTGAAGAAGCATGCATACAAAATGCACACAGCATAAAGGAAATGCAAAGACTGGTTGCCTGAATGGAGAACTGCTCTTGCTTTGAAAATCCTGAAGGGAGCACGTAAGAACATGCAGGATCAGGGCAGGATTAAAGCAAATGCAAACTAGGCCCATGTCTAGGGCCCAGATGTTTAGAAGGGCCTTTTCAGATTTGCTAATCTAGCGGTTCCCGAGGTTTATTTTCCCCTGGTAAATCAGCTGCTGGCAGAAAGATGCGTGCATTTGTGTGGTGTGCATAAGTTAGAGCGGATTGCAAGGGTCTGGGACCAAAGAAATACATGCAGTTAACCGGAGCGTGCATGTAACCATTGTGAAACAAAGAAGCTTGACATCTGATAAACTTAGGTGCAGTACTGTTTATTATACGTACATTATACAGTCTCCATTAACTGACGTTAGGCTTACTTGAAGTAATCATAGTCCTCTGTACACTCTTGTGTCTGCAAGTTCCATAGACTACGTCTGCCAGATGGTAAAAACTGTCATAGCACTGACATCCAGTGGCCTCCAGATAGGCTCGCACAGTGTTGAGACTCTCCAGCGCTCTTGCAAAAGTGACAGGAGGTTGTTGAATTTCGTCAGAATGTGCCTTGCTGCTCATTTCATCATCTGTTTCATCATCAGCCGTTGCCTACATGTAGGCACATATCTGGACATCAGTGCTGTCGTCAGCTGTTTGTAGATCGTAATCAACAGCTACGTAGTGATGAAACTCCTCTTCAGTAACACAGGCTGGGATGTCAATAGCCTGTTCATCTGACGCATTTGCAACAGCTGCATCTGTTTCGTCCCTCTCCACATCCCTAACAAAGTTTGCCCGCTTGTACCAGTTCACAATGGTTGCCTGTGTAACATGATTCCAGGCTTCTTTCTGCATATGTAGGGAATCCAACAGTGAATTACGAGCCAGTTCGGTCATCCATAATGCTCATCAGACGACGTAGCACAAGAGCCCGATAATGTTGTTTGAAATTGGCTATTATGCCCTGATCCATAGGTTGGATCAGAAAGGTAGTGTTTGGTGGCAGGAAGACCACCTTGACGTTAGACAGCCTGACATCATCACTGTGTGCAGCACAATTATCACAAAGCAACAAAATCTGACACTTTTGTACCCGCATTCTAGTGTCTAACTTCTTTGGCCACTGCTTCCAAATTTCCCCAGTCATCCATGAATTTGCATTAGCCTCGTATGACACAGGAAGTCGCTTAACTTTCTTGAAGCAACAGGGCTGTTTGCTCTTTCCAATGACGAGGGGTTCCAACTTCTCACTCCCATCCATATTGCAGCAAAGGAGGCTTGTCAGTTGGTCCTTCGACGTTTTACCCCCTGTAGCTTCGGCTTGTTTGAATGCAAGTGTTCCATCAGGAATCGCTCGCCAGTAGAGACTGTTTTCATCAGCACAGAAAATGTCACAAGGTGCAAACTCGTTCAAGATGGTAGGAAGAACTGAAACAACCCAATTTTCAGCACCAAAGTCATCAGCGTCTTGTTTCTCACCATGCTGTTTCTTGAATTTTATGTTGTTCCTCTCCTTCCATTTTTCTAACCATCCAACAGTGGCTTTGAATTCAGTTAGTCCAAGACTTTCAGCTAGCTGATTAGCTTTCTCCATCAGCAGCGGACCACTGATAGGAAACTGTCTGCTCCTGACTTGAGAAAACCACCGAAGAAGAGCATCTTCTACCTCCTCAGTTTTTCCCACCCGTTTTCGTTTCCGTTGTGGATTTGTATTGTTTTGCCAGTCTTCCAGAAGCTGGTCTTTCTGCTTCAAGATATGTGAAATTTGACTGGGATTGACACCATATTCTTTAGCAATAGATGCTTGACTTTGTTTTCTAATTTTTTAAGAACTTCTATTCGTTCAGCCAATGTTAAAGTCTCACAGTTGTGCAACGACGACGACAACTCCAGTGTATACACTAACAACATTCTTTCACTTATTCTGCCTGTGGCAATTAAAGGGGCAGTGAATTTGAAGTCTTGTTGGTTGTCACGCACCAATCTGCTTCCATATTCCGTGCGCGCGCTTATGCGGAGTCTTTCCTGCAGAGGAGCGGTCTTAAACCATGCACATAAGCGAATCTTGCACTCATCAGTGGTGCGCTAAACCGAAGTATAGGCCAAGCCTTTGTGTACACCATCCTGCAAAAAGTCCAGAATCGGCGAGCCAGGAGCCCGCAATGGAGAAAGCGCTCTTGAAACACACCAGACTTCAAACTGGCGCCAAATCCTGGCATAAGCCACGGAAGTGGAGCGCTTACGGCCCTGCAGGAGAGTGGAAATTACCTTATTTGAGTAGCCTTTATCTCTTAATTGCACCCTCTCAATCGCCATGCCATAAGACCAAAGTGGCAGGCGTCCTCCATGGTCACCGGACCCTGTGACAACAGGTGCGGAACCAGAGGTAGCGGAAAGGGAGCCTCCAACAGCATCTGTCGGAGGTCCGCATACCAAGGCCTCCTGGGCCAATCCGGGGCGATGAGCACCACTTCTCCTGGATGCAGCCGAATCCGCAGGAGCACTCGCCCTATCAAGGGCCACGGAGGGAAGACATACAGCAAGCCCAGGGGCCAGGGTTGAGCCAAGGCATCCAACCCGGCAGAGCGAGGATCCCTCCATCTGCTGAAGAAGCACGGGACTTTGGCATTGGAACTGGCCGCCATAAGATCCATCACTGGCTTGCCCTATTTGGCACATATCTGCAGGAATACATCGTCTGCTAGTTCCCACTCCGCTGGATCGATCTGATGCCTGCTTAGATAGTCGGCTTGCACGTTGCTCTGACCTGCAATGTGAGCTGCTGACAGGGACTGTAGATGCAGCTCGGCCCAGTGGCAAATTTGTTCGGCCTGCGCAGCTAGAGCGCTGCACTGAGTGCCGCCTTGTCGATTTATGTAGGCCACTGCTGTCGTGTTGTCCGACATCACTCTGACAGCCAATCCTTCCAGGGTCACTTGAAAGGCCAGAAGCGCCTGAAACAACTCTAGGCGGTTGATGGACCACTCCGACTCCTCGGGTGTCCATAGACCCTGGGCATGCTTCCCCTTGCAATGTGCGCCCCAGCCTTTCAAACTGGCATCTGTCACCACTAGGCACCAATCGGGGAGCGCCAGCGGCATTCCCCGCCGCAACATGCTGTCCGAGAGCCACCACTCCATACTGAGGTGGGCCGCAGGGAGCCAAGAAAGTCTGCACTGATAATCCTGAGATACTGGAGACCATCGTTGAAGTAGAGAATACTGTAGAGGTCTCAGGTGCGCTCTCGCCCATGGCACCACTTCCAAGGTGGCTGTCATCGATCCCAACAATTGGACAATGTCCCAAGCTCGCAGGCGGGGCATCCTCAGGAGCAGACGGAGCTGATTCTGAAGTTTGCACTGCCTTTGCTCGGGAAGAAACACATAGCCCGAGGCTGTGTCGAACCTGGCCCCCAAATATTCTAGAGATTGTGAGGGGAGGTCAGGTAACTTTTGGCCATATTGACGACCCAGCCCAGAGATTGAAGCACTGAAACCACTCTGGCTGTAGCTAGATGACTCTCTTTTTCTGAGTCTGCTTGGATGAGCCAGTCATCTAGGTACGGGTGAACCCGGATACCCTCTCGCCTGAGAAAGGCAGCTACTACCACCATTACCTTGGAGAAGGTTCGGGGAGCTGTGGCGAGGCCAAAAGGCAAGGCCCAAAACTGGAAATATTTTCCCAACACCGCAAACCGCAGAAACTTCTGGTGCGGGGGCCAAATTGGTATGTGCAAGACGTGAGAAACTCTCCTGGCTGTAGCGCCGCAATTACGGAGCGCAGGGTTTCCATGTGAAAATGCCGCACTCTTAAGGACTTGTTTAGCTCTTTTAAGCCAAGGATCGGGTGAAAAGACCCGCCTTTTCGTGGCACCACAAAGTAAATGGAGTAGCGGCCTAGACCTTCTTCGGCGAGAGGCACCAGGGTCACAGCCCCTATCTGGCACAGACTGTGCAAAGTCTCCTCTACCACCGCCCGTTTGGCAACAGAACCGCATCGGGACTCCACAAACACATCTCTCACCGGGGCATCGAATTCTATTCGGTATCCGTCTCTGATCAGGTCCAAGACCCACTGATCTGCGGAGATTTTGGCCACTCCTCGAAAAAGAGGGAAAGTCTTCCTCTGATGACAGGAAACGAGGAGGGGGCCGGCGCACCATCATTCAGAGGGTCGCCCCTGAACTCCAGGCCTTGAACCGGCAGCTGTGGAATGTTTGTCCGAGCGAAAGGAGTTTCTCTGCTGAAAGCGGGCACGAGAAGTGAACCCAGTAGCACGCCCCGGGCGGTACCTTCTAGCTTCACGGAAGCGAGGTCTGTAAGAGAAGCGGACTGCCTGACCCTTAGAGGAAGGCTTCGGCCTATCTTCGGGCAAGCGCTGAGGTTTGGAATCCCCCAGGCCTTTAACAATGTTTTCCAGCTCCTCACCAAACAGGAGAAGGCCTTGAAAGGGCAACTTCAACAACCTTTGCTTAGAGGCCATGTCCGCCGCCCAATGTCGTAGCCAAAGAGTGCGGCAAGCCGCCACTGCTACAGCCATTTGTTTAGCCGAAGCTCTGACCATATCATAAAGGGCGTCAGCCAAAAAGGACAAGGCCGACTCCATCTGCGGAGCCACTTCAGATAAGGTCTCCGCTCCATCACCGGGCTGTTCCACTGCCTGCTGTAACCAAGCTAGGCAGGGTCTAGCAGCATAACAACTGCATGCAGACGCCCGAACAGTGAGACCTGCCAAATCAAAGGACCGCTTCAGAGCTGAATCAAGCCTGCGGTCTTGAATATCCTTCAGGGCAACACCTCCCTCAACAGGGAGGATAGTTCTCTTTGTCACAGCCGTGACCAGGGCATCCACTTTAGGCACTGCAAAGCGAGCCAAATGTTCCTCACTCAGAGGGTATAATTGCCCCATAGCCCTGGCAACCTTCAAAGGTCCCTCGGGGTCAGCCCACTGAGCCGAAATAAGCTCTTGGATGAAGTCATGCAAAGGAAAGGCTCGAGCAGGCTTTCTGGTACTAGCCATCCTTGGATTAACAAAGGAGGCTGTACCACTCCCAGGATCTTCAATGGAGAGGGCTTGTAAGGCATCTGAAATAAGCGCTGGCAGCTCCTCGCGGTGGAAAATCCTCACCGCAGACGGATCATCAAGCTCCTGTGGCAATTCTGCACCCGACTCTGGCTCCTCAGCCTAAGTAGTTCTGCCAGAACCCTCAGAATCCTCATAGCCCGACCACGGGGGGGAAAAGGGGGGTGCACCACACTCAGAAGGGGAATTAGCCCTTTTGCGTTTATCAAGAGGATAAGAAACAGGCAAAGCCAACTCCAAAAGGCCAGGATCCACCACGGGGGGGGGGGGGGGGGGGGGGGGGGGTCAGGCAGAGGGTCTGAAGATCCCTGTGGAAGAGCTCTTTTAAGCGTATGCCCTATGCAGCATTAAAACAAAATCAGGGGAGAAAACCGCTCCCTGACCGCCCAGATCCTGCCCAGGGCTATCAGCTCTATTATTCGCCTCACCCAGAGGACCCCCCCCCCCCCCGGATTCAGGGCTCTCCATCGCAACAGAGGCCGCGCCATGTGGAAAATCCGAAATGGCGTCCGCTGCCAGCTCAGAACGCGAAAGATCGCCGCTCGCCATGCTCGGGCCGGCTCTACCATCTGTACAGCACGAATTACAGAGCCCCGCTGCTGATTTGCGTTTGCCACATTTAGAACAGCGCTTTACAGTCTCCGCAGCCATCGCCGAAAACGGCGGTAAAATTCAAAAATGGCGGTTCGCGCCAAAAACATCCCGATCGCGGGCCCACCCCGGAGGAGTCAGAAAAGCAAATGATACATACCTGTAGCAGGTGTTCACTGAGGACAGCAGGCTGATTGTTCTCACAACTGGGTTGACGTCCACGGCAGCCCCTCAAACCGGAGGAAAAATCTCGCGGGAGGTCCCGCACGCAGTGCACGCCCGTGCGCGACCGTTCCCGCTCAGTTGAATGACAAGCAAAGAAATGAGGAAAACGCAACTGCAAAGGGGAGGAGGGAGGGTAGATGAGAACAATCAGCCTGCTGTCCTCGGAGAACACCTGCTACAGCTATGTATCATTCGCTTTCTCCGAGGACAAGCAGGCTGCTTGTTCTCACAACTGGGGTATCCCTAGCTCTCAGGCTCACTCAAAACAAGAACCCAGGTCAATTGAACCTCGCAACGGCGAGGACATAACAGAAATTGACCTACGAAGAACAACTAACAGAGTGCAGCCTGAACAGAAGAAAATCAGGTCCTGGAGGGTGGAGTTGGATTCAAACCCCAAACAGATTCTGCAGCACCGACTGCCCGAACCGACTGTCGCCACGGGTATCCTGCTGGAGGCAGTAATGTGATGTGAATGTGTGGACCGATGACCACGTCGCAGCCTTGCAAATCTCTTCAATAGTGACTGACTTCAAGTGGACCACCAACGCTGCCATGGCTCTAACACTATGAGCCGTGACATGACCCTCAAGAGTCAGCCCAGCCTGGGCGTAAGCGAAGGAAATGCAATCTGCAAGCCAATTGGAGATGGTGCATTTCCCAACAGCGAGCCCCTTCCTATTGTGGTCAAAAGAAACAAACAATTGGGCGGACTGTCTGTGGGGCTGTGTCCACTCCAGATAGAAGTCCAATACACGCTTGCAGCCCAGTGTGTGCAACTGACATTCAGCATGGCGGGTATGCGGTCTGGGAAAGAATGTTGGCAAGACGATTGACTGGTTAAGATGGAACTCCGACACCACCTTCGGCAGGAACTTAGGGTGAGTACGGAGGACTACTCTGTTATGATGAAATTTTGTATAAGGAGCATGAGCTACCAGGGCCTGCAGCTCACTGACTCTACGAGCTGAAGTAACTGCCACCAAGAAAATTACCTTCCAGGTCAAGTACTTCAGATGGCATGAATTCAGTGGCTCAAACGGAGGTTTCATCAGCTGGGTGAGGACGATGTTGAGATCCCATGACACTGCAGGAGGCTTGACAGGGGGCTTTGACAAAAGCAAACCTCTCATGAAGCGAACGACTAAAGGCTCTCCAGAGATGGCTTTACCCTCTACACGATAATGGTAAGCACTAATTGTACTAAGGTGATTCCTTACTGAGTTGGTCTTGAGACCAGACTCTGATAAGTGCAGAAGGTATTCAAGCAGGTTGTGTGCAGGACAAGAACGAGGTTCTAGGGCCTTGCTCTCACACCAAACGACAAACCTCCTCCACTTGAAAAGGTAACTCTTTTTAGTGGAATCCTTTCTAGAGGCCAGCAAGACACGGGAGACACCCTCAGACAGACCCAATGAAGCAAAATCTACGCCCTCAACATCCAGGCCGTGAGAGCCAGAGACTGAAGGTTGGGGTGCAGAAGCGCTCCATCGTTCTGCGAAATGAGAGTCGGAAAACACTCCAATCTCCACGGTTCTTCGGAGGACAACTCCAGAAGAAGAGGGAACCAGATCTGACGGGGCCAAAAAGGCGCGATCAGAATCATGGTGCCGCGGTCTTGCTTGAGCTTCAGTAAGGTCTTCCCCACCAAAGGTATGGGAGGATATGCATACAGGAGGCCGTTCCCCCAATGGAGGAGAAAGGCATCCGACGCCAGTCTGCCGCGTGCCTGAAGTCTGGAACAGAATTGAGGCAGCTTGTGATTGGTCTGGGAGGCGAAAAGGTCTACCGAGGGGGTGCCCCACTCTCGGAAGATCTTGCGTACCACTCTGGAATGGAGCAACCACTCGTGCGGTTGCATGAATCTGCTCAGCCTGTCAGCTAGACTGTTGTTTACGCCTGCCAGGTACGTAGCTTGAAGAAGCATGCCAAACTGGCGTGCCCAACGCCACATCTTGACGGCTTCCTGACACAGAGGGCGAGATCCGGTGCCCCCCTGCTTGTTGATGTAATACATTGCAACCTGATTGTCTGTCCGAATTTGGATAATTTGGTAGGACAGCCGATCCCTGAAGGCCTTCAGTGCGTTCCAGACCGCTCGGAGCTCCAGGAGGTTGAAGATCTTGTTCCTGGGGGGACCACACCCCCTGGGTGGGGAACCCATCGACATGAGCTCCCCACCCCAAGCGAGATGCATCCGTCATCAGCACTTTTGTGGGCTGGGGAATTTGGAATGGGCGTCCCAGGGTCAAATTGGTCCGAATTGTCCACCAGCACAGCGAATTGCGGCAACTGATGGACAGGCGGATGACATCTTCTAGATTCCCGGTGGCTTGACACCACTGGGAAGCTAGGGTCCACTGAGCTGATCTCATGTGAAGACGAGCCATGGGAGTCACATGGACTGTAGAGGCCATATGGCCCAGGAGTCTCAACATCTGCTGAGCTGTGATCTGCTGAGACGCTCCAGTCTGGGAAGCGAGGGACAGGAGGTTGTGGGCCCTCGCTTCGGGAAGAAAGGCCTGAGCCGTCTGAGAATTCAGCAGAGCTCCTATGAATTCCAGAGATTGGACTGGCTGGAGATGGGACTTCGGGTAATTTATCACAAACCCCAGCAGCTCCAGAAGTTGAATAGTGCACTGCATGGACCGAAGAGCTCCTGCCTCTGAGGTGCTCTTTACCAGCCAATCGTTGAGATACGGGAACACGTGCACCCCCAGCTTACGTAGGTACGCCGCAACCACCACGAGACACTTCGTGAGCACCCGTGGTGCAGAGGCGAGCCCAAAGGGCAGCACACAATACTGAAAGTGACATGTCCCCAGACGGAATCGGATACTGTCTGTGGGCTGGCAGTATCGGGATGTGAGTATAAGCATCCTTTAAATCCAGGGAACATAGCCAATCGTCTTTCTTAATCATGGGTAGAAGGGTGACCAAGGAAAGCATCCTGAACTTTTCCTGCACCAGATACTTGTTCAGGCCTCTCAGGTCTAGGATGGGGCGCATCCCCCCCCCCGTTTTCTTTTCCACAAGGAAGTACCTAGAATAGAATCCCTGCCCTTCCTGCCCGGGTGGCACGGGCTCGACTGCATTGGCGCTGAGAAGGGCGGAGAGTTCCTCTGCAAGTACCTGCTTGTGATGGGAGCTGAAGGATTGAGCTCCCAGTGGACAATTTGGTGGGGTGGAGACCAAATTCAGGGTGTATCCGCACCGCACTATTTGGAGAACCCACTGGTCGGAGGTTATGAGAGGCCACCTTTGGTGAAAAACTTTCAACCTCCCCCCCGACCGGCAGGTCGTCCAGCACGGCTACTTTGATGGCGGTTATGTTCCCATGGATCCAGTCAAAAGCTTGTCCCCTGCTTTTGCTGTGGAGGCGCAGGGGGCTGCTTAGGCGCACGCTGTTGACGGGAACGAGCGCGCTGGGACTGTCCCTGAGCCTGAGGCCTTCGGGCCGGCTGGGTGTACCTACGCTTGTTGTAGGCGTAGGGTGCAGCCTGCCGGGCCCGGGAAAAACGTCCGCCTGCGGAGGTGGATGCTGAAGGCGCCTGGTGGGAGAGCTTTCGAGAGCGGTTTCCCGCTGGTGTAGTTGGTCCACCAACTGCTCGACCTTCTCGCCAAAAATGTTATCCCCCTGGCAAGGGACATCCGCCAGCCACTGCTGGGTGCGGTTGTCCAGGTCAGAGGCACGCAAGCCAGGAGAGTCTGCGCATCACTATACCTTGGGGCGCAGCTCTGAATGCCACATCACAGGTGTCATAGATACCCCTGGACAGGAATTTTCAGCATGCCTTCAGCTACCTGACCACCTCCTGAAATGGCCTGGACTGCTCCGGGGGCAGCTTGTCAACCAGGTCCGCTAATAGACATATCCCGAACAAAAGAGGCAAAGGAGAGCCTCTCAGGAGGCGAGAGCTTCCTCTCCGGCGAAGGCGTGGGGTCGGAGGGAAGGCCCACAGACTCCTCGGAGGAGAAATATCTGGGGTCCTCCTCCTCCCCCCACGAGGCCTCCTCCTCGGTGTCGGACATGAGCTCTCTCAGCTCAGACCGCAACCGGGCCCGTCTCGACTGCGAGGAACCACGTCCTCAATGATGGCGTCGAGGTGGACTCCCGCGCCGGCGGGGACGAAGCTCCCTCCATCGACGTCGATTCCACCTGAGTGGCGTCGGAGGTCTCATCACCGGGCTAGAGCCCACCGGCGCCTCCATCAACGGCACCGAGGGCGCAAGCACCCCCCGGTACCGGCAGAGCCTGGCGCATCAGCCCTTCCAGGATCCCCGGAAGGATGGCTGTCGGAAAAGGCAGGGAGGCCGGTGTGGGCGTCGGTGCTGGAAGCTGCCTGGGTCCAGGAGACGGTACCGAGGTACCCGACGACCTGCGCAGACACCTCTTCGACCGAGGGGGAGCGCTCCTCTCGGCACTGCCGCTTCCTGGGGGTCGCGTCTTCTCTTGATGTCCCGGAGCTGCCAGTCCCATGCACCGTGGGCGACCGATGACGATGCTTTTTTGCAGTTTTCTTGCGATGTCCGTCGTCGGTGCTCCGCGGAAGAGACAAGGAGGAGGTGGAGTCCCCACAGCCTCGAGGAATCGGATCCGACAGGGTTCGGTCCCGATGGCCCTGAGCAGCGGGAGTGGCCGGGGCAGACTGCCCACGCGACCACTCACCACCACCATCGCTGGCAGGTCGTTGGGCCAAGGGAACCTGTGCTCCTGGGGTCGATGCCATAGTCGGCACCGACGCCGTTGACATCGGTACCGGTACCGAAGACCCGGCCGTCGACACCGATGCCGTCGAGGTCGACGGGCCGGAGCAAGTTCCAAAAAGACGGTCCCGAAGAACTTGCCTCGCCACCTGTGTCCGCTTCCGTAAGCAGAGACACAAGGTGCACGTCTTGGAATTATGCTCCGGCCCGAGGCACTGGAGGCACCAAGCGTGAGTATCGGTCTGCGAGATCTGCCGGCCGTACCGACCACACTTTTTGAATCCGCTCGGGACCTTCGAGGACATCGACGGAAAAATTGCGTCGGCGAAATCAAAATCGTCGATGGTGGCGGTGAAAAGCACACCAGAAGAAAGAAAAGAAATGAACGAGGCAACCCCGCGACTAAAGAACGACGAGGGAGGAGCTTTTTTTTTTTCTCGTAAACGAAAAAAGCTCGAACACACACAACAAAAGAAAACGCGGACTAGGCCACAAATCGATTTTCCGGGGCTGACTAGGAGAGGACCGAAAACGCGTCTCTCTCCAGCGCGGAAAGGAAAAAACTGAGCGGGAACGGTCGCGCATGGGCGGGAAGACGGCCGCGCATGCGCGGTGGGTGTGCCCTGCGTGCGGGACCTCCCGTGAGATTTTTCCTCCGGTTTGAGGGGCTGCCGTGGACGTCAACCCAGTCGTGAGAACAAGCAGCCTGCTTGTCCTCAGAGAAACACTCTTACCTCACTAGACCGAGTATCACAGCTCCGGTCCTGCAGAAGAATCTCAAGAAAAAAAACTTCTTTTCCAAGATCGCTGCGCTAAAGCGTGACGCGACTTTATTTATTTATTTATTTTAATGCTGTGAGAAAAGCAGAGGCAAAAAGATGTAAATAAAATCACTCCAGAGGCTCAGATAAGTGGGAAAGGCAGGGAAAGGCGAACCAATGTGCCTGCATCCACTGAGTGGGAAAGGACAGGGAAAAGCAAGCTAATATGTCCACATCCACGGGGGAATGGGTAAGGCAGGGAAAGGGCTGACCTATGTGCCTTCAAAGTGAAGCTGCTATAGCCTCTAACACCCCGACTAACAACTGGCAAGCCAAGAGCCACCCCCAGGCAGATTTTTGATGGAGCTCGAAGAAGCTGCAGCCACCCTGCTTGGGGAGATAGAGAATACTGAAGAGGCAGTGGAGCTAGCTGGCCATGAGGCACTGTGAAAAGTTGTATTCTCTCTATCTCCCCCTGCTGGTTGATGGACACAACCCATACGTAATGGCTTCATCTGCTTGATGACAAGGAATCTCCAGTTTCCTTTGGAGTCTTTTGTGAGGCACTTTGTCAAACGCCTTCTGAAAATCTAGATATACAATATCCACCGGCTCCCCTCTGTCCACATGTTTGTTCACCCCCTCGAAAAAATGTCACTGGAGGATTCACAATCTGAGTTTGTATCTGAAGGAATGGAGGGTTAAGTGACGCCCAAAATCACAGAGTTGCAGTGGGATTTGAACTGGTTTTGCCAGGTGCTTTAACCATTAGGCTACTCCTCTGACTGCAGAGGAAAATCTGCAGGAGGAAGCAACAGGTAAGAAGCACTGTTTCCTGACTAAAGAGCAATGCACAGGGGATGTGGAGAACAAACAGACCTTTTTGGGCACTGATGGCTCTAACTTATGCACACCACACACACGTGTGTATATATGTGTGTGTGTGTGTGTGTATATATACATATGTATATATATATATATATGGAACTGAGTTCAATTCCCACTTCAGGCACAGGCAGCTCCTTGTGACTCTGGGCATTGCCCGCATGTAAGCCGCATTGAGCCTGCCATGAGTGGGAAAGCACGGGGTACAAATGTAACAAAAAAAAAAATATATATATATAAGAGTAGAGTTCCATTTGTGGAAATTTTAAAATGTATTTACATTATGTGCCCCCCACCCCCTGAGACTACCTGATAGATTGGATCTGAGCTGTGCCACTGATTCCTGTTTCTAACATGATATTGTAGTCCATAATGTCAAAAGCCAACAGCAAAACTAACAAGGTGAATCCCGTCTCAGTTTCTGCAAAGACTATCTAGTACGGATAGGCGGACCATCTCCATTCTATAACTAGGACTGAATCCAGATGGACAAGGATCTAATCCAGTTTCTCTCATCAATCCAAATCACTGAGCTGAATACAGACTGTTCTATAAGTTTTCCTAGAAAAGGGATTTTAAATACTATATGGTAACTTTCAAGCTTGTTCTTCAAAGAGAACATACCAGTGTCCAGAATATGTAGAAGCTGATAAAAATAAGACAGAATTGCTTAACAAATATTTCTGTTCTATGTTCACAGCTGAAGGGCCAGGAGCAGGAATGTAGAAGACAAACAAAAATAGGAACGGAGGAGTGGTAGTCCCTGAACAATTTTCGGAGGACTGTGTTTGTGAGGAGCTGGCTAAACTTAAGGTGGACAAAGTAATGGGGCCAGATGGCTGGCCTTTTCAATGCTTCTCTAGAGTTGAGAGTAGTCCCGAAGGACAGGAAAAGAGCAGATGTGATCCCTCTCCACAAAATCAGAGGTAAGAACTATAGGCCATTAAGTTTGACTTCTGTGGTAAGTAAATTAATGAATATGATTTTAAAACAGAAGTTTTTGGAATCCAATGGATTAGAGGACCCGAGGCAACATGGTTTCACTAGAAGCAGGTCTTGTCAGACAAATCCGATTAATTTCTTTAACTGGGTGACCAGAGAGTTGGATTGAGGGACAGTGCTAGATGTGGTGTATTACATTTTAGCAAAGTCTTTGACACAGATCTAATAAATAAACTAAGTGCCCTCGGTATGGGCCCTAAAGTGACTGACTGGGTTAGGAACTGGTTGAGCAGAACGCGACACAGGGCAATGGCAAATTGAGCTCATTACATTAATTGACTTTTCTATCCCACAATAGCTGTCAAGTTCATTGGGGCTCATTTTCATAGCACTTAAACACACTTTTGTGTGTCTGCTTTGAAAATGAGCTCCAAAGTGGCTTACAAATAACAAGGCAATTGAGAATACCGTAATGACAATATCTCATCATAACAAACTTATGAAATAAAAAAAGTTTAACAATTTTTGAAATATTCCATAATTATCAAGGATTCTAATCTCTAGGTAGCAGGGTCCACCATTTTGATGCCTAATATGGGAAACAAGCAGAATACATGGATTTATAAATGTGTTTCCTACAAATGAGATAATGAAGAATCAAAAATTCTCTAGAGTGAATGCGCACATTCTTATCCGCCAGATCAATTAAGCGTTGCTTATATCTAGGTGTCACACCATGTATTATTTGAAAAATAAACACGCATAGCTTGAAAACTGAGTGCGCCTTAACTGGTAACAAATGTAATCTTACTAAAACTGGCAAAGCCCTTTCAAATTTTGATGCTCTGCAAATTAAACAGGTAGCTGTATTTTGTGCAGTCTGAAGCTTTTTCAATAATACTTTTTTTTAAACAATGTTAATATTGCACTAATCTAAATTAGTTAAAAATCAAAGATTGTATCAACAAACAAAAGGCTTCTGTAGTTCCTTGTACGTCTCAATTTCCATAGAATTCTAAATATATCTTTGTTACCGCTGCCGAAGACTGCAGATCGAAAATCAGATGGTTATCTAACTCAACACCCAATATTTTCAAATTAGATTCTATTTTACAAGTTAGATCAATTACATGCAATTATCAATTAAACGCAACCTTTAATTGATCTCCCCCTTTGCAAAACTCTCCCTGGTTCAAGAGATTATCATCTAACCCTCCACTATCCCAGTTGCAAAAATGTGATCTACGAGTCTATCTATATGTCAGGATTCTCTTACCTCTGTACCAAATGCTGGAATTCCCTCCTGAAATTCATCAAATTAGAACCCATTTGATATTGCGGAAATACCTTAAAGACTCTCTGTTTAAGCAATTTTTCACGGATGATCATAATTAGATTCAAACCCCTAATTATACAATAATTCAATTTCTAAGTTCCATTCTAAATTGTTGTTATACATGGATGACTATAAATTGTTACCTTTTTGTGTAACATTCACTTCCATATTACGTATTGTAATTACTCAATCCTCATTTATTTTATTACTACTTAATGTATACTACCCTGCATCACTTTCTGTTCTGTTAATCCTAATGTTAGCCACACTGAACCTGATCTATTGGGATAATGTGGAATATGAAAGAAAAAGAAAGAAAGAAAGGTTACAAGACTGATTAACTGATAGGAGACTGGTGTGATGCAAGATTTGGTTCTTGGGCCTGTTATTTTTAACATTTTTGTAAGTGATATTGCTGAAGGGCTGTTTAATAAGGTTTGCCTCTCTGCGGATGACAGCAAAATCAGCAACAGGGTAGACAACCCTGATAGTGTGGATAGTTATCAGGAAGGAATAAGCAAAGCTAGAGGAATGGTCTGGAATTTGGTAGCTTAGATTTATTGCTAAAACTGCAGAGTTATGCATTTGGGCTGCGAACTCCTGAGGGAATGGTACAGTTTTGGGGGGGGGGGTGAAGAACTTTTGTGCACGAAAGAGGAGTGGGACTTTGGTATGACCGTATGTGATGATCTTAAGGTGGCCAAACAGGTAGAAAAGGCAACAGCAAAAGCTAGAAGGATGCTTGGGCACATATGGAGAGGAAAAGCCAGTAGGAAAAAAGAAGTGATGATACCCTTCTATAATTCTCTGGTGAGATCTCATTTAGAATACTGTGTACAATTCTGGAGACCTAACCTTCAAAAAGATATAAATAGGATGGAATCGGTCCAGAGGACGACTAAAAAGGTCAGTGGTCTTGTCATAAAGTGTATGGGGACAAAGATCTCGATATGTATACTTTGGAAGAAAGGCAGGAGAAGGCAAATTTGATAGAGACATTTAAATACCTACGCGGCATAAATGTACAGGAAGCGAGTCTTTCAATTGAAAGGAAGCTCTGGAACGAGGGGGCATAGGTTGAACGTGAAAGAGGATAGACTAGTGGTTCCCAGTCAGGTTTTCAGGACACCCACAATGAATATTCATGAGAGAGATTTGCATGCACTGCCTCCACTGCATGCAAGTCTCTCTCATGAATATTCATTGTGGATACGCTGAAAACCTGACTGGCTGGGGTGCCTCCAGGACCAGGTTTACGAACCACTGGTATAGACTCAAAAATAACTTGAGGAAATTCTTCTTCATGGAAAGAGTGGTGCATTTGTGGAATGGCCTCCCAGTGCAAGTGGTGGAGATGAAAACAGTATCTGAATTCAAGAGAGCTTGGGACAAGTACAAGGCTCTCTAAGGGAGTATAGAGAGAGTAGATGGCATGGATACTCAGACTGGATAGGCCATATGGTCTTTATCTGCCTACATCTTTTCTATGTTTCTATAATTTTTGTAGCCTCTTCTATGAGGCCTCTGCTTGCCTGCTGTATAATCTTTGATTCTCAAGGGTCAAAGGAGCAGATGATTGGTTGAAGGCCTCTCAGGATTTTGTCAAGGCCCTCTTCTGTTATTGGGTTAAGAGAGTCCCATATGTTTGTCTTCTCCTGATTAACTAATAGGAGACTGGGTAAGACTACCTGTAAATCCTGGCATAGACTTAATTTTGTTGGGAAAAATTACACAGTAGTTCCGTTTCCAATAGGCAAGCTGGTTTTGTTGCGGGGGTTGCAGTAAGCCATTTACTATGCTGAATAGGTGCTTGGCTAACAGCCCTTTCAATACACTGAGAGAAATATTGTTTTTTGGATGCTGTTGAGGCTTGGCAGTATGTGCTTCCTATAATTTAACTTACTCCCATCCAGGTGAGACTTATGCTATCTCTCCTGTCTAGTTTCCATCTTTTGCACGTCCGAAGTTCTGGAGAGAACATAGGCCAACATTTTTATGGGGCATAAGATCCTTTTTAGTGGTATAGTTTAAGGCCTTAGCTAAGTGTGTATGCCAAATATCAACCTTCTCCGACACTGAAGTTGCCTTTTCATCCATATGGGTGGTGATAAGACCAAGGACTCAAGGAAATTCTTTGTAGTCAGGTTTTTCTGGTCTCTGATCTCCTTCCAAACTCGAGAGGCACCATCCGCTTCAGATGTTCTCTTAGGGAAAACATGATTAGAAAGCAATCTGTCCATTTCAGAGAAATTCTGTGAGAAGAGGAAATTTTAAGTGAACATTATTTTGCTCTTTGCTTTGGGAACTTAAAGAGTGGGGTTTAAAGGACGAATTGTAGGTTAGTGATAGGCAAATAAAAATATTTTTTAAAAGTAAGCTTTATCAACTAGTCTCCATACTCTTTCCTCACCTAGTTTTAAAACTTGAACTTTGTACTACAGCATTAACAGAAAGCTTCTAGCAGGCATAGCAGGGCCTAGTTTAGTCTTTGGGGGGGGGGGGGGGGTGAGGAGAGAGAGAGAAAAAAAAGCATAATTTTCATAGTGTACAACCCTTTTCACATAGGTTTAAACTGAAATTTTCTCTAGAGTTAGTCATTTTTCCCATAATTTTAAACAAACTTTTTCTAGCAATAGAAACTTAACAGCCAAACAAAATTAAAAAGGATTGTAGCAAGGCTCACATTTTGTTCGAAAAGACAGTTATTTTCTGTTCTTTGGCTGCTGGAGAGGTAGCACTGCTACTGACCTGAATTAGGTGTTAAGGTGTGAGGAAGTAGAAGATTTGCAAAGGTTATTAAGGGCAATCTGATTACTAAGTTAGCTTGAAAGGTCCATTTGAAGCAGTCCCCTTAACTATATAAAGAGGAAAGATCCCACTTAACATTCTTTCTGAGAAGTTCTGAGAGAAGAGGACATTTCTCTGGTAAGTGAACATTATTTTAATTTGTGCTTTAGAAACTTAAAAAGAGTGGAATTCAAAGGAGGAATTGAAGGTTTGTTAGGAAATGGGTGACATTCTGGAAAAGGGGGAGACTGACCCGAAAGGATGGGCTCCACCTTAACTGGGATGGAACCAGGCTGCTAGCGCTATCTTTTAAAAAGGAGATAGAGCAGCTTTTAAACTAGAAAGGGGGAAAAGCCAACAGTTGCCCACGAGCACATGGTTCGGTGTGGAGTATCCTTGAAGGATACTATTGAAACAGGACATTTCGGAAATCCCAGTAGAGAAGTAAGCCAGGTGTGCATAATGAGAGAGCAGGATAAAGGATGCACATTATCCCCTTAAACTTCTAAGCAGCTTGTAAATCAAAAGAATAAAGTGCCTGTATACAAATGCTAGAAGACTAAAAAAATAGGATGGGAGAGTTAGAGTATACAGCACTAAATTATGAAGTAGACATCTCACAGACTTGGAAGAAAGAGGACAATCAATGGGACACTGTGTTAACAGGGTACAAATTGTATCGCAATGATAGACAGCATCAAATTGGGGGAGGGGGGTTGTGCTATATGTTTTAAAGAGGGAAGTCAAATAAAATAAACATGAAACAGCACTGTGGAATCATTATGGATAGAAAGTCCATGATCAAGTTTGAGCTGCTACCTGGGATGAACCTGCAAAGGAAACCTACTGTATCTGCATTTTATTATTATTTCTTACATTTGTATCCCGCGCTTTCCCACTCAAAGCAGGTTCAATGTGGCTTACACAGTAAAAGGAATACAGAATATTGTTAGAGAGGGTAAAAGTTAAGTATACCAGAATAATAGATGAGATGAGTAGGTAGAAATAGGCAATAGAAAGGGGAGTAAGGTGGGAGATATGGTCTGGGTCAATGTCGTTATCATGGGGGTATGTGTTAGGTAGATGGTTCATAAGATTAATCTAGATCGTTTGGATAGGCTTGCTTGAATAAATGGGTTTTCAGTGCTTTCCGGAAGGGTAGGTAGTCGCAGATTGACCGGATAGATCTGGGGAGAGCAGTCCAGAGTTAGCTGTCCAGGAAGGAGAAGTCAGATCCATAGTAGGTCTTGTACTTGATTCCTTTGCAGTTGGGGTAATGCAGGTTGAGGTAGTTTCATGAAGATTCAGACATGTTTCTGGTAGGAAGGTCAATCAGATTGAACATATAGTCCGGAGATTCACCATGGATAATCTTGTGGATTAATGTGTGGACCTTGAAGTTGATTCATTCTTTGACAGGGAGCCAGTGAAGTTTTGCACGAAGAGGGGTTACGGACTCAAAACGTGATTTACCAAAAATGAGTCTCGCTGCCGTATTCTGGGCAGTCAAGTTTTTTCAGGATATGGGCCCTGCAGCCAAGGAAAATGCTATTACAGTAGTCGACATGGGTAAGTACCGTGGATTGTACTAAATTCCAGAAAGTTTTCAGGGGAAGATAGGGTTTTACACGTTTCAATATCCACATCATATTGAACATTTTCTTTATAGTGGATATAGCGTGATTTTCAAGTGAAAGGTGGTTGTCTAGAATCACTCCAAGGATCTTCAGATTATCAGAAATGGGAATTGTGATGTCTGAGGTTTTAAGAATAGATGGGAGGGGCGCAGAGAGTGTTGAGATGAGAGGATTAGGCTTTGTGTTTTTTCTTTGTTCAATTTCATTCTAAAGGCATTAGCCCAAGAGGTCAAGATGTTCATGCCCATGGATATTTTGTTGGAGATTTCATTAAGATTATATCTGAAGGGAATGAATATGGTGACGTTATCAGCGTAAATGAAAGGGTTGAGACCATGTCTGAACAGAGCTTTGGCAAGTGGGATGATCATAAGATTAAAGAGTATCGGCGATAAAGGGGATCCTTGAGGTACACCGCAATCTGGCGTCCAAGGAGGTTAGATGTTTGATGATGATTTAACTTGGTAAGATCTTGATGTGATGAAGCCTTCTATCCAATTAATAATATTTCCACCGATTCCAAGTTTATCCAGTAGTTTGGTTAGAATGTTATGATTTACCATATCAAATGCACTGGATAAGTCAAACTGTAGAAGGCGGATGCTGTTTCCAAATGAAATTTGTTTGAATTTGGATATTAGAGTGAGTAGGACGGTTTCTGTACTGTGGGCTGGGCGGAAACCCAATTGCGACTCATGTAGAATGGAGAATTTTTGTATATACTCGTTGATTTGAGAGGTCACCCTGTTTTCCATCAATTTAATTAGCAGAGGAATGGAGGTGACAGGGCAGTAGTTGGTGACATCATTCGTTGGTTTCTTCGGGTTTTTAGGAATTGGTGTAAGTAATATGATGCCATGTCCAGTAGGGAATAAACCTTGCTGTAGCAGGAAATTTAGGTGGGAGGTGATATCTGTGATAAAGCATTCTGGAGCATCTTTCATTAGGTAGTTGGGACATGGGTCGAGATGGCAGTGAGATTTGGAAAGTTTGTTAATCGCCTTAGAAACTTCTTTGGTGATGAGGAGGGTGAAATTTGTTGAACGATCAGCTGGAATTTCGTCTCTGCAGGGGTCCAGTTCGTCGAGAAAGGAATCAATATTCGCACAGCCCTGGGGAATCATACTGCAACGATTGGTAATTTTGTCATTAAAGTGTGTGGCCAACTGGTTAGCAGATGGGCAATTTGAGGATGACGATGTAACTGGATTGGTGTTAAGAAGATTCTTTATGAACTGATATTGTTTTTTTTATGTTTGAGCTGCTGGTTCTAATTGTGTGTAGTAGGATCTTTTGGCTCGTTTAATGGCATTTTTGTAGTTCCTGTGTGACTGCTTCCAAGCGTTGTAGGTGATGTTGTCTTTTGATTTACTTCATGCTTTTTCTAGTTTCCTAGTTTGTGATTTTAGGGTTTTCAGTAGTTCATTGAACCACGGTGACGGATTGTGTCTGTGTAAAGTTTTAGTACATAATGGGGCTATTTCGTCCAGTATAATTTTGCATCTATTGTCCCATTCAGTAAGGAAGTAGTTTGAGTTGGGTAGTGTAGACCAGTTGTTATTCTAAATTTGTTGCCAAAACCTTTCCTTGTCAATCCGACCTCTAGTGATGATCGTTACAGGGTCTTGTTTTATAGGCTGGCCCTTTTTCCGCCAGTGCAGGAACAGTGTCGCTTTATGATGATCCGACCAGGGGGTGGCAGACCAATTGATATCAGAAATGTAGATGTTATGGCTCGCAGAGAATTTGTAAGAGATGATGTCGAGCGAGTGACCTTTGTTGTGGGTGAGTTGTATGGGAGGGAGATCAAGGTTACAAAGATGAAGAAGATCCTTGCATTCTTGAGTGTGGGCAGAGTTAGGATACTCTAAATTTAATTTTCGAAAGGGTGACTATAATAAAATGAGGAAAATGGTTAAAAAGAAACTAAGAGGATTGGCTGCTAAGGTTAAGACATTAAATCATGTGTGGACATTATTCAAAAATACCATTTTGGAAGCCCAGTCCAGATGCATTCTGTGTATTTGCAAAGGTGGGAAGAAGAGAAAATGACAGCCAGCATGGTTAAAGGTGAAGTAAAAGAGGCTATTACAGCCACAAGATTGTCCTTCAAAGAAAGGAGAAAGGATCCAAATGAAGAAAATAAGAAGCAACATAAGCACTAGCAAGTCAGATGCAAAGAATTAATAAAAGAAGGCTAAAAGGGAACATGAAAAGAAACTTGCCGCAGAGGCTACAACTCACAGTAACAACGTTTTCAGGCACATCAGAAGCAGAAAGCCAGCGAGGGAATCTGTGGAACCGTTAGATCACAAAGGAGCGCTCATGGAGGACAAGGCCACAGTGGAGAAATTGAATGAATTCTTGCTTCTCTCTTTACGGAAGAAGATGTAAGAGATCTGCCTGTACCGGAAATGGTTTTCAAAGGTGACGATGCGGAGGAACGGAAACAAATTTCAGTGAACTTTGAAAATGTACTGAGCCAAATTGACAAGTTAAATAGTAGCAAATCACCTGGACCGGATGGCATACATCCAAGGAATTTCATGCTTGAGTTCACTTAAAGAACTCGAGCGTGAAACTGCTGATCTGCTGTTAGTAATATGTAACCTGTTGTTAAAATCGTCCGTAATACCTGAAGAGGGTAGCCAAAGTGACGCCGATTTAAAGGGTTCTAGGGGTGATCCAGGAAATTAAAGATGGGTAAGCCCGACATTGGTGCCAGGCAAAATAGTGGAAACTATTATAACGTATAAAATGACAGAACACATAGACAAATATGGTTTAATGGGACACAATCAGCATGGGTTCAGCCAAGGGTAGTGTTGCCTTATCAATCTAATTCATTTCTTTGAAGGCATGAATAAACATGTGGATAAAGGTGAGCCAGTTGATAAAGTTGATTTAGATAAAGTTCCTCATGAGAGGCTCCTGAGAAAATTGAAGAGTCATGGGATAGGAGGCAAGGTTCTGTGTGGATTAGGAATTGGTTATTGGACAAAAAACAAAGGGTAGGGTTAAATGATCATTTCTCTCAATGGAGGATGAACAGTGGAGTGCTGCAGGGATCAGTACTGGGACAGTTGCTATTTAACAAATTTATAAATTATATGGAAATTGGGACGACAAGCGAGGTGATTAAATTTGCAGATGATATAAAACTATTCAAGGTTGTTAAAACACGAGCGGACTGTGAAATATTGCAGGAAGATATTAGGAAATTGGAAGACTGGGCAACCAAATGGCAGGTGAAATTTAATGTGGACAAATGCAAAGTGATGCATTTGGAAAGAATAATCTAAATCATATTTACCTGATTCTACTCTTATGTTCTTATCAGGTATATAAAGAGTCACCTCAGTTACAGTAAAACAAAACAAAACAAAAAAAAAACCACTCACTCTCCACCACCAGAAACTTGGAAATAGCACATAACCCCGCAACATCTACTCCAAACCTATATAAGTTTAAACCTATATTACTAAAGCAGTACTAACTTCTAGGACTGAAACAGTATCAACGGTACCTAAGAAAAGCAGCACCACTAGTATACCTCCATGTTAGACTGCTGTAGATATCTTACAAAACTAAAGGCTAGCAAATACCTCCCCTCTATCACACACTCCTTAAATGGAGACTGGGCTTCAAGCCCTTAACAGAATTGCGAGCTCTACTCTACATTCCAGTTTGCAGTCAAAGCCAGACCAATCTGACCCACCAGGTTTTGGGGAGGCTTAGCTTCTCCAAGCCTCTTCAGACTGGGCTTATACAAAAGCAGCCATCTTAAATCATGTTCATGCATTTTTCCTTTCCAGAGGAGGCAAGAGCCAAGTTAACATACTGGAAGGCAGAGAACTGAGACAGAAGTGTATGTCACTGTCCTGACACAGATTCCATCGAAACACAGCCTTTCATCAGCCCTTGCTATGACACCAGAAGTCTCAATGACTGGATTTGAGCTGTTTTTTTTTTCTTGAAAAACATTTACTATAGAGAGACTGATGATTATATCTATAAATCCGTAAGCTAGCAGTTTGTGCCATATCAAGTTTTAGTTGAGGGTCCTTTATTTACTACTGCAGTGTACTGTGTTGATGAGAAAAAGAGATGTGTTTTCTCTGTCCCTAGTATACTGAGTCCACTGGTGGTCAGCAATTTTTAAGCTGCCTGCAGCCACAGAAAGATTTAAACCCAGATATTCTGTGTTGGGCCATGTGCAGGCTCTGGCACTGAATATCCGTTTCAGGTGGCAACTCAGAAGTTATACAGATACCAGCTGATATTCAGCTCAACACCCGCTTAGCTAAGTGGGCAAAGACAGGACTGCCTTCTGTGCGGTTCTGTCTTCCCCAGTGGCATAGCCATGGGGGGGCCTGGACCCCCCCCCCCCCCAAGGTCTGCCGTTTGACTTGCAGAGGTCCCCAAGCCCGACCAGCAGAAGCCTTTCTCCAGCACTGTTTGCCGCCGCGCTGCCTGCCCTGCTTCCCCACCCCCCTGCACACATGCTTGGTTTTAGTGAACTCCTGCCAGCCCAGGTATGTGGGGTTGCAGCAGGGGACAGGGCAAAATGTGCCCCACCCCCCCCCCCATCATTGGGCTAAGCCCCCCACCCCAATTGAGGTCTGGCTACGCACCTGGTCTACCCACTTAATTATATGGACACAGACACTGAATAACCGCCAGCTCCTCCCCGAGTTTGCCCACAGACTGCCCCAGCACAAACTGGACAGTGCCGTGGCAGTGAGAGCCAATATTCAGCAGCACTGCTTGGTTAAGTGCTGCTGAATTATCGGAGGGTGGCCAGCCCACTTGCTCAGCATGTTTTAAGTGGGCAGGAGCCCCTACCACCTGTTTATACTGCAGTGTATACCTCTACCCCTTAGTTACTAATAAGTCTTTACAATAATAATGAATTAATATATTTGTGGCCTGACGATGAACACAGGGTACCTTGAAAATTTAACAAAAGTAAATTATACTGAAAGCACGAAACGGCTTCTAAAGCGTTCTAAGTTTCTTCCCTAAGAAGGGGCCTAAGTGGCAATCCAGAAGCCAGTGCATAATGGTATACTTTTATTTCACAAAAAAAATCTCAAAAAGTATCATAAAATTTAAATTACACACCTGTGAACACACCTGTTTAATCACACCACTTTTCCACCACTCATTCTAAATTAGCTTACTTTTTGAAATAAATTCAATCACCAGGATTTCACTTCTCCTGCTCATTTTCAGCTTTGAATCTGACCAGAGCAAATGATTCGTACCAAGTCATGCTCAACTACATATTGGTTTCATATAAAGGAGGATTCGAGAGGTGCTCCAAAAAAAAAAAAAAAAAAAAAACAGAAACTTTACCTGTATTTCACTATTTCTGTATGAGCATGATTATATATATATATATATATATATATATATATATATATATATACACACACTTTGAAACTTATAACCAATTAAAAAAAGTATTAGTCTTCTAGACAGGATTGTTTACTGTTTGACATTCGTATAATGTAAAGCATTTGGGGCTTCAGGAGCTATTTTTGATTTATTCAGTGAAGACATTGGTTCCATCTTAAAAAAAATTAAAATTAAATAAAATAAGCGGGCATAAAAGTACCCCTCAACTGGCTTAACATTTTAAGCTCCAATATCAGTCCTTAAATTTTATATTAAGCCAACCAAATTTCTGATCTGTGTTAGCTTTTCTTGTACAGAGTTGTTCTGTGAAACACTCCCTAAAAATATTTAAAAAAAAAAAAAAAAAAAGTCTAAAACAGGGATCTCAAATTAATTCTCTTGCATGCTGCCCAATACAGGATTTCTTCCCTCCTTCAATGCCCTCTGCTAGCAACCGATATTAATTCATTAAAACCAATTTCCCCCCATCTGGCAGGAACGGAATGCAAGTGAATTTTCAAAAACTGCAATTTGCACACTCAAGGACCCAATTCACTAAAGCTTTCCCCCCTCCCTCTGAGACACAAAACAGGAGAAAACCCTCACTGAAAATCAGGTCCCTAGGAGCCTGTGAAGCTCTGTGGAGTTCAGAATACAACTCTGCACAAAGAATTTAAGTAAGAAACTCTGCTGAATTAAGTGTGTAATTTCAACTGCAAAGTTAAGTACACTAAAACCTCTGAATACCCCGATTGCCTGCCTAAGCTGCTCATGCCCAATTAAGTCATACAAGTTTGCCATGTGGTGATTCAACCAACTAAGTTTTTGGTTTTTTTTTTAATATTGAGCTGCTCCACAAAAACTGCTGGGTTGGCTGAAATGATGGGTCTTCTACTAGAAGAGCACAGCCCCCCACATCTCTGATACAATCCACTATTTCACAGTGGATGAAGCTACTTAAAAGAACATTTAAAAAAAGAAATGGAGAGAAAAAAAAAAAAGGACATTGTAGCCACAAGTACAGTGCAGCTCGGGAATGTCCAGCACTCTTCTTTTCAAAGATACAGTAGGAAAAATTTGTTAATCAGTTGTCAGTATTGCTTATATTCCTCTACCAGCATCTGCTCTTCTTTAGCTCAGTGGTATAGAACATCTGGTTTGGAGGTTCAAACCCCAAGGCCCCTGAACATGAAAACAGTTGTGGCACTGTGGATCACACAGCAAGTACGGGGGCTCTTGACAGAGGCCCAGCTAGAAAATTCCCTCTTTGCCAGTTTCTAAAGCCATCTTATATCCCTCAACAGGTTTTCCAGTACAAAGGTTTTATCTGCATAACATGGTTATACACATATTATTTTAAGGGCTCAATGCAAATCAGTGCTATTCACTTAAAAAAAAACCCTATCCAAAACCAGTTTTGCATTTTATTGTGTTACTTGAAACCTCCCAGTTATGAATTTCAGTTGGCCCCTGAGGGATAGGTGTACAAAAATGATTTTTTCCCATATTGGAGGTAATATAATAAAGAATTGTCCACATGTAAAGCCCGTTTTACACATGGGAAAAAAACCTTATAAAATGGTGTGGTCATATATACATGTGTAAAAAGTACATGCAATGAAAGAATGCCTATAACTTTACATGGATTATATGTTTTCCACAGTTTGATCAGTGCAGATGCGGAGTCACAACATAAGCACATAATTTAAGAAATACATAGGTGCATACACACATTTATACCATTCTCCATCGCAGGTATAAATTAGTGCATTTGAGGCTGGCTCTGGGTACCTACTTTATAAAAGACACATAAGGGGGGATTCTATATATGGTGAAAAAAAAAATCAGTGCCAACTAAGCGTATTCTATAAGCGGCGCCTAGAGTTAGGTGCGGTATACAGCATACGCTTAGTTGGCATCCTAGCGCCTAAAACTACGTACATCCATTTACACCAATGAAAACATGGCGAAAATTCCGGCGCATAGATTTAGGTGCACTGGGCCATATTCTGTAAGTAGGCGGCAAATATTGGTGCACAAAACGCCCATTTCTCCGCCCATAACCACAACCCTTTTTGCCTGCATGCATTAGAAGTTAGGCGCACTGTATTACAGAACGCGCTGAGTTGTGCACGTAAACTTTTAATCAGTATCAAAATAGTGCTCATTATTGCTTAAGAGCCATTATCAGCACTGATTAGTTTATTAAGTCAATTAAGTTATACCAGTTGTTATAGAATAGGCTTGGAATTTGGCACGAATCTCTATGCACACTATATAGAATCCGGGGGAAGGTACCTATGTAGCCTTCTTGGATTTTCAACAGACACCCTGTTATAAGTACCACCCTGTGCAGTACTTCTGTCCCTAAGGCACACAACACAAATACATAGCACAGGGTTTTGTGCCAGTAAGATTGCCAAACACAAGTTCATCTACTGAACTTGTCTACCTAGATTGGTGCAACTAATTATGTCCATAAAACCACTACAAAATAAATAAATACCACACTGTGTAGACATTTCCTTTGACCCATGGAACAACATTTTCAGAAGCAACACTCGCTGATCCTAAGACAGGCCTTATTAAAAGCATGGATCCTTTTTTTTTTTTTTAAGTGAGATTCCAGATGGCATCCATGAAAGGCAGAAATGCTTTAGAAAACAGATTACCTGTTATTTACATCTTCAAACCAATAGAAAAGAACCCACAGTGTCAAGACACCAATTAGCACTTCATTTAAAAATATCCATTTAAAAAGGGACATTCAAAAAGACCAATTCATCATCATTTACCTTCAACATAATGCCACACATGAACAAATCTGGTTAAAATACCTTTACTCTTACCTCTCAAACTAGCACACAAAGTAAAACCTACAGAGTGTTATTTCCTTTCAAAAATCATCTAATTCCTGCAACGCAGCTCAAAAGGACTTTCAACACCACCATCATCACATTTGTCCTTAGGGGTCAGGAAGAACATTGTGCAGACCTTTTTCTCTCTCTTCTGGATCATGAAATACATAAATTGCCACAACTTGTGTGATTTTGAAGATTGTCTGGGTCCAGGGCCCCAATTTCAAAACAAACTTGACTCGGTGAATTTATCAAAAATGTCAGGGACCTTTATAGTCAACAGCACAACTAAAAGGCTTTTTTTTTTTTTTTACTGGCATCAAAGTACGTAAGTACTGCCATACTGGGACAGACTAAAGTTCCATCAAGCCCAGCTTCCTGTTTCCAAAAGCAGCCAATCCATTGTTTTGAAGAAGTTCTGACTGCGCAGCAGCACTTTTACTGGGTGGCTGTTTGCTCCACACTACTCATAGGGGTCCTCTTTGTTTTAAGCAAGATTGTATCTTGTTACTGAACGGACAATATTATTGAAAATCGTTTCTGTACAAGACCCCTCATTGCAGGCGGTTCTGCCAAAACACGGACCGTGTTGTGTCTGTTTAATAAAGCACTGGTTTGATGCCAACATTCCTGAAGGCTCCTTGTGCTTTTTTTGCTCATCAATCCCAAAAAGTGAAACAGATTTCACGCTGCTTATCCCAGGAATAAGCAGTGGATTTCACAAGCCCCCTTAATAATGGTTTATGGACTTTTCTTTTAGAACTTGTCAAACCCCTTTTTAAAACCCTGCTACACTAACTGCTTTTACCACATTCTCTGGCAATGAATTCCAGAGCTTAATTATATGTTAAGTGAAGAAATATTTTCTTCAATTGGTTTTAAAATGTACCACTTAGTAACTTCATTGCATGCTCCTTAGTCCAAAGTACGCCTACCCATTCCACTCCACTTGTGATTTTACTTGCCTCTATCATTTAGCTGTCTCTTTTCCAAGCTAAGCTCTTTAGCCTTTCCTCATAGAAAAGTTGTTCCTTCACCTTTATCATTTGTTCACCATTCTCTGTACCTTTTCTAAATCTTTTTTGAGATGCAGTGATCAGAATGGCACACAATATTCAAGGTATGGTCACACCATGGAAAGATAAAAAAGACATTATAATATCCTCTGTTTTATTCCTCCTTCTTTTCCTAACAGTTTCTAACATTCTATTTGCTTTCTTGGTTGCTGTTGCATGCTTAGCAGAGAATTTCAACGTTATTGGGGACACCTAGATCCTTTTCCTAGATGCCAACTCAAGATGGAACTCTGCATCGAGCAGCTATATTATGGGTTGACTTCTCAGTTTCTTCTTCTTACTTTCTGTATATTTCTAAAATTGTTTTTCATGCAGAAGCATAGAGAGCTCTCCAAAACTACATTAGCAGGTAGAAAAAAAGTTGTTATTAGCATATAACACAAAGCATCATTGGGGAGGAACCCTCTCTGTCTATTAATAAATAGAGACAGTCCTCCCATCTTCACCCCTCCCCAACCCCCTAAAATACAAGATGGCTGAACACAAACAATTTTTCACAAATGTGCACATGTAAGTCAGGTGCCTTTCAAATATCATCAAATAGAAAGTGGGGAGTGGGAGGTGGCAAACAGTGGCTGCAATCAAAGCAAAACAAAATACACTATCCACTTTTACTCAAGGGAAGGGGAGCTAATTTTCAAACAGCCCATTTACCTGGGTAAATGGTTTTTAGATATCCCCCTCAATATCTATGAACAAGAGTTTAATATTAAAATATGCTTTCCAATTAGACATACCTAGAAGATTGTTAAGTTGACTTTGGAAGAATCAGGACTTGAATTTACTTAGCCACATCTCAGGGGGACATGGAGGAATTAAAAGTCTGAAAGATGAGGGAGCCCTAGGCTGAAGAGCCATACAGAATGAATAACACACTTGCAAAGGCCTTGCTACCCCCCCCCCCCCCCCTCCAACTCCATTTACAAAATGGATCCCAATTAAACCTCCAGCAAAGGGCTATCTTACTGCATCCAACAGCCACCTAAAGTTAGATAGGAATTCAGGTCCTCCTATTCACAGTAACAAAGGACAGGTCCCTTATTTATTTAGTTATATTTAAGAAGAATGCTCTAGTCACACTTCCCTACATTGCTGGTAGATCATTTATGGAATTCCTGACATGTTTAACGGCCCCTAGAATGGCAGAGACACTTTGTGTATGTGCTCTGAAAGCCCCAGACACAACCAATGATTGCAAGCCATTTATCCATTTCACTATATTTTTATGATAGATGTATTTGTAGTTCTTAGTTTAAAAAAGGAACACCCTATCAATAATGTTTACTACTACCTAGGACAATTAAAAAAAAAAAACAAAACACAACTTTTAAACACTTTCCCCCTGATTCTATATAGCATGACTTGAGTTGCACGTGCAATTTCCAGGTCATATTCTGTTTTGTGTGCGCAACTTAATTATCTTAAACAAGCCAATCAGTGCCGATAATTGCCAACAGGCAATTGACATTGTCTTTAATTAGAATCTGCACGCAGAACTTGCTAAACGTACTCTATAACGTGATGCGCGTAAATTCTAATGCACACTGCCAAAAAGGGGGTGTGGCCATGGGCATGGAATGGGCAGATTGTGGGCGTTACTAAAAATTATGCGCTTTGTTACAGAATACACCTGCTCCGTGCCCAAATTAGTCACTGGCATTTACACCAAAAACTTGAAGTAAATTCTCGTGACTAGATTTAGTCATATGGACAGGCCCTAGGTGTATTCTATACTTAGGTGTTTTTTTTTTTTTTTTTGGGGGGGGGGGGGGGTTGCACCAATTTTTATGGAGCCATATATAGAATCTTGAAACTTTGGTTGCTATATTTAGAAGCCAAAAAGAAATTCAGAAGAACTCATGATTCACATGGAATGAAACCCCTTTCAATATAAAGTGGAGAGCATCCCTAAAAGTTACCCTGTCCTGATGCAACATTAAGGCCTCTATTTACTCAAACATATTAGAAACACTAGATTTACCATGCACTAACAGTATGTCATTTTGGAGCTTGTAATAGGCAGTTAGCTGCTCTACTGGGTGTAGGTAAGCACATTTTGCATTATCTGTCCCGCAGGTAACAAACATTAGCAAATTTTACACTGCAATATCTGCACCTGGAATTCCTCCAACTGTTACTGCAAAGGGTTTATGCCTAACTTGTAACTTGGTGTACCTCCTTGCCAAATAGAATGTGTATTTTACCAATTCTCTTGGCTAAAAAAAAAAAGCTACCAAGCATAGACATAATTTTAGAAAAAAATTGTAGTGTTGCATGTGTGTAATAATTTATACCACTTCATACCTTTGTTAGATAGGCAATTAAATTCAAGGCACAAACTTCTTGCAGAGGTTCAAAATGAGGCTTCATTATGGAATTCAAGGCTGATTAAAAACCACATCACCTTTGCACATAGGCCTAACCAGACCTACTGCTCTCAGGAATCTAACTACATGAGAAGTTCCTATACTCCCTGATTCATACTGCTCTGAAAGCAGAAGCCTGAATTTAACACAAAACTACTTAAATACTTTTCAAACTCCTACTATAGGAAATTAAAAATATGGAGACTATCCACTGCTTTGGGATAAAAAGTATTAGGTTTCCAAGAGGGTAACAGGTGACATGAATACAAAAAACATGGTTAGAAATCAAAATCTCCAAAAGCAAGGGGAAGCTGGATGCTTTTGTTTTAATTAGAAAAGGGACCAGGGTGTTAGCTTAAGTATTGATCTTAACCCTGAAATTATCAAGGCCTGAAATGGCTTCTAGCAGAGGTGATGCCCTCACTAGCAGATTCTGGGCATGCTTAGGAGCCGTGGTTATGCACACTATTTATTTATATATTCATGGTTTCTTGATATTATTTCACATTGTGCCCACTGCACTGCTGTAAGGTTTACAATACCAAAAAAAAAAATGGATTAAAAAAATGTACAATTCCATTAAAGAAAAAAAAAAAAAAGTACACAGTAGTGGGGAGCAGTAAAAAGGAGAAAGACCATAGAATAAAGAGGAAAAACAACAAAATAGAAAGGGAAAGGGGTAAAGAAAGGAGTGTCAAATAGAAGTAATGTATTTGAAAACCATGGGCGCTAAGGAACCATGTTTTCATAGCTTTCTTGAACCTACAGAAAAATGAAACCAAAATATGAAAATGCTGCACCTCTAGAAAGGTCCTGTCAAAAATGAGATGGGGGAGGAAGAACAGGAGTGTGCACTGCACAAAATGGGGCATAGAGCAGGGGTAACAAAGGAAGAGGTCTGCAGTATAAATCAAGAACTCCTGGTAAAAACCCATTCTATAACCAGAGTGTTTTCAATTTGAATGTTACCAAACCAGCAGCCAGGGCTCAGCTTGAAGTAATGACAAAACATGATGCTAACAGTGGGCATTGTAGAGCAGTTTTAACAGTAGTTGACTGGACTAATTAAAGATGTTTCAATGTATTCATCGGAACGCCACTGAAAAAGGAATTTAGTAGTCTAACCGTGTACTTACAAAGACTAAAATATGTATTTTTAGATGATTAGCAGATAACAGTTTCTTCAGGGAACACATGCAAGTTAGTGGTTCAGGTCCAGTTACATGCACTGCCCATAACATAAAAAAGTCTAAGTGGTTTACAAGTACAACTAATTAACAATAAAGCAAACTAAAAAGAGAGGAGTCAATTAAAATCAAAAACAATAAAAGACATTGATACAAGAGAATATAATAGGAAGAGACAAAATTACAAAATATAATACAGGGAAGTCATGGGAAAGTGAAACAAGAGGGAAATAAAATGGAGTAAAGAGAGAAGCAAACTACAGAATTAAACCTGAGCTTTAAAAGTTAAACTTTATGTCAAAACTAAATCCAAGTATGCAAACTGATTCTAAAAGACAGTAAGCAACCCTCAATAACTGGGAGTGGGACTGGGAAAAAAGAATGCCCTCCCACTTGAAAGAACTGAGAAATCTTGAAGCCATATGGAAACTGCTTGAAGGCATGAGCGGAGAGGGGCAATGTTCCATTGTCGAGGATGAGAACCTGAAAGGATCCAATAATCATCAGCATAGCAGTTTGGTCTACAACCTAATGACAATCAATAATAAAAGAGGTGAAATATGTTAAAGCAGGAGAGAGTATCCTGCTGGTTTAACTTGCCCTGTAGTCTGTTTCTGGACAATTATATGTGCATTGTATATCTGAACACACTTCACATTTTATATGCATAAAATGGCCATTGTGCGGGGGTACAAACGTAATAATAATAATAATAATTATAAAAATCAGAGCTGTGGAGTCAGTACACCAAACCTTTGACTGACACCTCTTTTTCTATTGTCTGACTCCAACTGATATTAGGCTTTAAAATTTTTATTCTGATCTAAAAGTACTGGTAAATAGATATATACACTGTGTCCGGAAAAAACGAGACCCCAACATGTTTCCAAATAACCCAAAAATGTCCTACTGCAGCAGAACCTTCTGCTTGAAATTCAAGACATTTGAGTATAATTATTTATTTTTCAACAGGATGAAGCTCCAGTATGTCAAGCTCGCAATGAAACCTCACCGTTCATTGAGTCAACAGCTCAGTGGCGTCAAACAGTTTGTGAATGTGTCAAGTTGAAGGAGGACACTGAATTAACTGAGAAAAAAAAAATCAACATTATACTAATGTAGTTTACAAAGGTGCGCTAGCGTTTTTAGCTTGCGCTCATGATGAGTGAGCAGTAAACGCTAGAGATGCCCATAGGAATATATGGGTATCTCAACTTTTAGAACGTGCTTATTTTTTAGCATGTGCTAAAAATGGTAGCGTGCTTTTGTAAAAGGGGTCCTAAATGTTTAAACAATTTCAAAGTATTTTGAAACTATGTTAAGGGGTCCTATTTTTTCTGGACACTGTGTATATTTGTTCTGGATCTAAAGTGTTGGTAAATATACCAGTACTTTAGATCTGGAACAAAATATATATGTAAAAAATGATACATTTACCATCTCTTAATGTAATCTTATTTTGAAGCTGGAGTCGGACTAGGTACATTTTTACCGACTTCATCCAAAACTGCTTCCGACTCCAGAGCCCTGCATAAAATTGCACATAGGTATATATGCACATAAATTAGGGCACCGCAACATTGTGCTATTTTTACATAATCCATGCCTAAGACATAATTGTTTGTCCTAAGATGTGTACTGCTGAGATGCAAACGTAGTTTATGGGCCCAGGTATGCCCCTATTTAGGAAGGTCACTGTTACTATGTCTAAGCTTCACCATGAATACTTTTTTAAGCATACACTTTTTAAACACAGACAAGCCTCCAAATGTAGTGCTCAACTCTAGCTGATGACAGTCTGGATTCTCCTAGACAAGGGGTTCTCAACACAGTCCTCAGGACACACCTAGCCAGTCTGATTTTCAAGATATCCATAGTGAATATGCATGAGATATATCTGCATACAATGGAGGCAGAGCATGCAAATTTATCTCATGCATATTAATTATGGGTATCCTGAAAACCTGACTGGCTGAGTGTGTCTCAAGCATTGGGTTGAGAACCCCTGTCCTAGACAACAGTACTCTAGCCCAGCATTTCCCAAGTCGGTCCTGGAGTAATCTCTTAGCAGTCAGGTTTTCAGGATATGCACAATGAATACGCATGAAATTGATCAGCATATACTGCCTCCATTATATGCAAATCTTTCATGCATATTCATTGTGCATATCCTGAAAACATGACTGGCAAGGGGTCACTCCAGGACCAAGTTGGGAAACACTGCCCTATCCTCCTGAGTTACCCTGCAGCTTCTATCAGCTTGGCATTAACACCCAACATCTTTTTATAAATTGGAAGATTTTCTAGTGTCAGTGTTGGAGAAAAACAGTGTACCATTCAACTGTGTTTTACTAATATCCAAGGTCCTCCAAGTTCTCCACTGGTGCTTTTATCATCCAGGTTTAGTAGCCTGATAAGGAAAATAAGTAATACTATCATGACCACGGGGGGAAGGGGGGGGGGGTTGTTTTTTTTTTTTTTTAAACAATTCAGGAGGCTGAAGCCAAGGCCAATTCAAATATCGGGATCATATACTGAAAATGGTGACCCGGCATCACAAACCAAAGGAATTGGAGATGATGCAATTGCCTGATTGGATTAGTCAAATACACATTTACTTCTACTGATGTGAGACAATGCTCCTCTCTGATTTACATTCTAATGAGTGCTAAAAGGAAACCTTAAAACTTGATCGATACATTTCAGGCCTAACACTGCCTTGTAAGGTAAACCAATGATTTAGAAAAAAAAAAATCAAATATGTTATTCCAATGTCTTCAGGGAGAACTACATTTATCAAGCACCTTTCCATTGCTGCTCTTCTCTTTTTGTATCTTTGACAGAGGTGATTAGATGAATAGGTTTGGGCTACGATTGCACTTAATTTACACTGCTTCCAGCACCCATCACTAAGATGTTATGTGGAAATTCCTCCTCCTATTCATAGTTTCAAAGGACAGGTCCTTTTAAATTTATATTTAAGAACAATGTTCTAAGTCAAACTTGGCAATAATGCTGTTAGATCATATATGGAATTCCCCACCACGTTGAATGGCTGCTAGGACTGTAGAGATGTATCATATGTGTGCTCTGGAAGCCCCAGACACAACTGATTGCAAGCTATTTATCCATTTCTCATAGTTTCTCTTAGAATTTCACATTATTCCCAAGGTTTCAATTCTACCTTCATATCGACGCCATTCTTTTAAATTCATTATGCCAAAGTACTTCACGCCAAAGAGTATCTGTGGGGTGATTGTATCTAATGACCTCAAAGTGATTAAACAGGTAGAAAAAGTGACAGCAAAATCCAGAAGGATGCTTGGGTGCACAAAGGAACAGCCAGAAGGGAAAAGGAGGCTATAGTTCTTCTGTGTAAGTCTCTGGTGAAACTTACAAGGGGCAATGGAGGGTTAAGTGACTTGCCCCAGCTGAAACTCTCTAGATGCAAGGAGCCATAGTGGGAGTCGAACCCAGATCCCCAGGCTCATCTAAATGGGATGGAATCAGTCTAGAATAGAGGCGGGCAACCTGCGGCCCATAAGACCATGGAAAGTATACACAGAAAACATCATTAACTATGCTATACTATGTAGTTCTTATAGACTGCTAAGTTCTAATTCAGATTCTAAGCAGGGTACAATAAGAATAACCCTGTAGTCCAGGTGAATGACACCAAATTTACACACACAATACCTATGAGATTAATTGGTACACATGTATCACTACCCATCCGTAAAGAGATGAGTTTTTAAAAATTGTCAAAACAATACATATGACTGGGTAGATCTAATACACAATGGTAAGCTATTCCAGATTTTTACATCTTGATGTAAGAAACAAGATTACAAATATGAGTTTCTATACATTTTCCTAACAGATGGATAATTAAGTTTTAAATACTGTTCTTTCCCAACTGTATAGAAAGAGATGGAAAATTCTAGATAGCTCAAAACGATTGGTTTAATTATCTTCCTAAAGTTTATATATATATATATATATATATATATAAAAACAAGCCATCTTATATTTTATTCAAAATAAAAGCCAAAGCAAACTATGCAATAATGGAGTAGCCTTCTGATATTTACCAGTCCAAATATTATTTTGCAAATACTTTCAGAATATCTACTCTAGCAGTTTGTTTGTTCTATCATTTTTTGTTAAATTTTTACTTATCACAGGTCTACGGAGCTCTGTGCATTTCTGGTTCCAACATTACATAATATGTTGCGGCCTGCAGGGGATAGTACTGACCATTCACGTAGCCCTCTGTGTATAAACGTTGACCATCCCTGGTCTACAAGGCAATTACAGTGGTCTGCAGTCTTCATCATAAAGCATATGGGGACACACTTAAAGATCTAAATATGTATACTTCTGAAGAAAGAAGATACAATAGAGGCGAGTCTCTCAATGACATGGAGGTTGTGGAATGAGGGGGTCCCAGAAAGAAGGGGAAAGGGGATAGACTAATAATCTAAGAAAATATTTCTTTATGCAAAGGGTGAACAAGTCTTCGAGCAGATATGAAGACTAGGACTATATAACTACATATGTACTGCCACACTGGGACAGACCAAAGGTCCATCAAGCCCAGCGTCCTGTTTCCAACAGTGGCCAATCCGGTCACAAATACCTGGCAAGATCCCAAAAAATTTCAATACATTTTATGCTGCGTATCCCAGAAATAAGCAGTGGGTTTTCCTCAAGTCATTTTAATAATGGTCTATGGACCTTTCCTTTAGGAAGCTGTCCAAACCTTTTTTAAACCCCACTAAGCTAACCGCCTTTACCACATTCTCTGGCAAAGAATTCAAGAGTTTAATTACATGTTGAATGAAGAAAAATGTTCTCCAATGCGTTTTAAATGTACTACTTTGTACCTTCATGCTGAATTCAAGAAAGCACGGGGCAAGCCCAGAGACTCACTGAGAGGAAGGAAGGAAGGAATTATGGAGCTTGGCAGTTATTATGGATGAACACAACGTGTAGACAAAATTATCAACTGAAAGCAAAACTATACTATGTGCAATTTTTGTATTAAGACATTTTAGTACACCGTTATAAGAGTTTATTGAATGCCAAACTATTTTGATATTTTCCTATGCTACTGTTAAAAAAAATAAATTTGATAATTGATGACTTATCATAAGCACATTAAACTTTGCTTCTCATTTTCATATCAAGCGCCCATACAGCACTTTTGCGTTCAAGCATCAAGATTGTCTACACAGCTGCTATTTGTGTTTGTCGGTTTTTCAGCTAAACTTCTGATTCAGGCTGCTGAATTGGTTACCAGTAGGATTCTATAGCTGGGAAAAATTCCGTTTGAAACTTTCTTCTCTATTGTCATCGGAGTAAAAAAATGGACAGCTCTCATTTACACACTGAGGTCAGAATCGGATCCTTTACCCGGGTGGTGTGAGGGCAAATTCTGCCATTAGCTGATTTTAAGAAGACCAACATTATTAGTGCCTTGGAAACGGGGCTCAATGCTCCTCACCACTCTAAAGCACGGAGGGAAGGATAAGAGCCTTTAGCTCTATCCTCATACTATAACCCTTACAAAACAAAAGGCCATCATTAATTTGCAGGGAAAAAAATTATTAGAGAATTTCTGGGTCAGGTTGATTATGCAAACAGTTTCCCTTTTCTGACTCGTGTGCTTAACCCTCCTTGAATTTTTTGGCAATTCACAACTGTACTTGCAACACAGGCCCCGATTCACAAGGTTACCTCTAAGGTTGAGGAGCTTATGTCTAAAAATCTACAAGACACTAAAGCCTGCTGCATATCAATAGCCCCCATTCTAGATTTGTCTCTACCAGCTTTCTCAGTAATTCCTCTTGAATTAAAGAAAAAGCCAAAAGATGCAGGTTTCTGACATGATCTGTTAAGAAGGACATTAACCAAGGGAGGGGCAGCAGAACACCTTTTTGTCTGGAGAGGCCAATCAAATCTCTGGCCCTGCCCCCATATTTTCTAGTCACTGATGTTGTGTTAGTCAAAATACTGGTCAGACCATGGCCTCTATGACCCTCCACTGCCCTTAAACCAAGATGTATATTACAGTTGAGATTTCCCCAGTGTGTTTCTTCTAGCAAAAAAGGTGCCGGTACTCAAATGTCAGGCCACCCTTCAGGGATGAGGTGATCACTGAGGGACTCACCCCACAATAGCCAGGACCCCTGCAACCAATCACAGAATCTATGACAAGGCAGAATTGGTGTGTAGAGCCTGAGCTCTTTCTTTAAAACTTGGGGACCATGGGCCAATTTCAGCACACAATGGAAAAGGTGCCGGTACTCAGTACCCCCAAGTACCCCCACAAAAAAAGCCCTGGATTTCCCTGCCACTGCTGTTCCAGAAGAGATATGCCATTACTTCTTTCAACTGAAGACAGTGTCATGCTTTGGGGCAGAAACCTACTAGTACTGTGGGCACTAAAAACTTTTTTTTAATGGAGCTTTTAAATCTCCGTCGTAAGGGCTCAGAGTTTCATGGTGGTCTGTCCCAACAGCTTACTCACATGTGTCTAACCTCCTTTTGCTTCCCATTAAATATGTATGATTGTTTCTTTGATGGCTGATCTTTTCCTTTTCTATTTATTTTTGGTGTACTTTTAATTTTTCTGTCTTAACTTGTATGGTTTTAATCATTAGCCACCATGGCCTGAAAACAGAAATGGCAGGATATCAAGCTTTTTAATAAACATAAACTTAACCCCACTGCAGCTGCTGTCAACCCTTGTATGATCTCAACAGGGTAGCTACTGATCTCCAACACTGACACAAGGGGCTTGGTTGCAGATCATACTGATCACCAAAGCAGGAAATCCAATTAACGCTGCTTCTAGCATTGCAACTGCAAATGAGAATCAATTCTCCACAGCCCTAGAGATCAGGGCCCGTCCAACCATTAAACAAGACTGGGAACTACCTAGGGCTGCAACTTCTGGGAGGCATCTAAGAGAAGCTACAGTCAAAGCAAAACAATAGACCTCGATAGCCACTCAAACTAAAAATCAATATATACTTTTACCTGCAGGAATGATTGGCAGTTTTCAATAGCCCATTTACCTGGGTAAATCTCTCACAAACACACACACACTTAAATAAGTACAAGCATGATTTATGGGGGGGGGGGGGGGGGGGGGGGGGGAGGGAATTAGGGGCCTGAAATTTCACTGAGTGTAAGGCTGAACGTTTGCCTGGAGTGTCGAATACCCTTGCCCTCCTAGAGATCCACATAGGACTGAAGAGGACAGGTAAGTAGCTCTGCCTTCATCACAGGTAGTGTCAGCCTGATGTTCTAGGAGGTTTAACCCCCCCCCCCCCCCCCCCCCGACACATTCCACTTCCAGCAAGCTGAAGGCAGGTGAAACTCAGGTAGAGAAATTAAACATGTTTTTCATACATGAACCAAACTGCTGCCCAAATTTTGGCTTAGCGCCATCTAATGGCAGGACAAATAACTCAGTTGGGGCTATTCTCAGTGGAAAATCTAAGAAATGGCAGGAATTATCCATAAAGTCATCCTGCAATGTTGTATTCAACTAAATTAGGAGGCTTATATCAATTTATTCTACCACTTTTTACTTTACTTTATTTGGATTTCTAGACCACTTGTACCAAAAATGTTCTAAGCAGTTTACAAGGATTCAAAGACAGACTCTCAGGATTTACAGCATTCTTCGATTTGCCATCAGTTCAGGTACATAAATCCTGAAAATTTTTACAAAGTCTACTTTATAAGTGAGCTATACTGACCCTACATATTTAAAATTATATCAACATTGTTTTGTATTTAGTCCAGTTCAGCAAAAGATTAGTTACAGACCAATCAAAACTTTCAACAGGCCACAAAGCTTCACACACAAAATCTACTATAACTTTGGCATCTGACCAGCACCAGAAATCTTTTACAGATTACCAAATCCTGTAAAATCAGACTGGATCTTAATGGGTATCAAGTCTTTATTTTAATAAATTTACCATCATTCCTGTGTACAGTGGTACTATCCATACTTACCAAAGAAGGCAAATGGAAACTGCAGACAGGGGAAGATGAAGCTGTCTCAAAGCCTTTGTCATGTGATAGTGACCTATAAAGTATCAAAGAAAGGCACATCAGTACACCATAATTTACATATGATGTCAGCATCTTAAAAAAAAAAAAACTTAAACTTGCTTTTAAATAAAACTTCAACTAAACGTCCACCAAATGCAGACTTCCGTGTAAACAAAATCGTCCAAAAAATAAATAAAACTGCCATTCATAGTCTGCATATGGTTAAGAGCATCGGGGAATACAAGTGGAGCCATGCATTACAGACATCGTCGTTGCACCGGACCCTACCAGCAGCAGAAAGTTGTGATAAAATCCACGAATGCACAAGCCATTCCATCACAAACACTGAGAAAATAAGAAGATCGCCCCCTCCTTCCAAAAAAAAAAAAAATTACACGTTCCGCAAGTTGCAGGAGTGACCAGAAACGGGGAGAATGAGTAAAAGCTGCATATAAAAATATTCAGCATGAAAGCAAACCGAAGTGCAGGTAGAAAGCAGCGGCACTGACTGTTGCAACATTTTAACAGTTTCAGGTAATGACCATCCAGCAGACCGGATCCAACAGCTGAAACCCTGGATGCAAATCCTAATAAATCTCTAGACGAAAGCTCAGAAAGCAAACCCCGTCGGATGGACGGATGGAGAGATTACACAGGACAGGAAGCGCAGGAGAAATAATACACCCCCCTCCCTCCAAAAGTCAGTCGCTCAGACTCCCTTGTTTTCTCTGTTGTTGTTTCCCTGCACCGACGCAGCAAGGCTCAGCCTCGGTCCGCGGCCGGGATCAAGTTTGCATCTTAGTGCAAAATGTCGATCGTAAAGGGCTGACAAGACAGACGAGAGAAAAAGAGAGAGTCCATCTTGCTTTGGGGGAAAATGTAGTACAAATCTCACTCTGGCAAAGTCTGCAAAACACCTCCAGTAACGGGCAAAGAGTCTCCCCAAGGTTCCCCCTCCTCTTCTACAAAACGACATGGCATGAACCAAAGGAGGGAGGTGGGGTGGTGTGGGGAGGAGGAGGGAAAAGGCTGCGGCCGCGATCAGTGCCCCGGCTGGGCAGAACCCGCTTCCCGTGGGCCCGGATCCCGGCGCTGCTCCGTTCACATATCGTCGATGGCCCTTTTCTAGGTTCAGAAAGCAAAAGCTTCTCTCTTCCTCTGTTCTCCGGGAGAACCTACACAGCTTCTCATCGACAGCCTCCAGATCTCATGCTTGAAAATAAATAACAACAATAATGAAAATGCCCCCGTCAGCCTTCACCGAGCGTGTCACTAGTAGGACATGCGATGGTTTCGAAGCCCCAGGCCAGTGACCACCATCCGATTCTCGCCTCTTTTCTCCCCAACACCCTCCCCTCTCCCCACCCTCCCTTCTGTCCTTAAAGAAAAAAAAACACAAACTTTTAACAAGATGTTTTGCTTTGGTCAAGTCCCCAATTTACCTTAATACCGTTAAAATATTCAGCTAAGTCTCCCTAGAAGCGAGCAGGAGCGCTTTGCTGATTTATTTTTCACTGAAAGGAAAAGGGCAAAATAAAGCTTCGCTGCTCTGGCTCTGTCGTACCATGTTGTCTCAGCTTCTTTTTTTTTTTTTTTCTAATGCATCTTTTTCAATCCACCTTCCTCCTGGAGTCTAGTGGCTTACAGAGTCGTCCACCACCGGGAGCTGGCGACAAATATTTTCATTTCAAAGCCTTTAACGTCACTGCAAGTTTCATTGCAGAGGTAAAAAATTAAAAAAAAAACCCGAGAGAACAAGAGAGACACACGACGAGTGCGAGGAAGAGGAGGAGGAGGGAAAGGAAGAAGCAGCCGGAGTCTGATTTTTTTTTTTTCTAATTCGCGAGCGACCAGATCGTTGCACCTCACACGGGGCTAAGCGATCCAGCTGCCAAGGAGTGCGTGGGACCGGCCTGAGCCCCCAGCCCCATCCCCGGGGGCATTCTAGGCAAGTTTTCTGTCACCAGCACCGCGTAATGTCACAAGTTAGCCCAGAAAGAGGACTTTAAAAGAGCGAGGCCTTCCTTCCCCCCCTTGCCACCTTCAACTTGCGGACACGAACGGGAGCTTCACGTCCATGTACGCGAACTAGAGCTCACACAAACACAAGCCCTGCCCTAGTCCTTGTTGCCCCTCACAGAGCACTTTGGCGACCCGGTGCACGCCCGCCTGTCCCCGGTGGCCGGGAGTCCGTTGCGCACACAGACACACTTCATACAAACACACCGAGAGCGTGAAGAAATGGAAGTCACAACTCTGGACGCCAGCTTGCTTTCCTGTGTGCTCGGTCCAGGGCGCGAGAGAAAAGCAAAGGCACTTTCCTGCGTCGGGAAGTTTCGGTTTTGCAGCGGCCAGCGTCCCGAGGCTCTTTTCCTCTTTCTGCCGCTTGCCCTCGGCTGGCACCGTTGGCCTAGCCCCCGTCTGGCATGCACTTCTCTCCTGGCCTGAGGAATTAAGTGCAGGGTAGAGAGGGGGCAGAGAGACCGAGCCTGAGCCGTCTGTCTCCCTCCAACTAAAGTTTGCACGGACTGGGGGTACAGGGGGAAAGTGACTGAGACTTGGGGCTTTCCCCCTCCCCCCCAGTGCCCACTGCCAGTGACTGAAAAGTGTTTTTTGGAAAGAGGAGATGCACTCACCTCCAGCTCCCCTCTCTGGCACACCCAAACTGGGGAGGGGGGAGCACTCCGCCTGGCGCTGCCTCCTCCGCGCTATGGTGGAAAAGGGGAAAAAAAGAGATAAAAACTGCAACCGGAGACAGCGCGAGCGCAAGGCTCTCTCCCGCATGCAGCCCGGGGAGCCCCGCCGCCTCTCCTTCTAAGACCGTTTGCTATTGGTCCTTGCGCCTGACAGACAGGAGGGACCGGCCATACCGAAAGGCCGTTACACCCGAGCACGCCGTGGCTGGGCGGGGACAGGGAGGATGGGGAATGGGGGGGTACATTTCTAACACGGCTGTGGGACAGGTAGCGAGGAAGAAGGGGAGAGAAAGGGAAAAGGGTCTCCCGGGGCTTAGGCGCTCTTCCTGTGCGCTGGGGAATGGAAGGGAACTAGCATGTACTTAGCACTAGTCCCCAGCTGTCTCACTCCTCCTGGCATTAACAGGGGCACCTGATAAACAAGTGCCGGCTTTTGCCCATACGCCCTCCCCACTTCCCCCTCCGGCTAGGCTGCAGGTTGGCCCGGTGCAGGCCCTGGTACATATGCATGAAGTGACCACCTGCTGGACCGAAGCAAGGACGTCCGGCAACCAGAGTGCCACCCTGAGCCATCTTTCTGAGTCAGTCCTGTCACCTTCCAGGACGGCCACCACAGCTCCACTATTGTTCAGAGGAGAGGAGGAACCTCTGCCTGGCAAAAAAAAAAAAAAAAAAATGCACTGAAAAAAATGGAGCGTTTGTTTCCGGCCGGCGACTCTGCCCGGCTCAGTATGCTTCGTTGGCGTAGTGAGGGAGAGAACTGGATGGCAGAACATTACCGGCCACGTTGGCCACTGGTAGCCACAAGTATTGATATGAGGCTCCAGATTATGAACAGAAGGCCCTGTGGCTATCAAGTTGCAGTGGGATTTTTGCAACTGTGAATTACATTTCCACCTAAAGTACCCATTTAACCTGCCTGCTCCATTCTCGGGGAAAAAATCCATTAATTACAAAACTTTCCTGATGTTGTAAATGTGTGTATAGTGTTATTTGGTGTAATGCAATCTCTTAGTATATTAACACATATATTAATAGTATGCTTACTGTCTGTCTATGTGGACAGTTCCATAAATACCTTGTACCTAAATTGCAGCAGGAAAGTATATATGCTTTCCCTTTGAAAATTTGCTCTAGGCACAAAGTAGCTGCAACCTGGCCTCTTTTTACCAAACCACACTAGCAATGCCCAGCGCAGTAATGCCAACAAAGCCCATTCACTTTGGACTTCATCGGCATTGCTGAGCAGGAATCGCTAGCTCAGTTTGGTAAAAGAGGCCCTCAATACTTATTTTGTTCATAGCTGCTTTTTCTGTGAGTTCTATTTTATAAATTTGCCCCAAATCTGCCTTCTGTCAAGAGTGCCTCTCCTCAATCCAGTTAAATGTATCCAAGCTGTAAAATCTTGCAAGTTTGGTCAGGTTTAGTATTGGCTACTTTCATAAAGTCAGTGTAGCAGGGTAAATCACTTTAAGGGCAATTCTTTAAATGCCAGACGCTTAGCACTAATTCTATAATGGTATCTTGGTGCCAAGATTTTGTTATAGAATAGTAGTGCAAGGTCACCATTGGTGCACCCTCTTATGCCATGTCAATGGCAGGTGTAAGTTGGCATGCCTAGATGCACTAAGTGATCCATGTAGTTTATAGTAAACTAGTAAACAAAGGCCCGTTTCTGAGCACAATGAAACGGGCGCTAGCAAGGGTTTCATGGCTGCATGGCTCGTCGCTGCTTTACCTGGTTCGTCGTGGCATGCACTGCTGCTGTTTCCGTTGTAGCTCTGTGTGGGTGGTGGTTTTCGTGCCCCGCCCTCGACATCATCGCGTTTTGACGCGAGGGCGGAGCAGAGCTACAGTGTGGAAATCCGGAGTTTGTGGCCTGAGTAGATCGTTGGAGGTGAGAATCTGCTCCGCCCTCAACGTCATAACGTTTGATGCGAGGGCGGGGCCCAGAGACTGTGATTTTCGTGGCTTCAGAGCTTCGAACATACGAATCTTGGCTTCAGTGACGTCAGCAGACAATAGAACGTTGAGGGTGAGTTTTATATATATAGAAGATATGTTACATGCAGTGCTTTTTTTTGAGGGGGTACTGAGTACCGGCACCTTTTCCATTGTTTGCTAAAACCCTTGGACTCCAAGTTTTAATGAAAGAGCTTATGCTCTACACAAAAATTCTGCCTTGTCATAGATTCTGTGACTGGTTGCAGGGGGCCTGGCTATTGTGGGATGAGTCCCTCTCAGTGATCAACCCACCCCTGAACAGTGGCCTGCATTTGAGTACTGGCACCTTTTTTGCTAGAAAAAATGCACTGGTTACATGTGTAACTAGGAGATACACCCATTGCCCACCTATATGTACACCTCCCTTGCAATTAGGCGCTACTTTATAGAATAGTGTCTAGTGCACATAGATATAGGCTCATTTTCAAAACCAAAAAAACGTCCAAATTGTGATTTTTGAGACCCCAATTTTAGACATCTAGCTCAGCGGTTCGTCCAAATTTCAAGGGGGTGTGTTTTGGGCCGGACATGGGCGCCACCAAAAGATAGATCTTTTTCTTCAATAATGAAACAAAATGAAAGCATCTAGGGCCAAAATTAAGATTTTTTTCTTTTTTTTGCTAGACCTGTTTAAATCACAACTAAGTGACCAAATGGTGCCCTAAGTTACCACTTGAGGGATTAAGGTATAGTCACTGACCCCATCCCAGGCCCCTAAGATGTGACAGTGACAGTACATACCAGGCTCTGTGACAGCTTCAGGTATGATGGCCATTCCTATTACAGCAACAAGCAGATCTCAGAAATAGCCTAGTGGTCAGTGCAGTGGACTGTGGGGAAGGGGACCCAGGCCCATATTCCCAGTCGAACTGGTACACTTGAGGTGGAGCGTGTAAGCCCTCTAAAAAACACTAAGGGCCCTGTTTACTAAGCCGTGCTAACGTTTTTAACGTGCACTAAAAATGCTAGCTTACTTTAGTGAATAGGGCCCTAAATACCTACTGTACCTATATATAGGTAACACCTGCAGGTATAAGGACTAAAGGCCTACCTGTTTGATGCTGCTTTTGACTCCTAACTTGTCACTTGCTCGTAACCTTTATCTTGTCTTCCTCTCTTCAATAGCCCCTTTCCCTATGTGTCCTTCTATCTGTCTTACCCTTATCCTTATTGGTCCTGTCTGTCTGTCCTGATTTAGATTGTAAGCTCTTTTGAACAGGGACTGTCTTTTCTTCATGTTCGATTGTGAAGCGCTGCGTACGACTGGTAGCGCTATAGAAATGATTTATAGTAGTAGTAGTGTAGTGGTGTATAGTTGCATACAGTAGGTTTTTGATGGGTTTTGGAGGGCTCACCATAGAATATAAGGGGATAACGGTGAGATGTGTACCTGTCAAGTCCACTTCAGCACCCCCTAGGGTGCCCTATTGCTTGCTGCTGGGATGTTTGTGTGGCCAGTCTAATAAGAATGTTGGCCCACCATACATCCCAATGGCTTGTTTTCATGCATTTTTCCCCTGGATTTTTTTTTTATTTTATTTATCATTTTACTTAATTACATTCACATTTATCACATAAATGTAAGGAAATACAGAAATTAATATAAAAAGGAAAACATTTTCTCTCAACAATATATATTTACATAATTGTCCACAATTGGAAGATCCAAGATCAGGAAAACAATCTTAAAGAAAATAAGAAAAACTCAAAATGGTTAATCTTACACTTCACATTTTCTGAGGGAGGAAGGTTAATTGGTTATTGCAGCCGGTACAGTGGTAACTGAAGGAAGTTGCTGCAGAGGATTCTTCATCTGTTTCCACAAACTCTTATAATTTCTTAGGTTCAAACAAATAAGTAATAAGGAAATAAAACACTTACAAGGGAATCGCGCTAGGAAGGTCCCACCTAGGGCAATGATTCCTGGCTTAAAAGCCAAGACCCCACACCTCCCATTCTGCGATTCCCTTGATGTGTCAGGAAATATATGCATCTTTGAACCCAAAAAACTATCAACCATGTATCAGAAATACAATTTCAAAACATTGTTCCTATCTAAATCAAAGACGAAAGTCACTAATAATAACTCTATCTATAACTTCTGAATTTTCCAAAATGTCAGTTAAACTTACATCTCTTTTCTCTGATAAAGAAGATTTTAAAGAAAATATAATTTTAGTCACCAAAAGGTGGCTATCAGAAGGTATTAGCAAAGTATCAGAGAAATATTTCTTCAAGAATTCAGTAGCTGATATATAGGATATTATAGGTAAATTTATCATTCTCAAGTTATTTTCCCATAATTGGTTCTCCAGAAATTCCAATTTTTACAAGAAAGATAACTATTCTTCATTACCAAATTATCTGATTTTCATAGAGAAGCCATTTCCGTAATCAAAGTCTCTATTTTTATATCTTGGACTTCCACTTTGTTAGATAAGTATTAATATAAATTCTTTAACTCGCATAGTGAAAAATGTTAAACATCTGAAGAAAAGAGTTATTCACATTCTGCTGCAGTTCCTATAGTACGTCCTTTATGACATTATTGGCTTCACCAAGTCCAGTTTCTCCACAGAAACCGCTCCAGATATCTTCGGGGGGGAAGAGCTCACTCTCCAATCCCCCAGTTGGTTTATTATCCGAATCGATGCTGCGCCAGGACCTCCTCGGGTCACATGAAAATCCTAACCCACTTCGGGCGTTTCCATTATTGACCTCCATAGCGAAGCATTACTATTTCCGGGTCTTGGAGGGGTCGTGCCAACAGGGGGACTCAAAGTCACTCCCTCCACTGAGATTCGGCAATAAAGCCTTGCTGTTCCCCGAAGCAAGAACCAATATCCCCACGTTATGACCCCAAATCTCTCCAAAATAGACTGAGAAGTGGTGGGAACCCCAGCCGTGTTCGAGGAGGACAGCACCACGGCTTTGCCTTTTCTCTTCCCCATTCTCTGGGGAGTGCGCCCTCTTCTTCAGGCATTCTGGTGTAAAACAGGAACTCAACTAGTGTACGTCCTCCCTCAACGCCATCTTGGATCCTCCCCCTTGATTTTTTTAAATCAAAAATGGTCCTGAAAGATAGACACACTGAGTACAAAAACATCTAGCAAATGGCCATTTTCAAAGGAAAAAGTTGGACGTTTTATTGGTTTGAAAATAGCCACGTTCGCTATTGGATTTTTGGATGTTTTTTGCAAAACGTTCAAAATCAGATTTAAATATTATATTGAAAATGCCCTTCATAAGCACCTGTTCATTTAATGGCACATTTGTCACATATAGGTGGTGCTTACCTCTAGGCAATGGCAGTGTTCCCCAAGTCCGGTTCTGAAGTACCCTTTCAGGCTTATTTTTGAAAGTGAAGGGCGCCCATCTTTCGACAGAAATTGGGAGATGGGCGTCCTTCTCCCAGGGTCGCCCAAATCGATTTTGGGCATCCTCAACTGATTTCCATCGCGGGGACAACCAAAGTTCCCGGGGGCGTGTCGGAAGCATAGCGAAGGTGGGACGGGGCATGCTTAACACATGGGCGTCCTCGGCCGATAATGGAAAAAAGAAGGGCGTCCCTGATGAGCACTTGGCTGACTTGGTCCATTTTTTCTTGCGACCAAGCTTCAAAAAGGTGCCTGAACTGACCAGATGACCGCCGGAGGGAATCGGGGATGACCTCCCCTTACTTCCCCAGTGGTCACTAACCCCCTCCCACCCTAAAAAAAATGTTTTAAATATTTTTTGCCAGCCTAAAATGTCATACCCAGCTCCATGACAGCAGTATGCAGGTCCCTGGAGCAGTTAGTGGGTGCAGTGCACTTCAGGCAGGCGGACCCAGGCTCATCCCCCCCTACCTGTTACACTTGTGGTGGTAAATGTGAGCCCTTCAAAACCCACCAGAAACCCACTGTACCCACATGTAGGTGCCCCCTTCACCCCTTAGGGCTATGGTAGTGGTGTATAGTTGTGGGGAGTGGGTTTGGGGGGTGGTTTGGGGGGCTCAGCACCCAAGGTAAGGGAGCTATGCACCTGGGAGCAATTTCTGAAGTCCACTGCAGTGCCCCCTAGGGTGCCCGGTTGGTGTCCTGGCATGTCAGGGGGACCAGCGCACTACGAATGCTGGCTTCTCCCACGACCAAGTGGCTTGGATTTGGTCATTTATGAGATGGGCGTCCTTGGTTTCCATTATTGCCAAAAATCGGGGACAACCATCTCTAAGGTCAACCTAAATGTGGAGATTTGGGCATCCCCGACCGTATTATCGAAACGAAAGATGGATGCCCATCTTGTTTCAATAATATGGGCTTCCCCACCTCTTCGCTGGGACATCCTGCGAGGACGCCCTCAGGAAAACTTGGGCGTCCCATTCGATTATGCCCCTCTTTGTCAGTCAGGTTTTCAGGATGTGCACAGTGAATATGCATGAAGATGTTTGCTTATAATGGAGACAACGTATGCAAATCAAGTTCATGCACATTCATTGTGGGTAATCCTGAAAACCTGACTGTCAAGGGGTACTCCAGGACTGGACTTGGGAAACACTGTTCTATGGGAGTAATTCATTTTCTGGTTTGATAGTTCATTTGAAGTCATCACTGTTAAATTCTTTTCTTGTCTCAATGTGGTTACTGAATGGATGGTCACAGATCTGTTATCTCTCAATTTATCAAAGACCAAGATTATGATTGTGAGCTAATTATCCATTCCAGATATTCCATCGTATCTGACCTTTTGGGGAACCTGTCTTGAGATCAAACAACAGATTTGTAGCCCAAATGTAGTTTGGTATGTACAGTTGACCATACAAGTTCTAGTTAAGGCTGTTCCATAATCTTTTGTGCACCTATATATGCTTAGCAAATTAAAGCCCATGATTCCTGTCAATGACTTTAGGACAGTTGTACAAAGTTTCCTTTTATCACAATTTGATTATTTTATCATCCTTTATCTTGGTACCTCTCAGGCATGATTGAAAGCATTGGTGCAAAATGTTGCTGCACGACTGGTCACAAGGATCCCCAGACATTATTATTTTATTCCACATGCTTATACTTTACAGTTTTGTGTGAAATGTAAGATCTTAAGTTCAGAGAGTGTTACAGCATGATTATGATTCACCTTACAACTATAGTACTGAAGATCTATCACCCAACTTGACAAGAATCTACTTTACAGAAACTAGGGATTCTTCATTTTCCATAGCAGGGCCCTTGGAGTGGAATAAATTACCTGTCCCTTTGAAGCTGATTTTGGCCATGCAACTTTAAAAAAAACAACTACAAACATATCTTTTCACCCATGTCTTTGGGAATTAATATTTAAACAGCTAGCCCATGGGAAGTAAGAGTATAGCTTAGCTTCTTTCTTTAGCTTTTGAATTGAGCATCATCTGGTGTCTTATTTTTATTTTATGGGACAATATTTAGGGCTTCTTTTACAAAGCAGCGCTAGCAATTCCCATATGACAAATGAGAAGAAGCCCATAAGATTTGAATTGGCTTTCTCTCATTTGCTGTGCAGGAATCGCTAGCGTGACTTTGTAAAAGAAATCCTTAGTTCTTTTTGCGTTGTCATCTTATTTTATAATATTGTTATTTTATAGTATTGTTACTGCCGTTTTATTGTATTTTTTAATTAAAATTTGCAATAACTGTAAAAGAAATGCAAAGACTAAATCCAAAAGCAATAATTCAAATAAAACAGAAAACAATGAATATAACCATAGTCAAGTCTAATGTCCACATCTGAAAGAGAAAATGTGAATAATTACATCAAATAAAAAAAAGAAAAACAACAGATAGATCACAGAATTTAAGAGGCAACAAAAACCTTTCACACTTTTTGAAGCTTTATCAAATCACATTAATCCAATTAACTTTGATTATTCCCTTGACCTTGATCTAATAGATATCTTTCCAAATGTGAAGGATCAAAAAACAAAAATCTCTTCCCCTGATGTTGTACCACACATCTACAGTGAAAACGCAAGAAAAAAAGTTGCACCCAAGGCCAAAACCTTAGCTCCCCCCCCCCCCCCTCTGTTTACTAAGCCGCACTAGTGGCTGCTCTGCACTAATACCGACACAGCCCATTCACATTGAGTCGGCATTGTCGTGTGGCTTAGTAAACGGGGTAGGTTTCAGACTAAGAAATACTTTCCTTCTCTGCCGAGTTGAGCACGTAACATCTGGAAAGACCTCTATAATCTGCCCACATTTTAAACTTTGAAGTACAATTTCAAAATGTTTAATTTATCCTTTTCAGACAAAAAGGTTACTAATAAAGTTATTTTATTTTATTGTGTTTTTTATTTCATGATTAGAATAATTATGTGGCCCTTTACTAAGGCGCGGTACAATAATGTGAGCCTACCGTGCTCTAAAAGGGCACTACCATGGGACGTGCTGTGGCGTCCCGTGTTAGTTTTCTGCTCAGTGTGTGCTAATCCTGCACTGGAAAATATTTTTTATTTTCCAGTGCAGGAGGTGTGACCATGGGTGGAGAGTAGGCATGGCTGTGCTAATCACGAAGTGTGAGCAAATTACCGTGCACTATCTGATTAGCATGGCAGTAGTGCGGGAGCCCTTACCCCCTAAATAGGTGGTGGTAATGGCCATGCACTAATGAGGAAATTAGTGTGTGGCCATTACAAAAAAATATGGCACAGCATCTATTTTACCACCATGCTAAAAGTGGCCGCAGCACATGGAAAACCCATATGCTGACAACTGTGCCGGCCACTTTTTAGCACAGCTTAGTAAAAGGATTTCAGCGCCAATATTTTTTGGCACCATATATAGAATCTCCTCAATTACGCTTGTCTCAGCTTCTTATTTTGGATGGGGGGGTTGTACCTGAGGGGAGGGGGATAAGGGTAAAAAAAGGGGTGGGGAGGGGTGTTAATGGAAGAAATGGTGCATGTTGTATATGCTTTCCTTGGTCTTTATTTTTAATAACAATGATTTAAACATAAAATAGATGCAACATATGCACATGTGTGCCTTTACAGCCTAGGCACTGTATCATAAAATTACCCTTTGGGGAGAAATTTTAAGAAACATTTTCCACCTTTAAACCATGTTCTTCATGGAGAAATTGGCTCTTATAAAACTGTACAGCTGAATGTGCGCATAAAAGTACTATGCCAACAAGATGACATATACTTATATACATGATGCATTTAGGCATTCCCTGGAGCATAGTTTGAATGAAACAAGGGCAGAATTGTGATGTATGTGCATATTTTATAAAATTTGTGCAAGAGCATTTGTGTAGTTCTAAGAACCCATTTCATAAAGACATGTGGAGGGGCATAATCGAAAGGGGCGCCCAAGTTTTCCTGAGGACGTCCTCGCAGGACGTCCCGGCGAAGGGGCGTGGAAACCCGTATTATCGAAACAAGATGGGTGCCCATCTTTCGTTTCGTTAATATGGTCAGAGATGCCCAAATTGTGAAATTTAGGTCGACCTTAGAGATGGTCGTCCCCAATTTTTGGCGATAATGGAAACCGAGGACGCCCATCTCAGAAACGACCAAATCCAAGCCATTTGGTCGTGGGAGGAGCCAGCATTCGTAGTGCACTGGTCCCAACCGGGCACCCTAGGGGCACTGCAGTGGACTTCAGAAATTGCTCCCAGGTGCATAGCTCCCTTACCTTGGGTGCTGAGCCTCTCAACCCCCCCCCCCAAAAAAAAAAAAACCCACTCCCCACAACTGTACACCACTACCATCGCCCTAAGGGGTGAAGGGGGCACCTACATGTGGGTACAGTGGGTTTTGAAGGGCTCACATTTACCACCACAAGTGTAACAGGTGGGGGGGTTGGGCTTGGGTCTGCCTGCATGAAGTGCGCTGCAAGCACTAAAACTGCTCCAGGGACCTGCATACTGCTGTCATGGAGCTGGGTATGACATTTGAGACAGACGCTGGCAAAAAATATTTAAAAAGTTTTTTTTAGGGTGGGAGGGGGTTAGTGACCAGTGGGAGAGTAAGGGGAGGTCATCCCCGATTCTCTCTGGTGGTCATCTGGTCAGTTTGGGCACCTTTTTGAGGCTTGGTCATAAGAAAAAATGGACCAAGTAAAGTCACCCAAATGCTTATCAGGGACGCCCTTCTTTTTTCAATTATCGGTCAAGGATGCCCATGTGTTAGGCACGCCCCAGTCCCGCCTTCGCTATGCTTCTGACATGCCCCCGTGAACTTTGGTCGTCCCCGCGATAGAAAGCAGTTGAGGACACCCAAAATCAGCTTTCGATTATGCCAATTTGGCCGACCCTGGGAGAAGGACGCCCATCTCCCGATCTGTGTCGAAAGATGGGCGCCCTTCTCTTTAGAAAATAAGCCTGATAGGCACCAATATTGTCTTTTATGCCTATTTATAAATAAATAGGCACCTTTATGGACTTTTCACGTAGTCACCCTGTTATACAATTAGTCTCCACATAAAAAAAAGCACTTGAAAGAACAATTTCTCCAAATACAGTAACAGTGTATCATAAAGCAGGTCATTTTAGAAGTCACTTGGACCTGTAGAACAATGTTTTATGCACTTAGGGGCCCTGTTCCAAAGCAGTGATAAGCCCAACACAGGCGTACCGCATGCTAATCTGGAACTACCACCAGCCCAAAACCGGGGCCAGCAGTATTTCCAGCCCCAGTGTGCGCCATTTGCTGCACAGGGGAAAATAGCTATTTTCTATCACGGCGCTAACCTGGTGGTAATTGGGCAGCGCCCTGTGCTACACAGTTACCGCCAGGTTAGCATGGGAGCCCTTACCCAGGGCCGCCGAGAGGGGGGGACAAAATTCCCCAGGCCTCCGGGGGGGGGGGCCCGGCGCCGCCGCCGCCACAGTCCGGCCCGCCCACCCTCCGTCGCTCCCTGGCATTGAACTTAAGCGCCTCACCTTCGAAAGCGCAGCAAGCAGCGGCAGACCACTCCTTCCTTCTGTGTTCCTCCCTCGCCTGACGTAACGTCTGCGAGGGTGGGACATGGAAGGAAGGAGTGGTCTGCCACTGATTGTTGCTGCGCTTTCGAAGGTGAGGCGCTTAAGGTCAGTGCAGAGGGCCGGGGGTGGCCTTGTCCCGGGCCTGGCCCAGTCTCTCGGCGGCCCTGCCCTTACCGCCACCTCAATAGATGGTGGTAAGTTCTCCCCCCTTGCATGGCCACACGGTAAGAGCAATCTTACCGCGTAGCCATGGCTATTTTCAGGCATTTTTACCCACTGCAGTAAAAAGGGCTGCTGCATGGCAAAAACGGACCCCACTGCTACTACAGGGCCCTTTTTACCACAGCTTAGTAAAAGGACCCCTTAAGTAGGCACTTATAAATTTGCCTGGGAGTATAACATGCATAAAGGCAGGTACAAAAAACCATAAAGGCAATTCTATAAGGTACACATAAATATAGGTGCCATATGAGTGCACCAGTTTATAGAAGAGGTGCTTTTATGTGCATAAATAACATCACTAATTGGTATTTATGTGCATAAGTGCTAGGGGCTATTCTATAAAATACACACCTAAATTGCTTATGGGGGAATTCTGTACATGGTGCCTAACATTAAGCACTACTTCTGCGCTGAGGTTTCAGCATGGAAAAGTGTTCTAACGGATGTAAGGTGCAGAATCAGGGCAGAAACAGCAGAAAATAGTGCGTGTTTCCGTGTGGATCTACAAAGGAGACGTAATGATGGGAGGGACATGGGCAGGTCAGGGGCGTTCGCTTGAGATGCACGCAGTGTTATAGAATAGTGCAGATCTGCGCCCAACTTACATGCTAGGATTTGCACCTGATTTCAGTTGGTGTAAATTGTTGAGCACGGATCCCGGCGCTGCATGCTATTCTATAAAGGATGCCCATCCCTGAACACCCTTTAAAGAATGCCATTCAGCACTGATTTTTTTTGTGCCAAATTTTGAGTGCCATTTACAGAATCCAGCCCTTAATTATCTACAGTGAAGCCCCGGGATACATGACAGACCTGATTGACCTACCAACCAGACATACTTCAAAATCAACATGAACGTACCTAAACCTGCACTAGCCAAGCTGCAAAGGACTCAAATACAAATCAACTTAGGCATCCAATTTTTTCTACAAAAGCACACAATTGTGGAACGCACTTCCAAAAGCCTTAAAAACTATATACGACCACCTACACTTCTGAAGAACACTAAAAATTTATTTGTTCAAAAAGGCATACCCTATCAACCCAACATAAAAGCCTGACTGCTGCAACACAACAAAACCATAATACTGTATGGACACAACAAAACCAAATACAGTATGGACACAATAATAAGAAAATACATCATGAACACAACACAATTCTTCCATGTACAACGCCCCTATGTGGCTAGGCCACATGAACCTTATCCTATCTCATGTGGCAATACCACATGAACCTTATCTTATCTCTACATCACTCTGTATTTGTTTACACTGGAGTATGCAATCATCGCATCTCCGGCACTATGTAAGCCACATTGAGCCTACAAATAGGTGGGAAAATGTGGGATACAAATGTAACAAATAAAATAATCATGAGGGGGTGTAAACATGGGCAAAGTACAGGTGGGCATGGGCATATCTCCAAGATACATGGACAACTTATAGAATGTTGCTCACACTTCAGGACACACTTAGGAGCCAACAGTTACGATTGCCATTGACTTGGTGTAACTATTGGTGTCTGTCTATAGATGCACCAATGCTGACTTATGCTAGTATTCTATAATGGCATCTTGGCACCAAAATGCCATTATAGAATTAGCACTCAGTGCATGGCATTGGGACACCTAAATTCTGGCACTAATTTATAGAATTAACCCTGAAAATGACAGATACAAATCAAGGTAAGGTATACACAAAAAGTAGCACATATGAGTTTATCTTGTTGGGCAGACTGGATGGACCATGCAGGTCTTTTTCTGCCGTCATCTACTATGTTACTATATATGTGTAACCCTATGGGTTAAATGTTAAAAGATTACCTGGCTCATTCTGGATCTGGTGTGGAGACAGTGAGCAGCAGCGCAGTGAAACTGAGTAGTCTGTGTGCATGCGCTGAGTGTTCCGCATGCTGATGGAACTCTCAGGAGAGTGACAAACAGCTCAGGCTGGCAGTTGGGAGAGAGCTCTATTGGTGAGAACATGTTACTAGGAAAAGACTGGAAGAAAGTTGATGCTGGAGATCATCACCTGAAAGAAAAGGTGCCCATCGTTCAAGAGAGCCAGAGAGAGAAAACAAAAAGAGCAGCTAAGTGACTGAAACTATTTTAAAAAGTGCACATAAGAGAAAATAGTAAAGGAAACCTGAACAATAAGTGAGAGATAACTAAAAGAAGAAAAAAAGAGTAGAGGAAAACTTGCATGTTGAGATTCTTGGGGGTCTGAGGGACAGGAGAGGGGAGACTTTGAAGAGTCTGGTGTTTTGCGGAATTGAATGTACTTAAATGATTTATGTAACTAATATTTATACTTATCTGAGGATGCTCTCAATGTTTCTAAAGACTAAACTGATTTGTGTTGCAAACCTGTAATTGAAATACATATGTTAAATTTGCAAGTTGGTAAGATTTCATTAGTATTTAAACATAATTCAAATAATAAAAAAATATATTTTCTTTTTATTGTTAAACTCCCTGGTTGGTGTTGAGTCATTTTGGGGAAACACTGTGACATATTTGGTACCATTATTGTAATAACTTCCTCTGCCACCAGGGGGTTTACATATGTATATGTTAACATAGTGCTTACTTTTATGCATTATCCCCCGGATTCTATATATGGCACCCAAAGTTGGGCACCGATTTTTGAGTACAGATCTAAGATGTGCACCCAACTAAACTATTGAGCCAATTCATGGCAATAATTGGGTGCTAACTGGCACTAATTTGAGTTTGCGTACACATATTGCTATATGCTATTCTCCAACAATGCACGCCCAAATCCCATAGTTCGTAACCCAAAACGGAGTGTGGCCATGGGAGGTGCATGGGTGGGTCAAAGGCATTCCTAAAATGTACATGCAGTGTTATAGAATATTGGGACGTGTGCCCATATTGGGTGTCAGAAATTACACCTGGTTTCAGCAGGCATAAGCCCTGAAATCTGGGTACCGAAATCAGCACGCAATGCTATTCTATAATGGGTGCTGTAGTTGGGTTGCCCATCCAGGACCCAGCCAGGCTCAACCCTGCTTAGCTGCCTCTTCCTCCACACGCTGTTGCCTTCACTCCACAGCAATCTGGCTCCTCTGAGCCTTGGCTCCAGGCCCTGTGAACTCCCAGGACTTCCTCCTCCCTCCGTTCCTTTCACAGAGGCACATTCAAAGCCCAATGTTTATAAGTAAGAGCTTTTATTTTCTTGCTTCAAATCAACAAAACACCCTTCCCTCCAGGTTGTTTAGGCTAGCAGCCCAGAGCACAATTCAGGTTCAACAAAGTCAAATTCAGGTTCAAAAACAGTCCATATAACTTCACTTCACTTTAGCTCAGATTACTTCACTTAGGGAACAGTACATTATCAGAGGGAAAAACCAAATAGCTTGGTAGGTTGCAGCCCAGACCTTTTTAGTATAAAACAGTTTACACAGTCTTTCTTGCACCTTCTTACAGCATGGTTACACAGCTTTATTCCCACCTGGTTCAGGCTGGGGTTTCAATTGTGCCCAGCTCTCTTTCTCTCCCACAGGCTGCACCTGTTTCCTCTTTAGTAGAGATTTCCCCCAGTGCCTCAGCCTCTCTCCTCTGGTCTTCCACCAGTCTCTCCAAGGTACAACTAGCCACCCTCTTACAGCAGCTTTTTGGATTTGAGCCAGGGCTCCAATCTCCATCTGTTCCCCCTCTAATCCTTCAGTAATCTCCATTTTATCCTCCTCTTCAACTTCCCCCGCCCCCAATCTCTCCAGCTGGCCCTCATCACCTTCCTCAGAGACCATTTCCCAATCTTCTATCTCCTCCCCTAACTCTTGCACAGCCGGGTGGGGAAGAGAAGGATTCTGGGACTGGTAGTTCCTCCCCTTCTTCCTTAACCCAGCCAACCTCTCTGCCTCCGGTAGCCCAGCTTTCTGAATGTGGGTGTTATGCACATGAAATCTGCCCCGTTGGGATTCCACGGCTCCCTGTACCCCCTTTCTTCGTGCCTTCCTGGATCCCCTTTCACCTGCACTCTCACAGTGCTCATCTTTCAGTGCCCATTTTAAAATGGCATTGAGTGCCAATTTTTTTGGTGCTGATTTTTGAGTGCTGTTTACTGAGGGTAGAAGGGTAGAGAATGGGTGGCACAGGAGCTAGATCAACACTTACGCATGCATTTTATAAAATATGGGCATATGCACATAGCATGCACAGAGTTACTCCTGGTTTGAAGCTGGTGTAATTTTGTATGGGAGCTTTTCATATGGGAGCAGTTTTATCAAAGCGTATAGATGCATTATGTTGTCTTTGTAAAATAGGAAAAACATACGCCTTTCATTGCTTAGGGTAATTCTGTAACAGGATGCCTAGGCTGTGAAGGCACAGGCACATATGTTGTACCAATTTTCTACAGCAAAATATATGCCAATGTGGTTTTATGCATTAACCTTCCTTTAAGATTCTGCACAAAGTTACACCTGCTCCAAATGAGTGTAGCATTTCTTCCTAAGTTTCTGCAGAGTCCAGCATAATTTATAACATATTTGTGTATCTCATAACTTCATCTAACCTCCATCCCCAGGAATGATTATGCATACACATGGAAAGGTACATGCTATATATACCCTTGAGTATAAAAGCTTATTTCCGCACATAAACTCTCAAATTCTATAAAAAGCACTAAAAATTGTGTGCACATGCCCAATTTGCGTGCAATTGAATTGATTAATGAGCCAGTTAGCACCGAGAATTGAGATATTAACAAGCAACTATTGATGCTAAATGGATTTAATCAAAATTTATGTGTGTAAATTTTACGTGTGGGTCCAAAAGAGGGCATGGCCATGGGCAGGTCAAGGACAGATCAGAAGATTCCTTTAATTTATGCACGTTGTTATAGAATAAAGGGAATCCAAGCCTAATTTAGGCACAGGGATTTATACTAAGGTTTCATCAGTGTATATGGTTGCATCTAAAAGTAGTTGTGGTTCCTGGCGCTAAGCACTATTTTATAATCGGCGCCTAACTTCAAGCATTATCTATAAAATAGCACTTAATGCTATTCTTTTCGGCAATGATTTTTTAGGCACCATTTATGGAATTCAGTCCAAAAAGGGCAATTCTATAAGTGGGCACCTTAATTTAGATGCTCCAATGCCATGCAGTGAGAGCCCATTCTATAATGGCATCTGGGCACTCAGGTTCCATTATAGAATGCTAACATAACCCAATATTAGAGTGACTTGCATTTAAGTGCCCACAGTTATACCAACCACAGACCTGGTGTAAATGATTAGTTACAGCAGTATATCAAATGTAATAATAAACATAAACATATCTATCTATAATGTGGCATTGGCTTATTTTTTCTCAGTGATAATGCATCGCATCAATGCACTCAACAGCATGATGTATAAGAAGGAAGCAATGAGCACGTGTAGTATGTTTTCAGGATTTACATCTCATCAATAAATAATTTGCTGCATATCCAGAAAACGTTTGGTTATTGTTCAGGCATAGGTTCAGCTGATCTTAAACTACTTAATCTCCACAGAATGCCAGATTGACAAGTTGTAGTTATCTGAGCAGTCAGATCTCCAAAAGTACCCATTTAAAGTTCAAAAATGTTTTTACAATACGTGGAGGGGCATTTTCGATATGACATCTAGGTCCGACTTTGGACGTTTTGCAAAAAACATCCAAAATCTGAATAGGAAAGAAGATTATTTTTGAAAAAGAAAAATATCTATCTTTTTTTTTTTAAATACTGTGGATGTTTTGTGATTTGGGCGATTTTTTTTGTTCATTTTCGAAAAAAAATGTCCAACTGCAATACGCACAAAATCAAGCTATTGGGATGTAGGAGGAGCCAGCATTTTTAGTAGACTGGTCCCCCAGACATCCCAAGAGAGCAGTAGGGCACCCTAGGGGGCACTGCAGTGGACTTCATAAACTGCTCCCAGGTACACATCTCACCATTGCTCCCTTACCTTGTGTGCTGAGCCCCCCAAAACCCACCCAAAACCCACTATCCCCAACTGTACACCACTACCATAGCCCTTACAGGTGAAGGGGGCACCTATATGTGGGTACAGTGGGTTTCTGGTGAGTTTTGGAGGGCTTACAGTTTCCTCCACAAGTGTAACAGGTAGGGGGAGGTAGGAGCCTGGGTCCACCTGTCTAGACTACACTGCACCCAACACTAGACTACTCCAGGGACCTGCATGCTGTTCAAATGGACCTGAGTATAACATCTGAGGCTGGCATAGAGGTTGGTAAGTAATGTTTTTCATCACATTTTGGGGGGGTGGGAGGGGGTTAGTGACCACTGGGGGAATAAGAAAATGTCATTCCTGATTCCCTCCAGTGGTCATCTGGTTATTTAGGGCACCTTTTTGTGCCTTATTTATAATAAAAACAGGTCTAGCTCAAAACATCTAAGTTTTAGTCCTGGACGGTTTTGTTTTGCTCATTATGGCTGAAAAATGCCCAAGTTTCGCCCTGAACATGCCTCTGGCACGCCCCCTTGAGATTTGGACGCACCTCTGGCGGGCTTCAGAGAAAAACGTTTAAAAATAGGTTTTGAAAATACTGATTTGGATGTTTTTGTGAGAAAACTTAAACCATTTTTTGGATGTTTTTTTCTTTCGAAAATGAGCTTGATAATAAAATCCAGTCTTTAATCACACAACAACAATGGCTTATACATACATTTTTTTCTCTATTGTGGGAAAAATGCTTCAGAGAAAATTATTTTAAAAAACCAAAAAAACAAAACAAAACTCATATGTGGACTTGAAGAGGTCTTGTTGTCTTCCCTACTTATAAAAGTTTGCATTACCAAGCTACAGTAAAAGGTGGACTTAGTTCGCCCTTATGTGTGTCTTTCCTGTGCGTTAAAACCATTTGTACCACTGACAGGAAATGGCCAATTTTCCATTTTCCAAATTAATGTTGCCATTAACGTACTGCCATTACCAAATATTACTGTGTGATCCCTTACTGCCACCTATTTTATAGGCAGTAAGGGCTCAAGCACCAATCCCATACTAATCAGCACGTGACAATGTAGATGTGCTAACTGATTAGTGCCGAAATGCCCACAGACACACTCCTTCCCAGAAAAATTAAAAATAATTTTTAATGTGTGGTTTGCATCCTGTTGTAAGCCTTTTAAACACATGCTGATGCTTACTACAACTTAGTAAAAGGAGCCCAAAGTTTATCAGATCAAGATGAATAAAATATTTGATGTTAGACATATTCTTACATGCAGAGTACATCATCTACCACATTTGTAGTGTCCCATTGTCTTGGCTCCAGGTAGATTAGGCTAAATGTATAGAAGAAAATTCTGATGTGCTGGCCATTTTCTTCAGTGAATGGATAAAAATCTCTCACCACTTCAAAATTTGGGCTATTTTTTTAGAATGATGACTGTACTTCAATGTGCAATTAAAAATTAATTTACCTGCTTCAACTTATTCTTTATTTTAATCAATATCTCATGGTTGCTGAACAGTGCATGGGATAGTGCTGGGCAGACTTATACGGTCTGTGCCAGAACTGGTGGTGGGACGCGGGGCTGGTGGTTGGGAGGCAGGGATAGTGATGGGCAGACTTATATGGTCTGTGCCCTGAAAAGGACAGGTACAAATCAAGGTAAGGTATACACAAAAAGTAGCACATATGAGTTTATCTTGTTGGGCAGACTGGATGGACCGTGCAGGTCTTTTTCTGCCGTCATCTACTATGTTACTATGTTACTATATATACATTCTTCACAGTGTTATAGAGATAGTCTTGTGAAAACAATCTATGAGCTAATTCTTTTGACTTGATTTTAAAATATTTTCTTTCAGAATACTTTCTTTGGTATCTCACACTGTGAAGTGGGTAGACTCCTCTTTAATAACCATGGATAGAAACTAGAAAAACAAAAAAAAAACAAAAACAATATAACATAATGAAACTATTAGGGCCTTTTTCAGCTTTAAGATCTAGAGTAGTCACAAAATATATAACATAGTCAATAGTGAACTGAATTTTGAAGTGACAAGTATTCAGTCAACAATAAAATGAAGTCAATTGATTTACTGTATCATTCCACAGTTTAAAAAAACAAAACACCAATATTTCAACACCAAGGAGCAAAGGTTTAAATAAATAAATAAATAAAATAAAATAGTATTGATATGTGTTGATGTAGCTAGATTGGAAATAGTGAGAGCCTGGAAGCAAGAGTGTTTGTCTCATTTAGGCCTGGTGGATTGGGTGTTTTGCATGAGTGAAAGAATCATCAGTGAGTGTGTTCACAAAGTGTAGTCATTGCACTCATGGCTAGCTCCTACATTTGTTGGTTAAAAATATAATCAACAAACAGAAACAAATTCATTTTCAATGCCATAGCAGATAACACTACCAACAATTCAGTTGAAATGTGGACAGGTTGAAGTCTCAAATGCAAAACATTTTTCACTACATTTAGTGGTTCAACTTGTGGTAGACTGTAGGAGTATTTACCTGCTATCTCACCTTTGCTGGTCTGGGGCCTATACAAGCCTGAACCATTCTCTTATAACCAATATGGATTCTACAGCCTGTGGCCTGAATACATCTGTAACCATCAGAAACCAGCTTTTCTACAAAGGAAAATTACTGCTGGGCATACCAAGATGACTTCATCCAAGGACACAATATTGCTTGTTGCAAACTAGCCCATTGAAGGAAGTGAAACTAGGAAATCAAGTACGCTAGCGTTTAACTATAGAAAAGGTGATTACGACAAAATGAGAAAAATGGTGAAAAAAAGACTGAAAGGAGCAGCTCGCAGAGTAAAAAACTTGCATCAGGCGTGGATGCTGTTTAAAAACACCATCCTGGAGGTTCAGGACAAATATATTCCACGTATTAAAAAAAAGGGAAAAAAGACTAAACGTCAGCCGGCGTGGCTAAACAGTAAGATAAAGGAAATCATTAGAGCCAAAAAACAATCCTTCAGAAAGTGGAGAAGAGAACCAACTGAAAGTAACAGGATAGATCATAAGGAATGCCAAGCCAAATGCAAAGCGGAGATAAGGAGGGCAAAAAAGGACTTTGAGAAGAAATTAGCGTTGGAAGCAAAAATACATAGTAAAAATTTTTTTAGATACATTAAAAGCAGGAAACCGGCCAAAGAGTCGGTTGGGCCGCTGGACGAAAATGGTGTTAAAGGGGCGATCAAGGAGGACAAAGCCGTAGCGGAGAAATTAAATGAATTCTTTGCTTCGGTCTTCACCGAGGAGGATTTGGGGGGGACACCGGTGCCGGAAAGAATATTTGAAGCGGGGGAGTCGGAGAAACTAAACAAATTCTCTGTAACCTTGGAGGATGTAATGGGTCAGTTCAGCAAGCTGAAGAGTAGTAAATCACCGGGACCTGATGGTATTTATCCCAGAGTATTAATAGAACTAAAAAATGAACTTGCGGAGCTACTGTTAGAAATATGCAATCTGTCCCTAAAATCGAGTGTAGTACCGGAAGACTGGAGGGTAGCCAATGTTACTCCGATTTTTAAGAAGGGTTCCAGAGGAGATCCGGGAAATTATAGACCGGTGAGTCTGACGTCGGTGCCGGGCAAGATGGTGGAGGCTATTATTAAGAATAAAATTGCAGAGCATATACAAAAACATGGACTGATGAGACAAAGTCAGCACGGATTTAGTGAAGGGAAGTCTTGCCTCACCAATCTAATGCATTTTTTTGAGGGGGTAAGCAAACATGTGGACAATGGGGAGCCGGTTGATATTGTATATCTGGATTTTCAGAAGGCGTTTGACAAAGTGCCGCACGAAAGACTCCTGAAGAAATTGCAGAGTCATGGAATCGGAGGTAGGGTATTATTATGGATTAAGAACTGGTTGAAAGATAGGAAGCAGAGAGTAGGATTGCGTGGCCAGTATTCTCAGTGGAGGAGGGTAGTTAGTGGGGTCCCGCAGGGGTCTGTGCTGGGTCCGTTGCTTTTTAATGTATTTATAAATGACCTAGAGATGGGAATAACTAGTGAGGTAATTAAATTCGCCGATGACACAAAATTATTCAGGGTCGTCAAGTCGCAGGAGGAATGTGAACGATTACAGGAGGACCTTGCGAGACTGGGAGAATGGGCGTGCAAGTGGCAGATGAAGTTCAATGTTGACAAGTGCAAAGTGATGCATGTGGGTAAGAGGAACCCGAATTATAGCTACGTCTTGCAAGGTTCCGCGTTAGGAGTTACGAATCAAGAAAGGGATCTGGGTGTCGTCGTCGATGATACGCTGAAACCTTCTGCTCAGTGTGCTGCTGCGGCTAGGAAAGCAAATAGAATGTTGGGTGTTATTAGGAAGGGTATGGAGTCCAGGTGTGCGGATGTTATAATGCCGTTGTATCGCTCCATGGTGCGACCGCACCTGGAGTATTGTGTTCAGTACTGGTCTCCGTATCTCAAAAAAGATATAGTAGAATTGGAAAAGGTACAGCGAAGGGCGACGAAAATGATAGTGGGGATAGGACGACTTTCCTATGAAGAGAGGCTGAGAAGGCTAGGGCTTTTAAGCTTGGAGAAGAGACGGCTGAGGGGAGATATGATAGAAGTGTATAAAATAATGAGTGGAATGAATCGGGTGGATGTGAAGCGACTGTTCACGCTATCCAAAAATACTAGGACTAGAGGGCATGAGTTGAAGCTACAGTGTGGTAAATTTAAAACGAATCGGAGAAAATTTTTCTTCACCCAACGTGTAATTAGACTCTGGAATTCGTTGCCGGAGAACGTGGTACGGGCGGTTAGCTTGACGGAGTTTAAAAAGGGGTTAGATAGATTCCTAAAGGACAAGTCCATAGACCGCTATTAAATGGACTTGGAAAAATTCCGCATTTTTAGGTATAACTTGTCTGGAATGTTTTTACGTTTGGGGAGCGTGCCAGGTGCCCTTGACCTGGATTGGCCACTGTCGGTGACAGGATGCTGGGCTAGATGGACCTTTGGTCTTTCCCAGTATGGCACTACTTATGTACTTATGTACTTATGGGAAGAATGGAGGAGAGAGACACAGATGACCCCAGGAATATGAGATCCATCAGGGAAGTTTGCATGCCATCTGATAGCATGTTCTTTGCTATAACAAAGGCCTCTCTTCATGACCATGAATCTGGCTGGACATTATTACACCATCTGTGATTGGTCCACAGGTATCATCTGACCCAGATGGATGCCAATGTTGGACTGAAGAAAGAGGAAGACTAGAAGACTTGGAGGATAGAAGGCTCTGAGAGAGAGAGCAAGAGACTGATTTCCTACACCAGGGAACTGCAGACCTTGTAACAAACTCACAAGGTTAGCTACCATACACAGACCCCCCCCCCCCCCCAAAAGACTATGCCATCTGTATCCAGAATACAGACCTTGGACTTTATTCTTGGACTGAGAGACTCGTTGGGGCTTTAGCTTGAGTCTCAGAGGAGGAATCCACTTCTTTACCATTGGAAGTCTGCTACAGACAGCAAGGTGAGATAACTGGATATACTACCTACGGTCAGAGAGATAGCTAGTCCACAGTTTTATCTGTGACAGATTGGTTGTCAGGATTGGTAGTCTGTGAATTTAGCTGCTAACAGTGTTTTGCACAAGTCAGATTAGTTGTATATTTTCATAATCAGTAAGATATCAGTTTTGTGATTAGTGTGTGATCACTCATTTAGATAGTCCGTTTGGATAATCATATATCTTCGTAAATTATATTTTGGCGATAATCTATTTTTGTACAGCTGCTTTGCATTTGCCGCATATATATATATTTATACAACTATTTTTTTCTATTCATAATAAATAACTATCAAATGATCTGAAGTTAACACGGATAAAGCCTCTTTTTCTTTAGGGGAAAGATTAGGATGATGGGACTGGGAGATTTTTCTCTGATTCTAATGATTTTGACGTTTCTCAATACTGTTCTTTTGCAGCATAAAAGTAATGGATCCAGGACCGGAAGGCATCCAGGTGGATTTATCATATACCACATACATTTCTACTTCTGAATCATTAACAGGAAAATATAATTTGGGTTGCAAAAATCTGAATAATTTTTCAAGGTCTACCCTAGTTTAAAAGGGATCATAAGTAGCTGATGAATCAAAAGTAAAACCTTTGATTACAAGGATATCTTATCGGTAGAAAGTGAATGAGAGGATAAATTCATAATAACCAGTTGTTGGACTGTCTGAGATTGGTGGATAATGGGATGTTTCCAATGAGGTTAAGCTCATCTTCATCTTTATCTCTGAAATTATCTCATTGTCCTTGGTGGATCTATGCCTAAACATTTGTAGAGATCTGGGAATTAGAATCATCACTATTAATGAATGTATAGTCTAAATACAAACCGAAAAAAATACATTTTTTTCTTCTTTTTATCCAATTGCATCCATGGATAAACATAACCTTGAATACAGTCCAATTAATCTCTAGAATGTTTTTAAAACTGTACACTGTCATAGATCATTTCTGTAATTCTCCATTGCTTTCATGATATCTATATGTTTAGTATCAAACAGTTTTACAGAGGACTCAGTTTTAAGATCTTTAAGATTATTATTTAATTTCATTTTAATCCTATTGTTAACTTCTTCATTAGGTTTAAAAGGTGGAACGTATTAAAAATAGAGTTCCACTTTTCAGCAAATACCTTTTGGTTAGTGCTGTAGTCATACTTCTTTTTTTTAATGTTATCAACTCCGATTCGTGCATCTCGAACCAAAAGTAATGCTGTAGTAGTGCTCACCGTTCATAAGACTGTAAACCTCATGTAGTTTTCCAAGCTCATTTCCTGTAGCAATACTGCAGCTCTCTACTTGATCTCTAGTGTGGCCTTCACTTCCCTGCAATTCAGGATTCCTTGTTCTTACCCAGACCTTTCTTGAGTTCAGATGGCTGTTTTCCCCTCCAGTACTTGTAATGGAAGGCTATTCCATGTATCCAGCAACCTTCTGTGAAGAAGTATTTCCTTATGTTATTTCTGAGTATGCTGTCTTTCATCTTCAAACCATGACTGCTTGTTCTACATCTAGAACTTTTTTCCTACTAAAAATTTCCTTTCTGTGATGTATTGCTTATACATTTTGAGGCAGATTTTTTTAAAGGATATACAAATTGGCATTGAGACTTCCAGCTTGGGAAGCATCAAGTTCTGCAAGTATTTTAGAGCAGTATCTGCTAACATAAAACTGGAGTGCTTGCTCTTTGTAATTGAACCGTTGAGGTTGATGGCTTCGAGGTAGACGGGATTGCAGGGACTGCTGATGCCCTTGTTGGAGGTAGTTTCTGTTCTCTGGGAACCATGGTGGAGATTGCACTTGAATGTTGCACTCAGTGTCCCATCTGTCACACTATTGGATAACTCGCTAGTGGATCCAGCCCACCCTACATCCAGAGTGCTTCTCACTTTTTCACTCTGACATTCCCTTGCCACATGCCCAGGTTCCAGGCACTGATAATACACCAGCCTGCTTATTTTCGAAAGGAGAAAAATGCCTATGTTCGGGAGATGGGCGTCCGTTTCTCGTGAGCAGCCAAATCGGTATAATCGAAAGCCGATTTTGGTCGTCTTCAACTGCACTCCGTCGCGGGAACGAATAAAGTTGACGGGGGCGTGTCGGAGGCGTGGTGAAGGCGGGACTGGGGCATGGTTATCGGCCGAGCAGAGATGGACGCGCTCGGCCGATAATGGAAAAAAGAAGCGTTTTTAGCGAGAATTTAGGACACTTTTTTTGGACCCTTTTTTCTCACGAACAGGTCCCAAAAAAGTGCCCTAAATGACCAGATGACCACCGGAGGGAATCGGGAATCACCTCCCCTGACTCCCCCAGTGGTCACTAACCCCCTCCCACCAAAAAAAAACCCACTTGCAAAAACCTTATTTCCCAGCCTCTATGCCACCCTCAAATTCCATACCCACTCCATGACAGCAGAATGTGTTCGATCCTCTCACAGCCTTTCCCTGGGTCAGATGTGGCTCTCGGGTGCACTGCAGGGTCACATCAGCATTGCATTGTGGTGGGTGTAGGGTATTGGGCTCTGTGATTTCACTAGCTTGTGTTACAGTCTCACAATGTTGGTAGTTGGTAGGTTCTTCTCCCATGGTGCTTTTCCCTCTGCTTACTGGGTCAGAGTGTGCCCTGTTTTGTTTCCGGTAGTCCACAAGGTAGTGGCCATTTTTGTAAGTCCGTTTTAGATCCCTTTTGTGTGTTAGCCACGTTACAGAACTTTTAGTTCTTACCTTGAACGTTGCTGAAAGAGGGCATTGTACACCATTCTGCCAGCTCTGAGCTACTGCTAATCTTAGTACCAGGGAGACTCTTTGCCAGTGGGGCACAACCTCTGATCTGCAGTTAACTGTGAGTAAACGCGGTTATTGAAATAAAGGATGTTTTCAGCGAGATTAGTCTTACGGTGTGAACTGCTGTGCCAAGGTTATACAGCAGCAACAAGTCCTGTCCCTGGAGCAGTTTTAGTGGGTAATGTAGTGCACTTCAGGCAGGCAGACCCAGGCCCATCCCCCCCTACCTGTACCACTTGTGGGGGTAAATGGGATCCCTCTAACCCCCCCCCCCAAAAAAAACTACTACTACTACTACTACTACTATTTAGCATTTCTATAGCGCTACAAGGCGTACGCAGCGCTGCACAAACATAGAAGAAAGACAGTCCCTGCTCAAAGAGCTTACAATCTAATAGACAAAAAAAAAATTAAGTAAGCAAATGAAATCAATTAATGTGAACGGGAAGGAAGAGAGGAGGGTAGGTGGAGGTGAGTGGTTACAAGTGGTTACGAGTCAAAAGCAATGTTAAAGAGGTGGGCTTTCAGTCCAGATTTAAAGGTGGCCAAGGATGGGGCAAGACATAGGGGCTCAGGAAGTTTATTCCAGGTGTAGGGTGCAGCGAGACAGAAGGCGCGAAGTCTGGAGTTGGCAGTAGTGGAGAAGGGAACAGATAAGAAGGATTTATCCACTGTACCCACTGTACCCACATGTAGGTGCCCCCCTTCACCAATAAGTGCTATGGTAATGGTATTGAGTTGTGGGGAGTGGGTTTTGGGGGGGATTTGGGGGTCTCAGCACCCAAGGTAAAGGAGCTATGCACCTGGGAGGTAATTTAATGTTTTTTCCTATTTTTTTAAAAGTGCCCCCTAGGGTGCCTGGTTGGTGTCCTGGCATGTGAGGGGGACCAGTGCACTACGAATCCTGGCTCCTCCCATAACCCAAAGCCTTGGATTTGGTCATTTTTGAGCTGGGACGCTTCGGTTTCGATTATCGCTGAAAAACAAAAACGCCCAGCTCAAACAAATGCCCACATCTCAACAATGCCCACATCCAATGCATTTGCCTGGCACAAACCGTATTTTTGAGACTAAAGATAAATGTCCATCTTTTTCGAAAATACGATTCGGGCCACCCCTTCACGACCCATTCTCGGAGATGGACGTTCTTACACATGGGCGTTTGTGTTCAATTATGCCCCTCCAGGTCTCCTTGCTCATTCCATAAAGGTGCTCTTTGGTCTCACACACACCTTTCCCCAAGAGCCTGGTTTCCTTGGTTTAATTGACCTTGAGCATTCCAGTCTCTCTCCAGCCATCATGCAAAAATTTCAGCTCTGCCTCCATGAGTTCAAAGTCTCTTTGGGTCTGCCTTTTCTCTCAGAAGCTCTGTTATCATTTGGCATAACTCACTCAGCTCTACCTCAAACTTTGTTTCTGTGCTTGTTCCCCATAATGTGGCCTTGCTTCGGCCTCGTAATAGAATTTGTGGAAGTTTCTATTCCCAATCAGATGGCACACCCTCCTCTGTCCATTTAGGACTAGATTGTATATATCATGCCTAAAAAATCAGCACCGAAAAAAATATGCCTAGTATCCAACATACTTTATAGAATACACCTAAATATTCACATGGCTTATAGAATACGCTGAGCCCCCATCTGCATGACTAAATTTAGTTATGGGCAGTTATGCCAAGTAAAACTTGATGTAAATGTTGATGCCTAAATTAGGCATGGACCAGGTGTAGTCTATATCCACACACATAGATTTTAGAAATGTCCATGGCCTGCCCATTCCACACCCATGGCCATACTCCTTTTCAACTATACACCTTAGAACCTACGTACATCACATTACAGAATATACTTAGACAGTTGTTCGAGTAAATTCTAATGCCAATGAGTGTCAATAATTGCTTGTTAATTGGCAATTATTGGCACTGATTGTCTTGTTAACTAGTTAAGTTGTGCATGCAAATCCAGAATACGACCGGATTTGAATGCGCAGAATCTGGGGGTTAACGGCTTCTTGGAGTAATCCTGCAAAGTGACAGACAAAAAAAGCAGATCACAGAAGGAAAAGTCCTTTAAAAAATACGTTATTCATGTGAGGTCTAGAGCTAAAATGAGCGCACATGAATAAAGTGTTTTTAAAAGGACTTTTCCTTCTGTGATCTGCTTTTTTGCACAGCCATTTTGGATTTTGTAGATTGTTGCCCTGATGTTTTCTTGGACTGTAATCATGCAACGGTCAGTTCGGGAGCCATCTCCAATCTTTTCTTCATCTCTCTTGTCACTTTCCTCTTGAATGCCCAGGACAAATCTTTCTTTTAGCATCTTTTGAGGATTGCTGAAACACTGGGAGTCTGTGGCTTCAATTCATCTTAGTTTTTCCTGAAGGCCATAAGCATATGTACAAATATCTGAGATAATAAAACTCTTCCACTGGTATGGTGACAGGTACATTATCACCACAGACAGTTTTCAGTACTTTGAATAAATCAACCACTGTCTCTTGTGTCCCTAGTGCAAAAAAGCAGGCAATGTCTCTCGCCTGGCCAATCAGATGGTCTTTCACTATTTCCACTAGCGGGATCTGGAGAACCTTCAAAGCAGCCTTGGCCCACTCTATCCATTCTTCCATAGTCAAGTCCCCATGTTTCTTCAGAATTCCTGCGAAATCAGGGATCTTTTTATCTCTGGGGATAAACATTACTGAAGTCATGCGAGGGCCCATCAGGAACCATTCCATCAGCTGTCTCTCTCTCTTCCTCTCTGCTTCTCCTCCTGTGCTTGTCTGAGCATCTCTTCTCTCCACAGCAGCTTCCCCTCCTGTCACTTCAGTCCCTCTTTGAATGCACTCCATTCCTCCTGCAATACTCATGCCCAGTCCATGATTACCTCCGTGGGAAGCCCCTAACCCCTTCAGCTAACTGGGTGACACTCAGAAATCAATTGCCAGTACCTGCCAGGTCACACAACCAGAAATTTCTAGCAAAACATGTATCCTGTCCGTGACGCCAAAAAGAATGTTCTGTAATGCCACCTAGCCTCAGCACTGCTCTGTCTCATTGCAACAGCTAGGACTGCTATTGGTCACAGTGGTCAAGGGTAAGCTAATTTCCCAAGGACAGAGCACACTTCCACTAAAGTGCACTACAGACATTTGAATAACTGTGCTGAAATGCTCTGGATGTGTGGTAACTCTTGCAGTTACTGAGTAGAAAGAGACTCATACCAACATTCTCAAATAAATGAATTTCTTTTTTTTGCACAGAAAGGGAAAACACTTACCCTCCTGTTTACAAAGCTGCACCAGCAGCGTAAACAGGGGAGTTAACATGTTAGAAGTTGACTAGCAAAATATGGCAGTAAATATAAAATGCTTGGAGGTTAAAAAAGTTAAAAACACATTAAAATGGTTAAAATAGTTTTGCCTGGGAGATTCAAGATGGCGCTGTAGAGGGAAGACGCACCTTCAGGAGCTCTGTTCCTGTTGGCTTCTTTGACCTCGTCTGGTTCTCAGTCCATGGTGATTATGAGCAAGAGGAGAGGAAAGGTGAGGGAGTTTCCCTCGGCTTCCACTGCTATATTCCATGAGGCAAACAATGCTGGTTCAGTTCGGAGTCGCTGCAGAAATCCTGCTAACTTCCTCCCCTTCTCTGGATGTCGGCACATAAGTATCAACTGGCAGTGTAGACAGAGCTTCTTTAAGCACTGTTGAGTGAATGTTGTCCCTCCCACCCGCAGCCTGGGAATAAGTTTGTCATCGCTGAGTCTGCTTTCCATACCTCTGTGGAGGTAAATGGGAGTTTGCAGAGAGGGAGCTCAACTTCAGCTAAGACAGGTTAGAGCATGGAGGAGATTTAATGTTGTGTGCTTCAAAACTTTTTCCAGCTAATATTAGGAGTACTCTGGCTCGGGCCATAAGCTGTCCCACTCCTGCTATTAAATATATATATATATAGTACAAAAGTACATAAGTATTGTCATACTGGGAAAGAACAAAGGTCCATCAAGTCCAGTATCCTGTTTCCAACAGTGGCCAATCCAAGTCACAAATATCTGGCAAGATCCCAAAAAAGTACAAAACATTTTATGCTGCTTATCCCAGAAATAGTGGATTTTCCCCAAGTTCAATTTAATAATGGTCTATGAACTTTTCCTTTAGGAAGCCGTCCAAACATTTTTTAAACTCTGCTAAGCTAACCACCTTTACCACATTTTCTGGCAACGAATTCCAGAGTTTAATTACATGGTGAGTGAAGAAATATTTTCTCCGATTTGTTTTACATTTACTACTTTGTAGCTTCATCGCATGCCCCCTAGTCCTAGTATTTTTGGAAGGCGTAAATAAATGTTTCACATCTACCCATTCCACTCCACATTATTTTATAGACCTCTATCATATCTCCCCTCAGCTGCCTTTTCTCCAAGCTGAAGAGCCCTAGCCACTTTAGCCTTTTCTCATAGGGAAGTTGTCCCATCCCCTTTATCATTTTCGTCGCCCTTCTCTGCACCTTTTCAAATTCCACTATATCTTTTTTGAGATGCAGCGACCAGAATTGAACACAATATTCGAGGTGTGGTTACACCATGGAGTGATACAAGGGCATTATGATGTCCTCATTTTTGTTTTCCATTCCTTTCCTAATAATACCTAACATTCTATTTGCTTTCTTAGCTGCAGCACCACACTGAGTGGAAGGTTTCAACATATCATCAACGACAACACCTAGATCCCTTTTGGTCAGTGATTCTTAATGTGGAACCTTGCATGACATAGCTATAATTCGGGTTCCTCTTTCCCACATGCATCACTTTGCGCTTGCTCACATTAAACATCATCTGCCATTTAGATGCCCAGTCTCCCAGCCTCGTAAGTTCCTCTTGTAATTTTTCACAATCCTCCAGTGATTTAACGACTTTGAATAACTTTGTGTTGTCAGCAAATGTAATTACCTCACTAGTTACACCCATCTCTAGGTCATTTATAAATATGTTAAAAAGCAGCGGTCCCAGCACAGACCCCTTGGGAGCCCCACTAACAACCCTTCACCATTGAGAATACTGACCATTTAACCCTACTCTCTGTTTTCTATATTTTAACCCGTTTTTAATCCACAATTGGACAGTACCTCCTATTCCATGACTCTCAATTTACTCTGGAGTCTTTCATGAGGTACTTTGTCAAACGCCTTCTGAAAATCCAGATACACAATATCAACCGGCTCACTTTTATCCATCCCTTCAAAGAAATGTAATAGATTGGTGAGGCATGATTTCCCTTCACTAAATCCATGTTGGCTTTGTCTTATTAATCCATGCTTTTGAATATGCTCTGTAATTTTGTTCTTTATAATAGTCTCGCACTGACATCAGACTCACTAGTCTATAATTTCCTGGATCTCCTCTGGAACTTTTTTAAAAAATTGGCGTTACATTGGCCACCCTCCAATCTTCCGGTACCATGCTTGATTTTAAGGATACATTACATATTATTAACAATAGCTCCGCAAGTTCATTTTTCAGTTCCATCAGTACTCTGGGATAAATACCATCTGGTCCAGGAGATTTGCTACTCTTCAATTTTTAGAACTGCCCCATTACATCCTCCAGGTTTATAGAGAATTCATTCAGTTTCTCCGACTCGTCAGCTTCGAATACCATTTCTGGCACCGGTATCTCTCCCAAATCTTCTTCGGTGAAGACCGAAGCAAAGAATTCATTTAATCTCTCCGTTATGTCTTGTCTTCACTGATCACCCCCTTTACCCCTCGGTCATCTAGCGGTCCAACCAATTCTTTTGTTGGTTTCCTTCTTTTAATATACCTAAAAAAAAATTTTACTATTTGTTTTTGCCTCCAACGCAATCTTTTTTTCGAAGTCCCTCTTAGCTTTCTTTATTAGCGCTTTGCATTTGAGTTGACATTCCTTATGCTGTTTTTAACTATTTTCAGTCGATTCCTTCTTCCATTTTCTGAAGGATTTTCTTTTAGCTCTAATAGCTTCTTTCACCTCACTTTTTAACCACGCCAGTTGTCGTTTGGTCTTCCGTCCTCTTTTTTAACACCCAGAATATATTTGGCCTGGGCTTCTAGGATAGTGTTTTTGAATAGCATCCACTCCAAATGTAAATTTTTGACCCTTGCAGTCGCTCCTCTAATTTATTTTCACCGTTCTTCTCATTTTATCATAGTCTCCTTTTATAAAGTTAAACGCTAACGTATTTGATTTCCTATGTATACTTACTTCAAAGCTAATATCAAATCCGATCATATTATGATCACTGTTATCAAGCGGCCCCAGCACCATTACTTCCCGCACCAGATTATGCACTCCTCTAAGGACTAGGTCTAGAATTTTTCCTTCTCTCGTCGGCTCCTGTACCAGCTGCTCCATAAAGCAGTCCTTGATTTCGTCAAGGAATTTGACCTCCCTAGCATGCCCTGATGTTAAATTTACCCAGTCAATATCTGGGTAATTGAAATTACCCATTATTATTATGTTGCCCAGTTTGTTTGCATCCCTAATTTCCTTTAACATTTCTGCATCCGTCTGTTCATCTTGGCCAGGCGGACGGTAGTACAATTCTATCACTATTCTTTTCCCCTTTACACATGGAACTTCAATCCATAGTGATTCCAAAATGTGTTTTGTTTCCTGCTGAATTTTCAATCTATTTGATTCAAGGCTCTCCTTAATATACAATGCTACCCCTCTACCCATTCAATCCACCCTATCACTAAGATATAATTTGTACCCCGGTATGACAGTGTCCCACTGGTTATTATCCTTCCACCAGGTCTCAGAGATGCCAATTATATCTAATTTTTCATTTAGTGCAATATATTCTTACTGTCCCATCTTATTTCTTAGGATCCTGGCATTCACATATAGGCATTTCAAACTATGTTTGTTGTTCCTATTTACAGCATGCTCAGTACTTGACAATATTAATTTGCAATCTTTTGTCTGATTTTTATTTTTATTTAAGAACACCTGATCTACTATGGTCTCTTTTGCAACCTCACTATCAGGATACCTACCCTATCTTCCCTGTTTTGGTGATATCTTTGAAAGATACCTTATCCCGAACCATGCGCTTTTAAGTGACTGTCGGCCTTCCCCCAGTTTCTAGTTTAAAAGCTGCTTTATCTCCTTTTTAAATGCCGATGCCAGCAACCTGGTCCCAACCTGGTTAAGGTGGAACCCATCCTTTCGGAATAGGCTCTCTCTTCCCCAGAATGTTGCCCAGTTCCTAACAAATCTAAAACCCTCTTCCCTGCACCATCATCTCATCCATGCATTGAGACTTCGGAGCTCTGCCTGTCTCTTGGGCCCTGCGCATGGAATGGGTAGCACTTCAGAAAAGGCTACCCTAGAGGTTTTAGATATGAGCTTTCTAACTAAGAGCCTAAATTTGGCTTCCAGAACCTCTCTCTCACATTTTCCTATGTCATTGGTACTCACATATACCAAGACAGATGGCTCCTCCCCAGCACTATCTAAAATCCTATCTAGGTGATGCTTGAGGTCCGCCATCTTCGCCCCAGGCAGGTAAGTCCCAGGATTCATGGTCGACCTGATTGATCTCCCAACCAGAAACAGAACCAGAGCATCACGTACCTACCTAAATCTCCACTATCCTAGCTGCAAAGGTCTCAGATACAAATTAACCTATGCATCTGTTAGCTAATATATTTCTATTCTCTACCAATTACCTATAAGGTAATAAGATAAGAATAAGAATATGTAAGAAAAGGGGGAATTAAATATTATATTTGTTGAATTACATTAACCTGCACTGCAAGGTTTAAAGACATGTGCTCAGAAGATAAAGACCATATATTAAACTTTAAAAATGTTTATTTACAATACAGATCATGTAATAATGTTACAAGAGAGAGAGGCAGTTTTAAGAATCTTTCACATGGGAAATGTGCTTTTCAAGATTAAAAGGTCTGAATTATAAATCATGCTGGATAATGGTAACTCACTTCGATAGATGCTGCTGGGTGGAGTGATGGAGATCCTTGCTGAAATAGAAGTCTTTTCTTTCAGAGTTGTTGTTGTTGGAGCTTGGAGAAAGTCTCATCAGGACAGGAGGCAGATCCCCAGAGCTGGGTATTTTCTAGACTTTTTGTATTTTCTTGCTGGACCCTAGGCTGAAGTCAGGTGGGGTGTGCTTCATCCAATGAAAACTCAGGGATAGCTGAAAACTGGTTTCCAGTGGCGTAGCAATGGGGGGGGGGGGGGGGGCGGGAGGGGCAGTCTGCCCCGGGTGTCAGATCAGGGGGGGTGCTCCCTGCAAGCTCCCCCCCTGGGTGCAGCACGATGACACCCCCCCCCCGACCCAGTGCCTACCCTCCTCCATCCAGCCAGCTCCCTACCTTTAAAAAAATATCGGAATCTGAGGCGAGGCGCAGCGCCTCGCGCCTGCACGTAAAAGAAATGTGGACCGTCTCATCGGACCTTCCCTCACTCTATCTGTCCCGCCCTCCGCTGACGCAACTTCCTATTTCTGCAAGGGCGGGACAGACAGAGCGAGAGAAGGTCCGATGAGATGGTCCACATTTCTTTTATGTGCAGGTGCAAGGTGCTGCGCCTCACCTCGGATTCCGATTTTTTTTTTTAAAGGTAGGGAGCTGGTTGCACGGAGGAGGGTAGGCACTGGGTTGGGAGGGGGGTGTCGATGCGCCGAGGGGGGGTCATCGTGCTGCACCCGGGGGGGGGGGTTCAACGGCGAACCGCCCTGCCCCGGGTGGCAGCCCCCCTTGCTACGCCACTGCTGGTTTCATCTAGTTTTGAGATGGAGCATGGTAACTGGTCACATGTTTAATGACATCATTTGGACATCTGCTGGTCCATTGTCTGAGAGTAAGTTGGCTTCTTTTGTCTGATTAGATAGGTAGATGGACTTTTCAGTCTGTCATTGTCTGAGAATAGGTGGAGTTTCACTGTCTTTGGTTAACTGTAGTCTCTGTGATTGCAGTCCATTTTCAGAGTTTTTGTTCTTTGGAGATGTGTTGATGGGCTTTTCAGTCTGAGTCATTGTCTGAGAATAGGTGGAGTTTAACTGTCTTTGGTTAACTGTAGTCTCTGTGATTACTGCCCATCTTCAGATTTTTGTTCTTTGGAGATGTGTTGATGGACTTAGGTGTCCACCCAGCTAGTTTTTGTTATCAGTAGTTTCCAGGGGGAAGGGGAAAGTAAAGTCTTTGCAGCTGTATATTTTTTTATATTTGTATCTGATCCAGCAAAATCAATAACTCTTACAATTAAACTCATATCATGCTACATATCCAACTTCTCCTACATAAGCACACAATTGTGGAATACACTGCCAAAGACTGTGAAATCAATTTACTACCATCTAAACTTCAGGAGATCATTAAAGACCTACCTATTCAGAAAAGCATTCCCCACCAACCTAACCTAGATGTCTCCAATCTGCAACATAGCAAACCATAAACTGTATTGGATACTATATATTACTTCCTATCTTCGATCCCTAGGCACCAGAATATACTAACTTTACCCGACCCTAACATCAAATTGTATTTGTTTCCATACTGGTCTAGGCGTTCGCCTTATGGTAAGATATAAGCCACATTGAGCCTGCAAATAGGTAGGAAAATGTGGGATACAAATGTAACAAATAAATAAATAAAATAAGTCACCAGGCGATCCTCATGTCCACCAGCCACCCAGCTATCTATATGCCTAATGATCGAATCACCAACTATAACAGCTGACCTAACCCTTGATATGCATTCTTCTTTACAACCTTTAATAGTGGAGAACTGTAAGGATATTAAGATAATTTCTGAAGCAGTGCTGGTCCAAGCACAAGCAACTGTTCAGCAGTCTTCCAAATTGAATATTCTTGAATCTAAAGTTCAGACTTTAGAGGGTTTGAGTTTGGCCTTGGTGAAAGATAAGAATTTTCTTCATCGTTATTTGGAATACCTGCAGAACCAGGTTAGAAGATATAATCTGAGGTTGCTCAATTTCCCTAAGTCACCTTTAATTGCTTCTTTGGATATGGTAAAAAAAAAATATTTGGTAGAGACACTAGGAATGGCTAGCGATTCTTTACCTCCTATAACACGGGCCCAATACATCATAGCCCCAGGAAGATCATCAGGAGAACCCTCTAGTGTCCTAGAGAGGATAATTTGAATCTGATTGCCTTTCTAGAATCCTTGGTGGAAGTTGTTACCCAGAGGACAACGATGGTGGCTGCTTTTGCATTGGAGCCAGACCAGAATGCTGTATTACAACTTTCTTTTAGACACAAATGTGGCATAAGGCTTTCTTAGTCCTTCGTGCTAGGGTACAAGTCATTGGTGACAATTTTGTTTTGCAATTTCCTTGTTTATGTTTTATAGTTCTTGAGGGTAACTCATATCAGTTTTTTGATCCTAAGCAGTTGGAAGATTTTCCTGTAGCTAAAGAAGAAGTTAATGTCATTGTATAACCTTTACGCTGCTGCTAGTCAGAAACTTGGGATGAGGTTGGATAGGGATGCTAGCTTACCAGTGGTTTTTTAAAAATTTCCTTTTAGTTTATTTCCATTATTTTGGATCTGTATTTTTTTTTTTGGGGGGGGGGGTCTATAATAAGGATTTATTACTGTATTTGATATTTTGGATTATAATTTTTCTGAATTTCTGTTTATCTCTTGATATATTATTTGAAAATGTAATAAAGTTAACATTTAAAAAAATAGTTAAAACAGTTAAAATATCTCATCTAAAATCCCACAGCTGTATACTAAAGTGCTTAACAACTTTCTTATCTTTCAGAAAATTTCCCAAACATAACCACAGGATTATCCAACTGAACTCTGTCCCAATCAGTAATATCAGATAAGTATATCCAAATATATTTCCAAACATTACATTCATTTTTAATCTTAAGGATATGTTTCTTTGTGTGTGAATTCTTTTTCCCTGTTTTGTCTCCACAGGTCTGCTCCACTTCAGATAAGTACACTAGTTTCCCAGAATGTGACCCAGTACTCATGTCCCAAACTGGAGGATCCAAGATGGCGTTGAGGGAGGATGTACTTTAGTTGAGTTCCCGTTTTACACCAGAATACCTGAAGAAGTAGGTGCGCTCCCCAGAGAATGGGGAAGAAGAAAGGCAAAGCCGTGGTGTTGCCCTCCTCGAACATGGCTGGGGTTCCCACCACTTCTCAGTCTACTTTGGAGAGATTCGGGGTCATAACGTCGGGGATATCGGTTCGTGCTTCGGGTAACAGCAAGGCTTTATTGCCGAATCTCAGTGTAGAGGGAGTGACTTTGAGTCCCCCTGTTGGCATGACCTCTCCAAGACCCGGAAACAGTGACGCTTCGCTATGGAGGTCGACAGTGGAAACGCCCGAATTGGGTTAGGATTTTCACGCGATCCGAGGAGGTCCTGGCGCAGCATTGACTCCGGATAATAAACCAACTAGGGGATTGGAGAGTGAGCTCTTCCCACCCACCTCCCCGAAGATATCTGGATCAGTTTCTGTGGAGAAATTGGACCTGGTGAAGCCAAACAATGTCACAATGGACGCACTATGGGAAGTGCTGCAGAGTGTGAATAACTCTCTTCTTCAGATGTCAAAAAATTTTTAGGCATAAATATGTGATTATATCAATACTTATCTAACAAAGTGGAAGTCCAAGATAAAAAAATAAAGACTTTGATTTCGGAAATGGTTTCTCAATGAAAATCAGTTAATCTGGTAATGAAGTACAATTTATGTTTCTTGTAAAAAATTGGAACTTCTGGAGAACCAATTAAGGAAAAATAATTTGAGAAAGATAAATTTTCCTAAAATACCCTGTATATAGAGTTATATTATTAGTGACTTTTGCCTTTGATTTAGATAGGAACAATGTTTTGAAATTGTATTTCCGACATATGGCTGATAGTTTTTTTGGGTTCAAAGATAAATATATTTCCTGACATATCAAAGGAATCGCAGACTAGGAGGTGTGAACTCTTGGCTTTTAAGCCAAGAATCATTGCCCTAGGTGGGACCTTCCTAGAGCGATTCCCTTGTAAGTGTTTTATTTACTGATTACTTATTTGTTGAACCCAGGAAATTACAAGAGTTTGTGGAGTTAAAAGAACAGATGACTAACCCTCTGCAGCAACTTCCTCTGCAGCCGGTACCACTGTACCGGCTGCAATTACCGATTAACCTTCCTCCCTCAGAAAATATGAATTGTAAGATTAGCCATTCTGTGTTTTTCTTATTTTCTTTGAGATTGTTTTTCTGATCTTGGATCCCCCAATTGTAGACAATAATGTGGACTAACAAAGATGATATTTTTCCTTAATGTTTGTTTTAATTGATATTTTCTCTTTTCTTTCCCATTTATGTATTAGACATAAATGTAATATAAAATGAATAAATAAAATAATTAAAAAAATAAAAAAGAATGTGACCCAGTACTCAAATAGTGTGAGACCTCCCTCCAAGTAAGTTTATGTCCCTGCAAAAATACAGTCTAATTCCCAGTTCCCCTGGTTTGAGTACTCAGCCAAAAAGAGTTTAAAACCAGGACTTCCTGAGATGGCTGTTTATACTACTACTACTACTATTTAGCATTTCTATAGCGCTACAAGGCATACGCAGCGCTGCACAAACATAGAAGAAAGACAGTCCCTGCTCAAAGAGCTTACAATCTAATAGACAAAAAATAAATAAAGTAAGCAAATCAAATCAATTAATGTGAACGGGAAGGAAGAGAGGAGGGTAGGTGGAGGCGAGTGGTTACGAGTCAAAAGCAATACCTGACACGTTGAGTTTGCTCTGCAGTTTCTTGAGATTTTGCCTCAGTTATGCTGAAGAAGAGGGGTAAGACAGCAGCATGTTAGTCTCAACGGCTTTCCCTCTGCACTATCGGCCCAATGAATTCTTTTGTGAGAAGGGCCCGGATGCCTTCTGGGTCAGAGAGGAGCCTTTTTGAGATGCAGGGAGATGGAGGAGTGACCTTAGCATCTCTTGGGTTGGATATTACCCTTAGCCCTGAATGGAGAGCCCTTCCTCCACAGCCGCAGGGCAGTAGCTGACTGCTAGCAGTAGTGGTAGCACATTAGCTGGGAAGTGCCGGAGTAGCACCCCTGAGAGAGGAAGTGGATTAGCCTAGTGGTGTTTCATGGCTGCTGGTGGTGGCAGACACCCCAAGTGGATTAGCTGCTGCAGAGGTTTCCATTGCTGGAGAAGAAGCGGTGGCTGAAATGGAGCGTTAACTCCTAAGGTAACTGAAATGCTATGCCTTCTTTCCTTCTGATGAAGTCTGCTGGGGTGACCCTGGATTCAGTCTGGCAAGCAGACTTAGGTAAGAAATTATATCTGCAAATTAGTATTAGTACTTAGGAACAGAAAATTTTGGAAGTGAAGGTGAAAGCTGATAAGAATTCCTCTGAACTAATAACCAGACTACCTGTTTTGGACAACTAGAAAAAGATTTAGAAAAGACTAAACTGACTTAGACAACATTTATAAAATATTTATTGAATATAAGAAGTAGATGTGAAGACTTAGAGAATTATGCATGAAGGAACAACCTTCATTTCCTGAATTTTCCCCACATGTTCTCAGTAACCCCCAGAGATATATTGAAACATTATTTGTTGGAAATTTTGAATGTTCCCGAGGAAACACCTTTCTCACAAGTTTATCATTTGCTGTCTAAATCTTCAGAGCTGCGTCAGGGTATTGATCAAAATGTATCCAATTTGGATGTCTCTGCAATATTAGAATCATTGGAATGCCATTAACTGACATTAACTCCAGATGAAGATTGGTTGTTGTAACTCTTTTTTAAGAATAGGGGAAAAATTGGGGGGCTTTAAGATACAACTGTTTCCAGATGTCTTAAGGAAAACTCAACGTCACTGCAAACAATTTTTGTTAATGAAACCAGCAAGCTCATTTTCAAAGCACTTAGCCTCCCAAAGTTCCATAGAAACCTATGGAACTTAGCCTCCCAAAGTGCTTTGAAAATATGCCTCCAGGTGTCCTTCAAATTGGGATTGCTTTCTTTCTAAGATCTCCCTATAAATGTGTTATCAGATACCAATCAGTTAAATATGTATTTTTGATCCATTACACCTGACAACATATTTGGCCACTAACCCTGGGACTCTATACATTGCTCTGAGATTTCCATGCAGAAATTGAAGCATATTCCATAACAATACACATAACTTAATTAGTTAACAAGCTAATCAGTGCTGATAATTGGATGTTAACAACCAATTATCAGCACTAATTGGCATTAATTAGAATTTACACGCACTACTTGCTAAGAGTATTCTGTAACGTGGTGCACGTAAATATGTCACATAGTTGAAAAGTGATTGTGGTTATGGGCATGGAATGGGTGGGTCAGGGGTGTTTCTGAAATCTAAGCATGTTGTTATAGAATACACCCACTCTACGCCTAATTGAGTTGTTGGGATTTACACCAGGTTTTACTTGGCGTAATTGACATGACTAAATGTAGTCGCATGGATCGGCGCACGACTTATTCTATAAACATAGTAACATAGTAAACATAGTAGATGACGGCAGAAAAAGACCTGCACAGTCCATCCAGTCTGCCCAAGAAGATAAATTCATATGTGCTACTTTTTTATTTGTACTGTCCTCTTCAGTGCACAGACCGTATAAGTCTGGCCAGCCCTATCCCCGCCTCCCAACCACCAACCCCACCTCCCAACCACCAGCTCTGGCACAGACCCTATAAGTCTGCCCAGCAGTATCCCCACCTCCCAACCACCAGCTCTGCCACCCATTCTAGGCTAAGCTCCTGAGGATCCCTTCCTTCTGCACAGGATTCCTTTATGTTTATCCCACGCATGTTTGAATTCCGTTACCGCAAGTACACTTAAATTAAAGCGTATTTTATAGAATACATTTTGATTTCTATGCACAAATGTATATAGAATCTAGTCCTAAATGTAGATCTGGGGAACATTATTTATTTATTTATTTATTCTTCCTATTGGTATTAGCTCTCAGTAAAATGTTTTGTTTGCCGGTTGTGTCAGTGATATAATATTTTTCTTTTGTTTGGTTTATTTTTTCTTATATTTTCTCTCCCTTGTCAGTCTTGGATCCAAAATATGAACTTGAATGATAATTTTCCTTTTTTCAGTGTGAAGAGAGAGCAGTAACTAGCAGAAGAAAGGAGGGGTTGATGCCCCTGTACAAGTTGTTGGTGAGGTCCCACCTGGAGCACTGTGTTCAGTTTTGGAGGTCATATCTTGGTAAGAATGTAAAAGGACTTGAAGCGGTGCAAAGAAAAGTTACAAAAAATGGTATGGAATTGCATTACAAGACATACGACGAGAGACTTACTGACCTGAACATGTACACCATAGAGGAAAGGAGAAATAGGGGTGATATGATACAGACGTTCAAATATTTGAAAGGTATTAATCTGCAAACAAACCTTTTTCCGAGATGGGAAGGCAGTAGAACTAGAGGATATGAATCGAGGTTGAAGAGGGGCAGACTCAGGAAAAATGTCAGGAAGTACTTTTTCACAGAGAGGGTGGTGGATACTTGGAATGCCCTCCCACAGGAGGTGGTGGAGATGAAAACGGTAATGGAATTCAAAGATGCGTGGGATAAGCACAAAGGAATCCTGTTCAGAAGGAATGGATCCACCGAAGCTTAGCAGAGAATAGGTGGAAACACCGGTAATTTGGAAGCAAAGCTAGTGTTGGGCAGACTACTATGACCTGGGCCCTGAAAATGGCAAGGGCAAATCAGTGAGGTATACACATAAAGTAGCACATACAATGAGTTTATCTTGTTGGGCACACTGGATGGATTGTACAGGTCTTTATCTGCTGTCATCTACTATGTTACTATGGGGCTCATTTTCAAAGTGCAACTTTGTAAGTCTAAATGCTTTGAAAATATGCCCTTATGTGTATTATATTTGCCTTCTTTGATCTCTTCTTTTATATTACTTTTCTGTATAAGTACTGATTTGCTTGGTTCTAATTTTGAAATGTTCATACATTGAAAAAAAATAAAATAAAAGAAAAAGAATTTAAAACCAAATGTCCTAAAAATTTAGTAAAATGAAAATGTGCACACACAAATCAAAAAGACCAAAACATGTTCCCAGTGCTTTCTTGCTCATTGGGTACCTCTCCTGGACACAGGAACACCCCAGCCATAGTAGTCAGGAACTGGAATCAGGAATCAGCTGGATCAGGATCAGCAACCTCAGCGTCAGATGAAAGTTGGTATACTGTCCTGCTTATAATCGAAATAGAAAAATGCCTATATTGTGACCCAAATCGGGAGATAGACGTTTATCTCACAAAAACGAATAAAGCGGTATAATCGAAAGCCGAATTTGTACGTTTTCAACTGCACTCCGTCGCGGATGCGGACAAAGTTGATGGGGTCATGTCAAAGGCGTGGTGAAGGCGGAACTGGGGCGTGATTATCGGGCGATCAGAGATGGGCGCCTTTCGCCGATAATGGAAAAAAAATGTGCGTTTTTAGCGAGAATTTAGGGCACTTTACCTGGACCCTGTTTTTCCATGAATATGGCCCCAAAAAGTGCCCTAAATGACCAGATGACCACTGGAGGGAATCGGGGATGACCTCCCCTGACTCCCCCAGTGGTCACAAACCCCCTCCCACCACAAAATATGCCGTTTCACAACTTTTTATTTTCACCCTCAAATGTCATACCCACCTCCCTGGCAGCAGTATGCAGGTCACTGGAGCAGTGATTAGGGGGTGCAGTGGACTTCAGGCAGGTTGACCCAGGCCCATTCCCCCCCCCACCTGTTACACGTGCTGGTAAATGGGAGCCCTCCAAACCGCCCCCCCAAACCCACTGTACCCACATGTAGGTGCCCCCCTTCACCCCTTAGGGCTATAGTAATGGTGTAGACTTGTGGGCAGTGGGTTTTGAGGGGGATTTGGGGGCTCAACACCCAAGGGAAGGGTGCTATGCACCTGGGAGCTGTTTTACCTTTTTTTTTTTGTAAAAGTGCCCCCTAGGGTGCCCGGTTGGTGTCCTGGCATGTGAGGGGGAGCAGTGCACTACGAATCCTGGCCCCTCCCACGAATAAATGTCTTGGAGTTATTCGTTTTTGAGCTGGGCGCTTTCGGTTTCCATTATCGCTGAAAAACAAAAACGCCCAGCTCAAAAAAAGATAAACGTCCATGTTTTTTGAAAATACGGTTCGGTCCGCCCCTTCACGGACCCGTTCTCGGAGATAAACGCCCATGGAAATAGACGTTTCCGTTCGATTATGCCCCTTCACGTGTCCCTGTCCTCTGTCCCTGCAACCTTACTTTATAAGTGCAGTTGTTTTTAGTCAGGGCCAGGACTGTTTACTAGATAGACACTACAGCCTAAATTATAAGTGTTATGTTGGTATAACAGAGAAAAGCCCTCAGAAACCGCTGGCAAAAAAATGTCTGCGGTTTAGTGCAAGGTTAAATATAATTTATAACTCTTGCAGCGTTTCTATCATTGGGCAAAAACTCTGTAACAACAGGGCTATATATTTACAAGCCTCAACTGAGATTATACTGACTGACAGCAATAATTTTTAAATTATCAGGCCCCACTCATGACCCGAATCAAATCAGCAAGAAAAGACTTAGCTTTTGGACTGAAATTAAGCACTCGTCTTTGTCCGTTCGACGGAGATCACCGTTTCACCTAAGACCACGGCTTCATCAGGAACGGAGTGCTAATGTGCTGAAATTGGAAGGCGTGAACTTTTCCAAAATGGGCGCCTTAGGTGAAACGGTGATCTCTGTCGAACGGACAAAGACGAGTGCTTAATTTCAGTCCAAAAGCTAAGTCTTTTCTTGCTGATTTGATTCGGGTCATGAGTGGGGCCTGATAATTTAAAAATTATTGCTGTCAGTCAGTATAATCTCAGTTGAGGCTTGTAAATATATAGCCCTGTTGTTACAGAGTTTTTGCCCAATGATAGAAACGCTGCAAGAGTTATAAATTATATTTAACCTTGCACTAAACCGCAGACATTTTTTTGCCAGCGGTTTCTGAGGGCTTTTCTCTGTTATACCAACATAACACTTATAATTTAGGCTGTAGTGTCTATCTAGTATTGTTTCATACGTTTTTGCTACAGCACACTGCATTCTGTTTTGGTTATTCCAGGACTGTTTACCCCAGATTTGTCAGGTTCCACTGCCCCACAGCTTTGACCTGATGACCTCTTGGCCTAATCACACTTAGGCTGTCAAATGCTCAGCCTTGAAATCCAGGCTTCCCAAAGGCACAGCCCTGCCTTTCCCTGACTAAGCTTGACTCATATAACTCCACAGAGCAACGTGAGCAGTGTTATACTACTCAGCAGAATCAGAGATTCTTAAACCCTTCCCTGAAGGAAAAAACATGGAAGATAGCGTAACCCTCTGGTCAAGAGCCCCACCTGAACTCACTCCTTTGAGATCAGGATCCTGATTCTGAAACTTTCCCTTACAACCAGGCCATCCAAAACTCCAGGTATGCTGGATTCTGAATCTGTGTTTTAAAATCACTAGCACTGCAGATTCATTTTTCCTCTTTAAAATCCTTTCAGAGGCTACCTCTGAGCTCAGCCCATCCAAATTTAAACCTCAGCGAAAATTTGAGACGTTACTTAATCACCACTCCAACTTCTAAAACTCCAAAATCCTAACTTTCCTTCTATTCTGTGCTCTTTTAGTACAAAAGAATCTTCTCTGGTGCCAGTTCTTTCAGCAGTAACCCACCAGACCAGTGCCCAACTCCTTCCAATGCCGTTGATGTAACAACGTGCTCCCTGCTAGCATCATCTGACCACCACCAGCCAATCAGCATCTGGCACATGAAGCTTACAGTTTTTCCGGAAGCATGGGATTCATACTTGTACAGTTTTCTACTCCATTTTGAAACCCTGATTTCCTAAAGACTTTAATGGGAGAAGTACAGTTTCCTCAATTTCTCCATTAGTGTTAATGTAAAATACTGCCCATTCGATGAACAGCCTCAGCATAGGAGCCAACTCTGTGGGTGCTGTGGGTGCTTGAGCACCCCCAATATTGAGAAAAGTCCTTGTAGGTGTCCATGGAGGGGTTATTTTCACTGGGTTTAGCACCCCCAATAATTTTGAAAAGTTGGCTCCTATGAGCCTCAGCACATCTATACCAAAGTTTCTATAATTTTAAATTTCAAAAATAAATATTTTCCTGTCCATCACATATTTTCCACACAAAAATACCCAAACCTTACAATAAAATTCCTTGACAGCCACCTGGAAAAGTACAGAAAAGTCCCTCTAAAAACTATAACCAGTGGAACTCCAAAATGCACTTCCCAAAGTCCACCATCTCTCTGCACCTAAAATTTCCACTTCACAGGTAAAAATACAATTTTCCAAGGTCTAGTCCCCTATGGCCCACCTGAAGGGAATCCCTGGAGACTCCACCAACCAAAAATTAAAATTTTCCCTGGAGCCCCAGCCAAAACTGAATGTTAAAATTAAAATAAACGAACCAGAGGCCCAAAGGATCTCTTACCTGACTCCCAAAGTGCTGGAAAGGCCACCCCCATCTTCAAATAAGGTCTGGTTGGACCTTTCCCAACATTGGGGACCAGCTGCCATTAGACATGAGCTCCTCGGGCCTCAAATCTAATCGAGGCCCTGGCTTCAATTGTGGTCTACTGGAGCGCCGGGCCCCTACCGTGCACGCATGAAAATCTGCCCATGAACTGGAGTTCTGGCAACTAGGCCGTGGCAGGTCATTGTCAAAGCAAACCTATTGTAAAAGGGCCCTTAAGAGAGATATTTCCCTTGATTGAGACAGAAGACAGAAAAGATGGAACTGGTGTTCCAAACCAGAGGAGCCTGGTCTTAGAAGAATTAAGATTCAACCAAAATCTATCAGCCCATGATATTTGAGAGATTAACACATTTCTGTTCAGAAATACGGGAGAAGGACAATCTTGTGTGAAGATGTTAAAAAGGAACATCAATTTTCCAAAATGCAATGTCCAAAATATGAATGCCAAAAAAAATGCCTGTATGGAATCATTTGTATAAAAATAGCCACCCAGATGTCCCTGCAGAGCAGAGGAGCTGCCTAGTGCAATGGACTTTATACTGCAATTTACATTAATGTCAAAGCGGTTTACAATTTTGTAAATAATTCTCAATATACAATATCCGCTGGATTCTATATATCGCGCCTAGCGTTCTGCGCCGAAATCCAAGCATATTGTAGAACAACATGCATAACTTAATTGACTTAACAAGCCAATCTGCAATTTTAACAGCACTTAACAAGCAATAATAAGCACTAATTGAAGGGGTGAACAAACATGTGGATAAAGGTGAGCCAGTTGATATTGTGTATCTGGATTTTCAGAAGGCGTTTGACAAAGTACCTCATGAAAGACCCCAGAGGAAATTGGAGAGTCATGAGATAGGAGATAGTGTCCTATTGTGGATTAAAAACTGGTTAAAATATAGAAAACAGAGAGTAGGGTTAAATGATCAGTATTCTCAATGGAGAAGGGTACTTAGTGGGGTTCCCCAGGGGTCTGTGCTGAACACTGCTTTTTAACATATTTATAAATGACCTAGAGATAAGGGTAACTAGTGAGGTAATTAAATTTGCTGGTAACACAAAGTTATTCAAAGTAGTTAAATCGCGGGAGGATTGTGAAAAATTACAAGAGGACATTACGAGGCTGGGAGACTGGGCATCTAAATGGCAGATGACCTTTAATGTGAGCAAGTGCAAAGTGATGCATGTGAGAAAGAGGAATCCGAATTATAGCTACGTCATGCAAGGTTCCACGTTAGGAGTCACTGACCAAGAAAGGGATCTAGGTGTCGTCGTTGATAATACGTTGAAATCTTCTGCTCAGTGTGTTGTGGCAGCTAAGAAACAAATAGAATGTTAGGTATTATTAGGAAAGGAATGGAAAACAAAAATGAGGATGCTATAATGTCTTTGTATCGCTCCATGGTGCGACCGCATCTCGAATATTGTGTTCAATTCTGGTCGCCGCATCTCAAAAATGATATAGTGGAATTAGAAAAGGTGCAGAGAAGGGCGACAAAAATGATAAATGGAATGGGACGACTTCCCTATGAGGAAAGGCTAAAGCGGCTGGGGCTCTTCAGCTTGGAGAAAAGGCGGCTGAGAGGAGATATGATAGAGGTCCATAAAATAATGAGTGGAGTGGAACAGGTAGACGTGAAGCGTTTGTTTACGTTTTCCAAAAATACTAGGACTAGGGTGCATGCGATGAAGCTACAATGTAGTAAATTTAAAATAAATCAGAGAAAATATTTCTTCACTCAGCGTGTAATTCAACTCTGGAATTCATTGCCAGAAAATGTGGTAAAGGCGGTTAGCTTAGCAGAGTTTAAAAAAGGTTTGGACTGCTTCCTAAAGGAAAAGTCCATAGACCGTTATTAAATTGGACTTGGGGAAGATATTTCTGGGATAAGCAGCATAAAATGTTTTGTAATTTTTTTGGGATCTTCCCAGGTATTTGTGACCTGGATTGGCCACTGTTGGAAACAGGATGCTGGGCTTGATAGACCTTTCGTCTGTCCCAGTATGGCAATACTTATGTACTTGATGGACCTTTGGTCTGTCAAAGTATGGCAATACCTATGCACTTATGTAATAATTAGAACTTACGCGCATAACTCACAAAGCGTATTCTGTAATGCACAGCACCTAAATTCTTATGCACGGAGCTAAAAAGGGGTGTGATTATGTATGGAGAAATGGACAGTTTGTGGGCATTCCAAAATTTACGTGCACCGTTATAGAATATGCCTATCTGTGCCTAAATCTACGCAATGGTATTTATGCCACATTTCCCTTGGTATAAATGGATGTGCATAGTTCTAGGGACTGGGATATTAATTAAGTATATTCTACATACTGCACCTAAACCTAGGCACCGCTTATAGAATACGCTTAGGCAGAAATTTATTCTGTGCAGATTTTTCAGGCATCATATATATAGAATCTAGCCCTATATACTTGGAATATATTTTATCTGGGCTTCCAAAATGGTCATGAAAACCTTTGACCATGGCAACTGTTCCTTGTTTTTTTTTTTTCTAATTTCCTAATTTTATAAGAGTCTCCCTTTTAGAAATGAAGTGCCACACCAGTAGTTATTTTTTAGTATCTTTCTTTCAGTGATGACAAATTTAATGACATTGTGGTCACTATTGTATAGTGGTCTCACCATTATTCCTTGCACCAAGTTCAGTGTGCCAGTAAGGGCTAGATCTAAAGTACTTTCCCCTCTCATCAGTTCTGGGGCCAGCTGTTCCATAAAATAGTTATTTATGATAGCTAGAAACTTTGCTTCCCTAATATGCCCCAGTGAGACATTTACCCAATCAATATTTGGGGTAATTGAAATCTTTGCAAATCTGATGTCTATCCCTGTTTCTAAATTCCTTAGGTTTTTAGAAGTTGGTTCTCTACTCCCATCCTCTTTGTGATAGGGAACCTTTCTATAAACTGCTTAAACTGGGGCTGATGGTTATCCTCAGGAAAGTTTCTGTCCCTTTCTATGGAGGATGCAGAGAAGGTACATGACCTGGGGACTCCCTGTCATTTTCTTCCTTTCTTCTCAGCCTCTGGGGTCACATTCTTCACACTGTGTTAATTTTGGCCTCATTTTAAAAGGGCATTTCTCCCTTAGTCTCATTCATTTGAGTCAACACATCAGCATTTACTGCTAGATGCATTACCTAAAACCTATACATCTGTAATGCCAAACACCAATGAGTCAAGCAGACATTAGTATTTTTCATTTGCCCTAGCCATTTAAGTGGGGCATGATCCATGACCAAAAGGAAGACTTGCCCAGTGAGATTAAGGCCTTTTAGCCTATGTAATGGCTAGGCATTCATTTTCTACTGTGGAGTTTCTAATCTCTTGGGGCAATAACTTTCAACTAAGGTACAGCATAGGATGTTCTTCCACCTGATTGCATTTGCAACAGCACAACACCCAACCCACCCAAGAAGGTATCTGTTTGTAGGATGAAGTTGTTTTTGAAATCTACTCCTTTAACACCAGCTCCTGGCATAAACTGTCCTGTAACTTACTAAAAGCTTTTTTAGTCTCTGATGGGGCCCAACCTAACTGTTTGGTGCAGTTTTTATTTAGCATATCTCTATAGGCTTGTGCCTTTACTTCAAAATTAGGGTTACAATGCCAATAATAGCCCACTAGCCCCAGGAAGCTTCACAACTGTTTCTTTGTCCTGGGAACAGGGAATTCCTTCATACTCTGTACTTTGACAATCAGTAGTTTAACCTTTCCTTTTCCAAATAGATAACCCAGATATTTCTTGTTCTAGGTTGCACATTTCCCTTTCGTTAAATAGCTTGTTGTGTATTATGCAACCCGGCTGTTGCATGAGTATATTCAGTTATTTATGGTACAATATGAACTAAACCCAATTCAGCTTTGTGCTTTTCAACCACTCCTAGTTTTCTAATCCCCACTGTATAGCCTTCTGGGAATTGCAGGCCTGCACAACTTTGCATCCCACAATACTATAATGTGTGTTAGAAAAACAGAAATACCCCATATGTCACTGGTGACCTTTGTTCTATTGGCAGAGCTAAGTATCCATTTCTGGTTTGTGAAGGCCAGTGACTCTAAATGTACATACTTTCCATATCATTAGGGTAAACCGGCATAAAATATGTGAATTTCACATGGCAAATCCTATGTTCACTGTAAAGCCCACCTACCTTTGATCCTCCAACACTGCTTTCACTTTTGGTGTACAGCTCACTCAATCTGAGGAAAATATCACAATATCATTCATATGTGTGACAGTGTAGTTCTTATATGGTGGTGTGGGTCCAGAACAGAGCTTTAAATCCAGATATGCTAACTGTTGTAACCACATTCTCCGGCAACGCGTTCTGGAGCTTATCTATTTGTTGAGTGAAAAAATATTTCCTCCTATTTCTTTTAAAAGTATTACCATGTAACTTCATTGAGTGTCTACTAGTCTTTGTACTTTTTAAAAAGTAACAAATCGATTCACTTTTACCCATTCTACACCACTCAAGGTTTTGTAGAAATCTGTCATATCTTCCCTTACCATCTCTTTGCCAAGCTGAAGAGCCCCTAACCTCTTTAGTCTTTTCTAGTATGAGAGGAATTCCATCCCCTTTATTATTTTGGTCACCTTTCTTTGAACCTAACCTATTCATAAAGGCATACCCGGAATGCCTGATCACTGCGACACACAAAACTAAAGTACGTAATGGACATAACTCTTCCGTTGTACGATCCTCTTATTGTGGCTGTGACACATGAACTTTATCCTACCATATCACTTTGTATTTGTTCTCACTGGAGCCGGCAAACACCTCTCCGGTACTATGTAAGCCACATTGAGCCTACAATATGTGGGGAAATGTGGGATACAAATGTAACAAATAAATAAATAAATACTGCTTTTGTTTGGGTAAGGGGAGCCTGGAAAAGGAATTGCTGCTGTTCAGTGGTGAGGGGGGCACAGTGTTGATTAGGGGTGGCCAGTTTTGTTTATAGTTTCAGCCAAAACCTAGCAATAAAATTCAGTCACAGGTTGTTTCAGTTGAAACTAAAAAAAATGGTTTCAGTTGTCCTCTACAGTTGAAGGAGTCCCTCCAAGTGAAATTTGCTGCCGCATGCAGGGTTGTTTATGTTGATGACTGTGTTGATTTGAGTACTGTGCATCGCTGGGCCAACATCACTGTTCCGTCCAAGCTAAATGGGAGTCCTCTACCTACTGTCTTGCCAGTGTGTGGGTGCGGGCATGCAGTTTCACTATTATATTTTCAATAGTGAGGGACAGATAAGCTCTGGAGGACTCCAGGGAACCTGCCTGTTCCTAGTGATTGAAAAAGCATTGTTGTTAGGGGACTTTCGCTCAGCTTAGAGGGATCAGTGATTCCATGCCCCTGGCTAGCGTTTATCAGATTTAAGATACAGTTCTGATAAGGTGGTTCTATCCTTAGGTATCATGGTGTGGTCCATAAGGAGGGACCTACTACACTAAAAATAGCATTACGAGTAGAATCTAAACTATATGTTGAAAAGATGGTACTGTTAATAAGTTTTTATTGATGAGTGCAATGCATGAGAGGAGGAATGTAGTATGAGATAGCAAGATAATGAGATTGATTGACAGATTTGATGAATTTTATATACAGGGGTTAGTATTTTAAATTGTTCATCTTTATTCACTCCAGCAGTGTCATGGCTTGGGGTAGGTGAGCCCTTGTGCCACAGTTTGGTTTATGTTACCCACCTAGCCTGAACTACCAACAGGTGGCAAGCGAGTCACACCCCGGCAAGGATCTGACTGGTGGATGGCTCTTAGGAGAGTCCTCGGGGGCTGACCTGATGGAGTTGAGGCCAGGGAATAGCCCTTAAGAGGGCCCTTGGGGGCCTGGCCTGATGAAGTCAGAACCAGGGAATGCAGAGTCAGAGGGCCCAGAGGCCAGGAACAACAAGACACAATGAAACACAGGCAGAAACAAGACTAGAACAGGACTGGAACACAGGCAGGAACAGGACTGGAACGCTGGAACACAGGCAGGAAAAGGGCTGGAACACAGGCAGGAACAGGACTGGAACACAAGCTGGACACAGGCAGGAACAGGGCTTAAAGACAGGCATAAACAGGAGACAGTCTGAAATAAAGCTGCAACACATATTAGAAACTCTAGGAGACCTGTTGCAAAGGCACTGGCTGGGAGCCAGGAACGTCCTTTTATACTACCAGACAAGAAGTGATGACATCAGCCAGCGCCCTCTTGCAGGGCTATAAAGGAAGTGCTAGGTTTCCAGGAAGTAAACAGATTCTTCTTGGCATGGAATGATAATGGAGAACAGGTGAGGGGCGTGACAAGCTGTGTGCCAGTGTCTTTCTGTGTTGCTTCACCACAACACTGTAAAACTCTTTGTCCCAGAACAAGTTAGTGCTTGGTATCAGTGTCAGGGAACCCTTCTGTCAATCAGATCACCTGAACACTTGGCATAGAATTATATTTAATTCAATTTAATTTAACATGAACATTTATATTCCACCTTACCTTTCAGGTCAAGGTGTACTATAATAATAGCATAGAAAATATCATATTTCACTTCATTTATACAATTTAGAAATTCCTTAAATATCCAACTACATGTCAATTTCAATGTCAATGTGATACTTTTATACCGCTATATCCCCTCACAGGTTCAACGGAATGTACAAACTAAGACATGCTATAACATACAGTTTATAAATTCAAATACATAACATCAAAATTCCATATAAAATACCCCACCCAATTCAGCTCATTAGCAGTTATCAGATAAAAAGATATTCAATTTCTTATGAAAAATAAGTACAACACGCCAATTAGATTCCTTTCAGTGTCGAAACAACAATGAAAGAACATGCACTAGCAAGTAGCTTTGCAAAGCCGCAAAAATGCTATATAAATACCACAGCATTTTTGCAGTTTTGCAAAGCTACATACTTGTGTTTGATTTATTCTTACTGTACACCGCCTTAAGTGAATTCATTCAAAAAAGTGGTAAATAAATCCTAATAAATAAATAAATACATGCTAGTTCTTTCATTGTTGTTCCAAAATTGAAAGGTATCTAATTGACTATATCTGAACATTGCACCTTTTCAGCAGCTGTTCATGTGATCAGACCCCTGACGCAGGCAATCCTTTTGCCAAAACACGGGTCATCAGCATTTTTACTGTGTCTGCTGGTAGGAATAAAGATCACTGGTTCACCAAAGTTTCTCCATTTCCTCACTGAATCTGTTGTTCTTGATCTTCCTTGTGAGGTTTTGGTCATTCTCTTCTGTTTACATATATCCTGGTGCCATTCCATATAAGATTTTAGAAACAAACATTAAGGCCTCCTTTTACTGAGCCACAGTAGTGATTCCCATGTGGCAAATGCGACAAAGTCCATAGGAATTGAATGGGCTTCGTTGCATTTGCCACATCGAGGATCATTGCTGCGGCTTAGTAAAAAGAGCTCTACGACTTTAAATTCTATTTTAGTTTTTATAGGCAATCAATGAGTTTTAACTAAATACAGAGCAGCATGCTCTGTATAACTCCCTCCCTAGATCAATTTCACTGCCACATTCTGCAATACTTGCAACCTAAGGATATTATAAGAGATCTTGTGAAAAGAAGTGGCACATACCTGCAAAATTATCTGGGAATCAAAAAGTAATCAATATTTTGGTTATCTTTTTTGCTGTATAGTATGTGATGATGTCACTGCATATCTGAGATACAGGCCATTCTGGTCCTTTAACTCCTCTTATACCCTTTTTTCTACATATGCACTCTTTTTTTTTTTTTTACCCATAAGAGGTAATAGTCTTATGCAGTAAGAGGTGACTGGCACAGCTCATACTAATTGGTCTTTCTTAGATGCAACTCATTTTTTTCTGTCTCTTATTAGATTGTAAGCTGCCCAGATTGTTTGTCCGATGGGCGGGAAAGAAAGTTCTAAATAATCTTGAAACTTGAAAAGTAAAAGCTCCTAATCATCTCTCTATATAAAAGGCAACCCCAACGTTCTGAAGCCTCCACGGAAGTTGAGGTGCCCGAGATATAAAAGGCAACCCCAACGTTCTGAAGCCTCCACAGAAGTTGAGGCGCCCGAGATATCCGGTGTGCCCTGGAGTGTCTGCACCGCCCTCTCGTCAAAACGTCATGACGACGAGGGCGGAGCTATGACACTTGAGGGCCGAAACGGAAACGCCACAGGCACGGCCAGGAGGCGCAGCAAAAAAAAAAAACCCTCCCCACACACAGCGACGCGAACCCCGAACAAGGCAAGTAGCTCGGAGGGACGGAGGGAGGGGGCCCCTTGCTAGCGCCCATTTCATTGCGCTCAGAAACGGGCATTTTTTCCTAGTTCTATCATAACTTAAAAGATTTTCATTTTAAATTTAAAAAATGCAATGTGCACATAGTAAAAGTGCCTGCATACTTTACATCCATGCAAGGTTAAAATAACATATGTGCATCTGAAAATCAAATATGCATATGCTGTTTCTCTCCCCCAAATTAAATATGCTCACAGGAGCACTACTTAGAGGAAGGCAGTTTTCAGTCAGGCCATTTTACCCAGGTAGTGCCTATTTACTCAGATAAATAAATGGCTATGAAAGTTGTCCTCCCCATGTAGAAAAATTCTGGTTTATTCACTCTGTTCTTTTAAGTGAAGAGTTTTCCTTTACTAGTGAATCATCCACAGACTAATAAGGTTCAAAGTGAAATAAGGTTTCCTTGTAGGCCTGAATTTCTTCCTCCTAATGTCGGAATTCATTCTATTGTCCTTCACCTACTCTAAATTATCCTTTCAATATCTTAACTGCACCAATACAGATCAGCAGTTTATAACACACGATTGAGGCAATTTCAAACAATTACACTTGGTGCAATGTTAAAATGAAACCCCAATAACCATTAGAACTGTGTGCTTCACCTACCAGCTCAATGGATGGACCTGATACTAGTTCATTTTAAGGCTGCATTATGTAATGATTGGCAAGCCCTTAATTTCAGCAGAAGTAGATTTCATGTACCTTTACCAGAGGCAATCGCAGAGTTTTAACATCTCTCTTTAAAGAAGGCATCAGGGTCTCAATTCTGCAAAAATGTGTATATTAAGGTTATACATTGAACTGGCTCAAAAACATCAACTTTTGCTGTAACATGAGGGGGTACAGGGTGTACCATCAGGCTCATTTTCGAAAGAGGTGGATGTCCAAAAAGTGACATGAATCAGCACTTGGACGTCCATCTCTCAGAGACGTCCAAATCGGTATAATCGAAACCTGATTTTGGACGTCTCTATCAGAAGTCCATCACAAGGATGTGCAAATCTGAAGGGGGCTTATTGGAGGCGTGGTGGAGGCGGAACTTGGGTGTTCCTAAGACTTGGACGTCTTTGAGCCATAATGGAAAAACTTGGACGTTTTCACCCGGACCTGTTTTTATTACGAATAAGGCACAAAAAGGTGCCCAAAATGACCTGATGACCACTGGAGGGAATCGGGGATGACCTCCCGTTACTCTCCCAGTGGTCACTAACCCCCTCCCACCCTCAAAAAACATAATTAAAAATATTACTTGCCAGCCTCTATGCCAGCCTCAGATCTCATACTCAGGTCCATGACAGTGCATGCAGGTCCCTGGAGTAGTTTCGTGGTAGGTGCAGTGCACTTCAGATAGGTGGACCCAGGCCCATACCCCCCCTACCTGTTACATTTGTCTGTTACATTTGTGGAGGAAACAGCGAGCCCTCCAAAACCCACCAGAAACCCTCTGTACCCACGTATAGGTGCCCCCCTTCACCCGTAAGGGCTATGGTAGTGGTGTACAGTTGGGGGTAGTGGGTTTTGGGGGGCTCAGCATAGAAGGTAAGGGAGCTGTGTACCTGGGAGCATTTTATGAAGTGCTCTGCAGTGCCCCTTAGGGTGCCTGATTGCCATCCTGGCATGTTAGGGGGACTAGTGTACTACAAATGCTGTCTCATCCCACATCCAAATGGCTTGCATTTGGACATTTTAGACTTGAACGTCTTTAGTTTTGAAAATCGCCGAAAATCAAAGACGTCCAAATCCAGGGACATCGAAATCTAAGGACGCCAATGGTATTTTTGAAACCAAAGACGGACGTCCATCTTTTTTTGAAAATGACCTTCTCCTTGCCTCTGAATTTGGACGTTTTACAAAGACGTCCAAATTCCAACTTAGACGTTTCTTTCGAGAATGCCCCTCCATATCTTCAAATATTCCACCCTGTTAGGAGTTTTGTAGGATTGTGACCTGTGTCCTTGTCCTTTTTGCTACTACTTTCAAAATCTGTCTGAATCCAGGGGACAGTAGATCTGATTGTTCCTTCCTAGAGCTGCCCTGTTTGTAAACCTTCTGGTGTTAATTACTTTTTAACTTGTTTACAGTAACATTCTAATAACAGATTACTTAAATTAAACATGACTCTTGCATGCCACCTATCAGCACACAAGACCATAATCCTGTATTTGTTTGTTTGTTTTTTTATTGTACCCTGCGCTTTCCCACTCATGACAGGCTCAATGCAGCTTAGGTACTTATTTGTACCTGGGGCAATGGAGGGTTAAGTGACTTGCCTAGTGCCTGTGCCTGCAGTGGGAATCGAACCCAGTTCCCCAGGACCAAAGTCCACCACTCCAACCACTAGGCCACTCCTCCACTCCTTGTTTTTTTTTTACTGTATGAAATAAGTAAAATTGCAATACTTTTTTCTTTATGTTTATCAATATATTCAATGTAATTTAGCAAACATCTAATCATAGATTACAATAAAAACACAGATATAGAAGCTAAGCATAAAACTAAAAACCCACACAAAGATAAATTTATGTACAATTATAAAAGCAATCTACATAGAAATAAAGAACAAAAAAACCAGCAACAGCTATTACAGAATATTTTTACCAAAGTGCAGTAAAGTTTGCATTTACTGCACGTTAACCCCCGGATTCTATATTCAGTGCCCAGATTTGGGCATGCTTCAGAGATGTGCATACAACTTTATTGGCTAATGAGCCATTAACAAGCAATAATTGGATGCTAACAATTATTAATATTAATTGGCACAATTATGATTTGTGTGTGCTTCTGGCTGTGTGCTATTCTTTAATGGTGAGTGCTTAGCGGAGATTGGGTGGCAGAGCCAGTGGTGGGAGGTGGGGCTAGTGGTTGGGAGGCCGGGCTAGTGCTGGGCAGATTTCTACGGTCTGCGCCCTGAAAATGGCAGATACAAATCAAGGTCAGATATACACATAAAGTAGCACATATGAGTTTATCTTGTGGGCAGACTGGATGGACCGTACAGGTCTTTCTCTGCCGTCATCTACTATGTTACTATCTAGCTTATTTTCGAAAGGGAAGGACGCCCATCTTCCGACACAAATCGGGAGATGGGCATCCTTCTCTCGAGTTCACCCAAATCGGCATAATCGAAAGCCGATTTTTTTGTGTCCTCAACTGCTTTCCATCGCGAGGATGACCAAAGTTCATGGGGGTGTGTCGGCAGTGTACCAAAGGCGGGATGGGGGTGTGGTTAAGAGATGGGTGTCCTCGGCCGATAATGGAAAAAAGCAGGACGTCCCTCACGAGCACTTGGTCAACTTTACTTGGTCCCTTTTTTTTCACAACCAAGCCTCGAAAAGGTGCCCGAACTGACCAGATGACCACCGGAGGGAATCGGGGATGACCTCCCATTACTCCCCCAGTGGTCACCAACCCCCTCCCAACCTAAAAAAAAATTAAAAAACATTTTTTCCAGCCTCTATGTCAGCGTCAAATGTCATGCCTAGCTCCATCACAGCAGTATGCAGGTCCCTGGAGCAGTTTTTAGTGGGGGCAGTGCACTTCAGGCAGGCAGACCCAGACCCATCCCCCACCACCTGTTACCCTTGTGGTGGTAAATGTGAGCCCTCCAAAACCCACCAGAAACCCACTGTACCCACATGTAGGTGCCCCCCCTTCATCCCTAAGGGCTATGGTAGTGGTGTACAGTTGTGGGAAGTGGGTTTTGGGGGGGGCTCAGTACCCAAGGTAAGGGAGCTATGCACCTGGGAGCAATTTGTGAAGTCCACTGCAGTGCCCCCTAGGGTGCTCGGTTGGTGTCCTGGCATGTCATGTGGACCAGTGCACTACGAATGCTGGCTCCTCCCATGACCAAATGGCTTGGATTTGGTCATTTCTGAGATGGTCGTCCTCGGTTTCCATTATCACCAAAAGCCAGGGACGACCATCTCTAAGGATGACCTAAATGTTGAGATTTGGGCGTCCCCCACCATATTATCGAAACGAAAGATGGATATCCATCTTGTTTCGACAATACGGGTTTCCCAACCCCTTCGCCGGAACGTCCTTAGAGATGGATGACCTTAGAGACGGCCGTCCCCGTTCGATTATGCCCCTCCAAGTATATATATATATATATATATATATATATATATATATATATATATATATATATATATATATGTTGTGTGTATATATATATATATGTGTGTGTGTGTCAGTGTGCGGTGTATCTATCTATCTATCTATCTATCTATCTATCTATCTATCTATCTATCTATCTATCTATCTATCTATCTATCTAGATAGATAGATGTAGATATAGATATATAGATATCCATATCTATCTATCTGTATAACATCACTAAGATAATCCTTTATTCAGCTGAAAATACATTTCTTGACTCGCTTTAAGAAGTTAACTCTCCCTTTCTTAGGTCCAAATAGACTGAGCATGAATGAAAATCACTGAAAATACAAGTGGTTCTCTGAGGACAAGCAGGACATAGGACATTCTCAGAGATGGGTGACATCATTAATGGAGCACCAGTGCAGAAAACTTCTCAGCAACCTTCTAGAAGCTTTTAGAAGATTGCACTGAACACGCACGTGCACCTTCCCGCCAAAATGAGAATGATTATAATGCCTTTGTATCACTCCATGGTGCAACAGCACCTCGAATACTGTGTGCAATTCTGGTCACAGCATCTCAAAAAAGATATTGCAGAATTAGAAAAGATACAGAGAAGAGTGATGAAAATGATAAAGGGGATGTGATGACTTCCCTATAAGGAAAGGCTAAAGTGGCTAGGGCTCTTCAGCTTCGAGAAGAGGTGGCTGAGGGGAGATATGATGGAGGTCTATAAATATTGAGTGCAGTGAAATGGGTAGATGGGAATCGTTTGTTTGTTTCTGAAAATACTAGGACTAGGGGGCATGCAATGAAGCTGCTAAGTAGCACATTTAAAATAAATTGAAGAACATATTTCTTTACTCAATATGTAACTAAACTCAGGAACTCATTACCAGAGAATGTGGCAAAAGCAGTTAGCTAAGTGGGGTTTAACAAAGGTTTGAATAATTTCCTAAAAGAAATGTCCATAAGCAGTGGTGTGCTGGAGACAGCTCACAAGAGCTGGTTGTAACGTTTTCACCAATTTTACAAGCTGGTTGTTGCGCCCTCCAGTGCTAAGCTTGCATGGCAAGAAGAGGAGGAAAGTGACCCGCTGCACAACGGACCACTTCCTCCTTCTATGCTGGCTTACCGTCATCAGGGACATTCTGACCAATGAGTACCAGAAAGAGCTGAAACTCCTCCTCCCTTCCCTTGCTCCTTCATCCAAGGAGGTTTTATGACAGGAGACGACATCAGCATATCTGTCCCATTCTGTGTGCTGAGGCCAGTGGGTGGAGCTTGTCACTATATTATGTGACTGTCACGGCTGTGGTCATGCCTTTATGTCCAGACCTTCTGATTCTCTGTATCTGGCTCTGTGACCCCTCCAGACTCTTTTCCTGCTGTTGATGTTCCTGCTAGCCAAAACTCGCTTTGGTCTCTCTGCTTCCAAGCCTCATTCCCAGTGTAACATCATCAGCCATCTCCTTTATCAGGACCTGGAAAACTTTCCTGGGTTGCCTTTGCAACAGGTCTATTTCCCTTTTCATGTTATTGTTGTAATTGTGTTTGATTCTGAGGGAACTGGTTGTCTTGTTAGCCATGCCTTAGGGCACAGCCTTGAGCTCTGTGTGTGGTTCTGGTTTAAACCTGAATGGATTCCTTTCCTGTAGCTGTGCTCTCTAGAAAAGCCTTGTTCTGTTTCCCCTGTGTGTGTGCTTCTGGTTTGAATCTGAATGGATTCCTTTCCTGTTAGCTTTGCTCTCAAGCAAGTCCTGTTCTGTTTCCCTGTGTGTGTGTGGTTCTTTTTTGAACCTGAATGGACTACGTTCCTGATAGCTTTGCTCTCGAGCAAAACCCTGTTTGCTTCTCTGTGGGTGTGATTCTTGTTTGTACGTGAAAGAACTACTTTTCAGTAACTTTGCTTTGTCTGTGTTGGTTCTGAGAGTCTGTAGAAGCCAGCCTCGTTCTTGATTACTTTGTTTCTGTGCAGCTGTGTCTACTCTCTCTCTCTCTCTCTGCCTGCCTGCCTTCCTTTTCCCTGCCTGGCTGTGTGTGCTGGCTGAGTTCTGGTAAGAACGTTCTTTCTTTGTTTGTTTCCCCTTTTGCTTTATTTAACCCTTTGTCTGCAGTGTTTGTTTTTGGCTCTTGTGAGCTCTGCTTCCTTCTGACTTATGTATTTAGAAGCAGTCTTTTTCTTTAATGCGTGTAACTTAACAAGGTTAACAAGCTAATGAGTACATATAAGTACATAAGTAATGCCACACTGGGAAAGACCAAGGGTCCATCGAGCCCAGCATCTTGTCCATGACAGTGTCCAATCCAGACCAAGGGCACCTGGCAAGATTCCCAAACATACAAACATTCTATACATGTTATTCCCGAAATTGTGGATTTTTCCCAAGTCCATTTAGTAGTGGTTTATGGACTTGTCCTTTAGGAGACCATCTAACCCCTTTTTAAATTCTGCTTAGCTAACCGCCTTCACCACGTTCTCCTATTTGTTTTAAATTTACTACACTGTAGTTTCATCGCATGTCCCCTAGTCCTAGTATTTTTGGAAAGCGTGAATAGACGCTTCACATCCACCTGTTCCATTCCACTCATTATTTTATATACCTCTATCATGACTCCCCTCAGCCATCTCTTCTCCAAGCTGAAAAGCCCTAGCCTCCTTAGTCTTTCTTCATAGGGAAGTCGTCCCATCCCTGCTATCATTTTAGTTGCCCTTCGCTGCACCTTTTCCAATTCTACTATATCTTTCTTGAGATGCGGCTACCAGAATTGAACACAATACTCAAGGTGCGGTCGCACCATGGAGCGATACAATGGCACTATAACATCCTCACACCTGTTTTCTATACCTTTCCTAATAATACCCAACATTCTATTCGCTTTCCTAGCTGCAGCAGCACACTGAGCAGAAGGTTTCAGTGTATTATCGACGACGACACCCAGATTCCTTTCTTGGTCCGTAACTCCTAATGTGGAACCTTGCATGACGTAGCTATAATTCAGGTTCTTTTTTCCCCACATGCATCACCTTGCACTTGCTCACATTAAATGTCATCTGCCATTTAGCTGGCCAGTCTCCCAGTCTCGTAAGGTCCTCTTGTAATTTTTCACAATCCTGTTGCGAGTTAACGACTTTGAATAACTTTGTGTCATCAGCAAATTTAATTACCTCACTAGTTACTCCCATCTCTAAATCATTTATAAATATATTAAAAAGCAGCGGTCCTAGCACAGACCCCTGAGGAACCCCACTAACTACCCTTCTCCATTGTGAATACTGCCCATTTAAGCCCACTCTCTGTTTCCTATCTTTCAACCAGTTTTTAATCCACAATAGGACATTTCCTCCTATCCCATGACCCTCCAATTTCCTCTGTAGCCGATAACAGCACTTAACAAGCAATAATGAGCGTTAATTTGGTACTGATTAGAATTTAGGTGCACAACTGACTAAGTGTATTCTGTAAGGATGTGCACCGAACTTCTAATGGATGCAGGCAAAAAGGGGCGTGGTTATGGGCAGGGAAATGGATGATTCGTGGGCGTTCTAAAATTTACGTACCTAGTTATAGAATATGGCCCAGTGCACCTAAATCTATGCGCTGGGATTTACACTACATTTTCGTTGGTATAAATGGATGCGCGTAGATTGGAGCTTAAATATCAATTAAGCATATTCTATAATCGGTGCCTAAATCTAGGTACCGATTATAGAATATGCTTAGTCAGCACTGATTTCAGCGTTGATTTTATAGGCACCATATATAGAATCTCCCCCTCTGTGTCTATCCCAGGCATGTTTGAATTTTGCCACTGTTTTGGTGGGAACAATGGTGCCATTTATGTCTGGGAAGATGCGGACACGGAGAATAGCACACTATAAGATCAGGGTGAGGAAATTTCCCTCCAGAGGTCTGAGGAGAAGAAGAAGGGGCCCCTTATAACTGCAGTACCTGGTGTAGACATGCTAGTCAAATGGCTCTAAGAATAATAATTCTATCGCCCTCTCAGTAATGATTTTTTTCCCCACATTTTCTAGAATCTCCACAGTGAGTCATTTCTTGACTGGTCTCGCAGCTCCATGTCGGCAGCTTGATTTGGGTGGGGGTTTTCCTTCTCTCTTTCCTGTCCTATCATTGATGGTGTTCTTTTCTGTTCTATTCCAGATTGTACACCACCTTGTGCACCCCCATGTTAGGCAGTATATCAAGCAAGTTGTAAACAATAAACAATTCTTTGAGCTTTCTTCTTTTCCCTTTTAATTCATGACCCCTTGTTTATGAACTTTTGTTTCTATGGAAAATACAATGTTCTGTTACTTTATTGAAGCCTGGTAAATATTTTTAATGTTTGCATCATACTGTATCTCCCTTTCCCCTTCTGTCTTCTTGAGAGTTTAGCTCCTTCAGTCTCTCTGAGTATGGCTGATAGTGCAGCCAGTGCACCATTTTGGTTATGCGTTATAATAGGGTGGGTCACCGAGGCCTTGGCCTGACCAAATTCTTTAGAGCAGCGGGAGCTTGTTCCTTTGCTTCCACTAGCCAACTCTGCTATCAGCAACACAGGTAAGTTTGAAATACAAGAGCAGATAATTCCTGTATCACAAGATACAGGAAGTACCTGCTCATATTTCAACCTGATGGCACATGCCGGCAGCAAAGCCAGCTGAAGACAAGCAGGGCAGAAGAAACAAGCTCCCACTTCTTTGCAGAGGATTGGGGAAAGGGAAATGGGACTTGATATACCACCTTTCTGAAGTTTTTGCACCTACATTCAAAGTGGTTTACATATATTCAGGTACTTTTTTTGTACCAGGGGCAATGGAGAGTTAAGTGACTTGCCCAGAGTCACAAGGAGCTGCAGTGGGAATTGAACTCAGTTCCCCAGGATCAAAGTCCACTGCACTAACCACTAGGCTACTCCTCCACTAGGCTGGCAATAGGTGGGAGAAAGGGGTTGATGTTGGGGGCAGATGAGAGAAGGGACTGATGCGAGGCCATACCCGGCTATTTTGTGAGCAGTCTGGGGGTGGAGTTAGGGGGTAAAGTAGGCTTTTGATTTTGTCAAGAATAGATTATTGTAACATCATTTATGTAGGTTGTCCCATCACCTTGACTGAGAGATTGCATCTTATGCAGAACATGGCAGCACATTTAGTATATTCAGCTTGTAGGTTTGATTCAGCGACATTACTCTTGAAAGAATTACATTGGCTTCCTATAAAAGCTAGGGCTCACTTTAAACTTTGTGTCACTATTTTCAAAATTATACAGGGAGATGCTCCATTGTTCTTGAGTGATTGCACGGAAGTTCTGTCTATAAGACTCAGAATCAAATGCTTCTAGCTTTTCCCACAGCCAGAAAGATTGAGTGTGGAATTCACTGCCTATTCATATTTGGGTTCTCTCAGATTATTGGGTATTTTGTAAAGCGCTTAAGACCTATTATTTAATAAATATGTTCTACTTACAGATTAGACAATCGTGTTTGTAACTTTGTAATTCATGGATTATTGTTGCCCGCATTGAATACATTTTTATATTTTTTGGTAATTGCAGGCTGGAAGATGTGTGCAGAGGCGTAGCCAGGTTTTGATCTGAGGGGGAGCAGACTTTTATAAAATAGGCGCTGGTTGGTGTCAGCTAGACAGAAGTGTTTGTGTTGTTGCTCAAGGGCTGTGGCGGGCAATGATTAATACAGGCTGTCTCTGTTGCATCCTGCCTACAAGGAAACAGTAAGTTACATCAGGAGGCAGGATGCAGAAGAGGTCCCTGGACTGGCCAGAGCAGGCAACCAGTCTTAACTTCAAATAAAAATATTCAAATCGAGACCATCACCTCAGGAATAGCACACCCAGTCCTTCCACTGCTAGACACCTTGTTTAAATCAAGATGGTCTTTTGTTTGTGTGGTGACTCTATAGGATGTGAAGAACACTAGTCTGGAGCATTTTTATTTTGGGTGACAAGGGCCAAAGATGGCCCTTGCCCCAGAGCCTACTTTCAAATAGGGCTAGACACTTTGTGAAATAACACAAACCCCTGCAAAAAGACACCCAAAACCTATACTGAAAACACACCATAGCAGCCCTAACCCACCTATGAAAAGGTAGTGCTATAAATATTACAGTGGGACCTAGAGAAGCGTTTCCATAGGTGGACCTGGAGTACCCCCTTGCCATTCAAGTTTTCAGGCTATCCACAATGAATCTGCATGAAAAGCATTTGCATGTAACGGAGGCAGTATATGCAAATCAATGTCATGCATATTTATTGTGGATATCCTGAAAACCTGATTGACAAGGGGGTACTCCAGGACTGCCTTAGAACACAAAACTTACCACACTATAACAGCCCTAACCCACCTATCAGACGACAGTGCTATATATAGTACACTGGGCTCTGGAGCACCAATATACCTACTATTGGGAAACTGGAACAAGCTGCACCGTTACACATTCCTACACAGATGGTGTAAGGATGGTGAAAGGATAGGACTCGGAGTTCAACCTACTCAGTTTTAAATTAGCAATGTAAGACAGCAGGGCCTTCTATGCATAAAGAAATCATCCCCTTCCAGCTAGTTTCAGCTATCAGGTAAAACCAACATTATAACTGATATTATCATTCAACAAATTATTTTGTGTGGGACTCTGGAGTGAAATCTGGATTCTCAACAGGATCAAATATATTCTCAGCAAAACTCTGCACCTTCTATTATGTATTACAAACTCCATATCCCCCCCCCCCCAAAAAAAAAAAAATAGAGTGGAGCGGAGATGACAACAAATCATACAAATGTATTCAAATTCTGATTTTGCAAATGATGCCTACACATCCATAAAGGCCTGCAGTCAGTCTGTCTACCTCTCTTTTACACATCCTACTTGCCCTCAGCCAACACGCCTATGGAACAATTAAACTATTTAAAGATCCTTCAAGAGGTAGTGTCTCATGATTTAGGCTCTAAAATCCTTTGTGATGTTTTGGTGCCACCTCAGTAAGGCTAACTCACAATCTCTCCACTCTAAAACACTATACACAAACTTGTGCAAAAACACACTGAGAACCTTGCCAAACTCCAAGGACAGGATGAGCTATAACCTTATGCGTGAAATGGCAGCACTGTAAATATTATACCGGGCACTAATACACCAATACACTACCTAGTAAAAAAAACAAAACAAAAAGGACTGCAAATACTACATGCTAGCAGAGTACTGCACCTTGATCACACATGAAAAAAAAAACCACAACACAACAGATATGACACAAGGAACTGGAATTGAAACTTAAATGCAAAATATCACAGATACACATTTCCAAAAGCTGACATATTCCAATTAATAAATTCTGAATAAAATACTTTTCTACCTTTGTTGTCTGAGCATTTAGTTATTCTATTCGCTTTGGTCCCAGTGTCTTCTGTTTTATGCAGTGTCTTCTTTCCATTTGATATTTTTTCTCTCACCATGTCCACCATCCTCCTGTGTCCTTATACGTCCTTTCTACCACCTACAGCCCTGTCTCTATCCTTCCTTCAGTTTCAGCATCTGCCCTCAAAATGTTCTGATCCAGCCCTTAAATTCAGCAGTTTCCCATCTTTGTCTTGCCTTGGCCTGCATTTTCCTCTCTTTTTTTTCCCTATCCCCTGCTGTGATCAGTATTGCCCCTCTTTGTCACTAAGCCCCCTCCCCATCCAGTAGTGCCCCTTTGTGTCCTTATCCCTTTCCCTCCATATCTCACATCTCTTGTTTCCCTGTCACTCTCCTCTCTCTCTTCCCTTCTTCCCCCACCCTGGGGCCAGATATCTCCCTCTTTCATCCCACTCCCCTCCCCCACAGTTCAGTATGTCTCCCTCCTAAGTCTCCAGGGTCTTTTTCCCCCTTCCTTTACCTAGTCAGTCAGCCAGCCAATCAGTCTTTCCCTTGCCCCCACCCTCCAAGTTGATCCAGCATTTATGTATCCCTCTGCCTCTCCCTCTCCCTCCTGCACCTCTTCCTGTCTGTCTCTCCCTCTCCCCTTCCAGCAGAGAAGCACTTAGTTCTTTCTCCCTTTCGCCTGCATTTTCTCCCTTTATCTCTCCCCCCCCCCCCCTCCGTGGTTCCAGAGTCTCTCCCTCCGACCCTCCTACTCTCCTTGGTCCGATGGTGCTTGCTAAGCTGCCTCAATCGCTGCTGGCAGGGGCACTGCAGAATTGAAAGATGCTGCCTGGGTGCCTCGATCTTCTGTGTGATGTGTTCTGTCTTCTCTTATGCAATTTCCTGTTCCGCATGGACAGGACACGTCACAAGGAAGATCGAGGCACCGAGGCAGCTCCTTTCAATCGCTCTGGTGCCTCTCCAACAGCGATTGAGGTAGGTTAGCAAGCACCGTCGGACCGCGGGGAGCTGGAGGGAGGCAGTAGATGGAGGTCATTTTTGCCGTTGGGGAGGCGGGACGGGGCGGCTGGAGGCAGAGCTGCGTCATAGGTTAAGCCCTGCCGCTGCATGCTGGTCCTCTCTCTGACGTGAAGCACACTCTTTGTGCTGGAGGGGGTGGGACTAAGGCCGGCGGCAGAGAGAGAGAGGAGGAGACTTTCATCCTTGCAAAGCATGGTTTCAGGGAGGGAGGAAGCCAAAATAAATATTGCCACGATGCACATAGGCACCATTTTTTAAAATCAGCTGTTTAGGGGAGCGACCGCTCCCCTTGCGCCCCACCTAGCTACGCTTCTGGACGTGTGTAACATAACATAACGTAACATAACCAGCACTTAACTGCCTAAGTTAACTGAACAAATAAGACTGTACAAAACTCAGTCCTATCTTTGGGGTCCTTTTACTAAGCCACGGCAAAAAGTGGCCTTTGGTAGTGTGGGCGCGTGTTTTTGGCATGTGCCAGGCCAATTTTTACTGCGTCTGGGAAAAAGGGCTTTTTGTCAATAGGCGCTGAAACCAGCATGCACCTATTTACGGCTTGACCCCTTAATGCCATCCATTGATCTAGTTGTAAGGGCTCACGTGCTACACATGTGGTGACCGGTCGGTGCACACCAACTACTGGAAAAGCTGCATGCGGTAAGAAATAAAAAAATAATTTGTCCTGACGGTATGGGCGTACGCCAAATTCAAAATTACTGCCAGAGGGATGAGCTAGCCTGGCAGTAGTCTTCTTTAGGCATGCACTGCATGTGCATAAAGTCTACCGCGCCTTTGTAAAAGGGGCCCCAAATCTGGTTTCACTTAGGCGGTTAAGTGCTGAATATTGCACTTAACCTGCTAAGGCAGAGGTTTTCAACCCAGTCCTCAGGGCACACCCAGCCAGTTGGGGTTTTCAGGATATCCCCATTGAATTCCCTAATTGAAGTCAATGGAAATATCCTAAAAACCACGACTGGCTGGGTGTGCCCCGAGGACTGGGGTGAAAACTCCTGGGCTAAGGGATATCCAGCCGTACAAATGTGAATATTCAGTGCTGGTGCCTGGACATGGCATTGAATATCCAGATATAATGCTGGCAGTGGCCAAAAAATGCTGACTGAATATCTACCCCAGTGTTTTACATCTTGCTATATGTACTGTACGATTCAGATTATCCGAATGCTGATCAACTGGATGTCCAATTCTGTGTGAGTGTCTGTAGGCATCATAATTCTTCCCAGTGAGTTAGCTGGTGCAGTGAGGGCTTCTGTGCCACTGCCAGGATAGAAAGAATAGGGTGTAGAGGGAAAGCGGGAAAGGTATGAGAGTCCACAGTGGTCCAATTATGTGTTGATTCGCAGTACTTTGTGTTTTATGTTGGATCCAGGGAGTAGGCCTTCCGGAATACGTTGGTCTTAAGTAATTTCCTAAAGTTGAGATGGTTTTGAGTGGTCTTCACAACTTTTGGCAGCGCATTCCACAATTGGGTGCTAATAAACGAAAAAGAGGAAGCGTAAGTGGATCAATAATTGAGGGGTCCTTTTACAAAGGCGCACTAGCGTTTCTAGTGTGTGCTAAAAATAAGCACGCACTAAATGCTAGAGACACCCATATATTCCTATGGGCGTCTCTAGCATTTAGCAAGCGCTAAAAACACTAATGCACTTTTGTAAAAGGACCCCTGAGTTTATAGTGTTGGGTGATATGTGGCACATTTTGAATGATCCCCTTTATTGTATTGAAATAATTTAAGTTGGACTGTGTATTGATTTATCAAGTGCTACATTTAGGCATGTGCATTTACATGTGCTATTGACATGGCATAAGCGGGTGTGTTTAAATGTTATCACATAAAATGCCGACTTACACTAATATTCTATAATAGAATCTGGATGTCCAGATACTGTAATGGAGTGGAGGAGTAGCCTAGTGGTGAGCACAGTGGACTTTGATCTTGGGGAACTGGGTTCAATTCCCACTGTAGCTCCTTGTAACTCTGGGCAAGTCACCTAACCCTCCATTGCCCCAGGTATAAATAAGTACCTGCATATATTATGTAAACCACTTTGAATGTAGTTGCAAAAACCACAGAAAGGCAGTATTTAGATTGTAAGCTCTTATGAGCAGTGACTGTCTTTTTTTCATGTTCAGTTGTGAAGCGCTGCATACGACTGGTAGCACTATAGAAATGATTTGTAGTAGTAGTAGTAGTATATCAAGTCTCCCCCCATTATAGAATTCAAATGTACTGTATAGCAATGCTGAATATATGAATAATTTGATGCATCTGAATTAAACATTTTCAACTTATTCCCCAGACATTTTACTCGGTTTTTGAACACATGCCTTTCTAAACATAATTCTGGAAATTCAGTGTCAGACCGCTGGATTTAGGTGACAGCTGCAGTGAAGTAGTTTGAAGAAATGAAGAGGCCCAATGACCAGACAACAGCATTAAAGTGAGGATGTTCTCAGTCTGGACACAGCTTTCCAATAAACCTAATCCTTTGTTCAGGGTCTGACAAATAAGTTTGTTTTACTTCTTGACAATAATTTTATTTATTCTTTTTGCTGTCCTCATCTTCAAGCAGAATTCCAGAGTAGAAGCCAGGTTGTCCTTTCAAGAGAGAAGGATAGAGACATGTGTGTGGCCATGATATGTACTGCTTTGAAAAACTGACTGGTGTTATTGGGCTTGACTACAGCAATAAACAACATCAACAACAAAAATTCCATTTGCTTTCCAAACTACTACTCACCCCTAAAAAACATAGGGATTAACACAATCCTTGCAGGTGAAGGATGATTTTGCCAACCACAGAGGGGTTACTAGATTGCACTCCCATTGACACAGATCCAACATTTCTATCCTGTGGGGGGATTGTGATAGCACAACCTTTGATAATTTGTTCCCTTGTGTGTCATCTGCTTATTAATGAAATAAGCAATTACAAAAGTGAGGAGAAGAAAATTGAGGTGGGGGGGGGGGGGGAGGAGGAGGAAGAGATGGGGGTTGACAGTTTAGCTTAACAGATTTACAATGAAATGTAAAGTCTTTTATCTGTGAAATCTTAGGAGCCCTTTTACTAAAGTACAGTAAGTGTTTGCATTTACTGTGCTTTAAAAGCAAAAATTAGCATGTTTCAATGGCAAAGGCTTTGTGGTAATTGTTGGATGCATGCCCAGCATATCCTGTGCCGTTGCCACACTGAAATGTTCTTTATCTCGTATTAAGACTGTATGTAATCAGTTCGGATGCACTAGGGACTAGATTCAGTAAATGGTGCTTAAAAAACGGCAACCACACAAATGAGTAGTGCGACCAGCAAAGGCACTCCCAAGGACAACAGGAAGATGGAGCTACAGTAGAAAAACTTTATTCTTATAATGTGCGACATGACGCCGTGTTTCGGCAAAGTGCCTGCTTCAGGGTCTTAATATGGCTGTTTATAGACTTCAAGTTGACACTGGCTGTCTCTACAAAGGCTCTCAGTGCGAAGAAAAAAAAAACAAAATCAAGGAAAGGGAGCACAATACTGTTTTATAGCAGTTTCCAGTATTGTGCTCCCTTTCCTTGATTTTGTTTTTTTCTTTACACTGAGCGTCTTTCTAAAGACAGCCAGTGTCAACTTCAAGTCTATAAACGTCCATATTAATACCCCTGAAGCAGGCACTTTGCCGAAATACGGTGCCGTGTCGGGCATTATAAGAATAAAGTTTTGCTGCTGTAGCTCCATCTTCCTGTTGTCATTGGGAGTGCCTTGCTGGTCAAACTATTCATTTGTGTCGACTTTTATACGTAGTGGACTACAGTCTCCCATGGGTTTCCCTCTCGCTGAAAACAACAGCGTCAAAACAAAATCTATGCAGGGCGCTATTCTATAAACGATGCTCCGAATTGCACACTGTTTATAGAATAGCACTTAGAGCCGATTTCCGTGCCAAACTTCAGTGCAAGGATTTACATCAACTGAAACCTGGAGTTAATCCTGGCGCATAAGTTAGGCACGGATCTCCAGTATTCAGTAATACTGCGTGCATCTTTGATGAGTGCCACTGAGCTGCCCATGCCCCTTCCATGGCCATGCCTTGCTATGAGATTTGAGTATGGATCTTTATAGAATAGCACTTAGGAAGATGTGCGTGCAAATCTAAATTGTTGCCAATTAACTCCAATAATTTATTGTTAGCACCCAATTATTTGGTGCTAATTGGCTCGTTAGGCAATTTAGTTGCACACACATCTCAGGATAGCGTGTAATTTTGCATGGGGAAATTCACATGCCATTTATAGAATCCAGGGGTTTATTCCTCCAAATTAGGAAGAGATAAATGCACGCATGCTAACTGCACAAGCGACAGTTAGTGTGTGATAAGTACTATGGACACGCGTAAAATATGAAATTACCACCAGGCCACATGGTAGCCGGGTGGTAGTTCAAAATTGATGCGCATAGGATGTGCGTAGGTGCCTTCGCGACTTAGTAAAAGGGCTCCTTTATACGGTGATTCTCCATCCTTCACGTTCAATCTTTTTGAATTTCCGACTTCTAATGGAATTTACTCGTTATGTAATGATTTTTTTCTTCAATTTTCTGAATCCCAGAGTAAAGATATCAATAAGATTATTCAATACATCTTTTACCTATCAAGCTGCAAAATCTTGGAAGGTGTTGCCAGTACAATTGTGAGCTATTATTAGCTATAGATTATTTAGAAAAGCCTTAAAAACCTTCCTATTTGAAAAGTACGTATTTTATTTATTGTGAACATTTATATCCCGCAAAATCCCACCAAGGCAGGCTCTATGCGGCTTACAATGTTAGGTGAAAAGTACAACATAATAGCACTAGTGCAAAGCAGAGAATAAAGTAGATGAGGGGAAGGGAGCGAAACAGCAGGGGAAAGGAAGGCGGAGATGCCTGAAGATCAAGCAGCTGAGGAGAATGATCGATCACATAGGTAGGTCTTCAGGGATTTCTTGAATAGACTGTGATCGGTAGTTTCTTTTAACGTGGATTGCAGAGCGTTCCAATAGCGGGGACACTGGAAGCAAAATGAAGAGGCAAAGAGCAGCTTGTATCTTAAGTTCCTGCAGTTAGGAAAGTGGAGATTGAGATAGGTGGGGGACGACTGCACGGAATTTCTGGGCGGGAGGCCGATCAGGCTGAACATGTAGGCTGGAGTGTCCCTGTATACAAACTTGTTGGTAAGAGCACAGACTTTGAATTCAATCCGTTCTTTGTTCGGGAGCCAGTGGAGCTTCTCACGAAGGGGCGCTGCTGCCTCAAATCGAGATTTGCCAAATAGCAGCCTCGCTGCCGTGTTCTGCGTTGTCTGAAGTTTCTTAAGGGTGTGTTCCTTACAACCGGTGTAAATTCCATTGCAGTAGTCGAAATGGCTCAAGATGAGGGAATGGATTAGTGTCCTGAATAAGGCAAATGATAGGTACTGCTTGATACGCCTAAGGGACCTCATGGACAGGAACATTCGCTTCGTAATTGCCGAGACTTGAAGCTCAAGAGTCAAATGGGGATCCAGAATGACCCCAAGGAGTTTCAAACTTGCTGTGACAGGAATGGAGAAGTTCTGCGCAGTAACCGTGCCCGGTATAGACTTGTTTAACTGGGAGGAGAGGATAAGGCACTGTGTTTTTTCCTGATTAAGCTTAAACTTAAATGTGTTAGCCCAATTGACCATGTGACTGTTCTGAATTTCAGCTGAGATTTCGGCAATGGAAGACCGGAAGGGGATGTAGATAGTCACATCGTCTGCAAAGATGTGTTGAATAATTAAGCCTGTTTGTATATTATTAGATTATGCTTTGCCTATTGTAGCTCCAGGAAGTATGTCCATGTCTCTTTATCTGTGATCTGCGTTGAACTTGTGAAGGTACATGCGGAGTATAAGAACGTATGTTATGCTATGCTGGTTCCCACATCATAAATAGAACCATGGGGAATTCTTTAATTTTGTGTTTCTTGGTCAATTCTCTGCGAATCTCTTGCTATGCCTTTCTGTTATTTCACTGCCACTTACCTCAAGTATCTGTATGGTAGAGGGACAGCAGCGTAAGTTCTCATATGCTGGTCAACTGCATTTTTTAAATTTTCTTTTCATCATGCATATGAAAACTTCTTTTCCAAATGTTTGCAAAAAGCTGTGACCACCTTCCTCAACAAAGAGTCCCTGTTGAGTTCTTTACTCAGAGTGTACAACCTTGAAAAGCTCATAAAATTTAATTTTTTAAAATTAATTTTAAACCATTTTCCTGGTGTTGCTATCCAAAATAGTATACAACATAATAAAAGAATAATAAAAATGACTAGTGTAAGGCCAAAATAAAAGCCTTTTGGCACATTGCAACCTTAAAAATTGATCAACTCATGCTGAAATGGTACTTTACAAACGGTAAATGGGGGAGGTTGAATGAACTGATCCCCGGATTCTATATAGGCCATCCAAATTTGGTCACAGATCCCAGATGCACACATAAACTAATTAGTCAATTAGGCACTAACAATCTATTGGAGATAACTGTAGTTGATTGGCAATTCATTGGCAGTAATTAAGAATTACATGTGCATCTGTCTTTTAACATGCACGTCTTTACTTCATACCACGCATCTCAAAAGGGGGCATGGATATGGAGGGGCATTCCCAGAAATTAGGTGCAAAGTTATTAAAAGTCGTTAACTCACGACAGGATTGTGAAAAATTACAGAAGGACCTTATGAGACTGGGAGACTGGGCGGCTAAATGGCAGATGACATTTAATGTGAGGAAGTGCAAGATGATGCATGTGGGGAAAAAAGAACCTGAATTATAGTTACGTCATGCAAGGTTCCACATTAGGAGTTACAGACCAAGAAAGGGATCTGGATGTCGTCGTCGATAATACACTGAAACCTTCTGCTCAGTGTGCTGCTGCGGCTAGAAAAGCGAATAGAATGATGGGTATTATTAGGAAAGGTATGGAAAACAGGTGTGAGGATGTTATAATGCCGTTGTATCGCTCCATGGTGCGACCGCACCTTGAGTATTGTGTTCAATTCTGGTCGCCGCATCTCAAGAAAGATCTAGTAGAATTGGAAAATGTGCAGCGAAGGGCAACTAAAATGATAGCGGGGATGGGACGACTTTCCTATGAAGAAAGACTAAGGAGGCTAGGACTTTTCACCTTGGAGAAGAGATGGCTGAGGGGAGACATGATAGAGGTATATAAAATAATGAGTGGAGTGGAACAGGTGGATGTGAAGTGTCTGTTCACGCTTTCCAAAAATACTAGGCCTAGGGGGCATGTGATGAAACTACAGTGTAGTAAATTTAAAACAAATCGGAGTAGTAAATTTAAAACAAATCAGAGAAAATGTTTCTTTACCCAACGCATAATTAAACTCTGGAATTTGTTGCCGGAGAACGTGGTGAAGGCGGTTAGCTTAGCAGAGTTTAAAAAGGGGTTAGATGGTTTCCTAAAGAACAAGTCTATAAACCACTACTAAATGGACTTGGGAAAAATCCACAATTCCGGGAATAACATGTATAGAATGTTTGTATGTTTGGGAAGCTCGCCAGGTGCCCTTGGCCTGGATTGGCCGCTGTCGTGGACAGGATGCTGGGCTTGATGGACCCTTGGTCTTTTCTCAGTGTGGCATTACTTATGTACTTATGTAATGTTGTAGGATACTTGGATTTATGCACCCAACTACCATCAGTTGGGCATGAGGATTTACACCTGGTTTCAGTAGGTGTAAGTCCTTGCATCCAAAGTTGGACACGGGAATCTGAGCTAATCACTATTCTATAAAAGTTGCTTAGCGCTAAGGTCCTTATTCTATAAAGGTTATACTCCTAAATTTACGCTTCTAAATTTATGCTTCTAAATTACGAGTATGATCTATTTTGGTGCATGAAGTATGCTCATAATTTAGGGGCATAAATTTAGGAGCGTAAATTTAGGAGCATAACCTTTATAGAATAAGGCCCTAAGTGACCTTTGTAGAATTGGCGCTTAGTGATGTAGGGATCTTAATGGTGTCTAACGTTGGGCACCATTTACTGAATTTGGCCCTTTATGATTCTTCAGTGCAGCTATAGTCAGTGTTTTACTGAAATAACTCACCCTTTACAAAGCCACGCTAGTGGCTGCAAGTGTGGTAAGGCCGACACAGCCCATTCAAAGCGCAAGGGCTTTGTCGGCATTACTGGGCAGCTTTGTAAAAGGGGGTAGCCAGTGATTCCTCTGATAAAACTCTGCAATAACCGATTGAAAATCTTTATTTTGGAGCCCAATCCTTCCCAAAACTAGTTCTGATATATATTTTTTATTAAGTAAATGTTAATGGTGAAATATTAATATTGTGGAAGAGCAGCCTTAGAGCATCAAGCTGACAACCAGCAAAGCCAGGTTCAAATCCCAATGATCTTGGGCAAGTCACTTAACCCTCCATTGCCTCAGTAAATTGTGATCCCTCTGGAGACAGAGAAATACCTAATGTCCCCAAACGTAAATCACTTTGATCTACTACTGAAAAAGGTGTGAACTAAATCTAAATAAATAAAATACAGTGAACTCCAGAAGGAGATTCTTTTTAAAGCAGCCTTTCTAAAAATAGAAAAACTTACATTGTATTATATATCTGTTATTTGAATTTCAGTGCTGTTAAATGTGTATATGTTGGATACTGTTTCATGGTGGTCGTATTATTAGGTTTCAATTTCCTGTTTCCACGTTTACCTCATCTATTGGATTTATGTTTATATTTGGTTATTTTACTATTGTTATGTTGTTAACAAAATTGTAAGTTTTATGTTAAACCGTCCCTGCTGTACACCATCTTGGGTGAATCTCTCATTGACCCCAAACCCCCTCCATCACTGGATCGCTCTGTCCCATTTAGAAATACAGGGAGGAGGTTTTTGGTCAATGATTGCAACAGTCGAGGTATTTTTTCTGATCCCTGTATTTCTAAATAGGTCAGAGCAATCCAGTGACGTCTGAGACCTTTTCCTCCTACCACGAGATATCTCATGGGCCGATGATCAGAAGCAAACGCCGGTGCTAGAGGCTGTTAGCGTCATACTAGCGCCTGGGTTTGCTACTGCCCGATGATCAGAGCCCCCGAGCGCTTGAAACAATGTGCTTGCGGGATCTGAACACAACTAGCATGCAAATGCATGTAAAACAGGACTAAACATTTCATCCCAATGATCAGCAACCAGCGTGCCAAAGATTGGCTTGCTGGCCGCAGCAAACCTTGCGGAGCTGGTGTTAGAGTTTGCAGACCATTGAGGAGGAATGGTGAGCCCTGTCCAGTATGCATTTGCATGCTAGCAGGTCCCCATTCCCCCCAATGCAGCAGCATCTGCAGGAACCCTGAGCCAAGCCGACCAGACCGACGCCCCCCCCCCCCCCCAGCAACAAGGAGCAGGAGGTCCGGTGGAACTCTGGTCCCCCTGACACAGGTTCAGGGGGGGCAGGAGATCCGAGGGGTCTCCAACCCCCTCTAACCCCCCAGGCATTCCTGAAATGTCCCTGGTGGCCCAGTGGGCCACTGTCAATCCCCCCACCCCCTACCTTAAGTTGGAGAATGGAGGTGGCCTCCCTCCTCTTCCATCGGTGCCACCTGCAAAATGGCGGCACCCAGCCCTGCCCAGTGCTTCCTGGGATTAGCTGGGCAGGGCTTTACACCATATAAGGGAGTCTATGAGTTTTTGTAGTAGATAACCTGCAGAAAGCAAGAAAGTTGCATCCCTAAAATGGGGCCTGTTCTCAGGTCTGTCTTTGAACCTACAGAGCAGACCCTATAATGATGACCCTACAACACATACAAATTCTGAAATCTTAATATTCTGCCACTAAAATGATTATGGGGTTGAACTGGAATGCCTTTATTTTTTCTTAACCAGGAAAGCAAGCATATTTCCTAAAAAATACACAAAACCGCATAATAATGTTGGAAAAGTTAAGCAAGAAGTTGTGATTTTTGCATTATAAATAATTGATTGTATTAGTTAGTATATTTTATTACATTTAGAGTGGATTCTTCTTTCCTGCAATAGAAATGGGAAAATGGAGGCTGCTTCAAGAAGATTCATAATTTTCTATTTATGAAGCTCTCTGCTAGTTTACTGATGCACCAGACGGAAGATTTTATGACCAGCATCAGATTTCAATATAAAAACAGGGCAGGAGCTATGCAAATAGGTGGCAGTGTGGGACACTGCATGAATTTCCTTGTTATCCTGCTGTGTAAAACCAGGAAGTCACTCAGTGCAGAATTTACAGTGGCTTCAAGGTGCAAGACCAAACTGATGCATCAGGGTCTAACAACTAAAAACTACCAGAAATTGGATATCCAACTATCTTTTTCATCTGTTAACAGAAGAAATTTACATTGTATCAGAGGGTCCTTTTTACTAGGCTGCAGTAGAATTTGCTATAACTAGTTAAAAATATTTAAAAGCTTATATATATTAAATATAATAAATAGTCATAAATCCCTCCTGGATCCAGTTTTACTCTCTAAAATATTTTTCTTTCTTATAGAAATTCATAGGATTACTAAAAACTACAAGTAAGTATTGCAGATAAACAGTTAACAAGTCTTGCATAAAATTTCCTAATAAAATTGTACTTAACTCCAATTTTCTTTTTTCCTTTAGGAATTACTATTAAGGAAGTATTCATTAATGGTATTACTCTTTTATTATTTCACTCAATCTTTATCAGTTATTCCTTCCTTTCAGACCTCACACACAGATACACCAAGAAGCAGGTATTCTCTCCTCTAGATCTTTCGTTGCTCTCTCACCAACTGCCACTAGTTAGGTCCCTTACTAGAGCAGTGCAGCCAATCAGAAAGCTCCTTTTGGTTTCCGTATTGACATTCCATTGTGCATTTTTAGTTAAAAACAGTATATAAAACCTTCGTTTTTGGATTTTAATTACATAACTCAGGTCATAGCAATGCCCTAACGTTTGTTCTATATAAAATCCCATTAAAATTGACCTCCAAATAGCCAAACTGGAACATCATAAAATCGGACTAATTTGCATAAAATCTATCTAACCCCATAGCAAACAAGTATAAGATCCCAAGACCTGAATTCCACCATTAAAATGCATGCAAACACTTTTCAATTTTATTTTTAATACTATTAAAACTTTCAGGTGTAAGTGCAGGTCTCCTTTAATGGTACTGCGCATGTGCCAGAATTTGCGCCGTTTCAATGTTACCTTGGGAACCAAGACGCTTCCAAACACCCCCTGTACTTCCCATCAGTCTCTGCGGCAAAATTAATTATAAATGTGCCATAGGCATGTGTCTTGTGCATGCGCAATTGCACACAACCCCCGTTTTTGGCGATATCTTTATTTACCATTTCTGAAACCTTCCACAGGTCACAACAAACCCCCTTTTCATATTTTTAATATAACAGTGGTGGTACAATGGTTCCCGATGGTCCAGAACAACTCCAGAGCCATTGGACAGAAATGGGGCACTGCGCATGCGCTGCAGACGTCACTGATGACGTTCGTGCATCTCCCAATGTCTTGCCCTCATCATCAGCGCTCCCTGGGCTCCTGTAAACCTCAAGGAGCCCGGGGCTTTTCCTATTGCCTACCCTGGCTTCCCTCCTCATAAGGGGCGGTTCGGAACTGTGCGGTTTGCTCCGGATGCGAGATCCCGTGACGGACCCACCCAGACACACCCACAACCTCCTGGAGCCACCCCTGCAGCTCCCAGGGTTCAGATAATCAATAAAAAATATTTTTTATTCATACTGGTTACATAATGCTTTTCTGATGTTAATTCGAGTGTTCAAACAGTTTAGAGCAATAAAGGAAGTAAATTTGGTGCTCATTTACAAAGCACTTAGGGCCCTGTTTTCTCTGGTGCATTAGCGTTTTTAACATGCCTACAATTAGCATACGTGCTAACCGTGTAGGCACCTACAGGGATATTGTAGGCGCGTACACAGTTAACGCGTGTACATGGTTAATGTGCGTTAAAAATGCTAATGCGCCTAAAAAGTGGCTTAGAATACAGGGCCCTTAGACTTACAAAGTTGCATAGTAGTGTATGGAACTTTGGAAGTCTATGAGGCTCATTTTCAAAGCACTTAGCCTCCCAAAGTTCCATAGAAACCTATGGAACTTAGCCTCCCAAAGTGCTTTGAAAATATGCCTCTACGTGCTTTGAAAATGAGCCTTGTAGGACCAATCGGTTCTGAAAAAAAGAACTGTAAGCACTATTCTGTAAACAGTGCTTAAAGGTAAGCACCATTTATAGAATACTGCTTAGTGCTGGGAATTGTGACTACATTTAGGTGCGACCGTTCCCCATGCCTAAATTAGGCGCGGATCCCCTTTATTCTATAATAATGCATGTAAATTAAAGGAATACCCCTGATCTGTCCATGACCCTTCCAAGGCCATGCCCCCTTTTTGGACCGGCACATAAAATTTACATGTGTAAATTTTAATTATTTCTAATTAGCACCAATAATTGCTTTTGAAAATCTCAACTGGCGCCAATTGGCTCATTATTTAATTAGATTGCACTTGCAAATTGGGCGTAGGTCTAAATTTGCATACACAGTTTTTAGCACTTTTTATAGAATTTGGGGGATAGTGTTGATGGCATTTATGAAAGCAAATATAGAAGAAAGTCTGAAGTTTTACTTGCGGATGTCAGCATGTAATCTTAGATTTGTAACCTCAAGTGTCTAGGCATTAAATAAATCAGTTTTAATGGACATAATTTCACTTGAAACATAACAAATTAGGGAATAAGCTGTGATAATTTCTACATTACTATGATAATAATTTTCAAAAGCATTTCCGCTGATAAAACATTGCTTTACTTGTGGAAATGAGTTGTTATAAATTGCCTGCCTGAAAATCAGGTAAACTGATTCACGTACAGCCTTTATATATGCAAGGTTACGCAGACTGAAGCTCATAAATTTACATGGATACCTATGCACATAAAGTTTTTTAAAATTTGATTTTATTATATTTTGAAAATGCTATATAATAAGAATCAAATCACATTACAATTAAATGTACCATCATAACCATAATGGAAGGGAAAAAAAGTCAATTCACCACATTACAGAAGCTAACCCTAACGCAGGAAAAAGAGGAGAAAATTACAAAACAAATTAGGGTGATGTGAGTTGACTTATATAACTCCCCCTATACCCCTATACCCATCTTCCTCAAGAAAATAACAAAGGAGAAACTATATTCCTATGCACATAAATTAACCTTGACCATGTGCATATGTGCCAAAAAGCTCTCTGTAAATATGCAGGCATAGCTTCCATGGGGTAATTCTCAAAGTGAAAGTACATGTGTACCTCTGCTCTGAAAACCTGTCCAAGTCTGCACAGAAAAAGTGATCTGCGTGCTTTAGACATGTGTATAATTGAAATTACTCACAGAGGGATTATTTTAATTTCCGGGGGTAAAATAGTGTTTTACAGAGACATGTGCATAAGTTCATCTGATCTGTGTAGAGGCATCCCTGGGGTAGAATTTGGACTTATATGAACACACATAAAATAAACTTAGATTTGTGAGTGGCAAAGAGCAAGTGTAAACATGTACATGTATGTTCCAGAGGGTAATTTTCAAAAGGAAAGTAGGCACATGTTTTCTCTTAGAAAATTTGTTTAGCTTATATGCTGTAAGGTCTCCACCACCAAAAGTCTCCTGCACCGGGAGACTCTTGAGTCCCTTGGCCCTTTAGCTGAGTTGTGTGCTGTAATCCACTGCTAAAGAGCACACGGCAATCCACAAGGTCAGATCATTATACTTTATTGTAATCCCTATTGTGTCAGCTGCTCCTCCAAAGGTAGTTCCCACCACAGCATTTCTCAAGAAGCATAACAGTTCAACAGCATAGTATTCAAAACAAAACAAAACAAAAAAAATACCCAAAAGGTTCCAAAATCTCAGCAGTTCATATAAAGCAGTTATGCAAAGCAATTCTTCAAACAAAGTAGCTCAAAAAAGGCTCAAACTCCCAGCAGGTATGCAAATTAATTCTCCAAACACGGTAGCTCCAGAAAGGGTTCAAACCCTCCCCAGCAGTTCATGTCAGCAGTTAGGCAAAACAATTCCCCAAACACAGCAGTTCAGAAAGGGTTCAAACTCCCAGCAGTTCATGTATAGCAATTATGCCCAAAACCACCACTCCTCCTTTCTCCCTTTCAAAAGAAATCAACCTAGGGTGAGTGGCAAGGGTCCCTCCCCAACTAGGCCAGCATTATACCCTGACCACCACCCACATGACCCTTCAGTGGTAAACCTGTTCTCTCAGCTCCCCTCGTGGGATAGCCACCTTTTCCCTTCTTCTACCAGGCTCTCCTCCTGAGCAGCCCTCTCCTGTTTCACCTCCTTTCCTTCCAGTTTAGTAAGAGCCTGTTGTATAATTATCCTCAGGTCTACAAAATCCTGAGTGGTGTAGAACAAGTAGAAGTAAATCGATTTTTACTTGTTCCAAAAGTACAGACTAAGGGACTCTTAACAGAAGTTATATGGAAATACATTTAAAACAAATAGGAGGAAATATTTTTCACTCAGTGATTAGTTAAGCTCTGGAACTCTTTGGCAGAGGATGTGGTAATAGTAATTAGCATATCTGTGTTTAAAAATGGTTTGGACAAATTCATGGAGGAAAAGTCCATAGTCTGCTTATCACAAAACGCCCAGCCACCCGCCTGGGGTTACCCCACGGCTACTTAGAGGGTCTATCCCTAGCACAGCTCAGGTCTGCCTGCACCTGCCGCTTGTGCTCTACACTAGCACCTTTCTCCTACCGACTGAGTCACAACCACCTCTGGGCGAGTCTCTCACTTTCCAATTATCCCCAGTAATTTCTAGGTTACTGGAGCCACATTCCCAGTGGTCCCACAGTTCCTAGAAAACACTCACAGACCCAACACACAAACCACCAGGATTCTTTATCAGTCTAGACAGGCAGAACAAACTATTATGTTTATTCTCAGAACTTGGAACAGGAGATTAAAATGTGCAATTGGCAAACAATAACAGGTAACTGAAATATGGATCAATTATAACTCTAATCATCTATATACTGTCTAAACAGTACCTGGAAAGATCAGGACATATAATTCACCGAGACTCAGTGAAGAGATCAGTCTCTCTTTCTTCCTGGCTAAGACTGAAGCAACAGTCAGCGCTACTGGGTAATTTCTAACTCCAGGCCAATGAGAGCCCAGTCAACAGGTTTTAAACGTATACTGCTGCTTGCTTCCTTCTTGTGTTAAAGAAAAAGAACACTCAAGGGGTCTTTTATTAAAGATTAGCTCGAGTTATCTGCAGCAGGGCCCATAGGAATAAAATGGGACCTGCTGCAGATAACTCGAGCTAACCTTTAGTAAAAGACCCCCTCAGTTCCCTATAACAGCTTTACAGCAAAGAAACACCACCTGCTGGCCAAATAGGAGAAGTATACTTCAGGACATAATTAAAATAGGAAAATATCTATTACATTTTACAGGCTTAAAACATACTGTTTCTTCACACAGCTATTGAAACAGACATGGGGAAGCAACTTCTACTCTTCTATCATCATTAGTTACCTCCCGTCTTGACTATTGTAATATCATCTTAGCAGGTCTTCCCAAAATTTCACTCTCCTGTTTCAGGTAGTCCAAAACACTGTAGTCCATTTGCTTAGTCATGCCTATAGATCCGATCATGTCTTTCCCCTTCTTGCCCACCACTGCTGGCTCTCTATATTCTTCTGTATCCAACTTAAGCTCCTCACGTTGGCATTTAAGGCCCTGCACTCTGGTACTCCTTCTTATCTCACTGCCCTCATCTCTCCTTACACCCCTTCCCGCTCTCCACTCGCTTCTTCCCATCTTTCTGTCCCTCCGGTCCATTTGTCCCATTTGGAATCTACACACCACTCTGCTTTCTTTTACATGGCCCCTTCTCTCTGGAATGCCCTACAATTACCCCTCCATTCTGAGCAATTATTCACCCATTTTAACGCCCTACTGAAATCACACTTTTTAAAAATAGATTTTCCTTTTGTTGCCACCCCTTGGGATCCTGGATTGGAGCTGCAGTTTACCTAATTTAGGGGCCCTTTTACAAAGGTGCATAGGTGCCTACGCGCATCCAACGTGCGTAAAATTGGAACTACCGACTGGCTACTGTGTACCCCAGGCGATAATTCCATTTTTGACGCGTGTCCAAAACACGCGGTAGAAAATACTTTCAATTTTCTACCACGTGGCGCTTACCCGGCGGTAATCAGCAGTTTATGTGTACTGATGATTACTGCCTGGTTAGCGTGTGAGACCTTACCGTTAACTCAATGGGTGGCGGTAAGGTCTCAAGCTGAAAATGGACAAACGCTAGTTTTAATTTTGCCGCACCTCCATTTTCGGCCACAAAAAAGGGCCTTTTTTCCAGGCGCACTGAAAATTGGACCAAAGTGCATCCAAAACATGCATCTACACCAGCAGAGGCCATTTTTTGGTGCGCCTTAGTAAAAGGGCCCCTTAATTCCTTAAACTATTCTGATTGAATTTAGTTTTTAACTCTCCTCTTTTCTAATTTTTGTCCTTTTTTCTCAGAAATTATAGTTCCTTTCCTTCTGGTTTTAAATGATTATTGTACACCAATCTGATGTGATTGTGAAAAGTGGTATATCAAATTTTTAATAAACTAAACTAATTAAACTACCCCCAGGACCAGGTTTGAGAAGCCCTGGAGTAGGGTTTTAACTCATGCATGTAACTAAGATTAGTGCCAGTTAATGCTAGTTATGGCCAATTATTGACAGTGATCACCAATTAAGTTCTATTCAAAGGCCAATTAAGTAATTATATTATGGGCCAGATTCTATATATGGCACATTTCTGCCTAAGCGTATTCTATAAGATTTAGGCGCAGTATATAGAATTTGCTTAGTTGATATTCCAGTGCCTAAAACTAAGCGCCTCCATTTACCCCAATAAAAATGTGCCATAAATCCCTTCACGTAGATTTATGCGCACTGGGCCATATTCTATAACTATACGCGTAAATTTTGGAACGTCCACGAAGTGTCCATTTCCCAACCCATGACCATGCCCTTTTGAACTGCAGCCATTAGAATGTAGGCGTAGTCCACTACAGAATAAGCTTAGCGAGTTCTGCGCATAAATTCTAATTATTGCCAATTAGTGCTAATTATTGCTTGTTAGGTGCTGTTATCAACACTGATTAGCTTGTTAAGTCAATTAAGTTACTTTCTTTCTTATGGAATATGCTTAGATTTCAGCACAGAAAGCTAGGTGCGCTATATAGAATCTGAGGGTATATGCATGAGTGGTATTCTATAACTATATGCGCAGTTGTTTGAAACTGTGTGTGCCACTTATAGAATTAGAGGATATGATACTAAGAACACAAGGCTGTATCCTTCCTTCCTTGCTCTCTCTCTCTTTCTAAACAGCTCCCGCCATCCTCCGCCCCATGCCCCGCCCCTGCCACCCCTCCTGAGGTCATCGCCGCCACTCCCCCCTCCACCGGGCCCCCCCTCCGTCTTACCGGGCCCTCGCAGCTCCTCTCACCTCTGTGTGAAGGCTGCGAGGGCAAGAACAGCTGATCCTCTTCGCTGAAGAATCTTTGGACATCCCTCCTTCCCTCCTTCCTCTGACTGACTGGGTGTATCCCGAGGACTGGGTTGAAAATCACTGCTATAAGGTAATGGCTATTCTGAGAACCTTTTGAGTTTAGAACGTGTTTAAATAAAGAAGAATAACAAATTTTACAACTTTTTTTGTTCAAAGCCATGTGTTGCAAGGAAAGAACTCCACAGAGATTTGTTAAAAGTGCAAAAATCTGTTTGGTGGGTAAAATGGTTCAAAAACATAGTAACACAGTAGTAGACAGCAGATAAAGACTAGAATGGTTCACCTGGTCTGCCCAGCATGGTGGCCAGAGTCGTACCTGCAGTTCTGTGCAGATCATGCAGGTTACCTCCTCTGTGCCTTTGTTTAGTTTTGTACTTGTTGCTCTGTGCAGTTTCACCCCTCTTTGTCATTTGTTTTACTTTGATCTCATCCTCTTGCTACATAGGGATCCTCTGTTTTTATCCCATGCCTTTTTGAATTCTGTCACTGGCCGAACCGCTTCCACCAGGATGACGTTCAATCTTCCACCGTTCATTCTGGAAAAAGTATTTCCTGATGTTGCTTTTAAGCTTACCTTCTTGCAGTTTCATTTTATATCCTTTAGATCTATAACTTTCCTGATTTTGAATAAAGATTTGTTTGTTCATTAATACTTTTCAAGTATTTAAAATGTCTGTATCATATCACTTCTAGAGCCCAACTGAAACCAGGATCTTCGGTTTCAACTGAAACCAAATCTGCAACCAAAATTGGCTGCCTGGTTTTGGCCGAAACCAAATATGAAAATGAAACTGGCACTCCCCCTTCCCACTGAACCAAAAAGGGCCCCTCTCCTAGACCCTCTCCCACCCAACGGCAGCCCCTTCCTGGGCCTACCGTGCTGATGGTGGGTAGTGGGCACAGGAACAATCCCCACTCCTGCATATGGCCTGCTCTACCTTCAAAATGACTTCCAAGGATTCCAGCGGCAGTCTCGGCAGCCATATTTAGATTGGAGCCAACATAAGCAGGAACACTCTCAATGCTGCTTATGCTGGTTCCAATTACAACTCTGAAAACTTACTCTTACCAAACAGCTTTTGAAATATAACATTAATTGAGTAGGAAGACCACACAGGTATGAAAAATGCTTTACACTATACAATGAGACATAAATCATTAGAAATTGTGTATGAGTAATGCAATGATTATCTATGTTATTATCTTCAGTATGGAAGTTCTGTCTGTGCTGTCCTATCATATAATGGATTTCCTAGCTTAAACTACATTGTATGTTAATGTACATTGTTGACGTGTAAACCGTTCTGGCTTGCTATGTAATAAGTGATGGTATAGTAAACAAATAAACAATAACTGCAGGAGATCCCGGTGGCCATATCAAGATTGGAACCAGCATAAGCAGGAATGATTGGAGATTGATTCTGCTTATACTGGTTCCAATCTCAATATGGCTTCTGGGACTTCCCAAGGCAGTCTTGCAAGGCAGCCACGGGAAGTCCCAGAAGCCATTTTGAAGGAGTGGCACTGGTCAGAAATGAGTGGGCTTTGTTCCTACTGCCAAAAAGGCCACTAGATGTCACGACTGTGACTATATTCCATGCCGGACTTGCTTTAGGTTTCCTCTAGCCAAGCCAAGCCTGCTGGAAGATCCTGAAGCCTGGGTGAAAATCCTGAATCCCATTCCAGTCAAACCAAATTCGTTCCTGGATCCTGTTCTTGCCAAGCCGTGCTCTGCTGTTCCTGCAAGCAAGCCTCATCCTTATTCGTGACCTCAACTGGGACTGCCTTTATCAAGCATCTGGGAACTTTCTGGTTTGCCTTTGCAACAGAGGTCGTCTGATGAGCTTCACATCGGTGAGTGTTGTTGCAGTGCTACCCTGTTACTTCTTATCCTGTCTTTGACCCGGCCTGTTTTCTGGAGTATTCTACTGTTTGCTGCCTCCCTTTGACCCTGCTTGGTTCTTGGAGTATTCTACTGTTACTGCCTGCCTCTGTTCCTGCTTTTTTCCTGGGCTATGTGACTGTTTGTTGGCCTCCTGCTGGACCCTGCAGTTCTGGTTTTCCCTTCTGTCCTGTAAGTCCTGCCGGCTACCCGCACCTAGGGGCTCAACCCCTGGGAAATGGCAGTCAAGTGTAGGTGAAGTCTGTTCTAGTCCTGAGTTCCAGTCCGAGTGTGTTTAGTCCAGAGTGTTCCTGCTACTTTTGTACATCTGCAGTCCCTGCCTTGTTTGTGTGCTAGCCCAGTGCTGCTTTGGGTGGTTCTCCTGCTGCTACCACTCCTTGGCAGTGGCCCAAGGGCTCATAAATCCGGATTTTCCTCGAGAGTCTGATACTAGACCATCAGGGTTTCTTAAGATAGGCCTGGGGGGGCCTACAGGTGGTCAGCAGCCTGGGGGGAGGGGCAGCGGATAGTGATCACAGGGGATGGGGTGGGGGAGTTTCAGTTTCTACCAAAAATGAAGTATCATTTTTGGCCAAAATCTGAACCCAGATTATGGGCCGGTTTCGGTGTCGAAATCGAAATTTGGCCAGCCTCTAATCACCCCTGTCTGTCCTTTCCTCTAGAATATAAATATTCAGGTCTTCAAGTCTCTTTTCATATATTTTCTGGAGCAGACCCCATACCATTTTGGTTGCCTTCCTCTGATACACTTAGTTTAAAAAAAAATAGGATTAGAAATATATGACCTCTAGTATATTCCAAGTGGACCTCATTAACAACTTGAACGGGACATTATCACTTCCTCCCTTCTGCTGGTTATGCTTTTCTCTATACAACCTGGCATCCTCTGGCTTTGGCCACCATTTTGTCACACTGTTTTGCCACCTTGAGATCCTCAGACACTATCATCCTCACAGTGGATCCTACCTCTCCTTCCAACTATCGCCCCATCTCCCTCCTTCTTTTCTTATCCAAGTTACTAGAACGTGCTGTCCACCATCGCTGCCTCGACTTTCTTTCTTCTCAACCTATTCTTGATCTGCTCCAATCTGGCTTTCGTCCCCTTCATTCAACTGAAACAGCACTTACTAAAGTCTCCAATGATCTATTCCTGGCTAAATCCAAAGGGCTCTACTCTATCCTCCTCCTTCTCGATCTTTCTGCTGCCTTTGATACTGTTGATCACAGCCTACTCCTTGACACACTGTCCTCACTTGGATTTAGGAATTCTGCTCTCTCCTGGTTCTCTTCTTATCTCTCACAGCGTACTTTTAGTGTATACTCTGGTGGTTCCTCCTCTTCCTCTATCCCGCTGTCAGTGGGTGTACCTCAAGGATCTGTTCTAGGATCTCTCCTTTTCTCCATCTATACTTCCTGCCTTGGTGCTTTGATCTCATCACACGGCTTTCAGTATCACCTTTATGCTGATGACTCCCAAATCTACCTCTCCATACCAGTAATCTTGGCAGAAATCCAGTCCAAGGTATCTACCTGCCTCTCTGACATTGCTACCTGGATGTTTCACCGCCACCTGAAACTCAATATGTCCAAAACTGAACTCCTTATTTTCCCTCCTAAACCAACCTCTCCCCTTCCCCCATTCTCTATTTCTGTTGACAACACGCTCAGTCTTCCTGTCTCGTCTGTTTGCAACCTTGGGGTCATCTTCTACTCCTCCCTCTCCTTCTCGGCCCATATTCAACAGATTGCTAAAACCTGTCGTTTCTTCTTTTATAACATCGCCAAAATTCGCCCTTTCCTTTCTGAACACGCTATCAGAACCCTCATCCACACTCTCATCACCTCTCGCTTAGACTACTGCAACTTGCCTTCCACTCAGCTATCTCTCTCCTCTTCAATCTGTTCAAAACTCTGCCGCACGACTAATATTTCACCAAAGTCGTTATGCCCATATCACCCCTCTCCTGAAATCACTTCATTGGCTCCCTATCCGTTTCCGTATACAATTCAAGCTCCTCTTGTTGACCTATAAGTGCATTCACTCTGCAGCCCCTCACTACCTCTCCACCCTCATCTCTCCCTACACTCCTTCCCTAAAACTCCGTTCACTGGGCAAATCTTTCCTAATTGCACCCTTCTCCTCCATCGCTAACTCCAGACTCCGTTCCTTCTATCTCGCCGCACCTTATGCCTGGAATAGGCTTCCTGAGCCATTACGTCTAGCTCCATCCCTTGCAGCCTTCAAATCCGGGCTAAATGCCTACCTGCTTGATGCTGCTTTCGACTCCTGACTTGTAACTTTCATCTTATCCTTATGTGTCCTTCTGTCTGTCCTTCCCTTATCCTTTTTGGTCCTGTCTGTTTGTCCTGATTTAGATTGTAAGCTCTTTTGAGCAGGGACTGTCTTTCTTCTTCATGTTCAATTGTAAAGCGCTGCGTATGACTGGTAGCACTATAAAAGTGATTTATAGTAGTAGTAGTAGGGTGGAAACTAGCACCCTAAATATTGCCTTGTCTCCCCCCCCCCCTTTGCCACCTAACCTAGAACCAGGCAATCCTAAACTGGTTTGGCTGGGGCTGCAGTACCAGCAATGGGTTGCATGGCAACTTCTTCTTCTGACAAGGGCCAGGCCACATGATTCAATCCCACTTTGTTTGAACTGCGTAGGTCTCCCTAGATGGGAGTTTTCATATGAGGTATGAATGGGGGGGGGGTGTTTAATGGGTTTGGAATATGAGTGAGCATAGGCCCCCCGTATAAGAGGCTTGGGGAGGCTAAGCCTCCCCAGCCAAATCGTGGACTTCCTTGGTTGCTGGCCAAGGTGGGGCGCAGGGGGAGCGGTCGCTCCCCCAAACAGATGACCGGTCTCTGCCTCCCCCCACCCCCGCCGCTCTCACCCATCCGCGTTCTCCCTCGCTCCGACGCCGCGATTCACATAGAAGCAGCCAGCCCTAATCTGCTTGTGTCGGAGCCTCTCCCTCAGACGCGTCCCGCCTCCTGTAATACAACTTCCTGTCTTACACAGAGGTGGGACGCGTCTGAGGGAGAGGCTCCGATGCAAGCAGATTAGGGCTGGCTGCTTCTATGTGAATCGCGGCGTCGGAGCGAGGGAGAACGTGGTCCCAATTGTAAAAGCCATTGGATTAGGCCTGGGTCTCATCCTGTGGGCTTCTGTCAACCTGCTAACTGGCTGGGCAAGCTCAAGGTAAACACTCTGCAACCATCACGTTCACTGAAATTTCCATTGTAAAATAAAACAAACAAACCTTGTGTCACCAAAGACAGTTGTATTTCTGGTATCTGTGTCTGTGGAGTAAGACAGTAAACATAGACTGGTAGTAAGAACATCACTACTTTGATGTAATGTTACCTGTAAAGTAAACAAACCAAATTTTAAGCAAAAAATATTTTTCACAATAAATCTATTTATTTAGAATAGATTTATTGTGAAAAACATTTTTTCATCGCTAGAACAGCTAACAATACTGGCAGCACATTAAGGGACCAATGTACTAAACTGCAGTTAAGTTTTACACTTAAGGTGCAGTAAGTACTAAGTCCTAAGATGCAGTAATTATAGAAGGTGTGTGCCCAGACAGCAGAGACATTGGATGCAGGCCCCAATGCAAATGTGAAAAAGAAAGATGCTAGAATGGAGGCATAGGATGAGTGCACATCCCCCTCCCCCCATCAAAGCTTCCCACAGACAGAAGCACTCCCCCATAGTACCCAAGCCCCAACAAGAATCCTCTCCCCATGATCAGACTCCTCCCTTAACAAAAGCCCTTCCATCCAGAGGACCCCTCCAATCACCAAACCAGGGACCCTTCTCCCATCTTCCATGTCTCCGGTAGTCAGGAGCGGAGGGAGACCATATCTGCCCTGTCCATGAAACTACCAGTGTGACTCCCAAATCAGTCTTGGGGATGAGGGAGAGTCCCAGTATGGGTTAGAGCGGATGGAAAAGACAGGACCCCGGGGGGTGGGGAGCGAAAGCTACGGATGGCTGGGGGGGCAGGGGAGAGAAGAGTCGCTGGTGGGCAGGGAGGGCTCAGGGCAGGGGGGAGAGGAGGGCTGCTGGACATGGGAGGATGGAGGGGAGGGCAGGGGGAGAGGAGGGTTGCTGGACATGGGTGGATGGAGGGGAGGGTTGCTGCGTAAGTGGGTGGGTGGATGGGTGGATGGAGGGGAGGGCAGGGGAGAGAAGGGTTGCTGGACATGGGTGGGTGGATGGAGAGGAGGGTTGCATTACATGGATGGAGGAGAGGGAAGGGAGAGAGAAGAAGAAATGCTGGACATGGAAGGAGGGGGAGGGAGGAGTGAGGAAGGAGATGAGATGAGGGAAAAGGAAGAGAGTAGAAAAACTGCACATGGATGAAGAAAATAGGCAGAAGCTGGATCCACTGGACAGTCAAGTCTGCGGAGGACCCAGCTTTTACTTACGGATGTAGGACAAGAATTGAAGAAGAATGGCGGAAAGTAAACAAATAAATGGAAAGGAAGCCCTGGAAACGGAGTTAAGAGGACAGATAGCAGCAGAATCGAGGACTGGACCAGCATGATCAGAAAAACAAAGTCACCAGACAACAAAGGTAGAAAAGATCATTTTATTTTCATTATAGTGTTTGGAATATGTCCACTTTGAGAATCAGGTGCTCAGCATTAAAAGTTTATATTTATTTACTTATTTATGGCATTTATGGCATTTTATCCCACATTAAACATGAATTGTGGTGTTTTGTGGCTCTACATGAGAATTGTGATGATATGATTTCTTGTTTCATATTGTTGACGGTCTGCATTTTCCGTATGGGTGGTATATTGGTGTATTAGATTCTGCCCAGTGTAATATTTATGGTACAGTAAGGTTCTGAGTGTGTTTTTGCACAAAGTTGTGCATAGTGTTTTGGAGCTGAGCGATTGTGGTTAGTATATGCTTTGAGCAACCACTTTATTCTTTGACATATGATACATATCTAATGTCTAAATTTAATAAAAGGTATTAATTGTGACTTTTATTTTTATTTATTTATTTTTTCTGTGTGTTATCAGACAATTATGGATTTAAGCTCCACCCCTGGCCCCACCCCTAACCCCGCCCCCTTTAGCCTCCCCAAACAGTTGGGCCACCGACCGCCTAGGTGAGTGAGCATGTGAAATAGCAGTACCATATATACTCATGTATAGGTAGAGGGTAGTTTTGAGACTCAACCTATACACAGCTCATAAATGCTGTGACTCATGTAAAAACTGAAGCTCCCCTCCACCTCTGGCTCCAACATTGCTTCCCCTCCATCCTTCCCTTCCATTATCGTTTATAGCTTATTGAAGTTTGAAATACCCTCAAGCCTAACTGGCAGATCTAGGCGATTTACATAGGTGCAAAATCTTCTCAAAAATGAAAAGAACTACAATATTCAATAGAAAAGGGAAGGATAGCAGGCATACAAGAAGCTAATCACACACAGGACAGGGAAAAGAAGGGTGGAGGATTGGGGAGGGAAAGCCAGATGAGAGAATTAGAGTAGGTAAACTGAAAGGAAAGGGGGGAAGAAGCAGCATAGGGGAAGGGGGTGGAGAAACAGCATCTAATCCAAGGTAGATATACACTAGGTTGGATAGAAGGCCTGAGTGAAAAGCCAGGCCTTTAATCCTGCTTTAAAATTCTTAAAGTATGGCTCTGTTCAATTATGTACAGGGATGGAATCCCAATGGGAGAGAGCTGCAAAAAAGAATGCACAATGGCTAGTGGACTTGAACTGGGCTAGCTTAGGGGCACAGTTAGGACCACACAATGATTGCAGCGATATATCTAGGTCGCCTGCATAGGTCGCCTGCATTCTGCTCTGGAATGACCCTATGACTCAATTTCCTGTTTCTGCATGGATGAGATAGGTCAGTGGAAGGACTCCAGAGCAGGATGCTCGCAGCCTAGATATATCGCTGCACTGCCTCTGCTCTATAGAAGCCAAGATTGAAGGTAAAAGGAGGTGGGGAAAGGGATTGAGATGCCAAACTGCAAGCTGGCAGAGGAAAGCAAGTGGAGGGAAAGATGCCGGATTATGCTGCTGGTGGGGGAGGGGAGGTTCAATTAATTTTATTTGCTGCTAGGAGGAATAACTCATAGATAAGATGACCCTGCATTTAAGGCATTCTGAAGTTAAAATTTCTTGACTTATACACAAGTATACATGGTAAAAGAATGGGGATGAAGTGAGGGGAGAAGTTGAGAGTTAGTATGAATGACATGGAGGAGGGGAGAGGCACTGAAAGGGATAGAGTACTGTGGAGGGGTATGAAAGAAGAAGAAGGAGATAGGTCTCTGAAGGAGCTGAGAGGATGAAAATGGGGTTAAAAATAGAAAGAAAGAGGGGATAGGTTAGAAAGTTTAAAAAAATGGCTTGGAGGCAAGGGAAGGCAGGAGAGACAGGGATGAAACTGGGGCTGGTGAGGGAATAAGAAGCAGTGGAGGGTAGATGAGAGCTGGGAGGGTGAGTTCAGAGGATGGAAATGGGGTATAAAGACTAAGTGAAAAATAGAGGGGGATGGGAGATGGGGAAGGAGAGAGACAGAGGGGACAATGGGAGTGCTGGAGAGGGGATGAGGGAAGTAGAAAAAGCTGGTAAGCAGACAAAGGTAGAAAAGAAAAAGGGGTTGATATTCAACTGACAGCGCTCAGCATTTTGGTAACCGCCGCCAGCGTTATGGCCAGAAATTCAATGTCGGGCAATGTCCGGACTCCAGCATTGAACTTCTGTTTCTGGAGCCGCTAAACCATAGCTGGCTAAATGCAATATTCAGCACTTAACTGCCTATGGGTACTGCATAAAGATATGACTGATTTTTATGCAATCCTATTTATGCAGTTACCTTGGCTGAATATCAGCACTTAACTGACCAAGTGCCAACACCACCCCTAGAATGACACTGAAATAGCCGGTTTTGTTTTATTTATTTAACACATTTATATCCCACATTTTCCCACTTAGTTGTAGGCTCAATGTGGCTTACACAACACCGTAGCGGTAGGCTCCGGTTCAATAATATAAGTACATAGTAAATTCATAGGCATGTAATAACATTAGTATAGGCAACAAAGAGATAATGAGGGGATGGTGATAGAAGTCTAGTACAGTCCATATTTTCCTGTGTCGCAGAAGTAGAGGATTAGTTTGGGTCTTGGGGGCAGGCCTTCTTAAACAAGTTGGTTTTCAGTAATTTCCTGAAGTTAAGATGGTTGTGGATAGATCTCACGGTTTTGGGCAAAGCGTTCCACAGTTATGTACTTATGTACGAAAAGCTGGATGCATAAGTTGATTTGTATCTAAGTCCATTGCAATCTGGGTAATGCAGATTTAAATAAGTTTGGGATAAGATGGTACTGTTTCTGGGTAGAAGTTTTATGAAGTTCAAGATGTATCCAGGAACTTCACCTTAAATAATCCTGTGTACAAGAGTGCAAACCTTGAAGGCAATTCGTTCTTTGGTGGGAAGCCAATGCAGTTTTTCGCGAAGGGGTTTGGCACTTTCAAATTTTGGTTTTCCGAATATCTGGCTGTTGTATTCTGTGCAGTCTGAAGTTTCTTGGTTAGTTGTTCTTTACAACCTGCATAGATTCCATTGCAATAATCTAACTAGCTTAGTACCATTGATTGTATTAGGTTGCGAAATACATCTGGAGGGAAGAAATGTTTTATACGTTTAAGTTTCCACATTGAGTTGAACATTTTCTTTGTAGCTAAATTTACTTGACTTTCAAGTGTCAGATTGCGGTCAATTATGATGCCAAGCAGTTTTAAACTATCCGAGATTGGGAGAGAGTGGTTTGGGAAGTTTAAGGTTGAAGGCTTATACTTATTGTGTTGAGATGAAAGTATGAGACAGTGTGTCTTTTCGGAATTTAGTTTCAGTTGGAATGAATTTGCCCAAGCATCCAATGTGTTCAAACCAATCTTAATTGTGTTGGTGATTTCTGTCAAATCGTGTCTGAAAGGTGTATAAATTGTAACATCATCAGCATAAATAAATGGATTAAGGCCTAAATTGGACAAGGATTTGGCCAGTGGGATCATCATTATGTTGAAGAGTGTTGGTGAAAGTGGTGAACCCTGAGGGACTCCACACACTGCTTTCCAGGAATATGATATATTTGAATTCGCTTTTACTTGGTATGATCTAGAGGATAAGAAACCTTTAATCCATCTGAGTACATTTCCGCCAATCCCATAGTAATCAAGGAGATTTAATAAAATATCATGGTTAACCATGTCAAATGCACTGGACATGTCAAATTGGAGGAAAAGTATACTTTTTCCTGTGGCTATTTCTTGCTTAAATTTGGCCAGAAGAGTAACTAAAACAGTTTCAGTACTATATAGGGAGCGGAATCCTGACTGCGAGTCGTGTAGTATAGAAAACTTGGCTAAGTAATTCGTGAGTTTTAGGCATTAACTGGTCATTTTCAATGGCACTAATTGGTTAAGTGCTGCTGAAAATGACCCACAACATGGAGTACCCCTATTTGGTACTTTCCTCACAGTCTAGGGCAGAACTTTCCAGGTCTTAGAAAACTGACAGCATGTCAGTGGTGTGCGGTCAGGACAAGGAGGTTTAATGACAGGAGGTGGCATGAGCCTATCTGGCTCATTATCTGGGCTGATGGCAGTAGGTGGAACTTGTCTTTATATTGATCAGAACAAAACAGTAGCAATCGCTATTGAAAACAATTGCAAACTTGTGAGGTTTATATTTTTTATTTATTTGAAAGCTTCCCATATGTAAATATATATTATGAAATAAAATTGAAAATCACCAAAACAGTATTAAAAATTATTATAGCTGGTAGAAACAGCAGTAATAAACTCTCTGTGGGACTTTTACAAAGGTGCGCTAGCGTTTTTAGCGCACACTAAATGCTAGAGACATCCATATATTCCTATGGGTGTCTCTAGCATTGTCACGGTTGTGCCCCTGTTTCATGCTCTCATTCATCTCGCCACCTGGTGGTCAGACCTGGTTGCTGCGATGGACTGTCTGTTTGCTGTTTCCCATGTTCCAGAAGTCATGCCGGTCCGGTCCGGATCTTCCAGCCTTCCAGACTGGCTTGGGATTTTTGGAACTTAGCAGCATCCTTACCTGGTGAACTCCCTTGTATATGGCCTTTATTAAGCACCTGGGAACTTTCAGACTTTGCCTTGGCAACAGAGGTCTTCAGTCCTGTTCTTGTCGGTCTGTTGCGATTCCTGCCCTGAAAGCTTGTTTTGCCTGTTTTTGACCTTGCTGGTTTCCTGGTTTATTCTACTGTCTGCTGCCTGCCCAAGTCTTCTTGTTTCCTGGTTTGTTCTACTGTCTGCTGCCTGCCCAAGACTGCTTGATTCCTGATTTACTATTGATTGCTGCCAGCCTACAGACTTCGTGTGGTTCCTGGTTTCCCTGCTGCTTGACTGCCTGCCGGTAAGACTCTGCGTGATTCATGGACTATTCTCCTGCTTCTGCTTAGTGCTTCTGCTCCAGTCCAGCTGGTCCAGTCCAGTCTGTGCCCGTCTGTCTGTGGTCTGCCTTGCCTCCTGTTTGGGTGATTTGCCTGCCGCTGCTGCTCCTCGGCAGTGGCCCAAGGGCTCACTTTTCCTCACCAGCGTGACAAGCATTTAGGGCATGCTTATTTTTAGCACATGCTAAAAACACTAGCGCACCTTTGTAAAAGGACCCCTCTGTATTTTGTGTTCATTTTTCTATACTGTTTCATACATGGCCAAATCTCCGTGGGAATATCCTGTTTCCTGATGGGTTCATCTTAACTGTTGTTGTAATTTGCCTTGGGAAGCCTGGTGTTTAAAATGGAATAAATTGAAATTAAACGGAAGTAAAATTAAAATCTTCTTTCATTGGGGTACATGGAATCACATCTTCACTTCATCTTTTTTGTAGAGGTTTGCATTTTAGATACACAAATGGATTTTTCTGATTTGAGAATGTTTCATGGACAAGTGGTTTTATAAGTGAAAATAATAAAAAATAAATATTTGGTTTCATGCAGATCTTTCATTTGCTGAAACATAACTAAATGGGCTACAGTCCATTGGTTTTCTGATATTTTGATCTTGTGATGACTTATATTGTGCCAAAACTGAAAACTCCTATCTCTTCTTTCTGGATAATAATAACATCAAGGGAGCAAGTCGATGGATATGTTGGAAACATTTAACAATGCTGAGATTAGCATATATACTGTAAGCCCACAGGTGTGCTCTCAGGTGTGCAGCAGCCCTCTAGTGGCTCCTGCCTGGCCTCACCAGCCTTTTGCTTCAGTGAACAACCTTGAAGCTAGACTTCTCTGTGACTCCGGTGACTTGGGCCTCTATGTTTGGGCCCCTCTTCCCCTCAGGGTGACCTCTTCATTAACCTCTGGTCCGAGACCTGCCTTCCCGCTGTATCTCCTGGTAACCGACCCCCTTACCAGTTCTTCTGGTGGGGCCCCCTGGTCACCCTTCTCTGGAAGATAGCACGGATTCCACTGCTTTCAGAAATATGCAAATTAGCTGAGTAAATGTAAATTCCATTTATTAGAGCTAGGCTTCAGTCATGTGGGAACCTTTCTTTCCAACTATTATTCGTTTACTACAAATTCACTCCCTGAGCCCATTTACTGTGGGACACCTGGGTCTCAGGGTATAACAGCCACCACCCCTGGATAGGACCTTCTTTACTCTCATTAACCTTACGGTCCTATCCTCCACTCCACGGCTGTTTGTTCATTTCAAACACTTCACAGTTCCAACATCAATACTTTGGGATCTTTCCTTACCCCAGGACATCCAGCCTGCCTCAGCTTCTCACACACACAGTTCCAACCTCTGTGGACTTCTTACCCCAGGGTTTTCAGCCTGCTTCTCAGTACTTGGGACACACAGTCCTGGGACACACAATCTCCCCTCCTCAGTACTTGGGACACACAGTCCAGGGACACACAATCCCCCCTCCTCAGTACTTGGGACACACAGTCCAGGCTTCATGTCTCCAGGTTCCCATCTCTTCTCCTTCAGGCAAAACTCCCGCCTCTACTGAGAGGAAGCTATTTATGAGGTGTCCAATAAACCTCCCCACCTCTTGAGACCTCGCCCCTCTGGTTCCAGAAAGATCTGGGTCTAGAAGTCTCTTTTTACTCCCCCCAGCTATCTCCCTGGAGCTCCCTCTACTGGCCCACGCAAGTCAACACTCAGCTAGATCCCTGGAGCTCCCCCTAGGGACCAGAATGGGCATTTTCCTGGTTTTCAGTGGGAGAGCGCCCTCTGGCGGCCTCCTCAAGTAAGGGCAGACACTGTGTTTATCACAATACCCAACCAGACATTCAGTGCTGAAATGAATTTTGCCTAAGCACATTCTCAAAAGTATGCCTTAATTTAGGCATATTTAATGGAGGGACCCTTTTACTAAACCGTGTAGGCATCTACACGCGCCCAGTGTGTGTCAATTTGGAGTTACCACCCAGCTACCATGTGGCCCTTGCAGTAATTTCATTTTTGATGTGCGTCCGCTATGCACGCCGGAAAATAATTTTTATTTTCTGGTGCGCAGCAGAAACTGGGCAGTAATTGTCATTCTACGTGTGCAGACAATTACTGCACTGTTAACAAATGAGACCTTACCGCTAAGTCAATGGCTGGTGGTAAGGTCTCAGACCCAAAATGGCCACGCAACAATTTTTATTTTGACGCACGTCCATTTTCAGAAAAAAGGGCCTTTTTTACAGGTGCGCTGAAAAATGGATCTGCAGGCACCCAAAACGCACCAACACTAGCACACCCCATTTTTCAGCACACCTTAGTAAAAGGACCCCAGAATAAGCCTAAATTTCCATGTGGTTTAGTCGTGGGCAGTTATGCCAAGTAAACCTTGTAATAAATGCCAATGCCTAAATTATGTGGAGACCAGGTGTATTTTACAACCACTTGCATAGATTTTAGAAATGCCCACTTCACCCTCTCCCAAGTCCAGCATTTCCCCTACTCTCTTCCCTCTATCCCACCTGTACAGCACCACCCCCTCTCTCTACCTCATCAGAATTGCCCCTTACATAAGTACATAAGTAATGCCATACTGGAAAAAGACCAAAAGCCCAGCATCCTGTCCCCGACAGCGGCCAATCCAGGTCAAGGGCACCTGGCAGCTTCCCAAACGTACAAACATTCTATATATGTTATTCCTGAAATTGTGGATTTTTCCCAAGTCCATTTAGTAGCGGTCTATGGATTTGTCCTTTAGGAAACCGTCCAAACCCTTTTTAAACTCTGCCAAGATAATTGCCTTCACCACGTTCTCCGGCAACGAATTCCAGAGTTTAATTACGCGTTGTGTGAAGAAATATTTTCTCCTATTTGTTTTAAATGTACTACACTGTAGTTTCATCGCATGCCCCCTAGTCCTACTATTTTTGGAAAGCGTGAATAGACGCTTCACATCCACCTGTTCCACTCCACTCATTATTTTATATACCTCTATCATGTCACCCCTCAGCCATCTCTTCTCCAAGCTGAAAAGCCCTAGCTTCCTTAGTCTTTCCTCATAGGGAAGTCTTCCCATCCCCGCTATCATTTTAGTCGCCCTTCGCTGCACCTTTTCCAATTCTACTATATCTTTCTTGAGATGCGGCAACCAGAATTGGACACAATACTCAAGGTGCGGTCGCACCATAGAATAATACAACGGCATTATAACATCCTCACACCTGTTTTCTATACCTTTCCTAATAATAACCAGCATTCTATTCGCTTTCCTAGCCGCAGCAGCACACTGAGCAGAAGGTTTCAGTGTATTATCGACAACGACACCCAGATCCCTTTCTTGGTCCGTAACTCCTAACGTGGAACCTTGCATGACGTAGCTATAATTCGGGTTCTTTTTTCCCACATGCATCACCTTACACTTGCTCACATTAAACGTCATCTGCCATTTAGTCGCCCAGTCTCCCAGTCTCGTTAGGTCCTTCTGTAATTTTTCACAATCCTCTCGTGAATTAACAACTTTGAATAACTTTGTGTCATCAGCAAATTTAATTACCTCGCTAGTTACTCCCATCTCTAAATCATTTATAAATATATTAAAGGGCAGGGGTCCTAGCAGTGACCCCTGAGGAACCCCACTAACTACCCTTCTCCATTGTGAATACTGCCCATTTAATCCCACTCAATGTTTCCTATCCTTCAACCAGTTTTTAATCCACAATAGGACATTACTCCTATCCCACGACCCTCCAATTTCCTTCTCTCTTCTCTTCCCTCCCACCCACCTATCCAGCATCACCTCCTCTGTTTGTCCCTCCCCAGGTCCAGCATTGTCCCTTCTCTCTTCTGTCTGCTTCTACCCACCTATTTAGCATCACTGCCTCTCTCTCCCACTCTCTTGCCCAGTTCAGCATTTCCCCTCAAATCTCCCTACACCCCTTCTGCTGCTAGTTTTAGGCTCACAGTATCAGTGAGCAGAGCAACCATGATAAATACTGGGGAGCCTTCAAGTCCATGGACTCACAAAGGCCTTGTTGGTCCCCAAGTCTGATGTGTACAGAAAGCATTAGAGGGAGTGGGACTATTAGGGCCTTCATGAGTGCATATGCTCAAAAGTTCCACGGTACGTATTGTGGTTGCTTCATGGATTATTGCTGAAGGTCCACAAGCAGCAGCAGAAGGGTGTGTATGTGTGTGTGCGTGTGTGTATGGGGGGTTGGCATGGGTCCTGTGATGTGATGTCTCGCCTACTGTTCCTGAACAATAGTCATCACAGCTTTTGATGCCCCAAACATTGGTGTCCCCCGTCCTGCTGTTCTTACCGGGTTGCGCCGACCTTGATTACAACTCCTCCCCATGGCTTTCCATGTAGGGAACTGGCTAGAGAATTCCTCAGATAGGTTATGCACCATGCTGATGTGGTGGCAGATTGTATCTCTGCAAGCTAAGGGTTTCTTTTACCAAGCTGCGGGAAAAATGGCCCTGCGCTAGCGGCGGGAGCCGTTTTTCCTGTGTGCCAGGGCCCTTTTTACCGCAGTGGGTAAAAAAGTCGCCAGCACACATGGCTATATGGTAAGAGAACTCTTACCGCATGGCCATGCTGCAGGGACCCTTTACTGCCACCCACTGAGGTGGCGATACGGCTCCCACTCTAACCCAGCGGTAACCAGGTAGCAGGCGTGAATGCCTGATTACCGCCGGGCAAGCCATTTCCGGGGTGGCATGTGCTTGGGGCGGGACTACTGCCGGGGACCGGATTGGGCCGGCGGTAGTCCCAGAAGAGCAAGCGGTAAGCCTATGTTAGGTTTACCACCGCTCTGTGAAAGGGCCCTGAAATTACTACATATACTGTATTGCACTATGGGAACATATTGGAATAACTGAGGGAGTTTTTTTTTCCTTTTTTTTAACAGCAGTTGTGGACATAATCAAAAACATGGATGCTAGGCAACTCATGACCCTGGAGTCACACATACAAATAAGCCAGGTAGAAAAATAATGCATGGGAAATTCCACACTTTGAAATTTTGTCTCAAACAAATTTCGCACATAGTTTATCTATGTGCTAATAGCTAACGAGCTGCTTTGCATGATTTTGACTCTCAACAGCTCATTAACTATTGATATAAATACAATTTCACCCATTTAAATTTATGCATGATATTTTACTTTTTCCAAAGGTGGAAAAACTTTGCAAAAATGACTGTGTGCCAAAAAGGTTTTACAATGCATGATGTCGCAAATAACACACGTGGTCTGTGATTTGTCTGGCTGCTCTGTCGATTTTATGTCTTATTTTATATTACTGTAAACCACTTTGATGTGCTTTGGTTCAGAAGAACATAAGAATAGCCATACTCAGACCAATGGTCCATCTAAGCCAGTATCCTGCTTCCAACAGTGGCCAATCCAGGTCACAAATACCTAGTAGAAACCCAATTAATAGCAACATTCCATGCTACAATCCTGGGGCAAGCAGTGGCTTCCCCCATGTCCATTTCAATAACAGACTAGTTCCTCCAGGAACCTGTCCAAACCTTTTTTAAACCCAGATATGCTAACCACGGTTACCACATCCTCTGGCAGCAAGTTCCAGAGCTTAAATATTCTTTGAGTGAAAAAAATATTTCCTCCTATTTGTTTTAAAAGTATTTCTGTGTAATTTTATTGAGCGTCCCCTGGTCTTTGTACTTTTTGAAAGAATGAAAAATCAATTCACTTCTACCCATTCAAAGGGTGGTCAAGTTAAATTTATAAAAATTAATTCCCATTTTAGTATGCAAAGTCATTTTTGTGAAGGTTTACTCCATGTAGTACTTTGGCCTCTGGGTTTACTAGGCTGGTATCAATTCTTTAAAATTTATATTTTTTTAAATATATTTTACCTGTTTTCTTTGTGTCCATCCCTTATTATTCTGATCTTAGCTCTTGCACTGACTCCCAGCTCCCTGTCAGCAGAGAGATTGCTGCTCAGCCTGAGAGTCCCCAGCTGTGAGATGCTCCTGTGTGGTGCTGGGTGGGTGAGTGGCACCGAATTGAGCATGCTTGGAACTGCTCAGTGGCTGAAATACTGTAGCATCAAGGCTGGCCCTACTATTGAGCAACTATGAGTCCAATGTTCAGCTGTTGGCAATCAGCATTTTCTTGACCACCACCGGTGTTATACCCAGAAATTCAATGCCAGGTCACGTCCAGGCTCCGGCATTGAATTTCTGGGTATACAGAGCTGGCAAAAACATAGCAAGATAAAGTGCAATATTCATCATTTAACCGACTATGAAGAACCATATAAAGACTGGATTGAGTTTTCTGCAGTCCTATTTAAGCAGTTATCTTTGCCGGTTCAGTTCTGAATATTGGCATTTACCCAGCTAAGTGCCAACTCTGCCCTGGAATGCCCCCAAAACAGCTGAGTTTGACTTGAGTGCTAACCAGGCATTTTTCAGTGGCACTATCCCCCAGATTCCATATAACACACCTAGATATCCGCATCGAAATCCAAGCATATTCTACAGCAGTGTGCGTAACTTAATTGGCTTAACAAGCTAATCAGCATTGATAACAGCTCTTAACAAACAATAATGAGCACTAATTGGCAATAATTTGAAATTTACGCGCACAAATGCATTGCACCTAACTTCTAACATGCACAGGTATAAAGGGGTATGGTTATGGGCAGGGAAATAGGTGTTTTCTGGGCGTTCCAAAATTTATGCGTGTAGTTATAGAATATGGCCCAGTGCGCCTAAATCTACATGCAGGGATATACGCCACATTTTTGTTGGTGTAAATGGAGGCGTGTAGTTTTAGGTGCTGAGATACCAACTAAGGGTTCTGTTTACTAAGGTGCGCTAGCGTTTTTAGCGCATGCACAGAATTAGCATGCGCTGTGTAGGTGCCCATAGGAATATTGTGGGTGCCTAAACAGTGCTTGCTAATGGTTAGTGTGTGCTAAAAGCACTAACGCACCTCTAGCCCAGCTTAGTAAATGGGACCCTAAGTGTATTCTATATACTGCACCTAAATCTAGGCGTCACTTATAGAATATGCTTAGTCGGCATTGATTTCCATGCCGATTCTTTAGGCGCCATATATAGAATCTATATATGACGCCTTTACGGTTAAGTGCCTCTGAAAATGCTGGGTTAGTCCTGGGCAGGTGATTTAAACAGCCAGGAGTCTCCCCTGGACATTTAAAACCTTTTGGATATAGGGCCCCATGTATTTTGCATATGACCTCATTTTTCTGCCCTGCTTTTCAGCCCTTGCTGACTTGCAAATGAGGCCCCACAGTAAGTCTCCGCACATGGCCCTGTATCTTCCATGGACCACCCCTGCTGGCAGTAATTATTGAGATCATTTCTGCAATGTTTCATTATGAAACAGAAACAATTCTGTATACACTTATGATTAGGGTTACCATATTTTGTCCCCCCAAAAGTAGGACACATGCCCGACCCCCACCACACACTCCGCCACACCCCCTCTCACACCCTGCCCCACCCATTTCACGCCCTTGCTCCGCCCTCCCTGTCACACACCCCGTCACACCCCCTCCCCATTACCCCCCTCCCCTTAGCTTACTACTGCCCTGGTGGTCTGGTGACCTCTTCTACCTTTGGGGCAGGAAAGAGCCCCCTCTTTCCTGCCTGGAGCGCTGCCCTGCATGCATCCTTCCTGTTCCTGATCTCGGCGCCGATTCAAAATGGCCGCCAAGAGTTGAAGTCTCGCAAGGTCACTTCAACTCTCGGCGGCCATTTTGAATCAGCGCCAAGATCAGGAACAGGAAGGATGCATGCAGGGCAGCACTCCGGGCAGGAAAGAGGGGGCTCTTTCCTGCCCCGAAGGCGGAAGAGGTCACTACTACTACTACTACTACTACTACTACTTAACATTTCTAGAGCGCTACTAGAGTTACGCAGCACTGTACAGTTTAACAAAGAAGGACAGTTCCTGCTCAAAGGAGCTTACAATCTAAAGGACGAAATGTCAAGTTGGGGCAGTCTAGATTTCCTGAATAGAGGTAAAGTGGTTAGGTGCCGAAGGTGACGTTGAAGAGGTGGGCTTTCAGCAAGGATTTGAAGATGGGCCGGGAGGGGGCCTGGCGTATGGGCTCAGGGAGTTTATTCCAAGCATGTGGTGAGGCGAGGCAGAAAGGGCGGAGCCTGGAGTTGGCGGTGGTGGAGAAGGGTACTGAAAGGAGTGATTTGTCTTGAGAGCGGAGGTTACGGGTAGGAACGTAAGGGGAGATGAGGGTAGAGAGGTAAGGACGGGTTGCAGATTGAGTGCATTTGTAAGTTAGTAGGAGAAGCTTGAACTGTATGCGGTACCTGATCGGAAGCCAGTGAAGTGACTTGAGGAGAGGGGTGATATGAGTATATTGGTCCTGGCGGAAGATAAGAAGTGCAGCAGAGTTCTGAATGGATTGGAGGGGGGATAGATTGGTAAGTGGGAGGCCAGTGAGGAGTAGGTTGCAGTAGTCAAGGCGAGAGGTAATAAGAGAGTGGATGAGAGTCACTAGACCACCAGCAGGGCCGTGCCTAGGGTCTCTGGCGCCCCCCTGCAGCCTATCAGTTGGCGCCCCCCCTGCAGACTATCAGTTGCCGGCGGCGGCGGCGCCCCCCCCCCCCCGTGAAAATGATCGCTCATCACACTGACAGGAATTGTCAGCAATATTCTTAGAAAGAAATTACTATACATTGCAAAATAAGATAGCAGATGTAAATTCTCAAAGTGGACATATTCCAAACACTAAAATGAAAATAAAATGATTTTTTTTCTACCTTTGTTGTCTGGTGACTTTCTTTTTCTGATCATGCTGGCCCAGTATCTGATTCTGCTGCTATCTGTCCTCTTAACTCCGTTTCCAGGGCTTCCTTTCCATTTATTTCTTTCCTTTCCTCCTTTCTTCTTCATTTCTGGTCCTCGGCTTCTGCCTATTTTCTTCATCCATGTGCAGTTTTTCTCCTCTCTTCCTTTTCCCTCATTTCATCTCCTTCATCTCTCTTCCCTCCCCTCTATGTCCAGCAATTTCTCCTCTCTCCCTGAGCCCTGCCCTCCCAATCCATGCCCATCCATGCTCCTCTGTCCCCTGCCCCCTCCATTCATCCTTTTCCAGCAATTCCCCTCTCTCCCTGAGCCCTGCCCTCCCAATCCATGCCCATCCATGCTCCTCTGTCCCCTGCCCCCTCCATTCATCCCTTTCCAGCAATTCCCCTCTCTCCCTGAGCCCTGCCCTCCCAATCCATGCCCATCCATGCTCCTCTGTCCCCTGCCCCCTCCATTCATCCTTTTCCAGCAATTCCCCTCTCTCCCTTCCATGACCCCCCCTCGCATCCATGCTCCTCTCTTTCCCATGTCCCAGCCTGGCCCGCCCTCTTCTCCCCCCCCTTTGTATCCATGCCCCCCCTTCGCATCCATGCTGTCGTTTATCCCCTGCCCTCCCGCTCCCATTGTTCAACTGCCCACCCTCTTCTCTCCCCCCAACATCCCTTTTCTTTTTTTTTTCTTTTTAAATTTACCTCCATGGCGGTTCTGGCAGCGCAGCGTCAGGGAAGGAGGCGGCGCTCCCGAAGTCTAGCCTTCCCTTCGCTGTGTTCTGCCTTCTTCTGACGCCATCCTTGATGTCAGAAGAAGGCGGAACACAGCGAAGGGAAGGCTAGAGACGTCGGGAGCGCCGCCTCCTTCCCTGACGCTGCACTGCCGGAACCGCCACCACGGAGGTAAATTTAAAAAGAAAAAAAAAGAAAAGGGATGTTGCGGGAGGGCGAGCGAGGTGAGCATGGTGCGGCGGCGCCCCCCAGAGGGAAGCGCCCCCATGCCATGCTTACCTCGCTTACCGGGTTAGCACGGCCCTGACCACCAGGGCAGTAGTAAGTAAGGGGAGGGGAGGCTAGCAATCTGCCCATTTGCCCGGATTTCTGGACAAACGTGCAGGCTGGTTGGCAGCCCGCTCACCAGCCTGCTCATTTGTCCAGAAATCCGGACAAACGGGCAGATTGGCAAAACCCGCCCGGTTCCCTGGACATGTCCTCGTCCGGGTAAATCCGGACATATGGTAACCCTACTTATGATACATAGATCAGAGGTTCTCCATCCATTGAATTCAATGGGGATATCCTGAAAACCCAGATTGGCTAGGTGTGCCCTGAGGACTAGGTCTAAAGCCTCTGACATGGATGGATTTTCCAGTGCACTTCTGGATAATTTTTGAATTATTATCTTTCAGTACCTGTGAATCAAATGGAGTGCCACCGAGGAGGTGGTTAGATCCTACACAGTTCTGTTTATGAGGAGATATTAACAGTTAAAAAAAAAATTGGAAAATGCTTTTGAGTTTTCCATCTTCACCACCTAAACGTAGAAGAATCAGTAGGTACTGCTGGGTTGGGTTTCATCAGGACCATAGACATACATTACCCCAAAACATGTATAGTATGATACCAGCAGAAATATTACATTAATTGGGGAGATTAAAAACAAAAACAAAAAACCCCAGAAATGATGGTTATAATCAAAAACATGTATTTCAAAAACATACAGATTAAAGAGATAAAATGAATATGACAAAGAAAGAAAGAAAGAAAGAAAGAAAGAAAGAAAGAAAGAAAGAAAGAAAGAAAGAAAGAAAGAAAGAAAGAAAGATTAAAGGAGGCTACAGCAGAGTCAACAGGTAAATTTATATTTCAAAAACTTAGCAAGCATAGGGCTGCAGTTCAACTAAAATTTGTTCCTGCCCCCACTAGCCACCAACGAAACAGCAGGCCCAGGAGGGGGCTGCTGGCTGATGGGTCCGGGAAGGGAGCTCTTTTTGGTTTAGGGGGAGGAAGGAGGGCATGAGGGCTGCACACAGTTTCAGTTTCAGTTCCAGTTGTAAATGCATAGCCATTTTCAGCTAAAATCGAAACAAGGCCAAACACAAATTTCAGGACGGTTTTGGCTGGCCTCTATTGCTTAGCTGGCCTCTATTGCTAATAAGACGTAATTAGCTAATTAAGTTATATGCATAAATGATCCAGGCATGCCCAATTTTTAGTGCCCTTTATAGAATTTGGGCGTGTAGACCTCTCTGGATCCCCTGTCATTGATAGGCAGGATTATGTGAGAGCCAACTGGATGTAAACTGCCTCCCTGTATCCTGTCAGCACCCCAAGACTGCTTACCTCCAAACACTTATATTATTGAGGCATGTTAAACATCCTTGCAGAGATAATGTATCTTTTGGCCAGAGAATCATGCTGTCTTCAGGGCATGGGCTGTTTGCTAGTAACAGAGAATCCAGTGCAGTAGATGGTGCTATATGTACACAATACAAGTCCTGTTGCTAAAATATGTGAGCAGCATAAGACATGTAAGAGTAAGACTGTTGATAGAATGAAGCAGTCAGGTGGGCTTGGCTGGTATTACTTGAGGCCTATGTGCTGCGTGTGAAAAGAAATCATGTAAAAATTAGAAAAAAAGAAACCAAAAGCTTCTCTGTATTTGTCTTTTGCATGTGTCTCAGGGATGTTATAGGATAGTAGTGACTTTTTTGCTATTTGGCGTTAAATGCCTCTTCCCAGGATCACGAGTCCTGGCTGAAATAATGTCACATTAACTATAAAGGGAAATTTTTTTAACCCAGAGTACAATTACTTAATATATCCACCAGGTACTCACTGTTCCTTAATTAAACACTCAACTATTCAAATAGCTTTTATTTCTCTAATCCATAGATATGAACAATTCTACAATCTAACACAAAGTGCCCACAGTATTCCAAAAGACCCCTCCCCCTCTTTTTTTCACTCACACTCATGCACAACCGGTATTGTTATTATTATCATATTGCCAAACATTTCATTAAGAAACCCTAACAACAACTATATATCATCTGAACTCAATTATATTGGAAGAACCACTGGGTTCCCCCGTTTAAATGTTCATCACAATGTCCATGACCATATGCAAATTTTCTTAAAGGCACTTATCCCAAGTCCAGATTTACAAGCTTCATAAACCAATGATGAACCTTTTTGTTGGTTAGTTTTTCAGGTTGTAGACCTCTGCATGTGGTGAGCGTCATGCGGGGTTAGGGCCTGGCTGCTGAAGGCACCATCAGCGCGTCCGCATACAAACAATCACAACAGTTCTTGGTTCTCTATGCGAGACCGCATTTCATTCCTATCTTCCTCAGGAGAACCACGTTCCACAACCTGAAAACATACAAACATCGCATTCCTATTTGTCCATATCTACCTTTCTTCCACATCTCCATATAAACAAATCTAACAGAATGTATCTATCACTTAATAAGTTCTCTGGCAGCTTACCCATAGGGCTGTTTTCCAAACCTACGCAGTCAGGAAATGACGACACCCATTCAGCAACCCCACTCTATCCCACCTCAAATACCCGCACTGGCCACGCCCCCACTTCACGTCATACCCTTACAACCACTCAACCTCCAAATTTACAACCTGAAAAACTAACCAACAAAAAGGTTCATCGTTGGTTTATGAAGCTTGTAAATCTGGACTAGAGATAAGTGCCTTTAAGAAAATTTGGCATAGGGTCATGGACATTGTGATGAACATTTAAACGGGGGAACCCAGTGGTTCTTCCAATATAATTGAGTTCAGATGATATATAATTGCTGTTAGGGTTTCTTAAGGAAATTTATGGCAATATGATAATAGTAACAATACCGGTTGTGCATTAGTGTGAGTGAAAAAAAGAGGGGGAGGGGTCTTTTGGAATACTGTGGGCACTTTGTGTTAGATTGTAGAATTGTTCATATCTATGGATTAGAGAAATAAAAGCTGTTTGTATAGTTGAGTGTTTAATTAAGGAACAGTGAGTACCTGGTGAAATAATGTCACACCAGAGCAAACAACTTATTCCAATGTTTTCAGTAACACTCTGACCCCTTGACTAGGTTTTGACCCCCCCCCCCCCCCATCTGTATTTGTGCTAGAGGTAAGTCTGTAATCACAGAAGCCACCCTTGACGTAAATTGCAATCTTTAAGGTGGAGGTGGTTAACTTGTTGCTAGGGTGAATGTGTTGAAGCCTAATTTGTTAAATCTGCAGTTAGGATTGTTGGCAGTGGCCAATTGGCTACAGGAACATAGGTTGATTTTGAATATTGAAAAAAACCAACAGACTTTGTTGGACTACTGAATGGTTGCAACTTCTCAAGCCTGTTTTGTTTGGTAAGGGGATGACCCCAGTGTGCAGTTTTAAATAACTGGGGGTCATTGTGGATGCTAATTTAAGCTTTGAAGAGCAAATATCAAGTGTGAGAAAGGGCTTTTATGCCCTTAGGCAACTAAGATCAGTGAAACAGCATTTGGATGAACGCACATTGCACACATTAATCCATTCATTTGTAGTTTCTAGGTTAGATTATGCAAAGGTAGTGTATGAAGGATTTTCTCAGGCAAATCTGAAGAGACTTCAAACACTACAAAATATGGCTATTAGGCTGTTAGGTAACCTTAAGAAATATGATATTACACCTTTATATAAAAGTTATATCATTGGTTACCTATAGTTCAAAGAATTAAGTTGAAGATGTTGAAGTTGGTGCATACTGCATACTATTATTACCAGCATCTTATTTGCACACATTGGCATTGCCATATATTCCCAGGAGGGCATTAAGGTCTGCACAAGACCATAGAATGCACATGCCTCACCAAACTAGGGGGTCCTTTTACTAAGGTGTGCTGAAAAATTGCCTGCGCTAGTTTAGGCACGTCTTTTGGATGCGCACAGATCCATTTTTCAGCACACCTGTAAAAAAGGCCTTGACATGCGG